>NC_138583.1:2178916-2865058 GCF_964289735.1 Phaethon aethereus | reverse complement strand
GCAATTTGTGAATTCAGAGTTCTCTTGTCCACAAGATCCCGTTGTAGCCTGTCATTAATACAAGACTTGGAAAACTGGCTAAGGGGGTGAGCTCCCTTCCTGTTCCAGTCCTTTCTAGCTGCTGAGAGTGACACCAGCTGCAGTGCCCTGGGGATGCCTCCCTGAGGTCACTCAGTGTTTCCTTCGCCTGGGGCTATTTCGGCATGTAATTCTTTACATTCTCTCTGAAAACAAGTTTGCAAAGGCCTGAAGATAGGCAAGTCTTGAAGCTTCCTTAGGCGCAGTCTGATGGCGCAGGGCTGAGCTTCAGGTGCTACTCAGTTGTTTCCAGTTCCACCCTTGGAATTGTTGCTGCAAAGTGCTGTGGAGCCATGAGCCAAATCATTGTAGTGCCATTAATTTCACTCCTGATACTGCCTTCAGAAAATACCAGGTTTTTTGGACGGCATTCCCATATCATGACTGGTTGATGCTTATATAAATTGCCCATCATAATCCATCGTCTTAGAGACTGTCACAGCCTTCATCACAAAATGTCACCTTCAATTTTTCTTGACTGATCCAGCCCTAAGCCCCTGTTGATCTTGCCCAGTAGGTGGTGATACTGTTGCATTTAGCTTTGGATTCTTTACAAGCATGCCAGGTTAATCGTAAGTTTTTAAAACGTTGCCATTCGGGAGGGTTTTTTCAACTACAGTCATTTAATGGGCTGCTATTGTCTTGGTCTTGGGCACTGATGTGGAAGGTATCCTAAAACGTAAGCCGTGCTGTGTGAATGACAGCGACCTCGATTTATGACTCTTTCTAGCAAGACTGCACAGGCAGTTCTAGTCTGTAGAGTCGCACGGGCAATATTGCTTAATCAGTTGTTCCATAAATGAATGAAAGCTTAAACTTTGCTCATTCTTCATATATTGCATTTAGTAATCCCATTAATTCTCAAAGGCTAGAAAGAAACAAATTACAGGTTTTCAAGATGTATAGTTTTGGCTTTTACAGTCTGTAAAATAAATCCTGCTTTGTATTCTTGTATTTTTTGCAGAATTTTTAACCTCTGGGAAACCTAACAATTCTTAATCATGCACTGACAAATTCAAACTAAAACCCAAATTGCTGCTGGGATTCTGGTAAGGACTCTTTCGGTGCTCTTTGGTTTCTGAGCTCTTAAGGTCCACCAGCTACTTCTAAGCATTTCTAATACTTGGTTACGGATAAACACCAATAAAGCAAATATCAGCATTATCATGAAAGTCTAAAAGTTCTAGAACTGATTGCTTTTAGAGAATGCCCCTGGTTCCCGTAAAAACCTGAGCAGCAGTTAGCTATGAAAATTAGAGACTGCTGCGTGGATTTCAGAAATCCAGATAAACTGCTGTGTGCACGCTTTCCACTGGAATAAATGCATGAGCTTACTGGCAGAAGAATTCATCTATTGAACTCCGGCAGTGTTTTCCAGCATGGATTAGGCCAGAAATACACAACAGAGCCAAACAGGCAATACTTGTGTTTTTTTATATAGTAAGCGTGGCTGAGGGAACAAGTTTCACCTTTTCCCTCAGCCTTTTGCCACAGCGTGTTTCAGAGTGAAATAGAAGCCGTGCACAAAGGTGTAACAAGGCTTCACTTAAATTCAGGCACCTCAAGGTCTCAGACTTCCTGTGGGAGTGAAGTGGCAGACAGGTTGATGTGCTTATGAGCGAATTAATCTTGAAAATTTAAATTTTGCCATTTGTCATAGCAATTATCTTGTCTTCTCGATGCAAAACCAACAGGATGCTTTAAAAGACCATCTTCTGGGAGAAGCCAGAGGGTGAATTTAAAGGTAGAGTTCCCCTCCTCCATGGCTTTTAATGCTGCCAAAGCAGCATTAAAGTTTAGTGTTTCACAGATATCCCACCATTTTTTGGGCAGATGACTTCTCTGTCTGTTTTTGTCTGCTGATTGTTGATTCTTCTGGTTCCTAATCAAACTTTCTTCATCAGTTTCTGTAGGTTTGTTTTTTTTTTTGAACTCACACAGTTTACTAAAGAAAAAAAAAATCTGTATTTCGTACTACAAGCATAGTTGCTTCTCAGCCACCTAAAATACAGAGCCACTTGAATGTATGCAGTAGTTTTGTAATCAGCTTGTAGCGAATGCAGTACCAAATCTCAGTCTGCCCTTAGGAAGGGACTGACCAGGCAATAAAATAAGCAAACCTGAAGGGTGAATTTGTATCCCTTGGAGATGAACCTGCTGAGCCCTGTGAGAAGACACCTGCACCTGCGATTGAGTGTGATCTAAATACCTGAAATGGGGGAATGATAAGCATCTGTGACAGCTACACTCTTCTCCTCCCTGCAAAAAACCCCAAGCCCCCTCATGTGTGGTGGGTAAGGCTTGACAGAGCTGCTGTTTGGCACTGTAGAAGGGAAGAGAAAGTCTTATTTCCTTAACATTGCAAGAAAGCTTCTTAAAGTCGGAGACTGTGAAACCTGAGGTCCTGCTGCTATGAAGAAATGGAAAAAGTTTTTTTAACGCTGGAAGGTTTGGTTTTTGGTGAAGTGTGGTGTTTGCTAGTGGCTGTAATGGGTAGGAGAAAAAAGTGGTAGCCTTTTTAAAAAGAGATTTTGGCTTTTGATTTTGTATTTGTGTATGAGAAAGTTGGGGAATGCAGATTTTTTTAAAGTGATTTTTTTTAAACACTGCTATGTTTACCTGAATTGGAATTGCTCAGACTTGCATTAAGGGAAGAGTAAGATTTCTGGCTGCAGACTCCTCGGAACGTAGGTATGCATTATTTGTTTTCTTTCTTGAGCTTTTAAGATCTGCTATATTATTTGTTATTCAAGTATTGAGTAGTCACACTTTCCTATAGAAATCTAAAGTTAATATAGCAGCCTAAATTAATTGACATAAAGAATTTATTAATGTTGCTTAAGAAACTGCTGTTTCCTTTTTTTAACCAAAGCTTTTTCTGTCTCTCCCCTCCCAGCTTGAAATGGTATAGCACAGACTTCAAAGCAGTATATGGATTAAACTTTTAATGGACAAAATGAGATTGTTTCCAAACTTCTTTTTACTTCAATTGCAAGCACGTTTTAATTTTTTTTTCTTTCTTGGAGAACTGCAGGAGCAATTAGAAGATACCTTTTCTTCAGTCCTTGATGTGCCTATCTTGTGTAGCTATTGCAAAATTTGGGTTTCAGAGCAGGTTTGGGGATGTTACTTAACAGAGTGCTGTACAGACAATGTAGAAAAATTAAGAGATAAAGTGGGTCTCTGACTACTGTTTTTTCTGCTTACAGTTAATAAAAAAATTGGTTTGAAGCCAAATCACTGCATCCTATGAAAAGTATTTTCTCTAGTCTTAGCTCCTATTTAACTTAGGGTTTTTTCCCAGTATTTGATGGAGAAAGATGCATTTTGGAGGGTTCTTACATGGTGATAATGGCTGGAACTTGTGTGTTCGGCATTGGTGAAACTTTCCTCTGCCTGAGTTGTGTCGGGGCTGGAGAAGCCTCTGGTCCTCAGGGTACACCTTTGTAGAGGGGAGTGCTGTGGAGACGGGCCTTGCTGAAAACATCGGTGTGCGTGCAAGTTTCATGGGCATTTCTACTTGTGTTTGATGTACTGGTGAAGGGAAGTCCAGAGATTACCGGGATATCGTTCAATTACAAATTGAACCAAGAGCAGGGACCTTGCCGACTGCAGTGACTATTCCCTCTGGACACACTCTCACACACGTATTTTAAGCCCACAGGGGTGCAGGTGTGCACACCCAGGGCCAGGTGTTGCTTGTTACCAGTCCTCTGATTTTATGCATGTAACCTCCTTTGGCCTCACAGTGCTCCCAGGTGTATGAGTAGCTGCTTGTAGAGGTTTTCAGGAGTTTCGAAGCCTTCAGGTGGCGACATGGTTACTTCAGCTCCTTGAAGGGGTAGAGCAACTTCACTTGAACTGAAAATTGAGCATGCTGAGGTAGTGGGTGTGACATGCAAGAAGACACACCTCAGCTGACAGTGCCTCCATCCTGTTTTTCTTAAACCTTGAAGCTGTCTCTGCTGCTTTGAACAAGTGACACAAAGCCTGAGGTGGGCCAGGAGGAGTGGTGAGAGAGGCACATTTAAAATGGCCGTTTTCGGCTCGGACGTTCCTCACAGGCACCCGCAATATCCCAGTGTTTAAGCCTGTTGCGTGTAACGGAAGAGCGCTCGGCGTCCGCAGGCGTGCCAGCGGTACGAGTGCTGCGGCGATGTTCGTGGGCCGGGCCGGAACCGCCTGCGCCGCGGCCCCTCACAGCGCCTCGCGCCCGAGCGGCCGTTAGTGGGCGGGCCAGCCGGCGAGAGCCGGCCCATGGCGCTGTCCCTTCCGCGCGAGGTCATGCGCAGCAGGTGAAAAGGGCGGGAAGGGGGCTGCGGCTGAGGCGGCTCTTGGGGCGGCCGCCACCGCCGCTTGGGGAGTCGCTCTGCTTCGCTTGGCGGGGTCTGGTTGGTTTTCTCCCATCGCTTTCCTTCACCTGATGAAACATCTTCCTCTCAACCCACGAGTTCTCTCACTTTTGTTATGTTTTGCCCCCCACCGCCATGGCGGGGGGGGAGGGAGATGCAGGAAGAAAGGCAAGCTGGCAAGCCGTTGACCGGTGGTTAATAATTTGTTGGCTTAACTAAACCTGATACTGGTATGAAATGTGATAATTTAGTAGTTTCTGTATTAAAACCTTCTTAAAGGCTTTTAATTTTGACACCTGTGGTAGTGTTAACGTATTTTAAGTCTTAGAAATGCCAAACTCGTCAGAAATGAACTAGTAGCACATACGCCTCTGTGCAACCTGCATGTGGATAAATTACCCAAAAGTATGGCAATGTAATTCAGCAATATAGTTTTGAAGTCTTCTCAAAGGACATCATAGGAGACTGTTAGAAACATGGATTTGTTAAAGGGGAGAGTTGCAAGACTTTGTATAGGTAATTAGGTGAGTCTTGGACAATATATGTGTGAACTCGCATCAAAATGTTTCCTGTAAGTCGTTTTCAAACCTGCCACTATCAATAGGACTAGCAAGAGATGACAAGGTAATAGCAGAAAAATCTCTGTGTGTGTGTATATATATACACACACTTTGTCTAAAATACTGTTTTATGCTCTGAAGGAAGTACTCTATAACATATGCATATGTACATTTATAAACTTACCACAATGTTGTGGTGGAAGCACAGGGCCATACCTCTAAGCAGAGTGCATCATGGCAGTGTTTGTTCCCAGCTCGGTCCGAGAGCCCTGGAAGTACCTTGTGTGAGAAGGTCATGGGCAGCTGAAGTTGGGCTGGTTTTGTACATGACTACTTTGGTTTGAAAGTGGGAAAAAATACTTGGCTGCTTTTACATTGTATCATTTGCTGGTTTATCATCATTTACCAAAGGTTTAGTCTGTGTTCTAAGCAGACTCTCAATACATAGTCTTGAGTAGTTGATATGCCTGGTTTTATCTTCAGATACCATAAATGTTAGCCTAAAGCTGTCATGCATATTAAAAAAAAATCAATAAATTAATTGAGAATTAATATTCATATTGTCAACAGAGCTTTATTTTGCTCTTGTGGGCTTCTTAAGTGTCTATATATTTGCCCTTATTTCTCCAACCAATAACTGTGTTTATATTTTCCATTTTTCATGCACTAATTATTGCTTTGCTCTAGCCAAACTCAATAAGAAAACAGTTTTGAGAAGGACACAAAATTTATTGAACTGATTTGTTTGTTCTGTTCTTTTAGACTGTATTTTAAGCTATTGTCTTCCAGTTATCATGCATTTTTATTCGTTTGCTTTTCACTCAGTATTTTTGCATTAGGATCAATAGTGTCAAATTCAGTAGATGGGCTGATGTATGTAACCCTTGACTTCAAGTAGGTGGGGTTTTTGCTTTGTTAGTGTCCTTGTGTACTGTTCTTTAAAGATGAAAAACCCAAACCCTTGGTGGTCTTTTCCTTCTGAGCGTTTTTTTAGTAGCTCACTGAAATGCAGTAGCTGGGTTGAGTGATACCAGTAATAACATTTTGTTAGATGACCTCAGGAGGTCATCTTTCATCCCATTCTGGATGGTGCAGAGTGCAGTTTGTGTTCGCAGAACTCGTTGGAGCTCAACTACTGCCTTTTCAGAGAAGTAAGGAGGCATCTGTAGCTGAAGAGCTGCTGTGTTATCATGGCCTCAACATGCGTGTGTGCTTGGCTCTTGAGTTTCTTCAGACCTTTCTCATTGCCTAATATTTCCCCAGGTGTCTGTGTGTTTTCTCCACTGTTAATTGCTCCGTTGCCTTCAGGCAGTGGCTGTAGAACTGCAGGGCACCGCAGCTGCAGAAGGAGCAGGGAGCTGGCTGGGCCAGACCTGTGTTGAGACAAGAGTGGGAAAGCCAGAGCTTAGGTCTCATCACGTCAGCTTCAGGCAAATGGGGCAGAATGATGAAGGTGGAGAGCTGCTCAGCTCAGGGTTGGTTTTATTTTTCTTTCTTTCATGGAAAAGACACTGTTGGCTCTTGGTCATGAGGCTTCTTTGTTTGCAGCCCAGATGACGACTTCTCCAAAGGGGCCCAAGGAAGAGCAGGCAGCTCTGACAATTGTCACTTCTGCTTCCTGCATATGGTACATCATGTGGTGAGCTGTGTTGTGGGCTGGACAACCTGGAAATTGTGGTACTTTTAAATACCTGGTGTTCCCTGGGCACTCCCGGGACTCTGCTGTGCATGAGGTTCTTTCTCTACATAGATCAAGGTTGTGTGCTACCACTCTTCTGTTGAATTTTCTGAAGCCAGGATGCGCCTTAGAGCCTTGCAGGTGTGTGGGGTGATGGCTGTTTACATCTGACTTTTGGTGACAAGATGGGGAAGACTTTCAAGGGTCTTCTTTCACTGTCTGTGAACGTTCAGTTAAGTTCCGAGCTGCCTACTTCAGTGCTATCATATCTGCAGCAACACAGGTTCAGTCACTAATACTTCAGTCGAGTTGGTTTATGCCTTTTTGTTTTGCTTACAATAGTCACTCTCTTGGGCATCTCTACAACTTACGATTTCTCTGTTTTCCCCACCAACTACTTGCCATGGATTTGGAAATGGAGTGTCAAATATGCCGCCTTTAGGTTTATGACAAAAAATGTGCATTGAAAGACTGGTCTCCAATGAGATAAATTGTGTAAGGCTGTAAATGAAATGTGAAAACCAGAAGTGTATAGATAGGACATGTGTATGGGTTCACTCTTCCCCCTCCAGCATTCTCAGAAAAAACCTTATTAGTATCTTTGAGAAGTAACATAATTTGCCTTAAAAAAAACACAGAAACAACTCTTCAAATGGCCTGTTACTTCAATCAGTGGGTTGGGTTTTTTGGTTTTACTGAGAATAACACATTGTGAAAAGGAAATACCCATACGGTAGTTGCCTTTGATTTTATGTTGCGTAAACCTAATTGGATTTGCTAATTTAAATCTCATGTAACTAGGCTGAGGGTAATAATAGTAATCTTGCAAACTGTATAGCATTACCAGCTAGGATTTGTTGTTTCGATCTTCTTTCCTGTGAAAATAAGGTACTGCTCTAGAAAAGGCAGAACTAAAATACCTTTTTTTTTCTTCAGCTTACATCTGTGTTGTTTTTTATAACACTGTTTTAATGACGTACTGTTTCAAGCATCACCTTGTAGCTGCAATATGAAGTATAAGAATGGTGGAAAACTAGTGTTTCTGGTTATCTGGTTTTAGGTAGGTTCCGCGTTTAGCTGGGGGTATTTAGGAAGTGTTACGTGATGAAGGTACAGATCATTGTATTTCCTAAGTCTCTAGTATTTGGCAAACCTTTGAAGCGGCTATTCCTTCTACCTGTAGAAATGGATGTAACGCTTCCTTCTTATCGCAGATTCATTTGGCTGCTTTTTGGGATTTTTGCTGCGCTGCTTCTACAGCATTGATCTTTCTGTATTTTCAATACAGTTGTTCGCAGGGTTTGGTGGGGTTTTTTTTTTTTGTAATTATGTCATACCCAGTTGCTGTTCTCTTACAGTATTTTTCCAGCTATCTTAATTTTACTATAAATATTTCTTCTTTTCCTTGAGTTGTATCTCTGCTGAAATTCTAGCCCCGATTTCCTTGTGGAGAGTAGCTGCCTAAGTACGCGTTTGTGTTACTTCGCTTACCTCTTATGAAGGTTCCTGTGCTTCTGTGAGCTCTCAGCCACGTAGATGCTTCCTGCTTCAGATCTTGACTGAAGATGTTTTATAGATCTCATGCCATTGCTGTCCTTCGTAATGTGTGTCTGTCTTCCCTGATCCAAAAAGCTTAAGACTGTCTCGCTTTAAGGCTCCTGGCTCTTGTGAACTTTCCCAGTAAGGTGATTCTTGAGGAAAAGGTAAAAAAGGGGAGGGGAAGAAAATGTATGGGGATTATTTTTAGGCTCATAGCATCCCTTGAAAAAGCAGCTGTCCACCAGTGTGGTAGTATGTGCATTAACCTCAGATTAATCGATGTTCATTTACTATGTTATGCGTGTGTGACAAGAGGAACGATTGTATTTTTGAGCACGTCTGATTTTCTTCACTGCCCAAAGGAAAGAGCAGAGGTAGAGAGAGGACTCCAAACTTTTGTTCATTTTTGTAAAAGAAAATGTATAACCCACGCTCTTAAGAGATGTTTCTGAGGGCTTGTTTGCTGTTTCTGTAGATAATTCACAGATTAACTGGTGATAATGGTTGAAGTTAACAGCTTACGAGACCTTGGCCAGGAAGCGGTCCTTTTTCTTGTTCATCAAAAGCACATCCTTTCCAGAAGGACAACAGTTTGCATATGAAATGGATTATTGCTTGTGGAAGAGGATAAGATCTCTTCCTCTTTTACATCTCTGTTCTTGGCTTGTTGTGAGTGTACAGAGCAGTTATGAGTGTGTACTTCATATTTAATTAGAAAACCTAAAACATCAGCTGCTTTATAGATCACGTTTTCAGTTAACGAGTTGTGATATATTACAGGTAGAGCTACTCGCAAATAAAGCAAGGAAGAATTCATGCTTTTGAAGCTGCTTTTTTTTGCAGATGGGGAAAACTGAGCTAACCGAAACACAGAAAGTTTTAGAGCTATGATTGTTTAGTTAAAAGAGCTCTTCAAACACAGACTATCATCCAAACATCTAAAAGCCACAAACATTTGTTGCCAAGAGAAAGCTATTTTCATTTAATTTTGCTGGTTGAAAATGCCATCTGAACAGTCTCTCTCATCTCTCAATGACTGTTATGGTAGCAAAGTGGAGGGACCTAGAAGATGGCGTGGTAAGGGGGAAATGGTTGAAACTGGAGACTGAATGAAAGCGAATATCCTTTTACAGGGTGTTTGTGTGTCTCTGGTTCTTGGTGTTTTGAATGTGTACACCTGCTTGCATTGCAGTTGAGAACTTGGGGCGAGGGGAGTATTTCTGTGTAGTTGCCCTGAAGAGTGTTTTCCCCAGTGAAGATACAAGAACATCCATGACCTGAAAAACAGTGTCATTGTCACAGCTTTGAAGTGCAAAATATACTGTTTACAACTAATATATACATGTGACTCTTTGTGAGGGAGAGACAAGATTCCTGGCAACAAATGCATTCATTAATTTCAGTGGGTTTACTTTCCTTGCAGCCTTTAGGTTTGATTTGGTGGTTTTGTGACAGTGTTTGGTTGTTTATATTCATAAGCTGCTTAACTGGAAATGCATTCAGACGGCCCGAATTATCTTGGAAGTCCCTGAGCGTTGTGTGATGGTGGCGGTTTCTCTAAAGTTGTGACCTATCTCCTTGCTGTCCTCACTAGTTAATGTTTCCCGTGAGAGTTGTCTTACCTTTTCCTGATACTCCTTCCCTTCCTCAGGACTCCTGAACTTTGGTGGAGACTACAGCCCTGTAGTAGGAGCCTAGATTGCAGGATACTTGTGCAACAGTTTGTTTGATTTCTGTATCTCCAGGGCAAGGGAATCCAGATTCATCTGCTCGACTAGAAGGTTTAACAAGAAAAATTCTGTGTACTCCCAAGGTGAGGAGTTATATAATGGACTGCAAAGCCACAAAAAACAAATTGAGAGGACACAACCTTATGACATGCCTGACCTTCATGTCTGTTGTCTTACACCTATCACTTTGGATTTCTTAGTGTTGTGTTCTGTCTGTGGGAACCCAGAAAACGGCTCGCTTGCACTACAGGCTCCTGGATACTCCAAATTGTTCCCTCTTTTTGAAAAGAAAGCTTTTTTGGTTCTTCCATCAACCATCCAGCTTCTGTGTTTGTACTGAATGTCACTGGGGGAGTTAAGTTTTCCATCTTTTTCCTCTAGTGTTATGCTTTGAGATGCAGAGTTAAAACATGTGGGATGTTCTCCCTCTCTTGGGAGCTTCTTTGGATGTATTTTGCTATTCTGTGTATGTTTGGGCAAAACTGGATCATAGTAGCAGATATCCACAATCTATATGACTAATTTAGTGACATAGGCTGAACCAGTTTCAGTGAAAATGCTCCTGGTCATGAACGTTTTGTGATGAAATATTTGTACCTGTAGCCTGATGTTTGTATATGAAGCAACTCATGCACGTCGACAGTTACTAAGTACACAGTAACAGTGTATTAGGTGAAATACAGAGATTAAAGAAATCTAGGAGTCTGAGCAGTGGATTAGAACTGCTGAGAGGACAATTCCCCTTTCTTTTCTCTTTATCTGTGTTAAAGGTTCATGTGGGTTTTGTTTTTTGGGTTCCCCCTGCTAGAATTCCTTCCTTGCTGCAGCGTTCATGATACTTTCTGCATTGGGCAGCTCTCTCTGCAGCACCGTGTGTCTTCAGCCATACCTCGGTGGCTCTTGTGGGGCAAGATAGAGGCTGGATGGAGTTTTGGTTCTTTATCTGGTGTCCCCAAAAGGAACAAGGAGGAGCCTGGGGGACCCCCTGTTCTGTGCGTTGTTCTTTGCTCACATTTGCTTTAGCTGGTCAGAATGTAAGTTCTGTGTTTCCAAATGGAGGGGAATCTCTTGTGTTCCTTCAAAGCACTGGAGGGAGATAAACTAACAATTCATTTTGATGATCTGAAGGTTGGTAGCTTTGATGCTGGAGGAGATAGTAACATCATTCTATGGCTTCACTGTGGACTCCTGCATCAATGTACAGCAGAGCCAGCAATGTGGCTTGTATTCCTAAGAGACACGGGTACTGCTGAGAACTATGCGTTGGTTTTCTACCCTTTGCACCTCCCACGAATTAACCTTAACCATATTATTTCTGTTAATTCCTGGACCGTAAATACTGAAGAGCTGAATTCTGGTGGCTGTTATGGTCTCTCTTGGTAACCTCTAACGAAGTCAGGGGAACCTAGCTGTTATCGCTGGAAGTGCAAAGTGCCTGGTTATAAGCACTGATTGCCTATAATTTATCTGCTTGGGCCGGTTTCAAGCTGCTCTGGTGGCAATTTCTGAACTATTTCAGGATTTGTTAAATGTCCTCCAGGTGAAGTACATTGTAAAATTCAAATAATTAGGAAGATTGAGTGGTTTTGCTGCAACCCTTGTTAGCCAAACTCATCATCAGTCTGCGATGAGGAGAAACTGGAAATTGGGCCATCTGAATTGGATGGTTTGTGCATATGAAAAGGGTACAGAACCAGATGGAGCAGTCAGATTGCATACTGGAAGCTCCCTGTTTGTATACCTGTAACGTTCACAGTATTGTAGTCCTTCTATAGAGCCTTTGAAGTTTAAAACTGAGATGAGAAAAGTATGTTTTAATACCAAAGTTTTGAAGATAAGTGCTATGTAACACCAATGCACTTCACACAAAAAGAAAGAAAATCAGTAAGAAAAAAAGAGGAAATCGGTAACCTGTAGGGTAACAATTTTGATCCAGGCTGATTTCTGTTTCCCTTTGCTGCCCCTGGGTCGAGATGGCTCAGCCGCTGGGTGCCCACGTGCCCCGTACCTGCTGAGGGGCTTTTGCCCAGACACCATTTTGTAATGAAGCTGCACTGAAGCATTTACATAACGAAGCTCTGTGTGTAGCAGCATGTAAACTGTGAGGGGGAGGGGAACCAGAGCCGGCTTCCATTGCAGATTGTGAACCAGAATACCAAAACAAGAAGTGCAAATGTCTTTCCTAGACTCCAGTAAATTCTCTTTTGATGCTAATACTTCTAATAAAGAGAGATCTATTAAAAATTAATTCTTTTTATTTGGAAGCAGTTTTTAGTGCTAGAGGGCCTTTGTTCTTGCAGTCAAACATGTAGCAAAATATAATGGCTGGAAGTCGAAACTGTTAAAGTTCAAATTGTAAACAAGCTGTAAATATTTTACTGAAGGTAATCAACCATTGAAACGAATTAGCAAGGGATGTTACAAATTTCCTGTTGCTTTGAAACTATTCATAACTAGAAGTGTTTTTAAAAGATCTCAGGCTTGAGCCACAGCTAGTTGGAGTTGCTGTGGGCATTCCTTAGTTAAATAAAATTGCCTATGTTGTGCGTGATGGGAGTGAAAAGTTCTGCGTGGCATTAAAATGTGAGAGTCAGGGGAGTGGGCCCAGTGGAAAATAAACAAAATTTGCTTACTGGTTTTTGGTGGGGTCAGGAAGGTGCTTCTGGCTGTGCAGTCAGGGGTGCTTGTGTTGCTGTGCCTGGAAGTATGGGATAAGGAAGCTGATTTAATACCATGTGTGTGATGTTAGAGGTTAAATCTTAGTAGCAATAGGTTTTGGGTTTGGTTTGTTTGTTTGTTTAATTCTATTTTTTTTGTGTGTTGGGGAGTGGGATATACTTCTATGAGATGAAAAAAGATTTAGATGAGCAATGGAATTGTCAGGATGCCGTGAAGGCCAGCAGCTGGCTGGAGCTGCGGAGCCAGGAGGCTGCCAGGGCTGGCAGAGCCTTGCCAGCCAGGGAACGGGGCAGCTCTGTGGGGACGGGGCGCTTCCTGGGTCGGGTGGGCCCAGCGCCTGTCACAGGGCTGGAGACTGGCTTCCTACAGCCTTGCAGGGGCAGGACTGGGGGCCAGGGGTGGTGGGGAAGCCCGGTTAGGGATGGTGAGGCCCATTAGTGCCCTCTGGGCCCTGGCAGAAATGCGGTGAGGATGCGCCTTTAAACGTATGTGGCTAAAATCATGTTTGTGTCTTTAGAAATGTCATATACTGCTGCTGTTTTATTCCTAGTGACTTATAAAAGGATTTGCTTCTGGGAAAAAAAACACAGGTACAGTGTTTCCATGCGACCCCCACTTGGCTGATCTGCACAGGCCATGTTCAGGAGAAATAGTAACTGCGTTCTTAGCCATGCTGCAAACAAGTTCTCCTCGTGCTTTCGTTTTAAGAGGGGTTGTCTTTCTCTGCAATGGCAAAGCGCAGTGTATGTAAGAAGAGTTTTACGAAGAGATTTGTTTTGGAAAAGGTTGTGTGGCCTGTGTTGGCTTGCTTCTGTTCTGTTCTTTACGTGGGGCAGTAGGGAATTGATAAATACCATATTGAATTGCAAACTGAGTCTTCATTTAGAGGGCAAAAAATAACATGCAGTTGGGATGCTAACACATGTCACTAGCAGTGTTTTTACTTTTAAACGTTGATTAGTTAAGTATTTTTTTTTTTAATGGTGTTGCATACATGTTTAGGAGTAGATTATGAACAGCTTGCCAAGGTCAGTTTACTATTTGTTTCGTAATTTCTCAAAAGGGATATCAAATGGAAGAATTTTGTTGACTAAATTACTGAAGGATGTTCATCATATTCTTGAAATATGTTATTACAGATACCTGTCTAAAGTCATACAGTCATCACCTACAAGTGGATTGTTCCTCTTGCATGTTGGTTTATTTAAAAAAAAAAAAAAGATTGTAGAATTCATCTGAATCTTCAGTAGAAGAATTGGGCCGTTTTGGTGTAACTAAGTCACAACTTGAAAAACAATGCAGAATGTTATTTTCCTTGTGGAATTTATGTTAATGTACCTCTAGTTTTGAAAGATGGTGGAAAGCCCACGCTGACACCAGCCTTGCTGCGTCCATGTTCTCATGCAAAGCCACAACAATTCTCTTTGACATCTGCAGGTAATCACTGCTTACAAACCATGAAATTTGTAACGGGAACCTCCTTAGTATTCGGGAGGTTACCAGTGAATATAAAAAGGTTGAAAGGCCTCTTTTTACAATATTAACAAACCGAAAGAAGATTGTGGACTGGTGCATGTCGTGCTGCAAGCGCTCAGTTCTGCACATCTCTCTGAATCGTTGCAGAACCTATAGAACAAGCTTTTTGTGGGAGAGAGTAAAAGAGTCATTCGGCCTAAAGCTAATCCAGTGTAACATGAATCACATGGTCAGTGATTCTGGCAGAGGATAGAGAGATCTGTGTTTTTCCTCTTATTGGCTATAAGTCTTCCTTTTTCTCCACTGAAGCAACGTTCCACACATAAAACCTTACAAGCAAGCCAAATCCAGTGTTTTCCACTACAGCCCCTTTTAGTTTAGACACTTACTGCTGTTTTCTGGCAGTCGGTGGCCTGAGGCAGGGACTGTGTGCAACCTGCTGAAGTTTGAGGTAATTATCATTAAGTGAATGAATTCAGAATGAAATAGGTGTTCTTCTGCACAGAGCGGCCGAGTAATGTATTTACGAGTATCAGCCTTGCTTAGTAACTCACCTGAGGCTTGTTGGGCTTCATGGCCTTCATCTTAATTCACAACTGCAGTTTGCTACAGAAATCAAGTGTGAAGGCTGTGCAGATCACCGTAATCAGACCTAGATGGGACTGGGTTAACTGGCTGGAGGTTGTGTCCCTGTGGTCACTGCTGCTGGTGGGAAGAGGACAGTTCTCCCCCACTGAAGAGAGACCACAGAGGGCAGATAATGTCTCAAATGAAGCTACTCTGGTTTTTTCCTTTGCCCATGCTTTATTTTTGTTTGAGCTTTACTTGGCTGTTTTCGCTTGTGTACTTATGCATGAAGTACCATCAGCAATATAAGGAGCATGGATGGATCTGGCTGCCTTCTGACACCCTGTTCTGCAGTTTTTCTCACTGCTGGACAGTTGAATATATATTAAACATTACAGAGCATGGCCTGGAAGGGTGCTGTGGTCCGATCCTGGGAAAGGAGCTGGTCACACTGTTACAGCTGTGATTACCATCAATCTTTATGATGAAAATAAATGAAGCCACATTTGCTGAGCATCCAGTCTTTCTTGTCAGTTCTTTCCAAATCATCAACTTCTGAAAAGAGCAATAAAAATTGTGCCAAGATCTAACATTCACAGATAATCATCTTCAAGTGTGACAGTTGTCATCTCTATTCCCTTATCTTTGAAGCTAGATAGAGATGTGTCTAAATTGTTGACTTTTCCTCTGCTCTTGGAATGAGTCATTGCCAGAATTCAAAACAAAATGGTTAGAAGTATTTAGTTTTGCGAGTAATTTTTTGGGGGAGTGATATTACTTTAGACAGCTTCTTGGCCTTTGGCTGGTAGGTTGCTCCTCGGGAAGATGTCAGAGCAACCTGCACTGTGTAATTGTACCCAACTGTTGCTTCTTGGGTGTCAAATGTTTGACGGATCATCTCAACGTGGTTCTTCCACGCACTCCTGCATCACTGGGAGAGGAAAACCTCTCATGTTTTCACTACCTGCTGAGCAGTGAAACCTGTTCTAAATGTAGACTCTCTCGTGACGTTTGTTAAAGCACCTTTCTGCATTGGACAACATAACATTCAATAGTTGCTCAAAGGAAATCTGTCCAGTCTCTCTGTCTCCAACGTTGTCGCTGGCTAAGATTTTATAAACAGTTTTGTGGCTATCCTGTAAGACCGTATTTGTTACTTGTCAAATTAACATTAGGTTCCTGTCTTGCAGTGCAAAAACTTGATTTGTATTTTTTTTAACTGTGAATTTTTAGTGTGCTATCCATGAGCTAGACAGGAAGACGAGTGAAGTTCACTGTATCAAAGGTAAGTGTTTCAGTGTACTTGGTTCTACAGTGGCTGGTGTGGGGTAAATAGGAGGGGAGGCAGATAAAAGGCAAAATTTAATATGCTTAGAAAGGTGAAGTGGTGACTGTAACTATGGAATAAGCATTGTATGGGAAAGGTAAAAGGAATCTGACCTTGAGAAGGACAGGGTTGAAACTACAATTTGTGTAAAGGCAAGATAGTTCTTTAAGAACTGCTGACTATTGATTGAGATCAATTGCGGTTGACTAATGGGAGCTTTGAATCCTTATTGCTTATGACTAGTTTGTAGAAATTATTGGTAAATGTCTAGTGGGAAATAACCGTGAATGCAGAAGAGGGATATTTGTTTCACAGTTTCTTTTGAGTCTGTCATTCAGTGTCTACTTACCTCCGAGACAGATTTGCAAGTAAAGAAGTTGAATGGTACAGCTGGAAGGTGAACACACGTGTTGCTTGGGGAATGCCTGAATGGTAGTTCTGGTGTCATCACTTGAGCCTGAAAGTCACCTTTTAAACTCCTAGCAATTCAAAACTGTAGAAATGTGTGTTTGCAACTTGGATTGAGTAATATTGCTCTGAATTGTTTGTTGCTGCTGCTCTGGATTTTTTTTCAGAATCCAGTAAGTTCTCTTTTCTGTTTACCCCTACTTTGGTTGAACAAGGTGATTCTACTGTTGTAAGCTTGCAATATTTTACCAGCACGTGGTATCAGAGAGCACCATCAGATCCTTTACCTCCTTGCTTTTTGTGAGGCAAGGAAAAAGCTACCTAGTTTTTGAGCAGGCCGTCTGAACGCTTCCCTCGTCCTCGATCATTGTGTCCACAGAGATTCAAGGCAGCGTCGCTGCATCAAGTGGGCCAGGGTGGTGGTGGTTCAGAACAAAGTCAGTGAGTTACATTTTTCTTAATTGCTTCAGATGATTCAGCCTGGAACACGAATCACACTGGACAGTGATTTGGATGTTTCTAGGGTAGTAAGAGCCAAGTAATTTTAGTTTGCCCCAGAGGCTAAATAGATGTACAGATCAAGTTCAATTAAAATATTTTTTTCTGACTCCATATATTCATTTTTCTTGTTCTGACAGTTTTATTTACTCTATGCCCAAAAGGTCTGCCACCATGGAGCACTTGGCATCCTGTCAAGAGCCTGAAGGCAGCACCTGGTTGACAAGGGCTTTGTATAAAAGTGTGTATGGATGGACCGTTTGCTTTTGGATTTACTTAAATTGGAAGATGTTGCTGGTGTCCCTGTCCCCCTGAAAGCTGATTGGCAACAAACATTGTAGATCTGAACTTACCCTGAGTTTTCAGGGAGAGGAGCTTTCGTACCTTTTGAGCTGTAATGTGTTCCAGGTTCTGTTTGTGTTGCTTGGTGCCCATCAGTTGCAAACCTAGGCAAGCTGACTCTGAAATAAGTCCTTTTTAATCATCCTGATGATTAAAAGTCTTGATGATTAAAAACTCCATAGATTTTTCTTTTATTTTCTGATATTAATTTCAGTAGAAAAACTTGCTGCATGTTGGACACATGGAATTCCAAATGTTTCTTGTTTGTACTGGTATATATCGTTGAACTGCATATAAAACTTTGTGGAAGGATTTCTTAATTTGTTTTGCACATCTAAAATTTCTCCCAGGACAAAGATATTACTTGATACTGTGTGGCATACTTTCAGTAGTGTGCAACTATGTGCTTAAATGAGAGACACAAGAACGTACTTGTGGCGCAGAGGAAGCTGGTAATTGTTGGGGGCAGGTGGAGATGCAAGTAGACCTACTGCTTCTCTACAATTCTGAGTAAAGACTCTGTTCTCCAGTGCTTTGACCGTTAGTCTATCTTCTCGCTCTCGATGTGTTAACGATGACTGTTCTGTCACCCAAGTGGAGCGAATGTGATGAGTGAAAAGAAGTCTCGGCGGCAGACATCTCGCTTGAGGTCAGGTAACAAATGTAGCCCAATAGTGAGGCCAGGGTATTATGCTTTCCAGTGTTCACTATTTATACTGTCTGTGTCTGTACAGATGTTTTCAGCTAATTTTTCTGTTTAGATTGCATGCTGACCTGTGGCAGAACAGTTTGTCAGGGCTTGTTCCCACATGGAGCATCTGATGTGGACCTTCCCACTGAAAATGGGGAAGTGCTGTCTATAATGAAGATTTTAATTTATAATGTTGTTTCATATGATTTTTGAGAAAATTAAGTTTATTTAAGTGAGGAAAAATTTTGGGATTTTACCTCAGTTCTCACCAGTGTAGAGCTTAGTTTAACCTGTTTTTCTGGGGTTAATTAAAATTCAGGTCCTGTTTTCCAGTGATGCGGAGAGCTTAGATGAGCGTTATATTGTACCCTTCCAAATGTGAGTGCGTGCTTCTGGAGATTAAAACGTTATATTAAGAGACTGATTAAAACATAAAGTTAAATTGCATATCATAATTTTAGTCCCAAGTTTAGATTAATTAAAAGCTAAATTGCCTATAACACCTTCCGCTTTCGGTACTCCAGTGCCTTCCCATATGATCAGATGAAACTGCAAGGCTTAAACTCTTTCAGCTGAACATGCCTGTACATGAACAATGAGAATTAAAGAGTGAAGTTTAGGTACTGGTCAGATAGAATTACAAGAGACAGCGCTTATGATAAATACCTTCTGTTTTGCACTACTGTGAAAGTTCTTTTAAAGAGGAAAGAAGCATCCTGAATGAGACTTTGAAGGAATTCTGACGACTTAACCGGTAAAATTATACGGAGGAATGTGTTTTGGAAATGCTTGTACTTGCTTTTAGAGAATTGGAGTTCACAAATTGCCGCAGTACTTCATTGTCTGTCTTATTGTCTAGATCAAAAATGTCCTGTTCAAAGTTGTTCTGGGCTATTATCCATTATGTTAGAGGAGTTTGGATGTCCTAATTTTAAAATTTCAAGTCATACAGATCAGACTATCAAGAGAGACTATTAAACAGTTTTCAAGATGCTGAGTGATCTTGCAAGTGAGCATTGAGGGACTCTACTGCGTATGCTGATGGTGCACATTTTGCTGAGGACGTGTGTGTGTGTACCTTTTTTATATATAAATACGTATAGTACAGATGTGGCCAGAACTATACTGAACATGTTTTGCTGACAGTTGCAGACTTGTGTTTTATTATTATTTTTGGGGGGAGCTTACTCCATCTCATTAAAATGTATGGGTAAAATACTAATGGAGCTTTATGTCAGGTTACTTTCACAACATTTGGCTTTATGGATCATAGTTAGCAATGATTCGGTCTGTAGGGAGGAGGACCCTGTCCTGTTGTTTCAGAGTCCCTAATTTGACGATAATTAATCTGTTTACTGAAGTTTATTCCTTTTATGCTGTGATTTTCTTCCTTCTTAGAAAATGTAGCTGGCAAGCTGTTCTCCAGATTTATCACATGCGCTTAAAACTATCTGGGGAACAAAATTAAGACTTTTTTCCTTAAATGCTAGGCTGTTCTTGAAGCCTGGGGCTTTGCAGTAGACACCTCTGAGTAGAAACAGATGAGTTTTTTTCTGGTTCTGCTCTAGCTTTCAGCAAATTTTAGTTTTCTTTCACTTCAGATAAGAAATGGGGTGTATCCGACTATGAGGTAGAAGAGAGTAGCGGAACCAGAGATAATAGTTCTGAAAAGCATTTGAGGATCAGTGAACAATTATTGATGACTCAAGTATTCCAAACACTGTGGTCTTTTCGAAAGCAAGTTTGCTCCTGTAAAGGCTGGAATCCTGAAGTTGTGCTAGCTTTTGTTGTCCCTAGGGAATAAACTTGCGTATTGCAAAATTTTCCTGAGGTGGAAATTAATGGGAAACCTGATTTATGCAGGGGACTTCAGACTGTCAGGGAGAGGGGATCCAAACCATTGGAAACCACTGGCTTGTAGAAACACGCATTTGGTTTCTTCTGTGTGTTTGTGTGATTGCAGTGAAATGACACACACACCCCCCCCCCCCAGTATTTGGGAGGCCTGTGCTCTTACAGCTGGCAGATCTCTGCCTCTGTCAGTTGGTTGTGTACCTGCCCGGCAGCAAATGGGTAACGAAGCAGGTACTAATGCCGTGATACATTGCCCTTCTAGAGCTCTGTAATCAAGGAGAAGAATCTTTCTTCCAGTACTTTGCTCATCCATAAGAATTAAATAATCTTTCTGTTATTAAATATTATTAGGTTATGCTAGATGATTAATTCAGTAACTAACAGTATCAATCATGCTGTTTTCCTGGCTGGTATCTATTGAATTAAAACCAAGTTTCTAACAAACAGTTACGCTTCTTGTTATTGACGTAACAGACGTTTCATTTACCGGTGTTATAAATTACCTTCTGGTGTTACTTTGGGAAGTGTGGTGGCCTGACAGTAATCGGGCAGTAATTGGTATACAAAGGCAGGAAATGTTCCCAGTAGCTAACTATTCTGCTAGAAAATAATTTCATTTATGCTATGATATTTCAGCAGCTCTGACCAATTTCCATTTTATTATGTGCCATATGTCTGTGCAGCAGAACTTTGGATTTGCTTTATCAAATGCAGTTGTTCTGCTTTATTAAATGTTGATTTTAGAAGTACCTTTTTTCCTCAGCAGTTTATATAAATACACTTCTTTGCCTCCCAAGTGTGTTGCTCTCTCACCTAACCTTCTGCGTGGCTTTTGCTTTCACCATCTCTTGTTAAAGCAAATTGTTTTTGAAGGCGAGGAGGGATATGGTAAAAGACCATGGTCACTCTATTTTTGTATATTGTTCCCTAAGGGCAAGTTTTTTTTTAAAAATATCAGATGTGAGGAGTAACAGTGCTGGCAACAGCTTAGCTTCAGCATCGTTTTGAAGGTACCTTGATTGCCTGCCTTCAGGTTGGCATATGAGTAAGTTATAATCATCAGCTGCTTCTGCAAATCCATGTACAAATCTGACACAGTAGTTTATTTCTCCTTCATGCTCTCTGCCATTTTTTCTTTAGTGGTTGTTCTACAGAAGCCAGTCTCGATTGCATTTGCACGCAACCTTGACTACGTGCTTTGTATAAGCCGGATATCAAGGGATTCTTGCTCTTGTTTGGGAGCATGGATATTAAAATGACTCCTCTGTAGAGAGCCAGTGACTGGTTTCCATTGAGGAATATCTTAACGAGTCTTTCAGTGTTATAAGGTGACATACAAGTCTTCTTTCTACACAAAAACTTTTCCTATCATTGCATCCAGTGAGATAGATATGTGTGTGTGTGTATATATATATATATAAAAGCCTGATACGGAGATTTAGCTCAACAGCTGTTTGGAACTATTAGACATAGACATAACACGTAGTTGTTTTTTTCTCTGCATTTCCGTTGCTGTTAATGACCTCTCCTAGTAGGTACGGAAAAGATGGGTATATTGTCCCATCTCTGTCTCTGAAAGTTAGGGTAGTGTCTATGCTGCTTGAATGAAAGTAAATTGAGAAATGATTTATCAGGGAAAGGTTAGAGAGGTGAGTTAATGGAAGAGATGAAAGGGTAGAAGACGGGAGAAATGAGCTGGTGTTTAAACAGGGCTGGGTCATGGAGCAGAAAAGAATGTAATAACTGACTCCTGACCTGAGTTAAAGTCACATTTGTATCATCACAGAAAAGCTACAACTAGCAAAAAACACTGCTGCTTTTTCCATAGCTGAGTAGAGATTTTTAAGATGTGATGGATCGCTTCTTTCCTGACTACCCTTTGACACACTGCTGTGTGTGCAGTGTAGCAGGAAAGACCACAGAGCTGATTGAACTAAACTAGGAATGTTCAACTAATAGCAGACAACTCCTGGAAATTGGGGTTTGGGGTTTGTGGTCAGTTTTGGTTTGGGGGGGGTTGTGTGTGTGTGGTGGTGTTTTGTTTTTTTTTTTTCTCTCTCCTTGGAGGCACAGCGTTTGCTGAGGTGGAAGGTCTGAGGCTAGTCCTGCTTCTGACCTACAGCTGTGGTGCCCCATAGTTCACAGGATGGCTGGGATGTGCCTTTTCCCCTGTGCAGTGATGATGATACGTTGATAGTGTCTCTCTTTCCTGACTGGGTTTTATAAAAAGACTTTTCACTTTCTCTACTGGAAAATAGGAGGTAGAGAAACATTTTGTTAATGTTTCCGTTGGAATTATTCAACAATTATTCACCATTTTTTCCCCCATTGTTAAGATTTCATGAAATCCTGGCCAAATTCAGCAGAGATCTAATTTCAGACATATAAATAATTTCTCTGTGAAGAGTAACAGTGTAGGCTTAGGACTCTCAGCCTGCAGGAGGAATGACAGGACAAGGATGTGATGGAGGTGTATAATCATGACTGAAGGGGAAGGGGCGTATGGGTAGATTGCTCTATGTCTTCTAATGCAACCGCTGAAGAAGCATCGCATGAAAGTAGTTATGGGCTTTTCCTGTGATTTTTTTTTTTTTTTTTTTTTACAGCTTTGTTTTGTCTTCCTAATGACCTTCCCATTGATCTTTTTCTTTGGAGATAAAGCAGCTATGCCTGATAAGCCATAGGTTTGTCTAGACTGATAACTTTTTGTCTTCATCAGGGTGAAAAAAAAAAAAAAATTATAGGTACTTTAATTCTTCAAAGGCGGTTTCTATTTTTTTGGGTGTAATATTTACATAGGCAGTATGAAAGCTTGTTCTCTTATGAATGTAAGAGAAAGGTTACTGCTGCTTATCCTATTGTAGGATTGGTAGTGGTGTGTTTTAGCTACTCTAAAAATTGAGTGATAGTTGTCTACCTCTGTTTATTTACTGTGTTCCATTTGACTGCCTGGTAGATGCTGGTTTAGCATTCACCCCCACACAGATGTATTTGGGGGGAGGAAGGAGAACACGGAAGGGAAAGGTGCAGGGTGGATTCTGTTCTGATTTTATTTTCTGAAAAATTAACGTTGGTAAATTTTTTTCTATTAATGCTGTTCAAGTCTAAGACCATGGATTTAACTTGGGGAACTTCCGTGTATAAGGAAAAATATGTCAATGCAGAAAGACCCTCAAAACACCTGGGTCTACCCTCCCATGTTTTCAGTACGGATATGTAGTGAACTACAAGTTGCTTCTTAATCATATATATGCTCAAAGTAGTTACGCTCTATCAGGGATTATCTAATTCTTCTACAAAGAAATACTTAAATTGAAGACATCTACAGGAACTTGTTAAAATAGTTTTGAAGGCTAGCAATTTTTGACATGTTACAAATTGATATATTTCCTTCATCTGCTCTTCTGTAGCAGTACTCTGCCTGTATGTTGTGAATACAATGAAGGATTGTGTTCTTAAAACAGGGAAAAGCCAAAACCCTTTCCCTTAAACTACTGAATTAAGTGTCAAGGCCCGTTCTTGCTGCCGCCGACACATGATCAATTTTACCAACACAAGTAGGTGTTCTCAAATAGGAAGGTGGAAAACTGAAATATGACGCCAAACTGAACAGACGGAAATTTTTTTAATTTTTTTTTTTTAATATGGAAAGTACCATACTACGTTTTCAGGTCACAAGTAATCAGTGTGTCGATTCTATGTCTTACCTGCAAATATTAGTTCCCCCCTGCAGGTAGTTGCCCTTCAGGAAGGCATGGAGCAGTAGCTGGGCCAGAGCATCCTTGTCAGTAAGTATTTCTCTGTCGGGAATTCCTTGATGGCCATGTCCTATACAAGCTGCACTGATAGCTTTTATTCAGCTTGTATAGCAGGAGCACTTTAAGGAATAAATTCCTTTTAGTTACTTCAAAAGCTATCTTGAGGTTCACAGATTCTTGAGAAGGTTGCTGTAGGCCCATCATTTCTTCCCAGGTGAAATTTCTTTCGATCTAAATCTTTGCTTTGTGAGATTGCCTAAGAAAGCTGATTTGTAGGGTTTATCATCTTGATACGTTAAAACATATTTTAATACGAACAGAATGATAACATGAAGGCTATGAGTGAAATTCTTTACTGTAGCTGAGATAGTATGTTTTTTTTCCATGGACCTCATCTGTCCTGTCTTCCAAAAATCGGGATTCTTGGCATTGTGTTTATGTATTTGTCAGCTCCCTTAGTGGAAAGGTTATGAAACCTGTACTCAGGGAGAACTGTCTATTGTCCTCAAACTTAATAACCTTGTACTTGAGGCCAGAATTGCTTATATCAGTGCATCGATATACATCATCTCTGTGTTTGCGCAAAACTGGTTTATGTTCTAGAGTATCCACTTGTAATGCCTTTTAAGATGTAGCCATTCTCTACTGGAAACCAAACCGGGCGCCTGACTTAGAGCAATACAAAGTGTTCACATTGGCAAGATACTGTGAAAGCGTACTCCATCACAAAACATAATTTCACAGATTTTTGCAATTACGTAATATTGAACTGTTTAAATTTGCCGTGTTTCTTGGTGTTACGCTGAACAGTTGTTTGTTCAGGTGTTTTTAATTCTGACATGAAAAGTAAGATGTGCTGAAGTGCTTTTCATGCTCTTGAATAATATTTTTATTATATTTTTATGTGTTAGAAGAGTAAAAGTGTGGGTAGCATCCTCTTCTTTTGAGGTCATGTAACTGGGAAAAGAATAAAGAAGGCAAAGGAAAGATGGTAACAGAGGGAGTTAATTTTTAAACAGGACCAATAACTTCTCTTCAGTGCAGTCTGCATTTTGTCAAATACTGGATAAGCCTGGCTTTCTTCCTACGTATACTCTTACGACTCCTTTGCCTCTTCTGTTTGTAATCCCTGAACCATTTCTAGTAGTTCCATACTCATACTAAGAGGATTTGCTGTATTAAATAAGTGTGCTTTTTGTGTTGCCTTTTTCAGTGGAAGCAGGGGAAGGATACTCATTACAATCATGTTTTACCCCTTCTTTTACTTGAGCCTTTTATAACGTGTCCGTGAAGCCCGTGTTGGTTCTGTACCTGCTGACAAGTGAGCTAGCAGAGGCTGAGGCAGCCTCTGCTTCCTGGGCATAGTTGGTGAATCTTCCCTGCGTTCA
Organism: Phaethon aethereus; assembly: GCF_964289735.1. NCBI lineage: Eukaryota > Metazoa > Chordata > Aves > Phaethontiformes > Phaethontidae > Phaethon > Phaethon aethereus. The sequence continues at coordinate 2,840,133 of NC_138583.1, read as the reverse complement.
CTTGCAGCTTGCTGTTTCCTTTCAAGTATTGCCCTAATGGTACTGAGAGACAGTTAGGGCCAGAAATCAGGGATGGAACAGGGACAGTATGTCTTGCTGGACATCTGACCAGCGTAATGCAGGGGTGTATGTCAGATGCTGGGTGAAGGAGCACCCACAGACATCGAAGTACAGTGTCCGTCTACGGTACACACTGGTAGCTTTTATTTAGCCCGTATCAAAGGAGCACTTCAGGGAATAATTTCCTTTTAATTACTTCAAAATCTTATCTTCAGAAGGGCCATGGAGACTTAAAGGCACATGGTGAGACAGCGTGCTGTGAGGAGGTGCCAGACCTGAGTCTGTACCCAGTAGGTCAGATGTGGGGAGTGTACCACTTCAGCAGCGCAGAAAGCTGTCGTGTATGATTTGCGGTTCCCTTCCAGATAGATACTGCCTCTTTCCTTCCTCCCGGATTGTGGGTATGTGGTGCATCTGTGTTATGAGATACTACCTGTGTTCCAAAGAAACTTTGAAAAACAAAACAAAACCTTTTAAATGCATATTTTGAGGGTTCGTCAGTGTGCACTGGGTGGTAAATGGTGAAGTTCAGGAATTTTCAATCAAGCCTGACCCCTGCTAACTGCTTATTCCAGTCTCTTCTGACCTCGGTGAACTTGCAGATAGGCAAGATAAAAATCTGCAGTGATCATGTTTTGAGGTATGTTGAAATGATGATTCAAACACAGGTGAAGTGGACCATTTTCAAAAATAAGACAACAATTTTGCTTTATTATGAACTTCTTCAAACGTAAGAGGCTTCTACCTCTAGAAGCAAATTTGTAATAGCCGTTCATGCTAAAATACGTCTTGTTCTTTACCACTTCTGAAGTAAGAATTCAGTTTGAACTGTTTTTCTGCAATCTTACCTTTTTATTCAGTGTTTTACAGTTCAGCTGTTTGTTATGGTTACGTTTGTTAATGGTGAACTGAATTTAGTACATAATGCAAAAGTTATGGTCGGATTGGACATTTCATTAACTTCAAAGATTATACGAAACTTACTTGGGTAATAAGAGTGGACTTCATGTCGTTCCACAAAACAAAATTACTCTGTCTGTATTTTGGGATGCTCAGATTTGGAATTTAGAGATTTCAAACCGAGTTATGCTGGCTAAGCAGAAGCACAAGATGATTTTTTAACAGTAGTCTTCCAGTTGCACTAGTGACTGAAATGATGAGTATGAAGGTATTTATGTGAAGTTTTTTTGCATAATGAGAAGAGAGCGAGTTATTGAGGGAGAGAGAGTAATGATGCAGCTCATAAAGACTATGCTCATGAGAATAATTTCATTAAATAGTCCAGCAGATCAGTAAATCCCTCAGCTGCCTTTTTCAGTACAGTTATATAGTTTATGTTGTTCTGGGAGGAATTCAACTCCTGTTTCTTGCCTCCTCCCTCCAACTTGACATTTTGCTAAATCAATTTATTGCATGGCAGAGCCTGCAAACAATGCCTTCCAAAGCATTAAAGATCTGATCTATTTAGAGAAGACCTTTTCTGTTTATATCCTAAGTATGCTGTCAACTGATCGTTTGGTTGCAGCGTAGCCTTGTCTCCTTTAATATCTTGCACGTTCACTCCAGTGACAAGCCCAGCTTCCTGAGCTTGTCTGAGCTGCTGTTTCCTTTACCTTTAAAAATGGTTTTCTGTGCTCTGGTTTCTTTTCCCTAACAACAGAGTGACCTCCCCTGGACCTGTCTGGTTAGTACAGTGGCAGGTCTCCATAACTTTAGGTAATTGGAGGCCTTCTGTGTTAGTGATCCTCAAAGAGGAAAAATAATCTTCTAATAAGGACCCGTTTATCTGAAATTCAGGTTGAGGGAACAGAAAGGAAAGGGAGAAATGAATATTAATTGATTACAGTTGAAACAGATGGGACCAGGATTTTTTTTGTGTGTGTGACAAGTGAGGGAAGATGCAATGAGATCAGCAAATAGCATTGGGAAGCTTTTGTGTTCTTGAACTCGTTCGGCTATGTAAAGCAGGTTAAGTCTCTGAATTTTGTACTCTGTAAATAGTCTTCTTGTGGAATGATTCTGGTAGTTCCTTACCTGAGCCCAATTCTGAATTTGAAGCTATTGAAAGCCTGGTTTCCCTATAAAGAATGCAAGGTATCTCCCCCCAAATGCAATGCCTACTCTTTGAGCACTGATGCCCTCCTTCCCTCTTTAAAGAGTTTAGAAGTATAATTACTAATTTGAGTTGGAAGGAAAAATACAGAATAGTCCATTGTTGGGTCATTTTGTGTTCCTAACAAATTTGAAAAATACCTCATTAAATTTCCAATTTGCTTGTAAAAAATCTCATGAACAGAGTACTTCTGAAAACCTTCTATTCAAATAATGGTTAATATTTTTGCCAATATTTTTCATACTGGAAAGTCTATTCTTCAGCAGACTTCGAGGAATACTTAGGCTTGGGCGGGGAACCAGGAAGAAAAAGACAAATTTTAAATGTGTATTTCAAAAGTCAGTTCCATCACAAATTATTTTTCTAAGCAATTATAATGACACTGAAAGTACAGCACAGTTCCAAAGAGCAGCTGCATTGCATAGCTGAATTTCCTATGTCTTTGCGTTATAAAACTGAGTGGTTTGGAACAGGGATTATTCTAACACCACCTGTATATAAAAGTGGAAGTCTAGGATGTCTTGTGAATAATAGTCCACTTTATATTCAAATGTAGTAAAAATTGCAACACTACATTGTCTTTCAGTTGGAGAAAGACCTTTCCCTGTGAGAGTTTGCATAAAAGAGAGATCTATAGTGAAGGGCATAAAACAGAAGTGATAGGATTTTATTTCTAAAAGATCCTGCAAGAGGACTGTAGAACAGTAAACCAACATACACTTGCATAACTCTTCAGTCCCCTGAGGTTTTCCTGATGGGATATCTGCTGCTGCTGAACCAGATTTTGCAATCTGCCTGCATCAAATGTGTTTTATATGTAGTATTTATGATTGCACACTAAGTGATACCTGAAAAAATTACCTATATTTGCATTTTTGTTTCTCTGCATTTGCTTTGAGAAAGGTATAAATGATTATTATTGGGTAGCATTGGGTAAATGGTGCATAAGTAAAAGATTTGGGAAGAAATTCAACAGAACTTTAAAAAACACTCCAACTCTGTAGACTATAGAACACTCTCTATAAAGATGTCTCGAGAGATAAATTTCAATAAAAGGATACTATGTTTTAGAGTCATGATAGAGATTGACAGCTCTAAAGTGATTTACAGCTACCGGAGGTAACCGTATAGGTAAGTTGTTTTTAGGATAAATCTGCTTATTGGTGGGTCTTTTGAAGAGTTGCTGCCTTCTGATCCACATAGGTTCCCTGTGTAAGTGGCCTGTGAGGAGGTTTAGCTAAAGCTGGGTCTCCATGACCTTTTTTTCAGCATTACAGTCCAAGCATTTTGGCTCTCGTTCCTGTTTTGATTTCTTTCTTTTCCCTTTTCCTTTCGTAGGGGAATGGCAAAAAATGGCATCCTGGCATATAGCAGCATAGTGATTTAACACCATCAGTCTAATTACATTATTGAAACTGTTTCTTTAAAAAAAATCCCATCTCAGCAAGTTTTAAACCATCTAATGCCTTCAAGATGCAATTTTGTGAGAGCACTGATAATTTAAACTTCAGGAATGATGGGGTAAGGCTGTACAGCAGCATTCATGTCATTACTGGGATGTCCTTTACTTAGCTGTGCCACCTAAGGTTGACTGTATCCTCGGGACAAGTTTCAGTGCTTCTGTCATGGATCCTATTTTGTATGATTTCTTGACTGTCTCTGTTGGTACTACATCCATATAGATTTCATCTTGATTTTGATGGCTTGCCTCTAAGACAAAATTCCATGTTACTGTAATGATATTTTGTCTTGAAGGAGATACTTCCAATTTTTGCTCTTAGGGATGAATACCTTGCATCACAGTTGTTGTGCAAATTAGGAGTTGGCTCTAGGAAAGAGTTCATGTCACTGCAATGTAATATATCTGAGTGTTCAGAGCAAGAAACACAGATTTCTAACGAAATGAGCCCTGGCAAAAATCTCTTGTCTTATATGAAGGCAGTTTGGGTCTTGGGGCACTAATGTTGTGGCTAATCTGTGTAGCCACCTGCTAGCCAAGAAAAGGTATTCGGAATTACTTTGAAGTCTATCCTTAAATTGTGTGTCAAGGAGAAGTGCTGGACTATGGTGTAGTAATGCTATAAATGGCATTCTAGTACCTGCTGACTTGATCTTGAAATTGTACATACCTATATACTGGAGAAAGAAATACCTGAACAGTTCCAACTTCAGAAGCGTTGCTATTAAAATATTGCGAGGCCTGCTTTGATGGATGCGGTTAGGCTCGGCACTGGAGGCTAGAGGAGAATGGGCAGTGGTGATAGTCCTACCCTCCAGGCACGCTCTGCTCTTCAGGCAGACAGCAATGCTCTTGCCTTCAGAAGTCTACCATGAAAAGAGACCTCCTGCTCAACCCTGCTGGGGGATCACCTTTGGAAAAACCACCATACAGTAGAAAAATAGGAAGTCTACTGTGGAGAAGGAGAGCAGACAAAAAGGTCATCTTCTTACTCCAATGCCTGATTTGGGGAGAAAATGACAATGTGATCTCCGTGGAATTGGAGCCACCTACTACACAAAGTCAGAAATGCTGCCTGGGGAGCAGGTATACATCAGTGTGGTAGGATGGTTTGTGCCTGCAAGACGGTAGTGCTACCTGGGACATTCTGTCTCTCTAATCTCTCATTACTGTGTGATTATGGAATTGTGTGAGTTCAGGGGCTTCAGTAGCTGCAGCTTTCTGCAGGAACATGACATAAGCCCTAATTTTGGCATCTTGAGGTATTGGATTTCTGTCGTCAGTGTGGACTGCAAAAAGCACGTATAATTTGCCAGCAGGAAACTGCATAACACTGAACTATAAATTTCAAAAGAGAAAATAGTCTTGTTGCTCACAGTGTTGCCTTGTTGAAAACAAAGTCCAAGTGTGGGTTATTTCTTTTTACTTGCTCTGCTGTATTTCATTTAGTGGATTTTAACTCTTCTTCTCTTAGTCTGGGAACCCATTTCTTCTCCAGCTTTGCAGCATCATACTACAGTAAGAGACTCAAATATGAAAACCGTATTTTCTCCTTGAATGGAAACAGAAGAGATTGGTCAGATCATATAATTTCATAATATATTTGTTTTGTAGAATAAAACCTATATTTTGAGACCACCTTTCTTTGAAAGACTCTGTGAGGGAGAAAGAGGTATCGGAGAGCCTCTATGGGATGGGTTATCACTTGCAGTCACGTTACCAACTACAGCTGGTCTGGATCACAGTACTGTTGAAACAGCTGCATTTAAGCCCAAGTTTCCCCAAAAGCTGACAGCTTTATGCCCGGGTATGGGTACCTTCTCTCTTCTCTGTTGTGTGCTGAGGGCCAAAGTGATGCGAGTAAAGCAAAAGAGGTAAGGTGAAGAAAATTCCTTACTCCAGGCAGTTTCATTAGCTTGGAACAAGTGTAGAGAAGCGTGAGGAAAGTCATGCTTCTTTTATGGGTTTTATATGCTTTCCTAAATTTCTAATGCATAGCTGGGGAAAAAAAGGAGCTCAAACATACGAATTAGCAACTGATTAAGCCATGAATCTGTTAGGTTCAGCATGTATTCCTCTGACTGTTGTTGTGTGTTTTGGAGACAGTATAAAGCACCCCTGAACCATGCACCTGAGGTGAGCTATAGGCCACGATGTGGGTATTCTCTCTTGGCTCCTGCAGGCAGTTTGCAAAAGCCCTGACGCATAGAATATCCTTGCCTTGACCTGAATAGATAAAATCTTACTGTTTGGAAAGTAGCTGGGAGTAGAATCCGTTGTTCTCTCTGTCCTGATGACTTCCTGAAGGAGCTCAAATGTTTAGTTTGTGTAAAAAAAGATATATTTTTTTATTCTTGCTTTTATTTCTGTTTGTATTCCTGTAGTGTACAAACATTAGCAGAGTTAAGTGAAGAATCGGTTACTACAGCAGTTAGTAACCAAGATTTCAGTCAATATCTGTGATGTCTGTTTCTTGTGATAAGTAATCCTTGGGTTTCTTTCTCAGAGGTGGGAGTTGTTTTTTGGGTTTCTTGTTCTGTTTGAGAAAGAGGGTTAGGCCCTGCAGTGTTTTAAAGACAGTTGAGCTGTCCTTCCCGAGACCTTTTCCTTCTCTGGTGTCTCTCTCTGAAATTACGGCAGCAAAACCAGTGTTTAATGCCGTAGGGGTTTTCTATTGTCCTCTATAATTTCATTGTAATTTAGGTTCTATTTCTATCTCTTCTAATGCTCCCAAGCATTTTGTTTACTTTAGCTCAGTACCTGTTACGCTACAGCTATCTATACTGCCTTCTCTGAGGCGAAAATAGCTAAAAAGCTGACAAATTCAGAATCCCTATTTGCATACATGAATATCTTATTTGTCCTGATGTGCATTTTTATCCAAATGAAAATTCATTTCCTAAGCTATTGCTCGGGTACTAAATGCATTTATATCCTCACAGAGCCGCTCACAATCCTCTGTGGTTGGTAATAACCATAGCTGAACTCTGTGGAGCCTGCAGACTTTCACAGGTGGCACTTCTTTATTCCACACTACTCTGCTGACTCCAGTACCGACACCTACACCTCCTTCACCCAACAGTAGTAAACAATGTGGGCCAGCTCATCTAGTCTGTTGTCTCTTAGTTTTCTATTGTGTTCACAACTAATTATTTTTCTGATAAAAATTCTGTTCTCTGCTGTTCAGCCTTTCATTTTGGATAGCTAATCTCATACGCTATCTCTTTCCCTTCTAAAGCACGCCGGAGCCATGTCTCTCTTTATACACTTCGATACAATACCATCCTAAAAAAAAACCCCAAACAGCTGAGGGAGAAGCATGGAAGTATCCCTCTATCCCAGGAGTGCTGCTGATCCCATCAAATATCTGCCTGCACTGAAAGGTATCTCTTTTCTGATACAAAATGAAGGCTGTGCTCTAATTTCATCTTTAGGACAAATGTGTTCTGTAATTTTGTTTTGATGTTCTTGCTGCTGGGCCCTTTTTTGTACCTTATCATCCTGACAGCCTCAGGATAATGTTGCAAGGAGGAACGAGGCACCAGGAGTGGGCGTATCACTTAATTTGGCACTATTTAGCCATAATTCCTGTACAGGTCATCTTTGTGATGCAAACTATATGGATGCATCTTCCCCTTGCTTCAGAGTAACTGTCTCAGGACCATGACCAGAACCCCACTCTCTTGCCTGTACCAAAAATCATGAGTCTTGAGTCCATTCCCTTTTTCTCATTGTCATCTGACCTCAGCAGTGAGTAGGATTCTCTGCTTTGTGTGTTTCCAATTCTGAGCCATCTGCTGTTTGGCAATGTTAACAGTTGCACTGGCGTCTTTCGGGTTCGCCGTTGTCAGATTCCAGGTAGTAAAATTACTTCTTTAAAGTGGTGTGGTCAGAGCAGCTTCCAAGATGGCTCGGCATTACTTACTCTTCTTTCAATAAGGAAAGCCATTGCCTAGTCTGTCGTGAACATCCTAGGGTAGGTAGGATCGTCAACACATCGTAGGTATGTGTTGACTCATTCATGTGCTCTGTGGAGGTCAGTGAGCGTCAAAGTTGCGCTCGCTGCTTCCAGACTCTGTTCAACTTTTCCAGCTCACTTTAATGACTTCTAAATGCCGGTTTTTATGGAATTCTTGGAAATGGCAGCTCAGTAACAATGAGTATATCAAGTAGGATGCTGGGAGTGAGTAGGAGAGGAAGGGAACGTTAGCACGCGCCTGTTGACATGTATGGGCTGTCTGCATCTCAGAATGCATTTACTTGTTTACTTTTGCCTGTTCTCGCACAGCTGACCTCAGTCAGAGACCAAATGGTAGGGCTAGATGACCCTGTGTGGGTGGAAGGATACTGTTAAAGACTGTCAAACAAGGTTGTCTTTTCCTTTATGAGATGTTACAGGAAATGGTTTCAACAATCTTTCTTACTTTGACATCTCTTGAAATTTGAGAATAACATAGGCCTGTTTTGAAGTATTACTCTAATTGATGCATTATTGCTGTGTTGTTAAAACAGAAGCTGTGAAAGCCCTTTTGTTGGTAGTATGTAGTGTTTTTGGATTTCTTGTAAATATCTTATTTTTACTTTAATATTTCAATAGTTAAAAATAAATACCCGTAAACCCATTGTATCTGAATTTCTTTGTCTTTTGGAAATAATTACTAATACAGTAACTATGAGTTAAGTATCTAAATAAAGTATTAGATGTCTTGTGTTCAACAGAACTGCTTAACCTATTCGAAGGTACGTGCTGCATTTACACTAAAGAAATTTTCTGGAGTCATTTTAAATGTTGCAGCGAGGACCTCATTTTTCATCACTTCCCACACGGCTGCGTGTTTTTCTGTCCACCTCAAAGCTTGCTTGTGACGGTATGTTATTGCCTCTGATGCACAACGTTGTGGCAAGGTACAGTGCTCTTCAATGGACGACGTTGTGTTTATTAAAGAAATGCAAGCATCTTTCCTCTTTCCCCACTGAAGGCACACAGCAACTTTGGTAGGCGCTCGATCGCCAGCTGTCCCTGAATGAGGGCCCTGTGCACATTGAAATGTCACAATACATGGGCACATACTCCCCAACTCTGCAATGTGTGAATCGCCGACAGATGCAGTTGAACAAAGAAGCTGATGAACCCAAGATCGATTCCTCTATTCATTAGCGCGCGTAAGCACTTCTCAAATTCTTGAAGGTTGGAAGGGAACGATTCGCTTGAAAGATGCGGAGACTGTGTCTCAGAATAGCCGAAGAAACCTGGGCGTGTGAGAGCGCTGTCTGTTCTTTGGTTTAAGGAAAGCAGGAATATGCAAAATCCAGGAAACCTAGAAAGTAAAACGCTGAGTGTTGGGGCTTGATGATGGAGCACTGAGGTGTACAGGTATCTGGAGAAATAGAGGGTATTATATATGCATCTGGAGATGGGTATATACATGCTTGCAAAGGGCTAAAAGGCAGTTGGAGTGATGAGGTTTGGAGGGCGATACGGTTAAATAGGGATGGGCAAATGTAGGGAGGGAAGAGATGGCAGCTTCTGTGAAGACTTTAAAAAGGGAAAGAATAAATATGTGAAAACATGGGCAAATGCTTAACTGCCTCCTTTCCCTCATGGCCAACAAGCAGAGAAAGCAATCAAAGCATAATCAAAACAAGTAATCACACCTAATTATGATCTTATTGCCTGTTAAGAAGCGATAAGTGGGGTTTTTAAAGGTAAGATCCCCCAAAAATACTGGGAAGGAAAATCATGGAGCGGAGGAGTGAAAGAGTACTTGAGGATTGATAGACATGATGTCAGGTATGGGAAAGCTTGGAGAGTAGAGGGCATATGAGAGAACATGGAGCAGAGCTGGAGGTTTGGAAGAGGCTGCGTAGTAATGGTGATGAAGAACAAGTTTGATGTGCAGAACTAGCACCTGACAGAGCGAAGGAGGTGGAGGAAGCAAGATGGACATCCTCTGGTTTTGGATGGCTGTTTGATGGGAGCAGAAGGAAACTCAAGGGCCGGCCTAAGCGAGCAAAAATAATGCTATGTAGGGCTTGAAATACAGGGTGGGTAGCTAACAGCAGGTATGTGGTTAGAATAAAGGAGGTCCTGCATGTGACTTGATGAGCAGGCGCTCAAATCTAGCTGTCCAGACTGATGAAGCTTCCCAACGAAACTGTGGTGACGTAGAAGAGAGATCTAAACGTAGACCTAAAGTTGTGTAATTGAATATATGAGGTTGTGTAATGTCTTGAAGCCTCCTTGTGTACTTGGCTTAGGGGTTAAATAATTCAGTGACTGCAGTGCTGATACAGGCATAACAGGATATGGTAACTGATAATGCATTGAGTGACCTGGTAAACAGGGAACTGATAAACCTGAAACTTGCTATTTACTGCACTTTTCTAGAAAAGAAGCCTAAATTCTTTCTAAAATAGCTTGCTTTTATGATGAGTTGTGCTGAGGAGTCGGGTCTCTGGAGAGTATAGAAAGAGACTCTCCCGTAGTCAGCTGTGGCTGGATGGTAAAAGCTGTACTTGGGAAGGTCACCGGTTTGTTGGAGGTTAATAGCAGGTAGGCACTGGTGGGAGAAGAGGTGTCTGAGGAGTACTGACAAATGAGGAGAAGCAGGTGCTGAGTATCCCAAGGCTGTGAGGGAACAGAGTCCTTCATCTGTACAATAATGGGATGCACATTAGCTTTTGGAGGACTTTGTAATGCTGTTGTCCTACTGCTTACCAGCAACTGCTTATTGATGTCTTGGGCAGAGGAGCGTGTAGCTTGATGACTTGCTCAGCAGCTGGAAATGGGATGGAGTTACACCAACAAGCAGCAGCAGTTCAAGGACTTTTGTTCGGATCACAGAGAGTAAAACCAAACTTGTAGTGTGAGGCAGCCTGTTGAGCGGTGCTGTCCCCACAGGGATCTGTCAAGGTTGTTGGAAGCAGTGTTAGAAATGGGACTGCAGATAACTCTCAAGGGCTCTTCTTGGTGGGTTTCTTTCTCAAGATTTGTTATGAACAGTGATTACATGTAGTTTAAGAACAAACTGCTGAAGAGTGTTAAGTGGAAAATTAATTTTTCCAGGAAAAACAAATTACAACAGAAAACACCTCTAAACCTTCTACACTTTCTTTACTTTTATTTGGTCTGTAACTTTGAGCGCGGACATAGAAAACTCTGTAACTGTCTTGCTTAATCAGCCTTACTATTTGTAAGCTGTCATAACTTCAAAAGCTGGGACTGTGTTTAAAGCTTCTGGCCTAGTAATGCATAATAACATAGTCTTTAACTTGACAATGAAGTAGCTGAATGTGATGTTTGCTAAGTGTGGGTGTATTGATGTGTATGTATGTTAATTCTGAAATGTTGTTACATTGAACTATTTTAACAGGGCTAATTAAAAACCTGTAATTACTCCAGGATGTGTTTAACACCACTTTTGACATGTGATGGCTAACAGACAGGTAAAAACAGTCCTTTTCTAGAAAAGTAGACTTTGCTTTGACAAGTTTGATATATTTATTTTACAGAATTTAAATAAAAATTCTCTTGGGCAAAGCTGCAGCTTATAAATTCTACCTGAGGAAAAAGTAATCTTCTTGAATAAAATAAATTCACTTAACATAGTTTTGGACATTTCCATTGCTGTAATGGAAGTGAGTTTTTAAGCCTTAAGATATTCAGACAGGTACTGGTTTTCTTCCCACTCTGAGGGACTCTTGATAGAATAGTTCCTGACAGCAGAGAGACACTCACGCCGATGCTGGCATCTGCCTGGTCTAGCAGGGAGCAGGGATAGGAAGGTTAAGGCTAGAGCTGGGTAGGTTTGGATGTTGTGACTTTAACATGGGTATTTAAAGGTAGGATCATCTTTAAACAATCGGTCATCTTGGGAAAGTTAAACAGGTGTCTAGACCCAGAAATTCAGTTCCTCTGATGGTGCTCGGTGTAAACGATTTTTTAACAAGGTGTTTTTTTTGTTTTGTGGTTTTTTTTTTTAAGGGAGCTAGGTAGCACAACTACGTGTTGTGTGCTCCTGACAAAGGCTTGGTATGTGCGTGAATGTAGCTGCAGCTTGAGACTGAAGGTCCTTTTTGGAGCTGGGCAGCAGTGTGTCCCTCCTGCACCCCAGCTGGTGGCAGAGCAGTGAGGTGGCTGCTTTCCAGCCTCACTGCTTTTAGCTATTTTTGCTATTTGCTGCCATTCATGACAGCAGCTCTCTCCTGGCTGGAGCCCGATTCCATAACCTGAGGGCAGTAACATGCATTTTGCTTCCCAGGAGCACAAGCCAAAAGGGTTGTGAGTCTGAGCGTGCTTTCTCTTCCTCCTTGCAATTCATGCGTTTCACTTCTCTGAGAATCTTTTATCTGGTTGAGAATTTGGATGGGAGCTGGAAAAAACCTGAACTCTCAAAGTATTTGAGATTTCAAAAATCCAGTATTCTTTCTACTGCAGTGGTACCTGGATCTTTCTTAGTTCTCACTTTTGCTCCTCTGTATTAAGTAAGCCAAATGAGTAATCCTTGGAGAGAAATGGCTCTGGCAAGGGACAAATTGAGAGGTTTCTGGGATATCATCCAACACTTGTCTTGTAGGAAAAGCAGTGAAACCAGTCTTTCACTTTGTTCTTTTATATCAAAATATATTTTCATTATTAACCGGAAAAATAGCCTCCACTTGAATGTGTAATTTAAGCTTTGTGTGCATATGTTGTAAAGACAAAGGTTATTGAAGAACTAACTTAACTACTTATGGCTAATATAGATTATATTCTTTTAATGTTTTTGTGTTAAGCAGTTAATGTTACTTTTTAAATGAAGTATTCTGGCACTGATACAAGGGGGGGGGGGGGGTTAGGATTATCTTTCCCATCTCCTGTTTCTAGAGCCACTATCTGTAAAGTAGGAGTTTCACAGGTACAGTGTAACGCAGGCCAAATTTACAAGCTTCTTTGGAGTAAGCACTTGAAGGCTTCTCTGAAAACAGTGTTTTATAGGTTAAGTCCATGCAGAGGGTTGGGAAACTGAGTATCTGTTTACCCCTGTTTACTCACCCATGATTAAGAGGTTGTAATACTGTTAATCCATTGAGAAGCTGGATTACGTTTTAAAAATACAGAAAATAAGTCAAGCAATCACAACTAGCAATGTAAGCAAGAAACCAAAATCCTTCTTCATCCCTATCTCAATTATTCTATACAAGTTCTTCTCTAGTTTTGATAGTATGGTTGACATTTCTCTGTGCAAACCTACATACACTTAGCAATCTCCTCTTTTTTTGTGGAAATGAGCAGTATGCTACATTGAGTGTTAATATAGAGCATCTGCTGGCAGGGGGATTGGAAAAGTGCTCTTAAGATGCCAGCTACTGTGAATCAGGCTATATTGCATGTTGGCTAGCATTGCTACATAGAGATGGAAAATAAAGAACTTTATTACTGATGGAGTATAGGAAAATACCAGTTACTTTGTTTTGGGGAACAAAGTATTGAAACAAACTTAAGAATTTCTGCATTGAAGTACAAGTGACTCTTCAATTGTTAACTTTTTTGAATTGCGTTTATCACATCTAGGTACAGGGTCAGCTCTGCATTTTGAGCTGACGCTGACACAAGTAACTCGCTGTCGCTGATGCTCTATTTTGGCTTTGAAATACTTCCTGTGGCAGTGGCTGTTTTTCTCATGGAGAAGTGGTCATTTCTGTAAGAAAGGCACAGAAAAAATTAGGTCTAAAGGGTGGGGCAAGGAAATAATTAAAACTAGTAGTCCATAGAAGAATATCGGCAAGGAGGAATGGATGAATTATATGAATGTAGATCCAGAGAATATGATGAGGAATTTTAACTTGCAGATGCAAATATTTTCAGATCTTCCTATAAGCTGCCATCAGATTTTTCTAAAGTTCTTGTGTATTTGCTTTCTAAAAATGCTCTCTCCAAGTAAGGCTAAAAACTCAAGACCTTGGTAAGCACGGAACAAGAGGAAAGCCACAAATACAGCATTGATACTACTCTATTTTTAATATGTTTGTTTATGTGGAATAGATCCATAAGAACGGATCCAGCAACTGTGAAATAAGAATGGAGTTGTGAGCATGTTGGATCTTGAAACTTGATCTTAAAAATCTTCATGTTACTGAGAGGTGTTGTCTGAGGAGAGTAACAAAATCCATACAGATTGTGCTAATTCTATAGCATGAAAGCCCTATAGCTGATGTAAGAGGGGCTGAGTGAATCCAAGAGTCCATAGGCTGAAATAGTTACGTATGAAGTGTTCAAGCAGTGTTAGTGAAATAAAACCTGTAGTAGTGTTCTGGGTTTTTTGAACATCCAAAATTGGAGAGAGGGTTGTATTTGTATTGTAAATTACTCACTGTAACTCCAGTTCAGCCAAATATTTGCTTATACTTGAATTCTTCTTCAGGAAAACATTTAAACAGAGATTTGACTTCAGTAAACTGAGTTATTCATACTTGCTGCTGAATTAGAGCCATAAATATCTTCCATGGCTTTAATTCAAAAGTCAAGTCTTTCTTCACTGGCTCTTCTCTTGGTCATAAGTGGGTGCTGTGAGATGGGCTCAGCAGACACCTGGGAGCGTAGCAATTGGGCATAGCAGTTTGTGGGTTGAGATTTAGCCTTCCAGGATGCCCCAAGCTAGCTTGAGCGGTCCCTGAGCTCACGAGCTGTTTTTTTTTGTGGTTTGGTTGGTTTGTGGGGTTTTTTTTTCCCCCCTCCTTAAGCCTAAAGTGAGAGTGTTTTCCAGCACTGCAGTTTTGCAGCTGTTGTGCTCCAGATGTGCTCCACCAGTGATTTGGCCTTGGGACCCAAACTTACCAGAAGGAAAAACCCTCTGAGATACTTAGTTTGGATGTCAGGTCCCACCACCGACTTCTGCTGTATGTGTCCCATCTGCCTGCTAGTGTAAGTGCTGCACTGCCGTGCCGCGTTGGGTTTGTGTGGCACTGGGAGCAGCTAAAACTGTAGACGGGTAGGCGCTCTGCTGTGCCTAACTGGATTAGGACATATGTTAAGCCAGATGTAGCTGCCTACCGTATGAAGTGACATTAGTTAAGAATGGCGTTCAGACAGACCGTAGTGGGTTTTTGTCTGTTCTTGTGTTTAAATAATATTTTAGATTTATTTTTTTTATGTTGTCATTTCAACATAATTGTTTCAGCAACAAAAATAAAACATTTGGGACGCATGGTTTAATGGACCGTAGCTTTAACCAAGCCAGAAACACTGTCAGACTGCAAAGCAAATTCATCTCCTTTTTGGCTTCTGTAAGAGACTTCCCCTCCCCATTCCTACTAACATTTCTGATTTATTATGGCACCAGTTCTCTAGAATAAGCAGTTGCACTTCAGAGACTCCCTGTTTTTCTGCTTACAATCTTTAAGAGAGTTTGTCTGATCAGTAATAACATAGATGAGTTTTGTAATAAAACTGTCCACTAGAATTTTTCCTGTGTTTAAACAATTTGGTTACATATACTTTTAAAGATATGTGTACTTTTAAAGATTATCACCATTCTAATACACAAAGAGCAAGACCACTAAGCGAAATATGTAACTTCTGATGCTTGAAGGAGTTCTGGCTGGTTGTGTCAGTTAATAGCATACATATAAATGGGTATTTAATAGGGTTTTTTAACACACTGTATTATTCATCCAACCATGGCAGTTTCACAGGAGCTATTGGTTTTGACGTATATATTAAATGGCAAATATTTGTTCATGTGTCTACTGAACTAATGTGTACTTAATGATTTCTTTTGAAGTACACACTTTCTGCTCTTACCATGGGTTAGAAGCTCTGATAGACTGTTTGTCTCAAAGTTGTTTGGTTTTTTTTTAAGATTTGCTGCTAATGGTAAGAAAACACTAAAAGAAGTTGTTGCTATCTGACTGTTTTTGTGGCGTGGCACTACTGTACTCGATGTTTCGTAGGACATCACATGTGTATAGGTCAGTTCTGAATAAGCCAGTGGCCTCTGGCTTGCTGCAAACTCAGTACAAAATTTAGATTTTTTTTTTTTTTTTTTCCCCACCCCCTCCCCCCAGTTCAAACAGAATTGTTTCAAGTGTTTACTGAAATACCATGTTCTGCTGCAATTTAAGCTCGAGCTTATCAGAGACTGATGTGGACAATGTGTGCAAGGGTTTGGGCGTTTGTACGCTAGTTTTTCATTCTCTATTATAATTTCCTAGCTATGTCAATGACTTCCCCCCCCCCCCCCCCGCCCCTTTCCTGTCTTTCTCTGAGAGGTTAACTTTTATAAAGCATCAGTTCCATTCCACATGTGGCATTAGACTGTGTTAGCACATACCCAATTTCAAAAAACTTCTTAGCACTTCAGTTTTTATTTCCACACTGAAAAAAAGTACTGAATCGGTACTCGAAAGGACTTCTTTACCCCAGCCATGTACAGCTATTTATTTTGTCTCAGTCCATGTTTCCCCCTCAGCTTCAAACGAATGCAGTGTTTTAAGTACTACAATAACACTTGATCTTAAATAAGTATTTAAGGTTACTGTAATATCATTTGGCCTTAAATACATTCAAGGTGCTTGGATGTGATAACTCATACTTGGTATTTTGAGGGTGTTTTTATTAACACTTATGCCCTCTTAAAGTTTGTTGAGTGCCTCTTACATATATGTCTTGATAATTAGTAGGCGTTTTGGCTTGATTCAGTAGTGACACCGGTGAGCGGGGAAGGAAAAAAAAAAAAAAAAGGCCAAAGTGAGATGAGGAGTCGTGATGGCTCCTTGGGGTGTGATTACGCCAGTTTGCTGCAGTCGGGCTGCAAACGTCTCCAGTGATCGGCGGCTGCTGTCGCCACTCCTCTGGGAAAATCTGTGCGTATTTTTGTTTCTTGGTACGGCTGTATAGTCGAAGAGGGAACACACTGGAGAGAACATTATTACAACTTTTTTCTTCTTTTAAGTACAGACATGCCGGGAAGTGAAATTCCCCTGAACGATAATTCTTTTTTATTAAATTTTTTGTGCGTGAGTGTGTAACTTCTTGTTGCCCATGGTAACATCAAGCTTTAAAATTCTGCTGTAGCAACTTCCAGGAAAATACTGAATCTTGTAGACGTATGTTCTTGCTTTACAGATCTTCCTTCTATCATCAATTCATAATTGTCCTTTGCCCTGTCAGACTGTGCATCTAGAGTTCCACAGAATACTTCCCACAGATTGTCTACCCTTGGGGACTTTGTAGTAACTTGTGGTTTGTTAGGATATTCTTGCTTTCTACACTTCATACCAGTTGTTCTGGTACAAATTGGAGGAAAAAGGGGGACCAATTTCTGTTCTGTTGTATTACAGTTTCATAGAGAGATGCTTATTCTTAGAGCAGCAGTGTTGCTCTCCTTGTGGTTTACTTGACATTTCATCAAAATCAAAAATAAATCTGCCAAGATTCTGTCCTAAAAACTCTCCAGAGTAGGCTCAACTCAAGTATGTCAGCTGAGCTCTGAATAACTTCAAAATAGAACATCATGATGGGAAATCTGGATTTTTTTTTTTTTCCCCCAAGGTTATAAAATGAAATATCAGAGGCCTCTGAGGTGTGTATGTGCATTTCTTTCTAGGTCTTGCAACACGTGTAATCTACATATGGATGTGATCTTTCTTAGACTGACCTGAAGAAACTAAGGTAGTCTCCTGAACCACTTGCTGTTTCTGGTTTTGAGGTGTGACAGGTTGGAGGCACTTCACAGCAAATGCCACTTAATGTAATAGCACTGTCTGCTTAAAATGAAAAAGTGATGGGGCTCAATTCTTGTAGGATCCCCTCTTAATGTGGGAGGAAAAAATGGTGAAATATGAGAAGTTGATATCCTCAGAAGTTCTCACAAAGTCTGACAATGACATTGGGCTCATTTGAATCCATTTGGGCAATGTGGAGACACTCAGCCTTTATGTAGAAGCGGTCACCCAGAATATGATTATGGTGGAGGCAATTTCTTTGAAGGCACCGTTGCAAAATCCAGAATGACTTCTGAATTGGCTAAGTGGAAGTTTAGGTGGCAGTAATCAAATGGGCATTTTGGTAAGTAGAAGGGAGGAAAAAGCCGCTTCTGAGCAACACTGGCAAACTGGTGGGTTCCTCAAGGAAGGGATTTATTCCCCCCCTCCTCCCCCCCCAAGAATAGCCCCCTTTTTCTTTATGGGTAACATGCTTGTCAAGTTACTGGTAATATACCTGATGAGCATGAAGCTTCCTTTCTGTAGCTGCATAGCAAGTTCTTAAATAGTTTTTTCTTACGGGTAGTGGGATCTTTGCTGATAGTTCTGGTCTCCTCACATGTATAGGAATAATAGGCCCTTTAGGAAGGGTCTGAAATTCTCATGTGAGCTGTCTCTGCTGGAGGTAGGGGCAGAAACTGTTGTAGAAGTGCCAGTGGAAGAGAAGAAGGTGAGAGAAGGAAGGTGGGTGCTTTTGTATGGTTCACAAATGCTATTGCACGGCTTGAATTCATTAATCCCTGTAACCTTGAGCTGTTTTGTCAAGAGTGACGTTTGTCTAGCTGGAAGGAAAATGAACAGTCCCACGAGGTTTGTACTGCTGTTTCAAATAGACAGAGGCTGCCTCCTTGTTTGATGCATAATATCTAAGTTCTTTCTGAAATTTCTGCTTATTGCAACTAACTGCCTGCAGTGACCTCCTGCTGCTGGATGGGGCGGGAAGAGTCGTACCGGAATGAAGGTGGAGATTGGAAAAGCCTCTCTCTATCTCTAACCCCCCAAACGAGAAGTGGAGTGGTACGTGTGGCATAGGATTTTAAACGGTTCTGCTAGTCCCCTTTATTTTTACAGCGTTGTTTGGAATAGTGAATGTTGGTACTAAAATCCACTGAAAGGCAAAAAGGCAACTGTGGTCCATGTCTTTGCAAAGAAAAAAAGGAGCTCTGCTTGCTGTGTAAGGGGGGCTAATAGGTCCCACCAGTGTGAGTTGCCCTGGAAGCAGGCTAACTATATACACTGCCAACCACCTAGGAACTTTAAATATTTAAGTGAATATGGGCCACTTAATCTAGTTTATTAAATTTCACTGCTTGCTTTCTTTATGCATTTGAAAAAAAAAGCCAACAGTTTTTCCTCCGAAATTCTTGACACTCATTTTGGTCTCTCGCTCTTTCTTTTTTTTTTTTCCCCCCCCTTCATATTAACCAAAATTTTTGCAAGATGGTACTATTTGGAATAAGTTCAGATCTTGGTGAGATTCTTGGCTTGTGCAGTACTTAATGAAACTATTGCCTGTTTCTTGTTAGTGGAAACCCTGCTTCCTTGTGGCTCAGATAACTCTTGAGAGTGATCTGAAAAGAGGTTTTTATGCCCTAAGTAGATACGTTTATCTTTTGTGCGTTGTGTGAATTAGATGCAGTCTGTGCCTTTGTGTTTTCTGTAAGCTCGGTTTGTGGAAGGAAGATGATGGCGTATCTTCACGAAGGTCTGGCTGACAGAGGATCGGGTGGGGGTAATGCTGAGGCTGTTAGGTGGGGGGTAATAGTCTGTCTGACTGGGAATGAAGTGCGGCAGTTTTGTAACCGCGATGGGGTTACAAGCAGAAAGTGGCAATGAAATCTGAGTCAAGTGCTTTGCCTGGGAAAATCGACAGCACTTAAACCCTTTTTATACAATAGCTTGTTTTTATACTGCTGTAAGTCTCTCTCCCTTTCATGCTTCTGTTGCTAGGAAGTCCATTGTATTTGTCACAATGTTTTTAAATGTGAAGGAATATTTTTAAATAATTCAGCTCTGGGCTCCAGAAATATGCTAATTCTCTTTATTGGAGCCATAAAACAGAGTTTGAGATAACTTCCTAACGTTCCTCACTCTAAATATGCTCTGGAGTTCATCCAGATGTATCTTGGCCAGTTTATTCTCGTGTTTATTTTTTATTTTTTGTACATGTGGAGGTTTTTGTTTGCTTTTTCTCCTTTGCTGGGCATGAAGCAACAGTCTGTCTCATTAAAGAAGGCCGTCTATGGGGTTGGGTCATGTTATTCCTGGGGGAGGTTCTGCTGGGTGGTGGCTTTAACTGCTGGGTCCCTGCTGACTTTTGCAGTTGTAATAAGCCAAACTTATTTCTCTGGTGCGGTCGCTTCTCCGAAGTGGTTTAAAGTATAAGGCTGAAGGAGGAAGGATAATATAAATACTTTATTGTATGGAGTTACGTAAATTAGACTTGACTTAAGCAAGAAACGTGCATTTTCTTTACTTGGAGGCCTGTGCGTACATGATTATCAAATGAATGAGTACATATGTATGTATTGATGCCAATGGGATTAATTTTGCTTGCTTTAAGAGAAACAGCGTTGCACTCTTACAGTCTCTATATACCCCATGTAGTTACACGGATGTAGTTACCCATGAAATAGTTTTTGACCACGCACCTTTGTGTAGGTTGATTGACTAATGCATGTATCAAATCTTTCTTTTTCAGATCTGCCTTGAGTGAAGTTTGACAAAAATGTTACAGCGGTTTTGTCTCTGGAAATGGTTAGCTGTAGGGATTGCAGTTGCTACTATCTTAGCAGGTTGTTTGGCCCAGAATGATGAAGGTAAGGTTTTTGCCGTGGGGGCGTAGCTGTGGGAGGGGTGGGATGATTCTGTGACTTCATTTTAATTTCTCCCCCCTAAAATTATTACTTGAAAAAGTAGTTTGATGCATGGTAGGAAGGAGGGGTTAAATATAGATAGATGTGGGTATGTTTCATGATTTTAAGCATCTGCCAGTGATTGTTTTACAAGGCTGTTGATTTACCAGGCAAGATAAAATTCTTAAGTTACGATTATTCAGTATTGGACTCTAGCATTAAAATCTGTTTCCTCTTATTCACTGAACAAATACCTTACCTTGCTTTATTTGTAAATTGACAGTTAACAGCTCTCGGAACACGACTGTGAGAGAGAATTGTTAATGGGCCGTACACATAACACAGAATTTGAGAAAAGATCCACAATGAGGGTCTTCTAGAGAAACAATAGTTCAGAAATCCTGACACGTGGCACTAGTAGCTCACGTTCATCCTTGCCGCATCTTTGTCGAATTTTAATTAAGAGATGCCAGAAATGGGTTCTGCTAATTATCTATAGTAGTAAAAAATTACAGACTTAGGTAAAAGATTACGATTTATTCTGTTGAACAATTTAAAAAAGTTGAAGAATTGAGTTTGACAGACTTGTTTTTCTTAAATACTCTATTGAGGGGGATAAGTTAAAACTGATCAGTGTTTCAGAATGTCTGTAATGAAGTTGCTTA
The DNA here is from genome assembly GCF_964289735.1 of Phaethon aethereus. NCBI lineage: Eukaryota > Metazoa > Chordata > Aves > Phaethontiformes > Phaethontidae > Phaethon > Phaethon aethereus. The sequence goes on along the minus strand of NC_138583.1, from coordinate 2,819,238 downwards.
TTATAAGTGGCACTTATGCCTTCCGTGTAGGTAAGCTGTAATAGTACATACTTATGACTTACTCTTGCAACTGGATTTTCTTTTAGATAACTCTATTTTGGCAGTTACAAAGTACAGTAGTTTTGCTTTTGTGAGAGGTATTTGATCCTCCTTGAATTTTGCTTAGTTTTTTTTGTTACTAAGTAGAAAGTACACTTTTCTTGCTCTATTAATTGTTCCCCAAATGTCCTTTTATTCCCTTCCATCCCCCAGCCCAACCCTACATTGTATTTGATGTCCACGATATACAAGAGAACTAATTTCATTTTATCCGTTTTTACACACTGTCATTATAGCTGTCATTCTTGACACTGAAATGAAGTGTATGAGCTGCTCATATTTCAGATGTTTGATCTATGCTTGGATGCAATTAGCTTGCTTTTTAATCATTTATTATAGCGGAGGAGTGGGGCCGTTACGTTCTGCAACGTTGAACTTGGTGATGGTTGTCAAGTGCTCTTTGGGCAGCAAAATGCTAGATTTGAGGGAGGAGAGGCCCCGTGGCAGCGGGATCTTCCCTGGCACGTTCAGCAGCACGGGAGGCGGTGGACGCTGAAGAGTGGTGGGAGTAAGGTGATGGGAGGGGAGGGAAGCAGGACGACAGGGACTGCGCTGGGCTATATCTGTTCTGGCGTCATGAAACAAAAGAGCATTCATGGTAGGCTGAAAATACAAAGCCATACTTTTTACTGTGATCTTGTTTGTACTCACATAGGCAACGTCATAACAGTCATCGAAAAGGCATCTTTGATCAAAATAATATTGTGAATTTCAGTTGAATATCGATTTCTAGTTAGGCTTGAACGATGCTGAAGCATGCGAAACACATGGCACAGACGCTCCAGAAAGTATAGTAGTAGGCAGTTTGATATTTCAGAACAGGAAAACAGATTCCTCAGGTTTCAATTTTTGTTCCTTTCTACTTTTTATTTGACAATTTTTTCTATGTTCATTAATGTGCCTATCTCAAAAAGTATGCAGGTCGTACCTTTTTGTTACAGGTGATTTAGAGGAAGGGGAAGATATTGTCCACAGTCCTGTATAAATCTATTGTTCGTTAATGACTATGTGACTGAAAACATACAGCAACTTCCTTACTTAAAAAGGCTGTAAAGACATAGGTTAGTGATCTGTTGTTCATCCAACTGTGTATTGCCTGGTGTGGTAGGAGGGAGTCTGTGCAACTCTGTCAGGAGTTCTTGCGAGCAGGTGAAAATTGCATCACTGACAGACAGCAATGGCAGCACAAACTCGGCTAACTAGATTGATTTTTGGTTTTTAAATTGCCTGGCACCAGTTTGACTTTTTATTTGCTTCTTATATAGAATGCTTGCAATAATTCTATGAAAACTTGCCAATAAAAGTTTTATTTGTGTCACTAGGAAATGAAGAAGACCTGAAAACACAAAGTATTTTTAAGTCAGGTCAAAATCTTGTGGATGACTTAGCAATATATCCACTCCAAATAGCCACAAGTTTGGAGACAGTATTCAGATAGTATCGGGGTTTTACAGACTTTCTTTTAGTGCGTTAACTTAGATTCTTGAAATTCTTTGTTTTCTATCTAAGCCAGTGTTTCAGACGAGTTTACAGTGATTCCTGCTAGTGTGGCCACATCATGATATTCTCCTGGGGTTTTTTGTGGCTTTTGTTTGTTTTGTTTTGTATTTGGGTTTTTTAATTCGTTTTTATTTTGTTTTGGATTTTGGTTGGGTTGTTTGGTTGTTTGTTTTGTCCTGGCTCATGCCATTTTTTTTAGCACAGAACCCAAAATTGCTTTTATCCTTAATGATGATGATTTCTTACATAGTCTGAAGAAAGGGGGCTTTGCTTTTCAGTGAATGTGAATTTAACACATATAGCCTAGAGTATCGGTACTTTACTGGGAGGAAGGATCAGAAATGCTGTTACTTGAGGAACATGAAGCACCCTGATACAAACTTGAGAATGAATTGATTTCCCCCCCTGCCCCATATTCAGGAAAGGGGAAATTCAGCAAAAAGTACTTCTAATATCTTTTAAGTTACTTTATATAAATAACAATGTTATAGTAGAGAAAAAATTATATGGAAGTTAATTTGAGCCAGGGTGTGGGGTACTGGTTACTCACCAAATGCCATCCAGCTGCTGAGGAGATGCTTATAAAAATGATTACTTGGAAATATATTTCTTGCAGCTAAATAGGAAATTGTGTTTTGTACTTACAACGTTACAGAGAAGTACTTTGGCATGCTTGGGACCGGTAGAGTTGTTCTAATTTTCAATAACAAAATTTGTCAAGTAACATATAACACACAAAAGATCCACTCTTTTAGCAGTTGCAATTTAAAAATGGTGTAGTTATTTTAACAGCAGAACAATCATGAATACAAACAGGAAAAATCAATTACTGCAGAAATCGTAACCTATTTCTTTGCATCTAGCATGCAAAAAATCTGTTTTCATGGTTGTAGCTGTGCATATTAGTTGCATGCAAGGAAACGTTTAGAGAGCAATAATTCTCCCTTCCGATTTTTGCTCCCTAAATTAAACAAACACGTCTCTGTAGACTGCCCTTGCCAAGCATGTTCTCCTTCCCCTCGTGATCGATCCCAATACTGCCGCTGTGTCCCTCTTCTGGCTGAATTCTTGGACGTCGTTGCTGGCATTTCTGTGTTGTGCCCAGGTGACATCCTGACAGTTCTTTATGCCGCCAGCCATGCTTTGCTGTCTCTGTTGGAGCCATTTCACTCAGTAAAGCATATTTTGTGCGTTGGTGGCTGGTGGTTGTGCTCTTTAACTAATAAGCACGGGCCTTAAGGGGTTGTTTATTTTTTGTACCAATGTTTTTGTCAGTGGTGTTTAAGTGACATGCAAAGGAACCTCAAATTTCTGGTCCAGTTTTGTTTCCATTTGTGCCACTAATAAATCTGTTCTGCATTTCTGGTTCCAGGTTCTCAGTGAGCTGAAATTTCAGCCATATGTTACTACTTATTTGCAGAGAACTCTTATCACCTTTTGGGATAACGCACCCATCTGAACTAAGTTTCCTTGTTATCCCATTTTGGCCAGCTCACTTCAGGTGGTACTTAAAGTTTTCGCATTAATCCATCCTTTCCAGCTTACTCATTTCCTGTGGGGAGTATGTAAAATCTACTGATGAATTGCAAATACTTTACATCTACTTGCATTAAAAAACAACCTCCCCCCCCATCCCCCCCCCCCCCCAAATATTAAAACTCAAATTCTTTTGTCAGCGAGTTATCACATTAGTCTCAGTGTACTGTTGATGAACCCATTCCATGCTTTCTTCCAGTGACTTCTTTGTATTATTCTTTTGCTCAATCATGTGGTGTACGTCAGAATAAATGTAAGACTGGGGCTGGATGGTAATGTGTGTGTTTATGTACTTTTGTTTGTTTTCTTGTAGCTTTTTAAAGAAAGAAATACGGTGTTTCAATTTCTGCTGCCCCTAGTTGGCTCTTTTCCAAGCAGGAGAAATGCTTCAAAGATTCCCCCCCCCCCCAGCCCCCTGAAATATTTTAGCTTAAGTAAAAGTAGAAACGTCAATTACAGCCTTGCAATATGTGAAATTAGCTCAGCTACAGTCTCTGTTACAGTCCCGCTCTATTAAACTCAGAGGCAAACTGTCAAGCTAAAAGCAGCAGTGAGGAGGAAGGTGGAAACCCAGGATCCAATTTCTTCCTTTTTTCCCTTCTTTTTTCTTCCTCCTTTCCCTTGCTCTTCTTTTGCGCTCTTTCCAGCATGCTCTTGTTTCTTCTTCCTTTTGCACGTGCGCTCTCTCTTCTTTTTATTTCAATGTATGTGACTAGGATAAACAGTTCAGCAGCAATCTTTTGGTCAGTAGGGAAGGCTGCTGAATTTAAAAGCTGTCTGTGTGCACTTCCATGCCACACCAAACCAATCCAGCAAAATCGATCATTTGACGATTAACAGATTTCATAGTCTTCAGCATTTAGACTTAGTATATACCTGTCATGAAGGATGTAGCTGTGAACTTGGGGGTATCAGTAATTTATTCTTCACTTTTAAAAGACAAAAGGCAAAAATAATCCTGATAGCTGTTTGAAAACCAAAAGCGAACCTGAAATTCCACTGACAAAAGTTGCGATGATTCTGTTGCTAGGATTTTCAGAAGTGTTTAACGGGATTGTTAGTTGTGGTGATCTGTTTAATATAATGGCATCTTTGAAGGATTTTTGAAGATAGTAATTTCTTGGGACTGCTTTTAGTCTGAGTTGACTTGGTTTGCCTTTTTTTATACACAAATGAGTGGAAGGTTTGAGAAGTCCCTTATGTTTCACTTGAAGATTTTTAGTTGTAAAACAAGAATACTGACAACAATCTTCAATACACTTGGAGATGAGACAGTCTTGGTCCTTACGTTATCTTGTAATGCAGCTACAAATTTGTATTTTGTTTTGGGGAGTTCTTGAGAGGCAGGAGGGGCTTGTTACACCACCCTATCATGTAACATCTGAAAACGTCAGTGCTTGAATTCCACTTGCATTTGGTATAGAACCAGTACTTACGTTGTAATACATGGTGAAGTAGGAATGAGGTTTTGTTTTGTTTTTTTTTTCCAAATGTATGGGTGAATTTGGACTTGGCAGCTAAGTAGTATGATGTTGTTTTCTAATTTTCTAGTTTCAGACTCATTTCTTTACTTTTGACTACTCTAGCCTGTTGAACAGGAGGTGTGCCATTAGCACCTGCACTGTGCAGTATGGATCTGTCACTGACAGGTCAGTGGCTTTTGTTTAATTCTAACCTAGTAGTTGGATCATTTCTCGTAGTGTAGGACTTGCTAGCAGGAGTACCTCTGCCAGATGAAGATTTTATGGTTGAGAAGCTTGAAGGAATGTATGTTAGCGTTTTCATTGCAGTCTAACTTACCATGTAGATGGAGGAAAAAAACAAACATACTTTCATTTTGGTTGAAATGTAAGAGAGTAAATATTGCTTTTTGTCCTCAAGCTAATGAAGGCCCTCAAAGGGCTGAATCAACATGGACTGGTTTTGTGGGGGTACTATAGACTTGTCTGGCATAGAACATATCTGGGAGAAACTGAGAAAAAACATCTGTCTCGGAGAAACTGAGGAAATGACTGACTTCACAGAATCACTAAGGTTGTAAAGGACCTTCAAGATCATCAAGTCCAACTGTTAACCCAACACCACCATGCCCACTAAACCATGTCCTGAAGCTCCATGTCCACACGTTTTTTGAACACCTCCAGTGATGGTGACTCCACCACCTCCCTGGGCAGCCTGTTCCAATGCTTGACCACTCTCTTGGTGAAGAATTTCTTCCTAATCTCCAATCTAAACCTCCCCTGGAGCAACTTGAGTACATTTCCTCTCGTCCTATCACTAGTTAGTTGGGAGAAGAGACCCAACACCTTCTTGGCCACCTGGGCACACTGCTGGCTCATGTTCAGCCTTTTCCGCCGGGCAGCTCTCCAGCCACTCGTCCCCAAGCCTGTAGCGTTGCGTGGGGTTGTTGTGACCCAAGTGCAGGACCCTGCACTTGGCCTTATTAAACCTCATACAGTTGACCTCTGCCCATCGATCCAGCCTGTCCAGATCCCTCTGCAGAGCCCTCCTGCCCTCCAGCAGATCAACACTCCCACCCAACTTGATGTCATCTGCAAACTTACTGAGGGAGCACTTGATTCCCTCATCCAGATCATCCATAAAGACACTGAACAAGACCGGCCCCAGAACCGAGCCCTGGGGAACACTGCTTGTGAGCGGCCGCCAGCCGGATTTAATGCCATTCACCACAACTCTTGGGCTCGGCCGTCCAGCCAGTTCTTTACCCAGCAAAGAGTGCACCAGTCTAAGCCACGAGCCGCCAGTTTCTCCAGGAGAATGCTGTGGGAGACGCTGTCAAAGGCTTTACTACAGTCCAGGTAGACAACATCCACAGCCTTTCCCTCATCCACTAGGCGGGTCACCTGGTCATAGAAGGAGATCAGGTTGGTCAAGCAGGACCTGCCTTTCATGAACCCATGCTGGCTGGGCCTGATCCCTTGGTTGTCCTGCACATGCCCTGTGAGCGCTCTCAAGATGAACCGCTCCATGATCTTCCCCGGTACAGAGGTCAGGCTGACAGGCCTGCAGTTCCCAGGATCCTCCTTCCGGCCTTTCTTGTAGATGGGTGTCACACTGGCAAGCCTCCAGTCGTCTGGGACCTCCCCTGTTAACCAGGACTGCTGATAAATGATGGAGAGTGGCTTGGCAAGCTCCTCTGCCAGCTCCCTCAATACTCTCAGGTGGATCCCATCAGGCCCCATAGACTTGTAGGTGTCCAGGTAGCTTAACAGGTCCTTAACTGCTTCCTCCTGGGTTATGGGGGGGGTTATTGTGCTCTCCATCCCCATCTTCCAGCTCAGGGGGCTGAATACCCTGTGGATACCTGGACTGGGTATTAAAGACTGAGGCAAAGAAGGCATTAAGTTCTTCAGCCTCTTCCTCATCCTTGGAGACAATGTTCCCTGCCATATCCAGTAAGGAATGGAGATTCTCCTTGCCTCTCTTTTTGTTGTTAATGTATTTGTAGAAGCAATTTTCGTTATCCGGCAGTGGGAATCACTGAATCCTTCAGTGGGGTTTGGTGGAAAACTGTCATTGCTAGGTATTGAAAATACCCCACCTCATGGCATATGCATTAGGGTTATGTTGAATGTTAAGCACTTGCTTCCTTTTCTTTACCTTGGATGCCAAGTTGGCTGTGTGGGCAGCTGCCCAAGGTAGCAGATTGCCAGGTGAGCCCCACCATCTGCCTGGCTGTGCTAAAGGAGCTGCTTGAGAGTTACCTCCTCCTGCACCACCCTGCTGCTGTCTTTCCCACTGCAACTGAGAGAAGGATACGTGGGGATGGTTAGTTTAAAAGTAGACTAAAGGCAGGCCTTGTTTAGATTAACATCAAGGACTTTGGTCTCTGTATTGAAAGAACAGAAACTTGTACTCCTGACTCCTTTTGCGCATAAAATACCCCTCCAAAACCAAACAACTACATGAGCAACTAGAGCTTGCTGGGTTTATTTTCCATTGGCTCAGTAAGCTGAGGCGACTCACCCTACAGCTGCGTAACTTGCTAGATCTGTAGCAGGGGACGGCGCTACCAGGTCTGGAAGGGCTTAACAGCAGCTTCCAGGTTGGGCATAATGTAAAACTGTATCCTGGCAGGATTCTTAAATTGAAACTCAGACTTTGCAAGGTATGTGGGCCAGGCAGGAAGAAACATCTCTTGCCAACTTGAACACCTAAAAAGTGTTGAACTACTTGAGATTAAGTCCATTTCTAGTTAGAGCTGGCATCTGAAATGAAATAAAATGGAGGCTAATCGGAAGGTTTTCTTACTCAAATATGTATTTCACTTCATAAGGGTTAAGCAGATTTTTTTTTTTTTAGGGTGTTTAAGAATGGCCATTTAAATAGTCTTTATCTTTACCCTGAATGGGAGATTGCATTTTAAATAAGGGTTTTCCTGTGAAAAACACACTGTGCAACTCAGGATTGTTCAGGCACAATTTCCTTCATCTGTTTTTCTGCCGCATGGTCCCCTCTCTATTAGTTACTGTCTTTTATTTAGTCTAACAGAGTCTTATGCTACAAAAATTGAATAAATAAAGGGCCTCACAAATCACTTCAAGATGCTACTTCAAAAATAAAATAGTTTCAGATCTTGATGTATTACTGTTGGGCAGGAAATTAACTCAGGAAAATGCATATTCGAATACATGTAGCCCATTTATCATTCCCTGCGCCCAGTATTGTACATGTTCAGTGAAGAAAGAGAAATGCAAACAGGTGCGTGCCTAAGGGCTGCCTGCGAAAGCCTCTGTTCTTCAGAACACAAGTAATTTGCTTGCTTGCTTGCTTGCTTGCTTTATGAAAAGTCACTGCTTTCAGTTGGGAGCTCTGGTACCTGGCTCTGCAGTGACCCTAGAGGGAAAAGAGCTGTCCTTGGCGGCTTTGAATTGTCGTTCAGCCATTACTTCCTCTGATGGGTTTAGTTCTTCAGAGTGTAGCTGATGGGATGTCTTGGAGTGCCACTAGCAGTGCTTTGAGTCTGCAGAAGATCAGTTTCCCTTTGGCACGAGATGAGTTAAATTTATGAAGTACGGACATTGGAAACAAGGTTCATGTGCAAATTCAGCCCTCAGTCTCCTGGCAGAAGTGACTGAGTACCCCGCATGCTCCCTGTGATGGTGCTGGGATGGATGAGGCAGGAAGCTGCTTTTTGAGAAGGAACAAACCCCAGATCCCAGCATCCTTGGAACAACCAGATTGTGGGATCTAGCTAGGAAAAAGCCTCTTCTTATAGGCACTGGCCTACCAAGTTCTTTCTGCTCAGCTTTGTTCTTCAGCGCACAAGGGGTTGTGTGTTGGATTACCTGGATTATATGGTTGCAAGCATTGATGTTCTTTGGGCCACCTAGGGCGTGACTGACCTGAGCCATCCCTTGGTGTGGGAAAGCTGTGAAAACTGAGCTGGTGCTTCTCCAAGGGATAGGTCCCCTTTCTTAAGGTGAGATTCACATCTGGGAAGGGAAGGTCTGGTGCAGGGAAAGCAGAAACCCTTGTGTAAGTGCACTGGCACAGCTTGTGTCCCCTTGCTAAAAGTGGTTTGGGGTTTGGGACTTGAATAGAATAAACTATAACTCTGATGATACTGGGCTGAGCTCCTAAAAATCAGCGATGGTTGTGTGCCTGCGTTCATATGTGGGTTTATAGTCACAGAGCGTGTGTGCTGAGCAGAGCTAACCCCTGTACTGGTCATTGTTGTGCTTTAATGGTAACGTTTGAAAGACCCTTGAGTGCAGAGATGTATTTGTGTAACTTCATTTGACAATTCAGTCAGTGTTTTGACATAGAATTAGAGTAAGGAAGTCCGATTTTCTAGAACACTGCATCTGTTTGTGATCTCTGTCTCGTGTCCGGATTTCAAGGAGCAAATTTACCATTTCCATTGAGACGAATTCCTTTTAGCCAAGAGAGACGGTGCACTGATGTAGTGTGAATAGGACAGTGCTTTCTCAGATGTGGTAGATTTATCCCTTAATTTTAGGGGGATGAGGTAGGATTTGTGTGTATTGCTGGGTGTAGAGGATGATACTGTAACTGCTCTGTGTGCTTATTCTGCAGTAAAGTTCTTCAGTCATGAATATTCTGAATATAATTGCACACATGCATGCATGTCATGGTTCAACCCCAGCTCACAGCTAAGCCCCACGCAGCCGCTCGCTCACTCCCCCGCCCCAGTGGGATGGGGGAGAGAATCGGAAGGGTAAAATGAGGAAACTGGTGGGTTGAGATAAAGACAGTTTAACAGGGAAAGCAAAAGCGGCGCACACAAGCAAGGCAAAACAAGGAGTTCATTCAGCACTTCCCGTGGGCAGGCAGGGGTTCAGCCATCTCCAGGAAAGCCGGGCTCCGTCGTGTGTAACAGTGACTTGGGAAGACAAATGCCATCGCTCCAGATGTACCCCCCTTCCTCCTTCCCCCAGCTTTATGTGCTGAGCATGACGCCGTATGGGACGGGATGTCCCTTTGGGCAGTGGGGGTCAGCTGTCCCGGCCGTGTCCCCTCCCAGCTTCTTGTGCCCCCCCGGCTCCTCGCTGGTGGGGTGAGGGGCAGAAAAGGCCTTGACTGAGCGCTGCTCAGTGATAACGAACACGACCCTGTGTTATCAACGCTGCTTTCAGCACAAATCCAAAACATGGCCCCATACCAGCTACTAGGAAGAAAATCAACTCTACCCCAGCCAAAACCAGCACAATGCATTGATCTAAAGCGTGTTTGCACATGTGCAACTCTCTTCTAAGTAGCATAGAGACAACAACCTTTCCTGTGCACTGCTGGGTTTAGTTCTACTGACATCTCTTCCTCTGGACTTGAATTATCTGCCAAGGTCCCCCTTCTGCATACATGTACATTCTTAATTTCAATCTAAACGGAATCTACTTGCTGTAGATAGGACCTGCCAATTTAATTCTTCGGACTGCTATTCCAAGCAATCCTTGGTTCTATTTTTTTTTTGTGTGTGTGTAGTTCCATGTATTCTGACACTGTTCCCCATAAGATAAACTCCATCTGCACTAATCCAGTAAACCTTTCTCTCAATTACCTGCTGAATTGCTGTGACACTTCCAGCTGGATCCGCAGATCCTGCTTGTTTCATTTTATTGCAGGTTTCTCTCAAGCACAAGCACGTTTGCAGATCAGTAGGCCTCTAGATCTAGCAGTAAGATAGCTCGTACTAATTGACCAGATTTCTTTATTAGGAGGCCCTTAACAAGAACGAATGTACATATTTTCACTTGGCTATTTATCAAAGTAACTTTGGAGGAAATCGGACTTTGAAATTGGTTTTGAAGAGCTAGTAGTAACTAGATCAAACTAGACTAGCCTGACTTTAAAAAAGGGGTACCAGAGATATACTACAAATGACAGCATTTAAAATCTGCCTATGTCATTTAGTGGCCAGATTATCCATATCATGGTCCACCATTTATTTGCATTGCCTACTCGGTTTTTGTTTTTATTGGAAATGTGGTGCTGACTTGTTTGTACTGACATACTGTATATGTAGCAATAGTTTGGAAACTGAGAGTTCCCGGGTGTGTCGTGGTGATGGGGAGGCTAGTAATCTTTTTGTACAGTAAGAAGTATGACTGCAGCAGACTATTTGGGTAAACACAGAAGCTTCTAGCTGCTCAGGGTTGAGATTGGTTATAGGTAGCCTGCAGACATAGACGGGTTCCAGGAATTTTGGCTTAGAAACACAGTATTCATAGCACAAGTATTTTTTTTCTTTACCGAAGCTCATTTTGAAACTAACCCTTTCTAAAAGTGTTTTCTTAAGATGCAGCAATAGGTCTGGGGCAAGGAGTCTGAGCTGTTGGGAAACTCCAGAGTTGCAGTGCTCTCTGCTGTAGACTTCATTGCAGCCACAGGACATGTGAGGAATGGGATGAGATATGAATTGACACACAGAGATATTTTCTGAGCAGAAACGTAAGTTTCCAGAATCCCTGAATTTGCCCCTTTAAAGTCAGGGGATGAGGAGAAACTTGCTCCTTCCTCTTGCTCCAGACTTCCTTTCTTCCTGCTGGCTAGGACTTCTGGTGCGTATCCTCTTTCATGCTCAGTCTTCTGTGAATACCCATTTTTGTGCATTACGATAACCTTTCCCTTATCTTTGGGGTTCCCTGTTCTACCACTGAACTTTGTCACTAGCTTGGCAAGCCGCGTGTTTCTTTTGTTCCTATGCATCCCTGTCCCTCTCCTGTCATATTATTTTCCAAACTCTCATCTCATTTTTCCTCATCTCAGTCCAGCAGTAAGAATTATTTTCTGAATGCTTATATGAGACTGTCATATATTGACAAATACACTGTGATAGGAAGTATCTGTTTCAAACAAGGCTCAGGAACTTCAGCTTGATCAAGGCTTGATTCTATTATGATTTGATTTTCACATAACAAGAACTGACTGATAAACTGTGTCCTTTACAGCACAGGTTCTGTGCATTACGAATTACAGATTTGGTTCTGAATCACTTCAAATGCCCAGTTTTGCTTCCGTTCAATTAATTTATATATCAGGACTGGCACTCTTAACTGCATCAATAATGAGCGTAAGTTTTCTGTTTTGTTATGTGGCAAAGATGTGCTTGAACAGTGGGTTATTGCAAGGACACCTCCAATTACAATAGCAATAAATACAAAGTTTTAGGTAGTGAGTATAGAAAAAGGAATGTAGTACTGTAACTAAGTTGGGGGGGATGTAATCTTTTTTCAGAGGAGATCTTGACTTTCTTGTTGATTACTTGGTAAATATGGACTCCTACTTAGGGAGGCTTTAAATAGGGGTCTGGGTCTTTCAGCACTTCCAGAAGGTCTGAACTTCTGCAGGGTCTGAGTTCATGCCCCAGACGACAGTATCTCTGCTGTAGTGGGAGCAGAGTCATGTGTTTGGGCAATAATTGTAAAGGATGAGCTCTCACAGCTCATTTTAATGCACTCATTTTACAGTAATCATTTTCAGATTAGGGGATCATTACTGTTCAGCTGTTGTCTATCATTAAATATAGACGGTGTTTTTCTTGACTAAAGCTCGTGTAAACTCAGTCAGTTGCTAGGGATTTACATCACATGCCTGTGGCGAGGAAACATCTGGGGTTTTGAACCTAAAACCAAAACAACCATCAAAAAACCCCCAAGCCAAATACCCTCCCCTCCTTTTCCACAAATATTGCTGTAGTTTTTGAAGTAACTGCAGTTTGTAACTCTGGCCTGTAGTGTCAGGTAAAGAAATGCCTTTGACTTTTGCAACAGGGAAGACTATGATGTTAATATTTAATGTGAACTTCATAGAGCAAACAGAATGGACTCGGAAACATTTTTGTCTTGAAGATTTTTGCCCTTACACACAGACATGATCATTGCGTTTCCTCCCAGGCAAATACGCTCTCTCTCATCTCTTCTAGGGAATTTCTGTTGAAAAATAAGAGTTCCTTTGTAGATGGCAAAAGGAAGACTTTTGAGTAAACAGAAGAAAGCAATAGGTGGATGTAAAAAAACAAAACAAGTCTGAGGGTCTTACTGAGTTAGGCTTAAAAAAAAAATAGAAAAAGTTTGTCCTTTATTGCAATAATTATTAGTGTACTGAGGCATGGCAAGCCTTTAGTGTGGAGACGAATAGTTTCTATATGTAGGCTACAATGATCAGAAATCAAATATTTAAATAATGTCAAATTACCGTGATGCACCTAGTTAAGCCTGATTGCCAAGTGGAGGGCTGAGGAGGTGAAAAAAGAAGCAAGGGAGGGAAATTATGACTTCAAACTGGTTTTATAGATAAATGGTATTTCTCTGCAATTGAAGGCTGAACAGACCTAGGCCGAATTACCCTAGAGAGCTGATTTTCGCAGAAGGATGGATGTTGTGGTATGATTTTGAGTGTGTTTACCTGCAATGCTATTTCCATTTCCTTTTTTGAATTCAGTGGCGACAAATACTATCGCTTCTAATTTTAGAAACATCTAAGAGGGGTTTCTATTGAACGTGTTGCAAACTGTTAGGCATTTTTAAACATATTACTGCAGAGCAGTAAATAGTTTACTTGTTTTGTTTGTTTTGCTTGATCCTGTACCATAATACCATTTTTTTAGTCACTGATTTTTAAGCTACTGATTATTTTGCCTTCAATATGATGCAATGTTAAACACTTGATTTATTTGTCCCTTAAAATAGGTCAAGTCCTGCTCTGTGGTACTATCTGCTGAGAAAAATAAGTTATCGCCAAAATGATTACCTTTCCTCTTCATTTGCTAGAATGAGCTGTTTGTATTCACTCAGTTATACTGACAGGGAGGGTTTTCTGTTAGTGGTACCAGCTTGGTTTGGAATGTCATTGGTTTGAGCAGCTATGCAGAATTCTGTTACTGCCAAGTTATTCCCTGACTTAAAGGATATGTAATGGGACGGGACTTAATTACTTGACCAGCTGTGCAAGTCTTGCACGAGACTAGTTTCATGGCTTATTTCTAGACAGAGTTTTTTGAACAGGCTTATTTGTTGGCCCCTGAAGAGGAACACGCAGTTGTAAGCCATTAGGGGCCTCCCTTGTTAGAAGTTTCATCCAAACCTCTGCGTGGCCCAAGCTTAAGAGAAGGCCTCTGTTGTTGCCTGATGCTGCTGGAGATGGTAGTTTGCGACTAGTTGGCCAACGCACACTGGTCATGTTTTGTGAGAAACAGTTGGGCTTTTTTGGGGTTTTTTTGGTAGCAAATGGATAATACAGCACAAAAACTAATTACTCAAACCCCAACCAAAAACATAGCAAGTTTTTGAAAGCTTTCAGAAGAAACATCAAAGGAAAACAGCGGACTATTTTTCTTCCACATGGTATAGGTGATAATGATACTGGATGACGGAGCAGTTGATGTGTTACATTGTTAGGAGTTTACAGTGATCATATATTGTTCTCTCCCGTCTCCTTTCATAGAAACAATAGGTTTTACTCAGCTTTGAAAATAACTCGTGATTCAGCAGACTTCCCCGCCTCGCTGTAAAATGATTGGGATTCTGCCACGTGAATCATTATAATACTTAACGTGATTCTGCCATAATGACTAGTATTAGATGAAGTTGCAGGAAATGAGACCTTTCAAAAATATCCGTAAATTGTTTCTCTGTTTATTTGGCAATAATATTGATGAACAGCAGGATCCCTGACTGTAAATTGGGGAGCTCCAGATAAATCTCACTTGCAGTCTTGGTCTGTTCTGTGAACAGCCTCACACGACATCAGCGGTTGTGTGCTGAGCGCGGTTGATGCCCTTGCATTGTCGGCACTCAGTAGTAAGTGCGGAGAAATGAATCCCCTCTAAAATGAAATGAGTCCCGCTTACCAGAAGCTGGGGGAGTAGCTCCATGTAGCTGATGTTCGTTAGTATGGCTGCTTTAGAATTAAGAACTAGATTTGTATCAATATTATTACCTGTAATTCCATGTTATCTGGTGTTTTATCTCAAGGTTTATAGACATATAAAGGTGAAAAACAGTCTCTTCAAGCTTGTGTTATGATTTTCACCAAAGTTGGGCTTCAGAATTGTACTAAGAGGGGCTAAAGGGCTTTTTGAGCCATTGCTATAGTCCGTTTTCTTTAGTATGCAAAGTTTCAGATGCATAAGTCAGAAACTTCAGCTTTGTTTCCCTTTCTTCAGTGTTGGTTTTTTTTTTTTGGTCCTTCCAAATTCTTCTTTACCGGTTTTTATTGCAAAATTAATTGAAAACATCTGGGCACAGTTCTTTATTAGCTTCCTAACAATTTGAAGTTTTTTTATAAAGTGTTTCATGCTAAAAATAGAAGAAGTATTCGTCAATGCAGGTCAGGAATTTTCTGTTAAGAGGCTCTGGAGAGAGATTTGCGATTGTTCCCTTTTGAGAAGCATTTTAAGGTTTATTTGAGCCTTTTTTCTAAGAGGCTCTGGAGAGATATTTGCAATGCTTCCCTTTTGAGAAGCATTTTAAGGTTTATGTGAGCCCTTTTTCCTGTTTGGCTACAGTACAGGAGTCACTACAGTAGAAAAAATATTATGAATTTTCTTTTTAAGTATTGTAAATGCCATCTCATTTGGTAAGTACTGTTTTGTAATTGAGAGGAGGAAGTTTGAAGTTTTTCGTGTGTGTGGGTACATTTTGTGAGCTGTCTGTTCCGTTGACCCATTACTAGTTGGTTTGGGGCGGGGCAGAAGGGAGAGAAAAAAATGCACTTGTACATCATTTCATCATTTGTACTTGAACGTGCCATGTATCTGATATAAGATATGCAACTGTAGCAAATTTTCATAGCCTTAAATATATTTCAGTAGCAGACACTGCTGAATGAGTCAAAGATATTATTTTGCGGCCTTAGTTGATAGAGATTTTGTTGACTGTTTCTTCTTCGCTAAACAGCCACGTCTGTAAGATACGTTCCTTATGAGATGCCCACAGAGTATGTTTGTCCTGGTAGGAAATCTATTCCCCTTCAGTGAAAGGGGGCATCCGCAATTCCTGCCAAGCGTAATGCTACAGTATGTGAAGAAGATGCTTTCACTCGATAGAGATAGGGTTAGGAGCATCAGCTTGGAGTTAGTTGTATGCTTTCTAGGGAAAACCAACCAAAACCCTCCAATAACCCCACTGCAAAACCTGACTCTTTTTTTGATGGTCTACATAACAGCATAGTATCTTCTGCAAAAATCAGCTGCTTCTACATGTGCAATGTGCTTTGGGATCATTGGAGAGTTTTTGTTCGGAAATGCCCTGGACTAATTCCTAGATGAACAGATGATGAGGGAGAAACTTGAGTTCACTGAAGAGAACTGAAAAATTCATGAAGTGTAGCTCTCTGAAGTGGTGGTATTTCAACTTTCTGGGCTGCATTAGTTACAGGTTTAGACCATAAAGCTAAAGACAAGCCTGACAATTAGTTTTGTTTTCTGGTGCTCTTCAAGTCATGAGCTGCTGTGTGAACCTTAACTCTAAAATTTTGGTTATTTGCGGGTGGGGGAATTTGAATGGTTTTCAAGTGAAAGTTTACCAGCAGGTTAGAAGAAAATGAGAAATACTCTGTTGCTGAGCTCACGGGGAGATTGAGGATCCCACAGCTGCAAAAAATAGCAGTCTGCTTCGCGTTCGAGGGGCTGTACTGCTCTTCAAAATCTCTCTGGCAGTAACTCAAAGGTACACTGGTGGTGTCCGTCTTTCAGATCTGAAGTGCACAACCTGCAGGAAGCAATATTATTTTTCGTTTAATGGGCTTTAGCACATGAGCTATTAAGAAGACATAATTGAATGAAGCTAATCGGGAAGACACAGAAGCTTGCCTCTGGGATGCTGCTCAAGTCAATTGCTTCTCGTATCTACAATTTTATCTGTTTAGTTAATAACACCAGTGGGTATAGTGGCACAGGCTGGTGGTTTCACAGCTCCAAGGGCTTAGCAGGTTTGCTTTGTTTTGTCTTCAAGCCTTAGTCTTTTTATTCTGCTAAGGAGGTAGTGATTAACAGGTGATGAGAGTTTCTGCGTGACTATTAATAACGTTCTGGGTGCTCAGAGAAACGTGATGGAGACTACTGTATTTGAAATGTCTTTGAATTGCTCGGTATAGAAACTGGAGATGAAGCTGGACATTTACAGGCATGGTTTTCGCACAGTGCCGTATAATCGGTGAACTTGTTGTTGCCTGATAATTAAAATAGCTATGAACATACTGACAGGGAAAAATAAACTGGGCTAATGGCTTCAGATAAAAGATGGTTTTCTTCATTATTCAGAAATAAACCCGTAATGAACCAAAGTCTTTAAAAAATAAGAAGTTGTTTTATACTTAAAGAACATAAACAATCGTACATAGATGATAGTAATTACAAAGACCCATACCTGTGCTCAACTGTTTTCTTACAGTTGTTTTGAATTAGAGCCTTTGTATAATGAAGTACTAGAGATATGAAAAGAAAATGCCTTATCTGCTTGTTCTTCTAGTGTAATCGATGGCTTGGGATTTATTTTTGGTTGTGCATCTGGCTAAATATAAAATTAATGAACCTCTCCATTACAGTCAGCCTGGATATGGAATAGAAGCCGAGTACTTTTGTGTCAGGTATGCTGCTTTATCAGTGCCTGCGTGCTAGATAAAATTAAAGCGTAGGGTTGAACGGGCTGTGGGGGGTATAGGTTTTTGGTGCTACCAAATGGTAAGAATGCATTTAAAACCCCCAGAAATACCTCTACAATTCCTGTTTCATCTTCAGGATTATTTTCAATGCTATCTCATTGGTGGAAACCTTATGGGAAGAATTTGAAAGCTCCCATATATCCTTGTATTTCCAGCTATAGAGACAAAACCAAATTCAGTTTGGAGGCATCACTTCTGCCCTCCTGCTAATGGCCCTCTGTCTGCCTGTGGGTGCAAATTATTACTATAGTTTCTGAATACTGAAACTTGTAGTTTCAGAAAAAACATTCTCTTTGCTGCCTGTCCTTGCTGATGTACAACTTACCTTGAATATACATTTGGATTGGACTAACTTAAAAAGTACACATACTAATATTTGTCTTTTCTAGACAAATGCTGTTTTGAGAAGTGTCGGTGTGTACATGTGTATTTGGAGGGGAAGGAAGGATCACTGATGGGCAGAAACTGATACTGCTTTGGCACCTGTAGTTTTTCATAGGTGCCAAAACACCGGGGAGAGCTCTATCTTTAGAAGAATGGATGATCAATCGTGATTTCTGCCATCAAATATCCTCTTCTTTGTTTGAAATTTTATAATCTTTGCAATAAGAAGTTAAATTTGCATTTTATGTTAATTTAAGTATACTCATTATTAGTACCAGGAGCAGTAGATTTGTTATCTGTTTTTATATTTCTTTGCTATTTGATATCTTGGGAAGCACAAAGGTACCAGCACCATGTCTGTTTTAGGAAAAGAGATTTTTTTTCCCATGTCTGGAACTCTCCCAGACATTAGTGAGAGAGATCTTGATGGTAGTCAGTATGTCCTGCAAGGTGTTTATTTTTGAAACTGTTTCTAAGTAGGTAAAAACTGAGAAGTAAATATTTTGAGGGTTTGGAGTTATGTTGTAAGGGATATGAAATGTCTTTTTCAATGTAGCAGAAACGTATCAACTCTCTTTTTGCAGTTTATCTGTTGTTTGAAGATAAAGGTTTCAGACAGCAGATGTACCATGCTTTGACTTGATTTTTACTAGTGTTATTAAAAAAAACCACACACAAAAAAATTGTCCTGTCTAAAGCGTATATGTTTCTGGAAAAAGTCTTTTAGTGTTTAGAGCTTGGAGAGCGCATGCACCGGCGTTGGCTGCTTTGCTTGGTGTTAACACTGTGTTTGGGGGTGCTTGGCACATTTTGGGAATCCTCTCCAGATGGGTGCTAGCGACCACTGTCTGCTGAAGGGTGCTGAGTCAAACGGTACTTTGTCTCATCCCATACTTCTTTCCTCACGTAGTTGCTTTACAGGGGAGATACCCGAAACCTTAAATTTATTAAAATAAATCTTAAATTGGTTCAAAGGCAAACAAAGGCTGTACCTATTTTGCATTTACCAGACCATTTTTGAGTTAGTAGTGCCCAGGCTTTCCAAACACAGGTATAAGGAAATTCTGGCCAGGAGCAAGAGATGATGCCCTAGGTAAGTTCTTTCATCTCAGATTGTAGTTTCCTCATTAAATAGATGCTTCAAAAAAAGAGGCATAAATTACACCTTTGTATTTTTCACAGAAAGGGTCTTTCTAAAATACATTCTGAAGAAACATTGATGAAAGTACTGACTTTGCACATAAGCTTTGTATTTCCCCCTGTTCTCTGTTTTTTCAGTCAAATTGTGTTTAGAACTGGGAGACGTTCTGTGGATTTACCTGAAAATGTAAATAATAAATTCTGGGACCAGGAAGACCAAGTAGAGCTTGTATAAGAACGGGTATGATTGTCACTGTAGATGGGAACAGTTTTAATTACAAAACTGAATGTGTCATCTTTTGCTCAACAAAATAGGTATCAAAAGTTGTACATCTAACTAGAAGAAAAACAAATAACTCTTTGTAGCTATTCAATGTTAAATTCCTTATTGCTTTCATAATTAACTCGGGTTCAGGCTGTTTAGACACAGGCTAGGTCTGTGATGGGTTGAAAGCAGTTCAGTCTTCAATTATTGAATCCATTGGACCATCATTTATTGAACAGATACTTCAAAGGATGACACTTTCTGCGAAGTCTTATTACTTTGCATTTTTCGTGGATGAGGAACGTGCAAATGGATATGACTCAGGTGGCACGCAAGAGTTGCGTGATGTCTTAGAAGGCTTAACCTTTTTTTTTTTTTTTTTTTTTTTTGGGCAAAGGACCTTCTATCTGTGTCTTGGGAACCTACTTTCCGCTCACAACTCTGTGCATTTTCACCCAGGCTGTTGGGGCAGCAGTTTCCAGATCCTTGACTAATTAATTTGTGCATCTGTGAATGTGTGTCAACATGCACATTTTATATGCAAAATAAATTAACTGTAGGAAGCCACAGGAACTTGATTCTAAGTAGTAAGTTCATTACTTGCTATTTCCTGTGTTCTGCTACTAAATGTCTGCTTGGAAATATGCTTTAAAAACAGATTTTGGCTGCTTTTATGGCCTTCTTGGGCTTTTTTTGGTCTCTAATGTTGGATACAATGTCTTCTACTTGAAATAGCTAAACCTTTCTGCTTTCAAAACCAAAGCACGGTGTCTGTCTTACTTCAAGACAGTATTCAATGGTAATTAAATCATGATTTAGTCAAGAGACATTATCAGCATCCGTATTTTAAGTGTGAAAACCTCTCCAGGACAGTGGTTGTTTCTGCAGGGATGGAGTAGGGGATACGCTGGTGTGCGCTAAATAGCCCAGTGGGGTCCCCTGACCGTAGGACATGGCAGCTTGTCCTCCCGCACAGGATCGCGTTTGCTGTGGAGAAGAGGGAGAGTATTTGTACTGCGCCGTTATAGTTAAGACGCAATTGTGGAAGTCTTATTTTGACTGGCTAATTTTAGCAGCGTTTGAGTTAGTACTCAGGGAGCTGAGAGCGAGCGGGGTTTCTTGTAAGGCAAGGTGTTGTCTTGCTTCCCGTCATTCCCGTGAAGGGCGCAGCAGGGTATCGCTTCACCCAGCAGCAACGCGACTTCCTCGCCTTCTGTCACTGCAGCTTGATGTCTTGATTAAATTACAGGAAGATGTTGATCAACATTGACTTCATTAAGAGATGTCATGAGGAAGTTATTTATAGGCGCAATATGTAAATGTTCACAAAATTGCTAGTTAATTACCTGAACCATAAACAACTCTAGAACTGGCAGGTTAATTAGCGCAGCCTGGTTTAGGTGGACGTAGGCGTGGGCTACCTGCTATAGATTTTGCACATCTGGTACCAAGTGGAATTTTCTTGAACTATTTAAATATTTAGAGCAGCTAGTGCTCAGCGTGGGAGAGGTGCAAAACAGCTGTCCTACCACCGAAGGTAGAAGGTAGACTCTGACAACCTTGACTCTTGTTTTTTGCTTAAAAACATGTGAATGCTGCTGATGGATGAGGGGGATTATAACCTTAAAAATCCAGAGAGTTAGAGGTTATAACTCTTAAATGCATCAATATAACTCTCTTGTAGTCTCTGAAGCGCTTCTTTTTAAAGAAAATTGCCAAAACCATGAGCTCAAGACTACAATTCAGTGGTATTCGCATACGGTAATGTAATATTCTAAAATGTTACATCTGCTTTAAAACGAAAAATATTCCTGTGTATATAGCAAAATTTCATTAAGTGGGTTTTTTGTGTTTTGTTTGTTTGTTTTTTTAATCTTAAACTTCCTTTTAATGCTGCTTTCATGTGTCTCAGCTAATCTCAATCAGGAAGACAAACTTATGTTTTCTGTGTTTTTTTGCATACAAAAAGAATCTTGGAGTGAAATAAGAGAAACTGTTCGGGAGAAGATGAGAAGCCTGATCGTTAAATGTGATCTAAATGGCAATGAACATTAATATTGAGCCTAAAGTCTAAAAGTCACAATTTTACCGTTTAGGAGCAGGGGAAGGCTAAATATTATTAGCTCATCTATAGGCAGTTTAGCTGTCTCCTCTCCTGTGTTTCAGTTAATGAATGCTAATCCCTTTAAATGTCTGCTTTTATACAGCAGTTAAAATTGCTGTGACTTTAAAATTTGCTTACAGTACCTGGATTCAGTTTAATTCCAAATTTTTTTTTTTTTTTATCCTGCTGTATGAAATCTTTGTCTTTAATGCATCACATAGGTAATAAGGAAAATGCAATTTCAAAAATATGGAAAACAGCATGAAATTTTAATGCTCTGTGCATAGTAATGGTTAAAAGTAGGTTTAGTCAACT
The DNA here is from genome assembly GCF_964289735.1 of Phaethon aethereus. Taxonomy (NCBI): domain Eukaryota; kingdom Metazoa; phylum Chordata; class Aves; order Phaethontiformes; family Phaethontidae; genus Phaethon; species Phaethon aethereus. The sequence continues at coordinate 2,797,750 of NC_138583.1, read as the reverse complement.
TTTGAAGTTTAAGCACTTCTAGAGAGATATTGCAGCTATTCCTGAGTCATCCAGTGCATTTTAACGGCCTTAAAAATTACTTTTGGTAATAGCGATTTTAGGTGCTACTTGGCCTAGTATCATATTTTTATGTGTTTTACAGTATTTTCAGGCACCGGTATGATTTTAAAGACTCTGTCAACTCCAAAGCTGCTTGTAAAATGGAAAGTTGTTTCAATCTAAGAGAATATTGCCCGAAAGACACATGGTAGTGCATTTTTTTAAAGCTGTAAAAGTAAAATAGCAAACCACAGCACTTGCAGGGCAATGTTCACATACCAAACCCTTTACAGTTGTTATATCTGTACAAAAATAGCTGCAAGAATGGGGAGCTAAAGCTACAAAATAAATAATCTGTTCAGGTTGCGTATTCTGTATAAAAGCACGTTTTCTGAGGCTGTGGGAACAAGAGCTTACAATAATAGTCTTTACTTGGTTTATGTCCTTTTTGGACTTGATTATCCGTCAGCCTGTTTTTTGTCGGGTTAAAACCAAAACCGAACCCAAATTCAGCTGCAGTCAGGTGCTAACGTGTAAACCATCTTTCACTTGCGTCTTTGAGTTTCTCAGCTACGAATTTTAAGAAATACCACACATGTGTTTGAGTTAAACTCAAATTCGCTGTTGTTCCTTCCCAGTTTCTACAATTAGAGATGTCTGTCAGGAAGAGCTCAAAATAGTCTGTGAAAGCCCTTCTTATGCTATTTTCAATACAGAGCAATTGCAGTACAAGCCCGCTAATGTAAAGGTTATGCCAAGCTTACCCTAAATTGCACAGCTGTAGTTTTGAATTCAGTCACACAGGAAACGAGGCAGGGCATTTTCCGCTTAAATTGGGTTGCTTAGTTACTCAATTTAAATGTATGGTTCTATGTAGCTCTTTATTAGGAACCTCCTTCTGTAAATTGAGATGTTTAGAGAGACTCTTTCATGGGGTTTTTCTGTGAGTGTTCCCTGCTGAATGAGCATGGAAGTACAAAACATGGAGGTAAGTATAAGGTCTTTCAAAGGCTTGTTTACTTAATGAGCAGTTGGGGCGTTTGTGAGAATAGTGCATCTGAAAACAGAAATACATTTTCCAGCAGATTTAAATGTGAGGTGCTTTAACCTCAGCCAATGCCACAGACCGTTAGAATTCCAATTTGGCATCTCCAAATTTAAGTAAAGCGGAGAACACGCTATTGTTTTCCCTGCACATCGCAAGCTCCCGAGAGCTTTTCTGGGAATTTCAATCGATAAAAGCCACGGGCTTGAGGATGTACTGTGTTCACTGATGCTCTGTTTTGTGAACAACACCGTTGCCTTGAACAGGCTTTCTCAGTAGTTTGTACCCGCTCCAGCCACCCCAGCGATTCAGAATCTACCCTTGTGGCACTTGCTGTTCTGGCAACATCTTAGTAAATCAGTTAGTGCAGGTGTTTTGGCTTTGTTCCATCGGACGTCTTTGGCGTGGCGCATGGACAAACTCTCAAAATTGCAGTCAATGATCAGGCGGAAATCATGTACCTATTTTTTTATTACTGTCTTCTCATTAATTTCTTATTTAAAATGTCCACAGAGAGTGACTCGGGCTCGAGCACTGGGCTTAGTGGTTCTTGCTGTATGTCTCTAAGACTTCTATGCAAGTGTTCTATGTGCTTAACAGTGCAGAAGAAACGGGGAGAAAAGGATTTAAATACTTTGCCTTCCTCAACCCTCTCTCGCAAGCTCTCTTTTCTTTTTCTCAACATAGGTGGGAAGGGTCAGAGCTGAAGAAAAGAGTATGCTTGAAATTAAGGCTACCGCTTAATGCCCACTGCTCTCACTGAATCAAGGAGCGCTGCTCAGGGTTGAGTGTTTTGCTTTGTTTTATTCTCAGCAGAGCAAAATTAAAATGCATATAAATGCAGAGGGGAACAAACAAAACTTTAAAAATTAGCTCCACTTTGGGTACTAGAAAACCTCCCTCTGTTCATTTAGGCTTTTCTCTAACTGCTGCCACTCTTCTGGCTCTGGAAAATAGCTTTGGCTTGCTTGCTGTGTCAGGTGTTTTGTAGTACCAAATGACTTGTCGGTGCAGCATTCTTACAGAGGCTGACTTCCCCGCAGCTGGTATTGAACTATCCAGCGTTTTCTCTATCACTGCATGTATATCAAATAAAGTGGCTTTAAGCGTCTCCTTTGGTGCGGAGCACAGGCAGACAGCTGGGCCTGTGATTCCGATGTTCACAGAAGTAATTGGTGGGTTAGGGTATGGTTGGGCAGTTGCTTCAGAACCTGCAGGGTTGGATCAAGGTGTCAAAGCCTCCCATCTCACTTGCCATCAGTTGTAACCGCTTTGATGTCAGCTGCTCTTACTCAAATGCTTGAGCCAAATTGAATTCATGGTCACCCCATGGACTTCAGGACAAAACGAGCTGGCTTAGTTCGAATGCCCATGTGCTCTGTTTTGCCGGGTCAGCAGCAGAGATGACTTTTCCTCCAGCCAGGAGACAATGACATCTTAAACTGCCGCAGGAATTCTGATAAAGTACAGTGTAGTGTATGCGGTGTTAGCCTGAAAACTATTACTTGTGATCGTCTGCATTAGTTTTAAAGAGGGGTTAAACTGACTGGTCCTGTATGCTGTTAACGTGCCTTATTGTTATATTTGCAGGTGCGGCTTAAAACTTATCTCGGTGCAATTGATGGTGATTCTGAGGCATCAGCAGGGCTCTTTGCCTAGAGGCTCCAGAGTTGCAGTTGGCCACAAATGACTTTGTTTAAAACTGGCAACCAATTTTTATATTAAATTTTCCATATTATCATATCATAGCACTTAGTCGTTGAAGCGGATTGGAATTCTGAACTCTGTTTGAATGATTGTTTGCTGCAATATTTAGGGATAACATAAAATGGTTTGTTGAAGTCATAGAGGCTGTAGAGGGTCGTTAGGGAGTGGTTGGATACTGTTTCTGCCTCCACCATAGTGAAGCAGTACTGTGTCAACAAGGCGTGACTAGGTTCAGAATACGCTTGCTCTAATATGATGTAGGTGCTACATACTTCTATGGATTCAGGAAGAGTTTAGACAAATCAACAGGGGAAAAAACATCACTTTAGAGTTAATACTATGTTGCTAGAATATTGCCATTGTAGGCTGTGCTTGAAGACGAGTCCTCGGTAAGTAAGGGACTGATGCTGAAGAGTAATAGAGCCCTCTACAATTACTGATAAAGTTCAGAGTCTGATCTTTGTTCCAGTTACAAATTAAAGAATGAAATTTTATTCTGCCAACAAATGTAATAATTTCCTTCAGTAATTAATGAGTAGAATTTTATTAAGTAAAGGGTTTTTTCAATCAGGCTGCATATTTGCTAGGAACTGAATGGTTTTTTTGCGATTGCCTGCTGTACTTCTTGTGGCTGTTTAAATAAAAACAAACAACTACTTACATAAAAGCAAAACTGGATATAAGATAAAATGTAAAATAAATTAGAGTAATAATTGGGTGTTTCTGAAGCAGCTGGAAGGAGAGTTGATGATTACCATATTGGAATGATTTTACTCGGTTTTAATTTCAGGAGCACTTAGGAGGCGATGACAGTTCTTTCACAGAATAATGTCCCTGGAAAGGTTCAGGCTGGCTGTTTTGTTTTCCAGATGAGCGTGCTGTATGTCCTGCAAGGCAGCCCACCTTTCTTTTTCTTTTTTTTTTTTTTTAATATTGTTAGGGTAAAACTTTTTGTCTTTGACATGGTAGGACTAAGTTATTGAACTTTTCTTAAAGCTGTGCTCTGTTACTAGCAACGCAAATCCTCTCAAATGTTGAGAGAGACCTTTCTTTGGTTATAGTCACTGAAATTTATAAGGCTTTGTGGGGCGAGCGGTTTTCATTACTAACCTTTCAAGCAATCAATGCGATCGTATGCCTTGCAGTCATATGATTTAATGGTCAGACCAGCCAACTGCAGACACTACTCCCAACGAATTCAAATGTTTTATTTGGCTGGAATGTAGGGATATATGAAGTATGAATGGGTATTTTGGGTTTCCAAGTAGTTGCATTTGGTAGAGGGATGTTATAGGCAACTCTTGATCTCTGCGACTGCCTCTAACTGTGTGTCTTCATTGTCAGATGGCTTCCCAACGTGGGTGAGGTTACCGCCATCTTTGCAAGCATATGAATGTGGGGCTTATAGGAAGGAAGTGTTATTAAGGAGGTATTTGCAAAGGCTCCCGTAGCCTCGTAAGCTCCATCTGCAGTTAGTGGCGAAGAGGCGCATCCCCCAAGTGATTCGGAGCAGGAGACCAGTTTGTGAGGTCTTTGGAAACACCTTTGCGGAGGAACTGGTCTCTCAGGAGATGGCAGGGGAAAGAGCCCCCTGGCAGGGAGGGGCTGTGAGGATGCCGCTGGCCTTTGGGGTGGTGGGAATGAGGAGAAGAGTTTGGGTGGGGAAGGCGTGCTGCTGTTAATCGCAAACCCCCACGCTTGTGGGGGAACGGTGGTCGGAAGCGGCCTTTGGCTGTCAGGCGGTCTAACCCCCAGCTCGTCGCAGGTCTGTCTCCACTCGGGTGTCTCCAGAGCTCTTCATGTTACATGTTCAGTTCCCCACACTTGAAGCTCCTTATTAGCTAATTCAGTACCATTTGGTTTCATTTTTGTAGATGTTTCTGTTTGTTTCAGCTTCACAGCTGAAGTTGAGAGAAGTCCCCTTGGATGGGAAGTGGCTTTGAGAGGGCGAGGACGAGGTGAAGGGAAGGTGGTGAGGCAGCTCTCTGTTGGCAGAGTATGGGATTACTCAAGTTGTTATGTTTGTTTTGGCTCGGGCTGTTTGCTTGACCTTGCTGAGCATCTTACCTAGAACGGTGATTGAGGGTTTTGTCTGAGCCGTCTCATTAAAAATAATTAGAAATTAAAATAATAAAATTAGCTATCAGAAACCAAATGGATCTGAGCCATGTAACTGTTCCATGAAGAGATTGTTAAATAGATTTTCACTTTGCTTCCAAGGAGACGGGCCCTTTATTTGTCTGCCTTTGCCTTGGTCATATAATTGTAACGCAACCACACTAGTTAGATGAAACAGTGAAGTTAATGACAGGAACAAAAATGCTTTTCTGGAAGCTTTTAGGAAAGCCTTCATAGCTTGTTGTTTTATTTACTAAGTTTTATTTGCCTGATGCCTGCTGCCTTTTCTGTAAGGTGCCTGCGGGGAGGGCACGGCTACATCGTGATTACATTTACCAGTGCTGCTGCTTAGACGTAAAACTTATTGTGAAAAATGTAGTGCCTTTTCTGCCTTCCCTAAAGGGTGTTCAGTTTGGCATGGTTGGACTTCCATGACTACTCCGATGTGCCCAGGAACTTCAAGAACAACTTGCTTTTTGTTGAGAAAGTTAGAGCAAATAGGCATAGAGCAAACAGACCATGGTTGGGCGTGTCGCTTGTCCCTGCGCTTCCCGCGGAGCGGAGGTTCCTTCCATCGGTAAGGCAAGAGAGACGGCCTGTGTCTGCGCGGTGTTCCTGCAGCTGCTCTCCGGCTGCGGTCTCGTGGGGCGCAGGGCCCCTTATCAAAGAAACTGTGTGATGGAAAGAAACCAGCCTGTCTTAGCAACTGCAGTCATTTTAATAAAAATTTGTATTGTTAGTTAGGCGCGTGTCAGTATTCTGGTAATAATCTGCAGCGTGAAATTGGAATAGTTAAAATACCTAACAGATCTATGCTGAGGCCCGCCATCGGACATGGGGCACTTCAAAGCAAAAGAAACAGGAAAGCGAGGCCTCATGTAAATACTTTGTGTGTAAGTCACCTTTGGTGCTGCAATTATCTATGCCTGTTTATATTAAATAAAGGAATCTGTTACTGCTGAAATAATGTCTGTTGAGGAATGTGTAAGTAAAACTTGAGGACAAACTGAGCCCTGTCTTGTAATATCGCTGAGGAGCATTTCCTGTAAACCCTCATAAGCAAATAAAGGTATGTTTCAAAAATGCTGAAATTACGTTTCTGTGCTGTTCCTGCTGTGGAATAGTGTCCCAGGATCTACCTTCCCTGCCAGTCAGAAAAAACACAATCCAAAAGTTTGGGCTGGAAACGTACTTTTTAAATTTGTGGGCAGCATGAAGCCATTTCTCCTTTGCGCTCATTGTTCACTGTGCCAGTATTGCTCTTTAGTTAAGTAACTCGTTTTTCCTCCTTGATATTTACCCAAGTGTATTTATAGAGAGCTTTCATTCTCCTAGACTGAATAATTCAAGCCTCTGTCATCTTTATAGGATGGACTCTCCATCCTCCTGATGAAGGGAATAACATTTCTTTGCACCTAACGGTCTAAACATGTTCTTCGTCATGTGTGCAGTATTTCCTACCAGGGCTGGCTGGAGCCTGGTGATACAACACGGTGCTTGAGCTTATTGTGTCTTGAGGGCTTATTGCTGCTGTTCGTTGATTGTATTTTGCAAGGAAAAGAAGTACTACCCATGCATTTACAACGTGTAACTTGTCTTTAAGGTTTTTAATTAAAATTATTGTCTCCCTTTGGATTGGGAATTTGTATAAAACTACAATTTAACATTTATCTGCTCAGTGTAGGGTGATGGATGTGTGAGTCAATGAGGCTGTGGCATTATTAGGTTCGGCCTTTGCAAAGGGGAGGGAGGACTGCTTTTTAAGGCATTTCAAAAAGCGGTCTGATACTTGGCTAGTAGTGACATGGTTGAAATTATATGAAATAATCTGTAAACTCTTATCTATGCAATAAAACTCCCAAGTTTTCTCAGAAATGTTGATGCCGTGAGGGTAACCCACAACATTTCTACTAGACATCTTGTTTATTTTTTTTCTCCCCTAGCTATAGAAATAGTTTTGGCTATTGCTCTTCTATTCATTGAAGTTTATCTCATGATAAATTTTATTGGATCACCTGCTCACACTTGCAATAAATCCTCTGCAAATTGCTGAACTGCATAGTGTGCCTTTTCTCTGACACTATATCCAGGTTTCAGCGCTGAATGTTGATTTTTAAACATACCGTATAACTGCTTTGATTATAATTCTGGAAATCCTGATGTGTTTGATGGAAAACCAATCCTGTGAGAGGCTGATAACATGCGATTGACCTGTAATTTTGATAATTTGCTTATTGAAGAATAAAACTAGAGGTTGCTCTGATTTGGCTGAACTTTTCATTGAGACAGCTAGCATTGAGATGCTTGGAAAATGTCATCATGGAAATATAGATGATAGGGAAAAAACTCATTAAGTTTTCAAAAAAAAATCACAATTACTCTTTTGGTAAGGCATAGGCGATTTTTAGAATTAAAAATTGTCCCTGCTTTGGCTTTCTTTTTGCTTGTGTGAGCAGTGATCGCTGTTCAGTGGTGAATAGCAGGACCATTCATGAAAACAAATTCTCTGTAAGAGTTTGTATCGGTGAGCTTCGTTGCCCTGACAAAGAGTTTGTTGAAGGGTTGTTCAGTTAGCCAAATCCTAAAGGCCTAGAAAATCATGCCACGTGTCTCTGGAAAAGGCTAGAGTTGTATATGTTATGGCCCTGTTACTTTTATAGCACCCAGTGAGCAAAGATGATCCTTATTTCATGTAGATACGCAAACGTTGCTTATCTTCTCGTGGGTTATGCTCATAGGAAACCACAATGAAATGAAAGGTGAAGTTTTTCAGATGGTCTCTTGGCTCTGTTAATGCCTTCAAAACAAAAAACTTGAAAATTATCAACAGCAAATACGCAATTTTTATGTATCAAACTGGAGCATATAAGAAAAAAAGGAATAAGTACTGAGAATTTGTCATCATTAGTATTAATTTGGGTGCTGTTCAGGCTGTTTGTAAATATTAACAGTCTCACGGAACGCTGTGCTATCAGTCCTTACCCTGGTGTTCAGAGGTTTGGTCTTGCAGTTGAAGTTGTCAGCTGAATAGCAGAGCTGTTGCTAGAGGAAATCACTGTGCCACGGAGGTGTCCTTTAGAGGCTTCACCTAAATGGAGATCTGAATAAATGCTTCACTATTTTGTTTTTCCTGCATTGGTCTGGTCTGTGCTGGAGTAATGACAGTCTGTAATTAGCTGCTGCACAGTTCTTCTGAAGTCGATGGATGTGTAATTTTTACCATAAACTGGGAAATAGCTTTTTACTTCGGCTTACTCCTGTGTTTATTTTGCAGATGATTTTCTGTTGGGATTTTTGTGTAAAGTTTTTAGACCTCTCAAAAAAAAAACCAAACCCCCCAAAACCCAACCAAACAAAAAACACCAAAAAACCAAACAAAAACCCCCAAACAACGAACAGTGATCCTCCAGCGTTTCTTTCCTTGGCTAGAAGCCCGTTCAAGCTGTCATTTCTTTTTACAAGGACTTTTTATAAGGGCCTGTAGAGACAGGACAAGGGGCAATGGCTTTAAATGGAAAAAGGGCAGATTTAGATTAGGTCTAAGGAAGAAATTCTGCCCTACGAGGGTGGTGAGGCACTGGAGCAGAGAAGGTGTGGATGCCCCATCCCTGGCAGAGTTCAAGATCAGGCTGGATGGGGCTCTGAGCAGCCTGGTCTAGTGGAAGGTGTCCCTGCCCATGGCAGGGCGGTTGGGCTGGACGATCTGTAAGGCTCCTTCCAACCCAGACCGTTCTCTGATTCTTAGAAAATGGGGTGTAGCCATCCACGTTGCTGACACAGCCGGGGCCGTGTCAGGAGGATCGGAGGAACGTCTAAATGTCTTTAAAAGTGTGGACTGCAATCTCGTATACAGTTCTCCCTGGTGAAATGGGAAGGAGAACGCTTGTCTTCTATCACGCTGTTTTAATGGTACTGTGTGGCGCTCTGAAAATGAAAAGCGCTTGTAAACTTTCATTTCTGTATGCTTTAAAGAGGTAATATTTTTCTTCTATTTAATGTAGAAAAACAGATTGTTCACTAAGTACAGTCATCACATGTCGTATACATGCTTTTATATATTTTAAGACTACACCTATGCATTTGCTAGCTCTGCATGTACTGCTTTATGTCTTTGAATCTATCTTTTGAGTAAACCAACAAAATCTTACTTATTTTCTTTCGTTATTCTGCTGTGCTTCCATTGATGACTCTAAACTTTTGACTCCAGACTGGCAATATGAGGGTAAGATGGTGAAACGTAACTTCCTGAACATTGCTCGTCTGTTTTTAATTTTTATTTTCCTTAGAGCGTTATTAAAATTCTGTTCACTCTCTTTAATTAATCCTTTTGTTGCAATTAAATTCAAATTATGCTTGTTTCTGTTGTGAAGCTTTAATTACAATTTATACTCTTTAGTCATTACTTTCTTATTTCTTTGGGTTAAATTACCATCGTATTATTTCTGTCCGGAAGGACTTCTGCTTCACCGAGATCCCTGGTGGTATCTCTAGAGCGAGATAAAAACCTGTTTGTAGAGCTTTTATAGCGTAGCCGTTGAACTGTATCGTGGTGGTACGTGGCGACGGTTCAGCGTGTGTGTGTTTGTGATGTGGAAAGGAAGGTGCACATAAGAGATAACAGAACAAACCTTGCTAAGTTTTTGCTGTTTAAGTGTTTGTTTTAAATACGGATCAGCATCTGAGATGTTAAATCCTTTGTCAACAGATTCTCCCTTGCTTCGTAAAGTTTATCTGAGTAAGGGATAAGCAAACAGCTCAGCTTTTGATCCTCTGTGAGTGTAACTTAGCTACCAGTTGTAGCTCGTGCGTACATCGTATTTAAGTGAATACTTGTCTTCAGTCTGCTGATTTTGCTGACTTGTTTTAAAAACAGCAACAAAACTCCTAAGATTATTCTTCTGGAATTGGAAATAACTTCTCTTTTCATCTTTATAGATTGCAAATTGGCCAGAACAGGTCCTCCAGCCACAATAGTTCCTATTGATGAAGAAAGTCGGAACGGTGAGTGCACCCCGGTTTTCCGCGCCACCCCTTCGGTTACCCCACGTTAGCTGATCAGGGTGTCGAGAGGCGCACGTGGGGGAGTGGCGTGTCCGTGTCTGGCTCGGCAGTGAGGACCCCTGTGCGCGGGCTTTGAGGCCTCTTCTCTGAAAAGCTGTGAAATGGGGATTGCGGGTGGAAAGGTGACACTGATCCTAAATGCTGAGAGGTTTTATTTCTTCCTGAAAATTTTACGTTTTGATGGCTTTGTTTTTTGACTCCAGATAGCTCTTGTGAATATGCTTTTCGTTTTGACGAGTATTTAGACCACAATTACCTGTAGCATGAGAGTAGTTGAGCTCTCTCGTTGCTAATATGCCAGCTGATTTTTACTGTCTAACTTCTTATGTCAGTATTGATGTTACCAGAGGACAAAGTTCAAGCCAGGTGGTTAGGTAAAGCTGAAACCTTCTTTCTCTGAAGTCTGATGAGACTATTATTAACATTGCTGTCTTCTGGATTTCACATGCTCTAAGCTTGATAACATGAGTTTATGAACACCTGAAATGGCAGGACTTGCTTGCATGTAGTCATGGAAACTTCAAAAGAAAATCAATGGCTTTTTTGTTGTTCTCCTGTCAAATCGTGCAGCTCTCCAACTGTTGATCTGTAGTCTCAGCATTGCGCTTATGCGGCATACTATAACGTGGTGAAGTGCCTTACCCCATTTACGGTCAGCGCTTTGTATGGGTGGCTGTTACTCCTGGTGGTTACTACTCTTTCCTGGTTGTTATTCTGTGATTTTTAAAATATTTTTTTAAACCTTGAAAGCTCGGCACAGTTGTGTGCTGCATGTGGTTATGATTTCATATGTGGGTGCTTGGAACGATGAAGAAAGTCCAAGTCATGCTGGTGAACTGGCGAAACCTCTCTGCTGTTATTGGGAGAACTGCTTGCTGTTGGAATTGCTCAAGGTCAATCAGACAAGAGTATGCAGGTTTTACTGGTAAGAGAACCAAAAAACCGGTTGTTAATACACCTGTGTGCTGGAGAACTTGGTACTGGAGTAACTTTTAAAAACCAGCTGTTTTCTTCCTCCTGTGCTGATTTTTCTTACAGCCATGTCTGCTGAAATGAAAAAAAAATGATTAGTCTCAGCAAAAGGAAATTCCCCTCGTCATCATGTCCATGTGCTGAGCAGGAGTGTTTTTTCTGTTTGTTTTCTTTTTGTCATGTAGCCCAAGTGCCATAAAAGCAACATATACATTGCAATATTAATTTAAGTAGAAAGCTGTATCATGTTTGTATCACGCTTGTATCAAGTGAAAAAAAGGTGTCTTTTTTTCCCTTTCAGAGTGTTTAAATGGTGTGTGATCACAACATCCATAATAGGTCTTACTCTTCAATAGCAGAACTTGTGTGTGTAATCTGTGCTGCACTATTAGTCAACTATTGTTAAAACAGTTTGGTATATATAGTACCCAAGTAGCTCTGGGGTCCAGAATGGTGGGTTTTTTCATGATGTTTTTTCAACGTGTGTACTATAGAAGGAGTCTTGGGATTTGATGCTTATGAAAGAATTGTGGCTGTATCACCTTGTTGGGAGGGCATCAAGTATTCTTAGTTCTACTGCATAGGTAGTACCGGCATGTTTTATAGCACTTTATTCTTCCGTGCTAGGAGCGCTTGAGTTACTTACCTGGGGAACATGATGAGAACAACAGCCAAAACTAAGGCTAGACGCCGAGAGTAGAGCCATTTGAAGTAAAACCAAAAATTTAGCGAAATAAAAATTTTTGCAGCAGAGTTGAATGACATAATAAACTTTATTTCTCTGCTTTTCAATGCTTGATTCAGTGTTTGCTAAGAACTAGAAAGTTAAAATTTCTGTTGAAATGTAACTGGTCCTGCAAGAAAAATGGTTAAGTGGAGTATGGTGGGGAGAGGTGTGAATTTGCTGAAAGCTTTGCATGTGTCTGCAATGATTTTAATTTATCTATTTTGCTATGAATTTGTATGAACCATTAACTTGCCATTAAAGAAGTCAAACTGGAAGTAGAAACTGCAGTTCGCATTGTAGTTAATGGAAGCGACACACCTCATCTGTAAGTCAAAATATGTATTAAGTAAATGGATCTCCTGGGAAGCCAGTTCTTGAGTTGAAATGTCCTTAAATCTTTTGCTGTCTTTGAAATGATAAGTCGTATCTTCCCCACAGCCACACATGACTGAAATTAAAGAAGGTGAAATTCCAGTGCAGTGTAGAGGCTCAGCGGTTGAGCCGATGCTACTACTCACGTACTTCACACTAAATAATTGTTTTTCCCTGACTCTTGCTCTAAATGGAATGTAGATATTTTAAAATAGAAAAACAGTCACAGCAAAGGATGTGGAGCAGCTACCAGCACGTTTAGTTTTCCAGTTCTGTCTGTGCGCCCTTCCAGAGGTTTTCAGGTTCAGGGCAAATGCTTTAGCTCGATTAGAGTCAAATCTGGATCCGTGCCGAATGACGGGCATTTTTGCAACTGAATGTGGATGAGTACACGCCTGTGTGCGGATGTGCACGCACACATATGTACCGAGGAATTTCGGGGAATTGGAAGACTCGCTGGTCTGGTACACCTTGGTTGCTTGGATGCTTCCTGCGTGCAACTGCACCTCTTTTTTAGCCTCTTTTTGTGGTCACGTTCACATGCTTATGCAAGATGTGCATAAGTAGTGTCTGGCTATGCAGTCGGTGTTGCAAAATATTAATATACTGTTGTTAGTTATGCTCTTGTAATAAGCTGATGTTTCGGTTCCAGGCAAGCCGCTATTGTATCCTGATGGGTACGCTTCAATTTGTGAGACACTTTTTGTTTTGACTACATTATCAATTTGTGCTCTTCAGTCAGCACTGCCCTCGGCTGATTTCCTTACATATTTTACACTACAGCTACAGCTTGAAATGACTAGTGAAAGAAGCAGACTGAGAGCTGACTCGTTACTGGTAGATGATGGGCCTCAATTAGATTTACAGAATGACCCCCGTTACAGTCAACAGAAGTGGTTTGATTACCAGAGCTCATCTCTTTGTAGCCTTTCATCCTTCCTATGCATTAAAAGATGAATCTGTAGGAATGGTGTAAGGGGTTATAAATAAGTTAAAGCAGCTCCGTTACCAAAAAACCTTAGTGAAAACAGAGGATATAAAGGGTAATAAGGATGGTCAACTGAAGCAGTGTGTCATGGTAAGAAAATGTTTTAAGAGCAGTTTTCGATACGTTGGGAGCTTTGGTACAAGGATTGGACATAGCTGTGTTACAGAGCATGCAGCCTGAAAGTAAAAATCGTGGTTATCGATGCCAGGATCAACGAGGTGAGTGTATTTACTGTGCGTGTGAATTCACTAGAATAGCTTATCAAAAATGATTTCAAATCACTTTCCATTGAGTCTCCAAATTGGCAGTATGTAGTTGTTAAAAGTAATAGTGAAGCTGTAGTGGTAGAGATTTGGATGATACGCAGACTATATCTTATACAACATTTCTAATGGCCAAACAAACTTTGTCTTGGAATTGCCGATAGAGGCACAGAAACAATCTGCCTGTTTTTGTTCTAATATATAGAAATATGTCTCTAGATCACTTAACCTGATTAGATTTCTTGTGACGCCCGTCTACAAGAAAGGCCGGAAGGAGGATCCTGGGAACTACAGGCCTGTCAGCCTGACCTCTGTACCAGGGAAGATCATGGAGCGGTTGGTCTTGAGAGTGCTCACAGGGCACCTGCAGGACAACCAAAGGATCAGGCCCAGCCAGCATGGGTTCATGAAAGGCAGGTCCTGCTTGACCAACCTGATCTCCTTCTATGACCAGGTGACCTGCCTAGTGGATGAGGGAAAGACTGTGGATGTTGTCTACCTGGACTTTAGTAAAGCCTTTGACAGCGTCTCCCACAGCATTCTCCTGGAGAAACTGGCGGCTCGTGGCTTGGACGGGTTTACTCTTCGCTGGGTGAGGAACTGGCTGGATGGCCGAGCCCAGAGAGTTGTGGTGAACGGCGTTAAATCCGGCTGGCGGCCGGTCACAAGCGGTGTTCCCCAGGGCTCGGTTCTGGGGCTGGTCTTATTCAATATCTTTATTGATGATCTGGATGAGGGAATTGAGTGCTCCCTCAGTAAGTTTGCAGATGACACCAAGTTGAGTGGGAGTGTTGATCTGCTGGAGGGTAGGGGGGCTCTGCAGAGGGATCTGGACAGGCTGGATCGATGGGCAGAGGCCAACTGTATGAGGTTTAATAAGGCCAAGTGCAGGGTCCTGCACTTTGGCCACAACAACCCCATGCAATGCTACAGGCTTGGGGAGGAGTGGCTGGAGAGCTGCCCAGCGGAAAAGGACCTGGGGGTGCTGGTTGACAGCCGGCTGAACATGAGCCAGCAGTGTGCCCAGGTGGCCAAGAAGGCCAACAGCGTCCTGGCCTGTATCAGGAATAGTGTGGCCAGCAGGAGTAGGGAAGTGATCGTGCCCCTGTACTTGGCACTGGTGAGGCCGCACCTTGAATACTGTGTTCAGTTTTGGGCCCCTCACTACAAGAAGGATGTTGAGGTGCTGGAGCGTGTCCAGAGAAGGGCAAGGAAGCTGGTGAGGGGTCTGGAGCACAAGTCTGATGAGGAGCGGCTGAGGGAACTGGGGTTGTTTAGTCTGGAGAAGAGGAGGCTGAGGGGAGACCTTATCGCTCTCTACAACTACCTGAAAGGGGGTTGTGGCGACGAGGGTGTTGGTCTCTTCTCCCAAGTAACTAGTGATAGGACAAGAGGAAATAGCCTCAAGTTGCGCCAGGGGAGGCTTAGATTGGATATTAGGAAAAATTTCTTCACTGAGAGGGTGGTCAGGCATTGGAACAGGCTGCCCAGGGAGGTGGTGGAGTCACCATCTCTGGAAGTGTTCAAAAAAACGCGTGGGTGTGGCGCTTCAGGACATGGTTTAGGGGACATGGTGGTGCTGGATTAATGGTTGGACTTGATGATCTTAAAGGTCCTTTCCAACCTTGTGATTCTGTGATTTCATGCTTTAATTCCTTGCTGTGCAGCTTTCAAAGGTCTGTTGTTGATGTTGGACTGTCTCTTCTAAGGTTTTAGAGTGAAGATCTGAAAACCGTAACTGAGTTAACCCCTCTACGTGATACTTCATCCAGTGCACATATTCATCCAGTTCTGGCAACTGAATAAACAGAAAATCCTGCCCTTGGAAGTTTATCTTCAGTTTCACTTCTGTTGAATGTTGCTTCTTAGCATACTGAGCTTCACTCATGTCTAATTCACAAAAAGTCTGGAGACCAGCAAATCTTAGGGAATAAAACCATTTTACAAAATAACTTTTCATGGTCAAGACACACAGTTACCATGTCTGACCTTTAAAGATCTCCTTGAGAGGTCAGCATAGATGTTAGGATTTGGCAGTTTCCCACCATTGGATTAATACATCTTTATATCCAGTAATTTAGGAAAAATAGTAAGTTAGATTATAGTTGTGTTCCTGTAAGGAATCCTAGATGGGGTGACCTTTACATTTGTAAAGGTAAAAATAAATTCTTTTTTTATTTTTCCTACATTTAACTGAATGAGTGATAGTACTTGAGGTAGTATTAATGGCGAAATGTAGTTGTTCTAGGTGTATGGGTTTATTTTTATAGGCAGAGAAATATTATTTTCACCTATGGAATTCTTTTTCATTACTGAATATGAGACCTGGCTTTAACTTGTTTTAAAGACTGACTAAATGAGACTTTTTCATACTTGAGACTTTTTCACTGCAACTGCACCCCAAGTTTTTGGGGGCCTTCATGAAGAGCTGCCTGTACTTTTTTCCTTACGATGAGCATACTGAAATGCTAAAAGGCTTTGAATCTTTAAAAAGGGCTTTTAATGGAAAGTAGACTATTGGGAAAAGACTTCTAAAAGAGGCAAAATTGAGATCTGCTAAATATGACTGATTAAAATAGAATTCGGACTATTCTAAATATAAAAAAAAAAAAAATCCCCCCCGCTGCCCTTACGGTGGTATAGAGTGCTAATGAATAATTGGACCATCTCCATCAATTACATGATCTTTCTCTCTTCTCCCTGCATAAATCTCTGTAATCCTTACTGGGGATGTTTGGTATTTATGCAAACACAGGTAAGTGTGGGAATGAGCTTTCATGGCTGTATGTGGATTTGATATTAGTTTTGTATTTTTTCATCTTCCTGGCATCTTGGCAGCGGCCTCTTGGCAGCCTTGGTTCCTGGGCAGGCAGAGGATGCATGGTCACTCTGCAGACCCCACCGATTACTCCCTGCTGCGAGTGATTAATGGGAAGTAGGGCTAAATAACACAGGAAACGAGGCTGTGGTTCTCTTCCCCTGCTACTGTTGGACCAATTTATTGGCAGTTTAATTGTGTGTAATGCTGGAAGGATGGACCCGATTACTAAAGCACATTGACAATGTCACTGCAAATTTCCATGCTGTATCAAACTATTTTAACTTGTTTTTCAGGGCAGTTGACAGGGATTGAAGAAAATGTCTCTAGAGGCACAATCTCTGTGGCCTCTCTTTTGAGATGGACTTAAGTGTCTAATGCATTTCCTATGGACTGTGCGTGATGGCTTCCGAACAGCCATTATCTAATAAAATTTTCAGTGACTACTGGAGTGGGCTGGAATTGAACTAATGAGCCTTAAAGATCAAGGGTCCTGCTATTCATCTCCTGCACGGATCGTGTGTGGATTCCAGTCTGGCTGCCTTAAGACATTTTGACTAAGGAGGAAAGTGGATTTAGTAAAACACTATAATTTGGAAAGTTGCTGTGGTTGAACACAGGTGTATTGAGAATAGCATTTCTTAAGAGTTGCGGCCCTATGGTGTTTTCCTTATTTTTCCTTCTGTTTCAGAAAAAGGATGAATTAATGTCTTGAAGGGTGAGAAGGTGCTTGAGCATCTTAATTTCTTCAAGTACATCTTTACTACAGAAATGATGTCTCTGATATTATTGCTTTTTTGAAATTCTTCTATCTGAAAATTTTTGGTTTTGCAGTTGACTTTTGAACGTGCCTCCAAGTCTATATAATTGGTTTAAAGTACCATTTAACAGGTTTTTAAACATTCAAAAGTCTGCCTAAGGTGTTTGGGTTACTGAAACCCAGTGTGTGTTTTCTCACAATTAAATGTGAGTATTTGTTGAATATTTCTGTTATTTTATATCCTAGAGATTTACTGAGCTCTAATTAGTAGAACTAAAACCTGCTGCAGTTAATTTTGGCGTTTGGCTCTGTAAAGCTTTAGGAGGGAGAGCTGGCTGAGATGCGATGTGTCAAACGCGTGAAGGAGTTCCAACTTGCTAGTGTCCTGTATGTTCCCGTAACTCTCCGAGGTGAGTCAGTTGACGCTCAACGGGAGGGAAAAAAACGTTATAAATAAGATGAGCTGAAGACAGCCTTACGTGCTCAGCACCTGAACAAGACTTAAAGCTATTCCATGGGGATTATCAGGACTGAAAATAGAGCAGAGCTTTAAACCTTAGCTCTGGGTTTCTAGCTGCAGGAGGGGAGGACTCTGATTATCTTCTAAGCCTTACAGATGCTAGCATTTGCATAGAGGTGTTATGATTTATCAAGTTACATCTTCTTGTAAGTTATAGTTTACTGGTTTTATAAGCCTCTCAATCTTTAATCTTAAAACAATGTATTTTCACTTATTACTTCCTGTCATTGAAAAATCAGCTTTAGATAGCATAAAGAAAGAAGAGTAATCTTAGTTTTACTATTTCAAGTGATTTTGAGAAAAACGTCTATCAAGTCTGGGATGTTTGTATAGTTGTGGAAATGGAAAAGAGACCAACCTCTGTACTGTACTGTAATTCTGTGTTGATTTTTTAGTTTCCCCACAGGAATAGTTTGCAGACTCCTTGCACTTAACTTTCACTAGGTGCTCTATTTCTTTTGAGGCAGTTAACAATTACATTTCTATAATGGAAAAAAAAAAATCATCTTGTATGTTGTTATCATTCCTGTTTCCAGGAAGAAACTGCTTCCAAACCAATCCAACTGATTTCCAACCTAAGTTATGCAATTACCTACATGCCTATGTGTCCAAACAAAGATTTCTCTAGTATTTTTAGACAGTCTTACAGCTTCCCGAAGTGTTTGTGGATGTTTTTCACTAGCTGTGGAAAGTATTCCTTTTCAAACATTCATAGTTCACCCAACTGGAATCTGGTTTCTGTAGCCACGGAGTTGTGATATGTTCTTTCTATGTGCGATAGAGTGGAAGTTAAGGTACTGCAAGCAAGAAAGAAATCTCTGAATGAAAGGGAAGTAGTTCAGTCAACTTTGCTTCTAAACCACCACCTTTTCTTCAACTGTTAAATTAAATGCTTTTATTGTACAGATATTACTGCTTTCTCAGGTCCCATGTGTACATCTGAGAATGCTTAAATAGGTCTAGATACTTGTCTAGCGGTATCGGTTAGCTACCGATGCGATCTAGGTGGCTGATACAATTGTAGCGTTGAGCATCAGTAGCCTTTTGGTGAATATGTCTGCGCTGCTGCTATTCTGTGAACATTCATAGTGAGCCTGTATAACATTAGAGTAGCCAGCAATACAAATCTGATCTGCTTCAGGCCCAGGCACATAATAACGTTTGGTCAAATTGGGGCACGCAGTACAGCGTTTATACTGGCTTCATGTTTTTATGTAACATATATAGGAAGAAAGGTGATACATTAGATCTGATATCTGCTGGATTAAGTAACTTAGATCAGAAGAAGTTATCCTTTCAGAATGTTTTGGACAGATTTTAACAAGAGCAGTGGATTTGTATTGATGTGTGCATGCCAGGCGGCTGCTCCTAAGGGCTGAAGACTGAATTTACTACATTGCGGAGCACTGTCTGGTTCAAGCCTGCCTTCCCACACCCAGACTGGTTTGGGAGCTGATTCCCAGACTGATTTGGGAGCCCAGGTGTTTCCTCTTGACACTTCTCCAAGCCATCCAGATGAAAAACTGTTCCGTGGGCTGGTTTAGGTAGAGTCTAGGTGTGGCTCTGAAGATATGGTCAGATGCTGAGGCCAAGCGAAAAGAAAGCCCACAGTTGATGTTCACAGCCCTGGCAAGTACTGGCTCTAGTTCTGGATCATTCACAACATTGCTGTGCCCTTTAGGAGTGCCTTGGTTAGACTTGGAGAAAGAGGTTAGTTTGGGCTGTAGAAATGCCCTGGCAACAGCGTACAATCCAGGAACGTTTCTTTACGGAGAAAGTGGCCAGGCGTTGGAACAGGCTGCCCAGGGAAGTGATGGAGTCACCATCACTGGATGTGTTCAAAAAATGTGTAGATGTGGCACTTTGGGGCATGGTGGTGTTGGGTTGACAGTTGGACTTGATGGTCTTAAAGGTTTTTTCCAACGTTAATGATTCTGTGGTTCTGTGGCTGGACTCCGTGGCTTGGAGGTGGGAAGTGTGCAGCGCAGTGACGGTGCAAGAGTATCTAGAGAGACTCAGTTGTAGCTGACTTGGTTTATCCTTGTGGCAGAACTTGACTTCGCACTCGAGGATCTTCTGAATGCTCTGGTCCAAGTACTGTCCTCAAATTCCTCCATAATGGACGAAAACTGGCTAATACGCCACAGCTCAATAATGTACTTTTAGACTATTCCTCTCTTTCTGTCATGACTTGCATACTTGGGTGCCAGAGATGGAAATTTCCTTCTTTTGTATTCAGAGACGCAGCCAATTAAGACTAAGGTTTATTTGGTCTTAATCAGCTGTCCCAAGGATCATTATCAAATGCAACAATAGGAATATTATCAGAGCATAACAAATTTCTATTTCAAGAAAGCGTAAATTGCCTGGATGAGTGTAGCTGCTCTTCTTGTCAGGTAAGAAGGCTCAGACTCGAGCAGATAAAGCATAAGTGTAAGAACTAGAAGTTAGAAAATTGTCTTATACTCAGCTAATAAATGTCTTCAATAAGATGGAATATGGATTTTTTTTTTTCTTTTTTAAATAACTTGTATTTGTGATTTTCCTCCCGTTTGTCATGTTAGCAGCTGGCTCATACATGTTGGTGCTCACCTCGCTGAGCAGTTGTTTAAATCAAAATGTAAACTAGTGCAAGACAGTGTCACTTCTTAGCTGACAATTTAATTTAGTTTATAAATTCATGAGATGGGAAAAGAGGCTTAAACTTATGGAAATTACTTTTGTTTCATTCAAGCCGGTTTGTTCATTTCCATTCTGAAATCATAGCTTCTTGGGATTTTGGTATTAATGAATTCATTGAAAAGTCATGAATCAATTTGGTGTCTAATGCTATTTTTATACCACAGATGTAAATTCACACACAGAATTTTCATGGAGGACAAATGTGTAAAGACTGATAGAAGCTGTACAATGGATGAGTGTATTATTCCACTTTTTATTCATGAGCATAAGTATCAGCAGTGCGCAGTGTTTAAGCAGAGCTTTTGTTAAAGATGTCTACAATTTTCATTTTTCAGTATATTTTTTTAAAATTATGTCTTCAAAAAAAAAAAAAAATCCAAGTGCCAAAAAGCAGGAGATAACTTGGGGTGGAAGTAGGGGAGAAAAGAAGTCATCCTTTTAGGAGTGGATTAATTTATTTTTAAGGATAGAAAATACGGTTTAGTATGTGATAGAGTTGGAATTATTTAAAATGTTTGTGTTGTCAGCTGTCTAGAAAAATATTCTAACCCGGTATTGGTGCTCTTGGCGGGCAGTGAAATAGATGTCCATAAATTACCTTTAGGGGTGAGAGGTATTTTCCCATTATTATCACCTTTAACTGTCTCACCCACCTCTGTAGGTTCCTGGGACTTGTATGTAGGCGTCAGAGATTTTTTTTTTCTCCGTTGCCTTCTCTGTGCACGCGTTCGGGTGTCATATCTTGACCCAAGATGTATCTGCTGACAGCTCGTAGCTATCTCGGTGTACCCACGGGCACTAGTGCAACTGCGGGCTCTTGAGTTCTGTTCGCTACACATTGAATAACTGTAGGAGTAATTAGCAGATCAGGCAAGACCACAGGTTTTCCCTGCTATGGATGTTTAAAATGACAAAAACTGGGAAATAAACTCCATTTTGTGGCACGTATAGTTTTTGTGAATAATGATTATGCTCTCTAATGCCGAGGCCTTTTCAAAATGTATTTGAGAGTTGCTTTTTTTAGTGGAAATTCTCATCAGTGATTTAAAATTTTCTGAAACAGTTCATCTTTACAGTTTGAATGTTGAGAATAAATAATTTGAATTATGATACTCAATCCATTCATATTCCCAGGTTGCCAGTTTACCTTTGCAAATGAAGAACTGCATATTCCAACAATTTATTTCTTTCATACAATTTTGAAACATTGACTGTCGTTTTATTAGCAATATTCTTTGACTGGCTTCCCCTTAACAGTGCCAGTAAAGCAGAGCAAGTATAGGAGTATTTAATATGTTTTAAGCCTATTTAAAATCTGTTTTCCTCTGGGGAGTGGGAGGTGACGGTTGTGACGACTCCTCTGGTGGTAATTGCCAGAACTGTGTTGTGTTGTGCTTTGTAAGTGTTTTGGTACTGCTTTATTTTCGGAGTTACTGTTTACTAACTAACATGTATGTCCGCAGGAGATGAGCATGGAGAGCTCTATTTTTCCATTCCTTGCAAGCAAAGAGGGGGCACCGGTGAACTTTGGAAGAAACTTGTTTTGAAATCTTCGCTCACAGTGCATTCAAAACATAAGCAGAATTTCTTTCTGTGGCGTGGTTTTGAGTACAGAATCTTGTTTTTCCCGAACTACGTGTCTAGCTTCGTATTTCTCTTCCTTTTGTCACGGCTAAAAGTGGGTACCATGAAAATCCTTTCAGAAGCAAGAGTAGCATGTATAGGTTGGCCTAATAAGTTAGATGATGCATTTAAGTATTTATTTGCCTTATTTTCACCAAGTGATACTGCTTTTACTGGCGTGGCTTAAAATTAATTCTTGCCAAGTTTGCCTTTTGTGAAACCTTTGCTGTTGTGGAAACGTGATTTACATCTGGTACGCTGCTCATCTGGAAGAAAATCTCTTCCCCGGAGCATGTCGCTGTCATCGTAATGGATATCTATTACTGTTACACTACCCACCACAAAGTCAGCCGTTCTTGTTTTATATTCTCCGCAGCCTGTTCCTGTAAGTGACTCTCTTACCCTCACTTGGGAATTGGTGGCATTTATGTGAACGTCGAGACAAACGAGTGGCAGAGCCAGGAATAGATATAAGCATCTGGTAGCAAGGGGTGGGGGACAAGTATTTTTGCTGAGTTTCACAAAAGTATGAAACAGAGTCCAGAGCAGGAATATAGGGTTCATAGGTATGGGTGAGCCTGCCTCAGCCACCCTCTATGACAGATCAAACCTGGGTCTGTTCTGAATGTCCCAGCTGGCCCTGCTCTAGGCAGTGTCACTACAGTGGCTGCCATGGAGATCTCGCAGTGTTGAGAGCTCGGGTCTCGTCTTACGCTACTGGGACAGAAATTTTTCACCGTGAGGGTGGTGAACCACTGGCCCAGGTTGCCCAGAGAGGTCAGTGCCCCATCCCTGGAAACATGAAACATCCCAGGTCAGGCTGGACAGGGCTCTGAGCACCCTGATCTAGATGAAGATGTCCCTGCTCAGTGCAAGGGTGTCCTGGTTTCAGCCAGGATAGAGCTGGTTTTCTTCACAGAAGCTAGTGTGAGACTGTGTTTTGGATTTGGGATGAGAAATTGTTGATAATGTGCTGATGTTTTGGGTTGTTGCTGAGCAGTCAAGGACAGTCCAGCTTCTTGTGCTGGCCTGCCAGCGAGCAGGCTGGGTGTGCACGGGGAGCTGGGAGGGGACACAGCCGGGACAGCTGACCCAGACTGGCCAAAGAGATATTCCCTACCATCCGACGTCATGCCCAGTACATAAACTGGAGCTGGCCGGGGGGCGGAATTCGCTGCTCGGGGACGGGCTGTCGATCACGGGGTGGTGAGCAATTTCTGTATTGGGCCTCACTTGTTCTTGTACATTCCTTTGTTGGTATTATCATTGTTGTTCCCTTCTTTCTTTCTGTCCTATTAAACCGTGTTTATCTCAACCCACGAGTTTCTTTTTCCTAATTCTCTTCCCCGTCCCACTGCAGGAGGGAGAGAGAGCGAGCGGCTGCGTGGTGCTTAGTTGTCGGCTGGGGCTAAACCACGACAAAGGGGTTGGACTAGATAGCCTTAAAAAGTCCCTTCCAACACAAAGATTCTATGATTTTGTGGTTCTGTCATTCTATGTCAGAGTGAATGGATCTTCTCTTACCTTTTGTGGAATGGCCATTTATGTGTGTACGGCATCGAACGATAGGGTTCCTGCCCTGCAGCTCAGAATCCATTCTTCTTTCTTCATTTAGCTCCTTTGAGCAACATATTGGGCAAATGTTCTTGTTTCTAAAAGCCTGGGCTCTGCTGGTTCCTGTGTGCTTGAGCTACTCCATCCCAGAATCATCTGTTCTTACCCACTCGGGCTCTGTTGAGCTGAACCGACTCAGCTCACACCAAATTCACCTCTTGTTCAACTCACTCCTGTGTACGGTAGTTGCATGTTACTCATATATGTAGACTTTTGAATTGCAGTATTTACAACTAATCCAATGTAAAACATAAGTTGATTTTTTTTTTTTAATATCCATGTGAACTAAGATGAATTTGGACTTGTCAGAAGCTGTGGCTATTATGTTATCTTTTTGCTAATTCTGTCAAGAAATACTTTCGCTATGCTGGACGTGTTCACTTCATTGAGTTGGAATGATACGTGCGCTCAAATTCTGACAGCTTGGGACATGCCATTGATTGCAAACACTGAAGAAAGATGATGACCAGAGGGAAACCCTTGAGAGGGAGGTCTGCTCTGATGGTAGCAGTTTGCTTTTCAGCAAGTTCCTCTGTTCTCTTTCCGCATCACGTCTGTCAGTGATGCTCTTAAGTTACTGCATCCCATTAGGCGTCTTGTTAGGTGTCGTGAAAGTGTTAGCTATTATTGGTGTTTGTATCGGGGAGCAGTGTGATGGTGCTGCGCTGGGGCGATCCCAACACTGGTGGTGCAGTCTCCCCACTGACTAGGGCGCAGTCCTACAGGACCTGTGCAGGGTGGTGGTAACAGGGTCAACCAACAGGCACAGGGAGGTGATGGAGCAGGTCCGGGTCCATGTGGGGAGTCCAGGCAGGAATAGCAGAGGATGGAACTGGAGATGAGAATGTTTCTGGCGTACAAACATTGGGTGTGCATCTGTGGTAGAACACGTTGGCCATACCATAGTACAAATGGTAATAAACTGTAATACTTTGATGAAGCGAAATGACTGCCAGGTAGAGGATGTAATTCAGTATGGCACGCTTGTACTATGACGAAGCTGAAGTCCTCATCTTGCCTTAAATGTCTTGATAGAAAGAAAGGAGTGCTATGATTAAGTCTTAGTAAGTTCCTGTCAAGCTTTAAAGAAGTTCACGACACATGTTGGTGATGTAAGGTTTTTGTATGTAAAAGACTTAGAGTTTCAAGATTGTTAGACAGCCAATTGCGAGTATTATATAGAGTTTATACAGACAATATTTGTATTCGAATGCTTGTGGAAAGCCAGTAATTTACACCTGTGTGGAAAAAGTAATTTAGTAAAATGTCTGTTTTAGCGATTTTTTTTTAATTTTTTTTTTCTGAGTGCAACTTGTGTCTGAGGATTTTGATTTTTTTTTTTTTTAAATAACCATCATAGTTTAATTAGCGTTGTTCATTATTTTTAAAATGTGATTTTATTCTAACTTAACTTCTCCCATGGACTCCAGATAACTTACTTGAATGAGAAAATGATCTGGCTGTTGCAGAGCTCCTCCTGAGGAGCCCAATTTACATGGTTTCTTCTTGCCACCTGCCCTGTGGAAAGCTCAGCGTGTTCAGTTGCCCTTAGCAAGGTGGACGTAACCCTCTCCGCTTGCTGTCCAAACAGCTCGGCAGGAACTCGAGAATAGCATCCAGGTACAGGTACCCTTCTTGCTTCTCTTTTCAGCACAACAGAATATACAGAATCCGTAGAAAATCCAGTAAGTGAGAAATGGAGGAGTCATGTCTCCTTCAGGAGGTGCCTTAGTCTGTACCCCAGAACAAACCTCCCATTACTTTTCTGCGAGACTTCCTACAAGCGAAGCACGCTTTAGAAAATTTGTCTGCTTCTGAGGAAACCCCAGCTAAATTTTCCTTTAAAGTGATAATAAAACCCCAATACTTTTTCACACCGGAATGAGAAGGTATGGCTTCGCAGCTCTCGTTCTTCAACACCAGCCCTTTCAGGCACTTGATAGCATGGAACTGGGCCAGGTGAGTAACAAGCTGTTCTCAGTGCTTTCATAAGCATTAATAACTTAAAGCTGGCGGGGGGAAGAGCCTTGTAAAAGGTCAGGCCCCAGCTTCTTTAATTACATTTACTTCACTTTGATCTGGAAAAGACAGACAACTGTACAGCAACTCGGGGTTTATTTTTCTCCCTCATATTCCCTGTGTTTTTAAGGAGGTTGCTCTGAAAACATCAGTAATCTTAGCTTTATTCTAACTTAGAAAAAACTAATAAGAATAATACTTAAGTTATTGCTTGTTTTGAACAGCAGAGTGCTTGTAACAGTGAAGTAATTCAATAAAAGATGGATTTCAAAGCTTTGCCTGGCTCAAACATAAATTACATTTGTTGGTTTATTGTTACATAGTCTCATGTGAAAGCTCCCTGAATCCTTTTAGATTTTCAAAGTTGTGTTAATCAAGCCACGTGTTATCCTCCATGGGTCTGATATTTTTTCTCCTTTATTCCCTTACCATTTTTCATCGTTACCATGGTGTTCTACATTTTATTCTACAGACACAACTGTTTAGCAAAATACAGCCTGATTAAAATAAGTCATCAAAGTCTCAACATTTACCTGCCTCTAATTTATGCCATTAGCTGGTTCCTAGTGATGATTTTCTTCCTTTGATGAGCCCGTCTGTTCTTCTGTGGCCATTTTGAGGAGGCAGCGGTCAACTGCACGGTCTGAAGGGGTGAGATTTTTTTTGATCAAGTATTTGCTGAGGGAGTAAGGCTGCCGTCAGCTGAGAACTCGAATGCTTTTGTGCTCTTTTTCATCATGAGCCTGTGCTGTTTTAAGACCTGCCTTGATTCACTGCCCCTTGGGACAGAGCTCGTTTTTTATGTATAAACCAGGTGTTTTATTATTGTTTGTGGTACCGTAGCAGAGGGACTGTGGTTGTGATACTGCATGTGTTCAGAATAAAAATGACACCGAACTTCTACAGAGTGTGAGGCTTGTAGGGCATAAACTTTTTTTCTTTGCGTAATTATTTGATGCCAAGTTCTAAATCAGCCCGGATGCATATTAGTTCTTTGCAGAAGAATAATTATACGTGGCTGCTGCCAGGCATGAAGTTTTATTTTTCAGGATGGTTTATGAGACCAATGAAAAATCTGGCAAATACTGCTTCTGAAATGCACTACTGAGCATTTGTGTTGGGCCTATTATTTTGTCACTGTCACAGCAAGGTGAAGTTTAAAAGAGCAATTCTGTAATAAATTATCTTCCACACAAGGAATTAATAGTTTTTGAAAAGGGCGTCCCTGAGGAAACCAGCCGCTGAGAGAACCACCTAACTGTTCCAGTGTGTCTGTGTGTTCTGAGAGTTTTTCTTGTGTGTGGGTTTTTTTTTTTTTTTTAATTCCTGGTGATGTTACCCTTCACATGCAGCTCCCCACCCTCTGTTCTATAGATCCAAGCCTTTCCATAGTTCCATCTAGCATACGAAGGGGTGGGGTGAGAGGGCGCAGCGCTGGCAGCCGCGGCAGCCCGAGACCTAGGTCGTGTGCTGCTCCATCCCCTCTCCAGTTGTTTCGGGTAGGTAATCCTCAGTCCTTCTCTTCCTCCCTCCTCATTGCATTTTCACCTGTTCGCTGAACCTTGTTAATGGCCCTTCTGTGTCTCTCCTTTTCCAAGCAAAAAAAAAAAAAAAAATCTCACTAGGTCCCTTTGGGAATCCTTTTGTGACTTATGCTTTCTCTCTGCAGTTAACTGTTGGATGTCCTAATTCCTTTCTAAGTTTTGGAGTTTGTGGGTTGCTCCCCATATCTGTCTGTCAGAGGTCCCTTTTTATCAGTTTGTTTCCAGAACTGACTCTGCTTACCCTGCCGAGCAGAGACCCCTGGGGAACTCCGTTCTGGCTTCGCCTTAGTCTCCTCTCTACTCAGTTTACCAGAGATGGTTATTCATCCCTTCCTTTGATTCCCTTTTTGTATTGTGTTGATATAGTTTCCAGAGTTGTGTTTTTCTTTTTTTCCCGCTAATCATTCTGTGCTGTAATTCTATTTCTTTGAAGTGATAGAAATTTCAAAGAAGAAATTCAAAGATTAAATTTGCCTTTCTTAAGGAAATGTTTAGTGTGTTTTACCTGACTTTACTGATTCTTTGCCGCTTCTTTAAAAACAAATGAAGCAAACTTTAAATCAGTGGAGATCTATTCTCCTTTTATCCTCCCCGTCAGCTTTATTTTCCTTGTTCTGAGCTGTTACTTTTAATGCATTCATTCGGTTTTGTTTCCTTTTTTCTTTTCCCAAAATGCTACACGCTAACGTTTTATATCGCTGTGCTCTTCCTTATAATATTGCACTCTACTTCAGAGGTGCTACTCATGTGTGTTAAAATGGAGAAATTTAGAGAAGGGCAGCTGAAGTCATATGTCTGTGAAATGCATCCTTGGGTACAGTTGGGTGCCTTACAGGTGGCAATTCTTTTGAAGCTCAGGATTGCTGTTCTATAGTAAATAAGAAATAAGTATGCAAATTTCTACAAAAAATTAAACATAGTTTATTCTTTTTAAAATACACGTAAGGAAAAAAACCTGAATGGGTACTAGTACTCTGGTTTCTCTTTGCGTTCCACTACTACTACATTTTTTTTTCTTTATGGGATTGTTTTTCAGTGCAGCTTAGTGCGATGCTGTAGTTACGCCACAACTCTCGGTTCATAGTGAAACCGTCATGGCTCTGAAAGCATGAAAGATGAGTCGCTGTGCTCACAGCGGGCACGCCTTACAGGCTGTGACGGTACCTGGGTTTCGTTAACTTTTCGCGAGCGTTAGGCTCGTAAGCCAGATGGACAGTTGTCAGTTCATATATAAAGTTGCCTTCGGGCTGTGAAAAATACTGGTAGCAAGTCTCTAGCTGGTATAAACCAAGGCTGTTCACCAGCTGTGTGGGTTTTCTGAGAAGTGTCTTGATTTGTGGAGCCAAAATATTTGCGGCTATGTGATGATGCGAATGTGTAATCGATGTAATTGTGTTTACCATTTAAAGGCTGTATAGCTTATGGAGACACGCATCCTCTTTCTAGAAAGGTTAATCCTTGAGAGAGGAAACACCGAAAAAGGGTTTTGTCCCTTTTCCTAGGCAATTCAGTGGCTGCTTTTGTTGGTGCTTCATCTTCTGAAGAATATTTATTATCCTTTTATCACTGGAGCTTTTCTTGAC
Organism: Phaethon aethereus; assembly: GCF_964289735.1. NCBI lineage: Eukaryota > Metazoa > Chordata > Aves > Phaethontiformes > Phaethontidae > Phaethon > Phaethon aethereus. The sequence goes on along the minus strand of NC_138583.1, from coordinate 2,769,295 downwards.
TATGAGATTTGGAAACTTGTGTGGTAATATTTGCTCTTGCTAGGAAGTGAACCTTGTGTAGATGCTGCTAGGAATTAGCTTTTTGGACCAGATGGCTTTTGGGGTTTGGTGTTGTGGTGGTGGGTTTTTTTCCCCTCCAATAACCTATGGGCATGTTATTTCTGTTAGACTGAGAGTTAAAGCAAACGTCAGAGAAAACTATGACATGCTGAAGCTGAAATTATTAAGGTTACTCCTGCTTTCTAAAGTTGGCCGTCTTTTGGGGAGGGGTTTGGCCTAGGTGGCCTGTGGCGATGCCTTCAAAACTAACTTACTCTCTGATTCTGGGTATATGCTAAAAAGCGCGTTATTAGCGAGCAGGATGGTTTTTTTTGTAATGACAATTTATTAGAATTTTTTGCATCTTTTGGGGGCGTAATGTTCTGCAGTCTGTGATGTTGATCATTAAGGAAAAGAAAAGCAAATGAGATGGTGTGCTCATTGTCAGACTGCTATTTACTTTCCTCTTTTACCAACAGCTATAAGGAAGTCATCTTCATTTTTTTCCTCCTGATTGTTCCTGATTTCTTAAGATTGAGAAACATGAAACTTTAGTTTCTGTAAATATCTCTGGATGCAGTAGCTCCTGTTTTTTTAAGCTGTCTTGGAAATCTCTGGATCAAGACCTTATTTAGAGAGACAAGCTTCTGATATGTTAAATGACTGGGGAACTTTTGAGTGGTTTCTGCAGTAACTTTGAGTGATACACACCTTATGGCTGTTAAACTTCTCTGGATGTCCCCGAAACGTTATGCTCTGGCTTGTAGAGGACAAATGGAATTAGTCTATCTTCGCCTCTCATTACAAATCAGCAAATCCTTTTTTACTCCTGAGGTAGGTGAGACCCGAAGTACTGAATCGAAAAGAAAAAGAGCAAGATAATGACTGTGGAAATAATTCTCATTAAAGATCACGGCAGTTCTAGGACCGATTTTCTGTGATGACACTGCGTGCAGCTCCCTTCCCAGGGCGGGGGGAGGATTTTGTGTATGAGATTAAGCACTTGCTTGGGGGTCACCGAGGCTTTTGTCATGGCCTGTGGGACCGTCAGTTTGACACTTAGATTGGAATAAAAAAGGTGAGGTTGACTTTATATAGCATCATGCATGGGATCAGCTACTGCTGATTTGATTTGAAAAACGCTCTCAACTTCTGATTTATCGCTGATTATTCTTAAATAGACATAAATTACAGCTTTAGAAAAGAAAATGGGAGGAAAAGTTGCCAAAAGAGGACTGCCAGCACTCCCTCAGAAATGTCAAGGAATTTCAGTAACAGCCTCCTTGTTGGGTGATGAGTTTTCTAGGTAATCCAAAAAATTACCACGTGCAGTTATTCTTAAATCACTTTGAACATACATGCTGTTTTCTCATTTAAAGCATAGTTGAGGGAGGTTCTTTAATAAAGGCAATTCTGATCGACTGGAGGCAAATTCTGATCGACTGCAAGTTGCAAATTACGGTCAACATAGGCAAGATGGTACTCTTCCTTTTAGCCCTAACTCAAAACCATTTTCTGTAATATACTTTTCATGTTCTTATTTATTCATTTAAGGATGCTCAGAGAAGCTTTGGGGAATTAGTCGAGAACCTGAGTCCTCTATATACGGATTTTTCTACGGATTTGGGATGTTGCTCTATTAATGTGGCACATTCACACGAGATTCAGAATGATACATGCTGTAGGGATCTGGGATCAGCAGCCTCCAGGCAAAAAGCACTATAAATTCAGGGCGTTTTGTTTTATTTGAACTGGATAGTAAACTACAATATCCAAAGGGATGGGACAAGCAGAATTTGGTGTCTGGGATGTTCTTTATCACAGTGCAGGAGAGCTGATATTTGAAAGGGTTCAGGATTATGAATGTCAGTATAGCACTTCAATTTAATATAAATTCATAGGTCAATATTTAATCACTTTGATTTTTGATATTTTTTCATCTAGTTTAAGTAGTGCTATTTTAGGAAAGAAATAAGATGTTGTTTTATTAACTCAAGATGCTAAAAATGAACTAGCTAGGTAAATGAGGTTCTTGAAAAACGCTTGGGATGTACATGGGAAATGGAGGAAAAAAGGGTCAGTCAAGAAAGAAGCCTTTGACCAAGACATCAGGAAGGGAGAACTATAAAAATATAGTTGACTCAGACATTGAAATATTTATTAAAAAGAAAAATATTTTTCAGCAAAGTGAAGAAAAAGTATAAATGACGTGGAATGGCTGTGCTTTAGGAAGAGAGTAAAGGTTAAAGATAGTTTTGGTTACTGCCTCAAGTCTAAATATGCACATTGTCGGGGTTGTAATTAAGGAGGATCATGCTGAAACTGAGGGCGAGGGAAGGACAACTGATGGAAAGGTATGGAAGCAATGGAAGTGCCTGCATTTAAGCTGGATGAGAGTCAGTGAGTTGTCTGTTCTCAGCGTGGAGGGAGAAGGAAGGCAGGTAGATAATCTTCATCCCGCAGTAGTGAAAGAGCTGATGCACGAAACTGCAGATGAGACGATGAGGATGTTCATAAATCTTTCAAGTAATTATGATTGGAAAATATATTGGCATAGGTTTTGCCTGAACAATAACAAATATAACATGCTATTTTAAGGAACAGAAATTATTCAGGACTTGATTTCAGTAGTACGTGAGAAAAAGTATAAGCATGCCAGTAAATACAATCTCAGTAAAATGAATGTACCGCTCCATACCAGGTGTGACATCAGTCTATGACGTTCTAGAGCAGAAATTATAGTATAAAAAAAGTCAGGTTACGTGCTGTGGATGAGCGAGAAAACTGTTGCAGAATCAGCAGCCACCACTGTTGTTTAAGGGAGAAGGGTCAGACAGACCGGTTTGTCGGAGATCTGGTTTGGGGCCGGTCATTTTTAGTCATGCCATCCGTGGCAGCAAAACCCACATGTCTAGCCTGCTCTCCTGCTTAGTGTGAGACGCAATTTCATCTGGGGGTTTCTCTAAGAAACCTGGAATTATTGGTTGAAAGAGCATCTAGTTTACATCACCTGTGCATGGGGGAACTCGGCAGATGCTCAACTGCTCCTTTGCAACTTAGGATATCAAACAGCTTTATTAAGAAGATATATTAATGTGTCAGAACTTAACCTTCTTTGGTCTTTTAATATAAAATAATAATTGCAACTGTGGGTGGCTGGAAATCATCTGGCTGCAACAGCTTTTGGGCAAACCTTGATCCTCCCAATCAGGCCACTACAACCCGGACTGTCTTGCTGCTGTCTTCAAGGTTGCTTTGCAGAAGACATCAGCCTTTTATCGTCAGTGGGTACAAACTCCTTTAGTGAGCATATTCCTTTTTGTTAATGACAATGAAAGAAGTCTCCTCCGATTCCTGCGCAATCTCTCAAGTCTATCGGAGCGATTTTTATCACTACAGTTGAAGTGTTTTTGCGAGGAAGGTCAATATGCAGCACAGTGAACTTTTCGCTGGAGCTTACTGGGACAGTAACGACTTGGGTCTGCTTGTCCACATGGTGTCATGTTATGCTAAACAAGAAGAGGAAGACTTACCACTGTGGGATTTATGTTCCTTACCTGTGTGAATTACGTTGCATAGGTTTCAGACGCTATTCAGACCATTGTGCGTTGGCTGGGATCTGAATGGTGTTGCTGGGGAGATGTTTCGGGTTTTTGGAACATGGCATTACGTAATTCCAAACAGTTTTCCCTGCTCTGCAGTTTGAAAGCTGAAGCTTGTTTATCTCCAGAAGCACCAAGTCACTGTATCAGTATATTTTTACAAAGACAGACAGTTGCTCTTGTTATGTATTTCTGCTCAGTATTGCAGGGCAATTTCTTTGGGTGATGACAGGCACGCTTTACAGCAAGAAGCAAATAGATGTCAAGTTTTATCTACACAGAGGAGCAATCAAAGGGAATGGGTTGGTTCCCTGGCAGTGTGCTCTGCAGGATGGCCTCAAGTTGCACCAGGGGAGCTTTAGACTGGATATCAGGAAAAAATTTCTTATGGATAGAGTGGTCAAGCATTGGAACAGGCTGCCCAGGGAGGTGGTGGAGTCACCATCACTGGAAGTGTTCAAAAAACTTGTGGATGTGGCACTTCGGGACACGGTTTAGTGGGCATGGTGGTGTTGGGTTGATGGTTGGACTTGATGATCTTGAAGGTCCTTTCCAACCTTAATAATTCTGTGATTATTTAAACACTTTGGTAGATGATTCATGCAATTTACTTTTTCTAGATTGAGTGGAATAAGGTAACGTGAGCAATGTACTTCGGGACTGGGAATAAACTGTGATTGATTGAATGGCCTGCAAGAGGTACAAAATCTTTTACTCCAGAGCTCATCATTGTCTGGCGCGGCTGCTGAATAGCTTGGACTGTTCAGGGTGGTGTATGCACTGATGTATGTATTTGTTCCATCTTTGGTTTTGGCTGAAGAGGTCTTCCAAGTAAAACAGGATTGGGCCTTGCTAATGCCAGGTAAGCCATGAATCACTGGTGTCAGACCTCCTGCAGCTGTGTTTGAGAACAAGAACCCTGAATCTGTTTCCAGATCTTTTAGCAGATCTTGAGGCAAAACTTGAAATACTTATCTTTTAGGGTTAGAACTAAATGATTTTGTTGTTAACTATACTTGCCCCCTGACAGAAGACAAAAGTGACCAAATGGTTGGTGTTTATGGATGTGATGTTCTACACACTCATGTGCTCCCACTTGCACTTTTCTGTGAAAGAAATGGAGAAAGTTTGGGGTTTTGTTGTTGTTGTATCCTAAATCGGATAAGTAAAAGCCCCTTTGTCAGGAGGTTTGCCTTTGCATACTTTAATAAAGGGAATTTCTGGGTTTTTTGGTTTTCCTTGCCCTATGTAGAGCCAGGCCCTTGCAGAAAGGCCTTGGAAGAAGAAAATCTGTGTCTTTTCCACAACATTTAACTAACCTTACATTGGATATTTTGCTACACTATGAATGCAAAGGCATTTGCATTTTTCTGTACACCTGCACATGCAGCAAAAGCTGTCAGACCTTGGGTGGATTTTCGGCTGGGCAGCACAGGCTGTGTGTTCTAGCAGGACCCCTCACGTGTCTGCGCCTGCTGCAGACCGCTGGAAGGGTTCCCTGCTTCAGCGCTGCCCATGCATTCGGCATGAGGTGCTTAGGCACGTCTGCCCCGGGTTATTAAAACCCTTTCAAGTACAGCTGTCATGGTTTAGCCCCAGCCGGCAACTAAGCACCACGCAGCTGCTCACTCACTCCCCCTCCCGCAGTGGGACGGGGAGAGAATTGGGAAAAAAAAAGTCGTGGGTTGAGATAAACACGGTTTAATAGGACAGAAAGAAAGAAGGGAACAACAATGATAATACCAACAAAGGAATGTACAAGAACAAGTGAGGCCCAATACAGAAATTGCTCACCACCCCGTGATCGACAGCCCATCCCTGAGCAGCGATTTCCGCCCCCCGGCCAACTCCAGTTTATGTACTGGGCATGACGTCGGATGGTAGGGAGTATCTCTTTGGCCAGCCTGGGTCAGCTGTCCCGGCTGTGTCCCCTCCCAGCTCCCCGTGCACCCCCAGCCTGCTCGCTGGCAGCCCAGCACGAGAAGCTGGACTGTCCTTGACTGCTCAGCAACAACCCAAAACATCAGCACATTATCAACAGTTCCTCATCCCAAATCCAAAACACAGTCTCACACTAGCTTCTGTGAAGAAAACCAGCTCTATCCTGGCTGAAACCAGGACAACAGCTCAATCAACATCAGTATCATCAGCTCGTAATGTTAATAACATGTTAGATTTGCAAAGCTACCGTATGAAGTTTGTTTCATGCTTTTATTAAGTATTAATGCTCCCGTTGAAGCATCACAAAGCCACGCTGATTTTGGATGTGTAGTCCCTCAGTCAACAGGGGCTCTGAGACACCCCTCCAGGCGTGTAACTCGTCTCAGCGTTGAGGAACTATTTATCTTCAAGACGTGTTATCGACGTTTGCGTTCGGTACCCCTGCCTCTCCCACGGAGTGCCCCCGCTTTTAAGTGTCTGTGGCTGAGAGGAGCTGAAAGAGAAGGATGCGATCCTCTTTTGTAGTGTAGCTTGAAGGTGGGCCTGGGGAATACTGCTGTGGTTATTAAAACAAAAAAACAAAAACCAAACAACAAAAAACCCCAAGAAAAAAGCCTGGTAACAGTGGACTGCAATATGTATGTCCATGAGAAGAATGTCTGTTTAAACAACACAGAGTAGCCATCCTTACAGTGCTTTCAGCTTACTGAGATTTCCACACACCCCCACCTCCACCCCCCACTGAAATATCATATGATACTAGTTCTAACTACTTTCTCCTATTTTTGTTTTTTTATTAACAGTATCTCATGGTAAACTGTAGGTTTTCAGCTGCCTTTAGGATTATGGCAAGCTCTGTAAAAGGAATGTAAAGAGCCTTTCTTTGACCGGACTCTGCAACTGGAGAACGCACTTTGTTCAGGTCCATATAGACAACTGCTTGTTACACATTAAGTGTTAAAGATCTGGAAAATGGTATTATCTTGCCTGTTGTCCAAAGCGTGCTCATGCATTATTTATCAAACAGTAGGTGAAGACTTCAACCTTTTTATGATAATTGATAGTGGTTAGAATACAAGATTACAAACGGTTCCTGAGCACCAGTAAATGCCAGCATGGGAGGTTGTATTATCAGGACATGTTTTTCATAATTAATTAAAAATATATGTGCTTTATTGGGCCTCAGTCAACATGGAGGTGTAGAGAGGAGATAGATGATAAGACTGTATCTCAATAGCGTTGCGTGGGGTTTTGCTGCCTTGTGTTTTACAGCACTTGTTCAAACTACGTGAACTGTAGCTCTTTCAGTGTAAGGTAATAAGATTGAAGATACCGTCTGTGGGTTTTACAACCTGTTCGGTATGACTGCCGTGCTTCCTTGAAATCCCCAATCTTTATGCAACATTTTCTCTGTATCACCTGGGGATTATAAGCAGTTTTAACATTGTGTGCAATTAGAATTAGTTCATTAGTTGAATCCGTTATGGTCAAGAAGAGCAGTGCTGCCACGGGAGCGACTTGAGCTCGCAGGTGAGTCTACAGACCTGGACACGAAAAGCACCTCTTAGGACCCAGTGCGCAGCGCTAATCTGTGCGTGAGCTGCTGCATCGCGGCTCTTGGCGCTTCCGTTGCTTATGCCAGGTTTCTGCTACAAACGCCCCGAGTCCTTCTCGTATTTGGGCGCAATTGTTGCAAATAAGTAATTTAGACCGCTTAAAGAATCACCACCAAAGATATAAGAAAGCGAATGATTTTAATGTAAATTTGTAAAAAGTGTGACTTAACAGAATTCGATGGCAAGGTCTACTCTATTACTTACTCAACATGGAAAAGGTATACAGAGAGAAACCACATTACAATTAAATTGGAATGATGTACTCGCGTATTGAATCAAATTAATGTGTACATTGAGGAGAGAAAGTAGGGGAGACCCTCCCGTTGAGTCAGGAGGTTCAGAGTGGACCGAAATGCACCCTTAGTCCCAGACTTGGTCAACGGTTTGTGACTAAGGCTAGGTAAGGAAAGTAAAGGAATGCCCTCCCATTGTGTTGTGAAGTTCAGAGTGGATCCCCCTGCTTTCCAAACTCCTTCTCAGAGAGGCGTCTGGGTGCAGCTGAATCCACTCCTAGTCCCAGACTTGGTTTATGACTAAAGGGACAGGGTATCGAGGATTCTGGTGTGGTGATACATTTTGTGCTTGGTGTAGCTTCAGGATGGCAACAACCTAATATAACACAGCAGTAATCAAATAAGTAACGATACTGAGATAAATCACAGTGTTGAATCATATAAGACTTAGCACCATAATCAACCTAAAGTTACTAAGATTCCTTAATCACACACACACATAGGTGTAGAGCTAGGGTCACATAAAGAGATGTAGAGAAAAGAGATAAGTATGTACCAAGGTACCTATTAAATATCCCCCTCAAATTCGGTCAAATGCATCGGATGCTTCGCACCACTCGGTGAGTGCACAGTCGAGACTCTGAGCTGATCACTAACTTGAGGGTTCACGAGCTCTGAGAGGCGTCCCACTCGGAGGGAGGTGCTGGTGGCCATCTGCTGCTGTCCAGCAGAGCTCGAAGGGTCTTACTTGGGACCATTATTTATAGGACTGGGAGATGATTGACTTTAGGCATCAGTAAGTTTCCCCACAGTCAAGGCAGGTGGTTTCTCAACTTTTAACGGTACCACTGCCAGGATTGTCTGGAGATAATTGATTAGTTCTGTTCTTGTTCTGTACCATGCTTAGGCGATTGCATCCCTGATACACTCAGTGCCATTCTCCTCCTCGGGTACACAAGAGTGCTTGGTATGGTCGAGGGGTTCTCAACCACCAAACCCTTTGTTTGGAGGCCAAGGCTTGCCAGGCAACTTAGAGGGGTCCAGGTACAAGGCAAGATGGGGGGAGGTGCACCACCACTGTAGTTGATACCTGCTTGGAGTTGAGACTTCAAAAAAACGTAGCCAGTAAGTTGTGTTATCAGTTCAGTAAAGTTAAGTACAACTGAAGTTAGTTAGTAAATTTTAGCTGATTGTAAACAGATAAGGGATTGTGTGGTTATGAGGTGTTAAATTTTTCATTTTTTAATATCAACTATTGAAAAAAAGACAAACATTGGAGGAGACTGAGGAAAAAAAACAACTTTATACTCGTGAGCTGTTAATTCAGTTTGATAGAGCTGAAGCAGCTACCTATTGATGCCTCATTATTTTTAAATTGAATAAGGGTTTTCTTTCATTAATCCTTAATTCTGTAGAAAGATGGGAAATGGTAGTTGCTTTTTCTCAAAGGCAGTTTCACCCAACTGGCAGTATATTGAAAGTTAGGGGTTTTTTAACTATTGAAATATGGTGTGGAAGAGGTGGGGGGGGTTGGGGAGAAAGAGATACCTTAGTTTGAAAAATGTGCTGTCTTGTTTCTGTTTCACTTCTTAATCATTTGTGGCAAGATCTATGTTACTTTTCAGCTTGCATAGTTCTATATCTGAAAACATGCCTGGTAGAATCACAGAATCATTCATTAAGGTCGGAAAAGACCTCCAAGATGATCATCAAGTCCAACTGTCAACCCAACACCACCATGCCCACTAAACCATGTCCCGAAGTGCCATGCCTACACATTTTTTGAACACTTCCACTGATGGTGACTCCACCACCTCCCTGGGCAGCCTGTTCCAATGCCTGACTACCCTCTCAGTAAAGAATTTTTTCCTAATATCCAATCTAAACCTCCCCTGGCGCAACTTGAGGCCATTTCTTCTCGTCCTTTTGCTAGTTAGTTGGGAGAAGAGACCAACCCCCACCTCACCACAACCCCCTTTCAGGTAGCTGTAGAGAGCGATGAGGGCTCCCCTCAGCCTCCTCTTCTCCAGACTGAACAACCCCAGTTCCCTCAGCCGCTCCTCATCAGACTTGTGCTCCAGACCCCTCACCAGCTCCGTTGCCCTTCTCTGGACACGCTCCAGCACCTCAACATCCTTCTTGTAGTGAGGGGCCCAACACTGAACACGGGATTCGAGGTGCGGCCTCACCAGTGCCGAGTACAGGGGCACAATCCCTGCCCTGCTCCTGCTGGCCACACTAGTGCTGATACTGGTAGGTGTCAGATGTAAATATGTCAAATTAAAAGGTAACGTTTGTGTGCCAGTTGTAGGTCGGAACAACGATTGTGACTGGTAGCGGCTGTGCTTCCCCTGATGCCGATGGAGGTTCTGTCCTGGGCTTGGACTGAGCTGAGGCTCACTTTGGCTGCTGGGATTGTGGAGAAATGTGTAAATCAGAAATGGGGAACCTGCTTGTTCTGGGTCAACTGTAGTTTATGACTTAATTTCATATAACCAAGGACTACATTTTTTTTTTAGTGTATTTATGGAATAATTATCTATTTGTCGAAGAAAGAATAGAAGTGAGTGCTGTTTCTGCGGCTTGCAAATGGTACTTAAAAGACCTGTTCATTCCCTGGTAAAGAATATTCTCCATGCAACCAATTTAAGCAAAAGTCAGAGCGGTCCAGTCTGTTATTTCAAATCTTCCTTTTAGGTGCTAGTTCTTTTGTCTTATGCCTTGTTAAGTGTCACAAACCTAGTGTATGCTGGATTGGTAAATGTTAAAATACATTGAACGACACACATTTACTCTCCCTTCAGTACCGATTGGCACTGTCCTTTTTATTCAGCAGCTGGGCATAGCCCTGAAACTTTTTGTACCATTTCTATTGGCTGTAATAAGCATTTAAGCAGGCTGAGCAGTGTGACAACTGTGGAACAGTTCCATGTATTTTATGAGTTCTAAATGTTGGTCCAATTTTTTGTACGTGGCTGCTATTGGTTAGGTTAAACCCACAGAAATGGAGAAGAAAGAAAAAACTATGAGTCGAGATAAGCCTCTTGCCCTTTCCTGCTTCATCCCATCAAAGACGTCAGGGTATTAGCAAAGGAGGACGCTCTTCCAGCTCAAGTCAGAAGACAAACCTTACTCCTAGAGGAGTGCAAGGGTGAGAGCGAGAACTGGCAAATCAAGAAGTGCTGTAGCTGTCTGCATAAATTATAAAGTTGCTGTAGCCTTCTCGTTTCTCAAGGTACGTGAATGTCCTCACAGCGCGAGTTTTATTTTCCTGTCGTCTTCCAACAGCATTCTGTTCATGTGTTCATTAATCCATTCGCATTGTTGATAAACTGCTTGAAAACTAAAATACTCTACTCGTAAAAGCAAATACACCTTCTTGAAAAGTAAAACACTCTATTTCTAAAAGAAAGTACACCTTTTTGAAAAGTGAAACACGCTATTTCTAAAAGAAAGTACACTTTCCTTCTTCCCATGGTGAGAATCCAGTCTTGCTGGACTGTTGCTCTCTGCAGTGAAAGCGGTTTCTGGCCTGGCAGTGCAGGTCTGATCAGGTCATTCCTCAGTCTCTGCTTGATGAAATAGAAAGAGGGAGTTTTAAAGCATTTCTTACGATAGTAAAGGTTCTCTGCTTTGGTTGTTGGTCTGTTTTGTTTTCTCTGACTTCTCATGAAGGACTTGGATTAATTTCGTTTTGTGAGTTCTGGACGATCTTGGCTGTGCTAACGCCAGATGCAGCAGTAACAGAACCCTGCTGGCATCCTCGTTGTCCTCTTGGTTACACAAGTACGGACAGCGTCGGCGCTCATGGACGGTGTCCTGTCTCCTGCAGTGATTGCAGGCGGGTGCTGGAGGAGGAGTGGGCACGGCATGAGCCTATGTGATATTCGCCCTGAGTACGCTCAAAGTCTGCAACTGTTTTTATCTCAAAAGGGAAGAGGTACCTGAGGGGCTCTGTAGCATCTTGGTGGTGGCCAGCCTCCTTCCCGGTCATGACACTCTGCAGTTCCAGCACGTTTCCGGACCTGGACCTGTGTGTTCACCTGTGGCTAACCCAATGGTTGCCTCCTGACCGTGTTGTGAGGCTTTTCAGCTAACCAGCTCTCAATCCATTTAACTCTCATCCAATTTATTTTCATAGTTTCTTAATCAGGTTATGTGATACGAGGCCATGGAAATTTAAACTTGGGAAGTTGCACTTTTTTTGCTGTCCAGGCTTGTAATTTCATTGAAAAATAATACAAAATTGGTTATTGGTATTTTCCATAAGCCCATGTTATAGGCATAATTATATATCTGTAGCTTGTGTTCTCATGTGTGTGCTTGCCTTGTTTTTCCTGGGATCAATGTTCAACTGATGTGTATTTACTGGGTTTAAAGAATGGTACAATGTTTCCTTTCCCTGTGTTTCAGTACTACTGCCAAGTGAGGTGAGCACTCGGCCAGCTCTTCCAAAACACCTCTACATCCGCGTGCTGGGACCAGAGGCACAAAAGTGCCAACACTTGTTTGACGTCCTATCTTACAATGTAAATAGTACGTGTTTCATCAGCATCTTGTGACTAAATCATGTTTTTCTGCTAAAAAAGGGACGTCTATTCAATAAGTGCTTCTGGCCTTTCTGTCCAGTGGACGGAGATGTTCAAGTAACACCAGGGTTTAGATTTTTTGCTTTCACATAACAAAGCAAGATCTCAAAGCTGCATTCAAGGGCTTAGCTTGGTTTGTCACTGATTCCTCCTGGGTCTTTTTTTCCTCTTGTTGGTGTGTGAAGCATTCTCTCTGTCTTGCATTAGTTTCTTCATCTCTGTTAGTGTTCAGTGGCTTCCATTTGCTGGAGTGTTTGTCTGCTTTGCCTGATCGAGTTGATTTATGGTGGTTTGTTGTTGTGATTTTTTGGTTTGTGGTGGTGGTTTTTGGTTTTTTGGGGGTTTTTGTGTGTATTGCTACCTTGTGGGTATGGAGCATTAACCCTTAAGGGTTATGTTCCTGTGTAAGCTCTTAAAACTAAGTAGAAAATACATCTTACTGTTTTGATGAAAGGTGTCTGTTATCCTGCTGCTGATTACAGGTACCCGAGGGAGGCTCGTGCTTGCTTTGCTACCAAAAGTTGTTAAAGGCTTGCAGATGTTGTGCGTTGGCACAAGTTCACAAGTCAAAGTTAACTTAGACCAAACGTGTTTTAGCTAAGCAAAACCATGCAAAAGCATGGCAGGATGTTGACGCCCTCATATTGCCACAAAGGGACAGTTTCTTCAAATTTCCAAGCTCTCCCTTGCCGGACAATAGTTGAGATGTATGATCAGTGTCTTCTGCTAGAGCGGATACTTCCCCACATTGCTACCTTTCCCTTTAAAGATTAAGGTGAAGTAAATTTTAAGGTTATGGTCATATAGAGATGTGTGGCATTAGAATTCTGTGCCAGTCAATGTAAACAGTCTTATACCTATCTTCTTAAGTAACTTAAATATGCCCTTATAAGACTACTTTGTGTACAGCATCATGACTAAGCTAGGAGAACCTTGGCAGCAGTTTGACAAACGGTTTAGAGAGTTGCGCTCTTCTCTCAAGCGAGGTGAAAACACAAGTCTGACACCAAAAGGGATGGAAAGCCAAAGAAGACAAAGGCAGCTAACCAAGTGTGACAGCCCTGCCCTCCTTCTGGTCATCCCTTGTCAGTGACAGATACAGCTGAATTAGAAGTAACTAATGGAGATTGTTAGAAGTGTGGGAGAAAATCAATAGCAACCTATATTAAAAATCTTCAGGTTCTTCAAGTACAGAGAGAAGATGACGTGCTGAAGGTACGGGAAAGGTAAATAAACAAACGTCGTGTGCCACGGACACCGCCGTCCGTATGGATGACTGCAGAAGCAGCCTGGGGCAGCCTGCTCCGGTACAGATACCCAGATTATTGCTGCCCGAATAAATCCAAGTGAGACATGTCCCCTTGCACGTTACACTGCAAGTGTATCTCAGTGGAAGGGGCAGCTAAGGCTGCCCAGTCAGAAGGGCGAAAACGTAGTTGTGATTGGCATCATTCCCCAGTGGTGAGGCCTTGCTTCATCTCGCTTACCGACACAAACTACTGACGGCAAGTAGTTATCTACAGAGATGTTGTAGCTGGTGGGAAGGAGAGAGAACCAAACAGCCACAGTGCCTGATGCCAGGGGCCACCTGCCGGGGTATCCTGTCTCCAGGAGCGGGCAGACCCCGTTCTGCCCCGAGGAAGCGTGCAGAACAGCCCGTCGCTCTCTGATGGGTCGAACTACAGTGTCGCGGCTGAGGGGCCGCTGGAGAGCGTATAAAATGGTAAAGTGTGTGAGGTGTGGGTTTGTTGTGGGTTTTTTTTAATTTTCGAATGGTTTCTACTGTTTTTTTTCTTTATTTGACCCCTGTTAAATGCTGGTCTGGTGCTTTCATAGAATCTGCTTGCAATTCCGAGGTGTGACGCTTGAGTGGAAGTGGCTGGCTTGGAGCCCAGCGTGTTTGTATTGAGTTAAAGTTCGCACCCCCGTTTGTGTGTATCTACATTTGCGTGTGCTGACCATACACCCTGCAGAAGACTCTTCTCCCTTTTCTTTTGTTAATTTCTGGCTGGAGACAAGTAAAAACTCCGGCTTTGGGTTCGCAAACTCGCGATTGTGGCCTCGCTCAGTGGCCGAAGGAGCACCAGTTGAATAGCCAGAACAGAAGGAAAGGGCATTTCATGAGCAGCATGGGAGTACCAGTACTGGTAAAGAAAACAATGTACATAGCACAGTTGATGTTAAATGGAAATAACGGTAATAATAATGGGGGAAGCAAACAAGAAAGAGAACTTGGATTTTAAATGTGAAGCAAAGGCACAAATACAGAATGGGACACTTTCCAACTTAATTCAAGAGCTGTATTTTGAAACTTGAAGTTGACAGGTCATTAGTACAGAAATGTAGCAAGCCGTTAGCATACCAGAGTCTAAATTCCTGCTGTGCCAAGTGGATCTTTTTGCCCTGTTTGAAAAACTCCTCTTCCTCTTTGATTGGTATGTACTTGAAAATGAGGAGACCTTTGGTATTCTCTCCTGCTTGCAAGGACAAAGTTAATTTCCAGCTGTTCACAATATAACTCATCTTCTTCATATTAATCTGTATCAATCAAATTTACTAACTTCCTTAATGAGAAATATTTACGCTTCCTCTGGACACATCCAGTTAAAATTCATTGCATCTTAATTGGATCCAGTATGAAATTTTTTTTTCCTGGTAGGAGCATGGGAGTGTTAGAAGGAGAGAAGATAGAGAATGTTCTCTGTAGCAGTATTTAAATACCACTTGAAGTTTTGGTTTTGAGAACGATGGCTTTGGAGTTGCTCTCTGTACTGCTCAGGGCAGCGAGCAAACTTCCTTAAGTGCTAGTACTTAGCCAGAGGATTATGGGATTGCAAGGGGAAAGGGCACACGGAGCTCGGTCCTCATGTCATGCGGAAGAATGCCTGCCACTTAATGTTGTTCTAAAAGCTGGCTCCATTTCATTATTACTTTTTGATTTACAAGCTGCTTTCCTAACCCGCTGTTGTTAGAGAAAATGGAGCGGGCTGGTTGCGGCACAGAGGATTTAGGCTCAAATTTGAGAGCGCTACCCTTGTGTGACCTACCCATCATTACCGGCAGAGCAAGAACTAGGAGTTATTTCTTTGAAGCCATGATGCATTGTCCAAGATTCGTCTGGTAAATATGCTTCCAGCAAATTGAGAGGTGTGTTATTATCGTTGGGTGCAGAGCACACCGGAATGAGCCATTACCTGCGCGATCTTCAAAATTGCTGTCAAAAGGAACTCTCAAAAAAATCAGCAAGGAGGCTGCTGTGGGAAGAGCCACATTGACAAAGTATATTCAGTGATAAGACTTGGGCTTTGTGGCGTAGTAAAAGATAGTGGAATTAGAAAAGATGGGAAAAGCTGTGTGTAATACTCCTTTGTGCACTCTGTTTGAGCTCCTCGATCCAAGTACTATCCTGAGAAAAAGGGAATGAGGGGCCTGAAATAGCAGGAACGACTCCAGGCTCTGCATTTCTCTGCCCTCGCTCTAGTGGAAAAAGTCTGAAAAGCAGGTGATAAAATTGAGCAGGCTGGTAGTCATGCATTTCAGATACTTCCAGAGAGTAGGGTAAAACTGCCTTTTTTTTTCGCAGCCATGTAAAATGGCCATGTGCATTCATTGGCCAGCGTGTATTTCGTGGTGAGTTGATACTACTTAAAGACTAAACATGGTGTGTTCTCATTTAAGTCTATTTTTCTTAAAAAAGCAAGGGAAGTAACCAGGAGGTAAATAACGTGCTTAGCAGTGCCACCAGGTTTTCATGGACTTTCATGGCTCCTTTTACTAGTTGCCGTTTAAGATGGATTTCATTTAAACCAAAATGCCATTTAAAGTTAGAACTCCGTAGGGAACTTGAGGAATGAATGGTTTTGACAAATGAGCAGTTTGAGGGAATTCATCTTCTGTGGAGGAAATCATTGAAACTCAGCTTTCTTACTTAGGGATAGGGTGGAATTTGATTAACGTGAGGTAGAAAACAATGAAGTGCCTTGGGAAGTAAGATTTTATTCCGATTAGACCAGCCGAGCAACGAGACCAAGACCAAATACGCAGATTTTTATACTAACGCTTGAAGTCTTAACATTATAGCAGCATACTGAAATCTGTGTGCCTTGGACATCCGAAGTCACTGTTGTAACAGATGTATCGGAGACTTTGCTGGAAGATAAAGAATTGATGGGATTCTTACAGCAAGAGCACATGAGACAAGAGTAACAAGGTGGGTTGTTTCCAGTGGAGCCCTAAAGAAAGCACAGATTTATAAAAGGGCAAAAAGGCAACAAATGCAGCAGCGTCTCCAAAGGCTGCCGTGTCATGCCGGAATAGGAAGAGGTTAATATTTGTGCCCCACCAACCACCTGGGCGGCTGAGAAGACAGAAGAGGCAGTAAGCGGGGCCAGGCTGTGGTGAGCCCGCGTAGAGCTGGTACGTGGCAGTGCTGCGCAACGCGGCGAGCGGAGGCGTGGGCGCTGCGAGAGCCCGTGTCCTGTGGCAGCGAGATGGAGGAGCCGTCCCGGTGGCCGCCTGAGAAAAGCCCGGTGCCCCATTCAGGGGGCCATTGTCAGTGTGCCCCATTTTCATAGTGACTGTAATGAACTCTTTAATGGTATCCTTATAGAAGCAAATAGTCACTTAGGTCTGTAAGGTAAGAAATGGTGGGGAAAGCTTTAACTGTTTTTCCTAGCAGGAGAACTAGGAGCTATTGTGTGCAAGTACTGGGTTGCACGATTAAGCAAGCAAAACGTTCCTGCGGTGCCCCATCAAACCGGCACACCTGCTGCCCCAAAGTGTTTGGAATGTGAGCAAGCTCAGAAAAGGAACCAGAGTCATGGAAAAATGTATATCCAGGCCCTTCTTAAGATCCCTGTAATACGACGGCCCGGCTACACTTGCTGGCTCTGGATTTTTCTAAACTGATGGTTGTAGGAGCATCGTAAGTACGGCAAAGAGCATCCCTCGGCACCTGGTGAATGAGTCAGACACTCTCCTAGTAGGCACGCTAGGGAGGCTATGGACAGGTATGTCTGACCAGGCTGTAATCTGGATTCTCGTGAGCTGGCTGTATGCGTGTCTGACCTTGCCCTGGGCCGGCTGCGGGACCTTGCTGGCAAGGGGGGAAGCTTGGAGATGAGTAGAAGCTGACTGCCCGGTTATATTTGTTGAATGGACCAACAAAAAACTCTGCAGCTTCTGTAGAAAGAGTTGGAGAAAGAAGAAAGCGGGAGGAAATAGAGGGCACGCTCTACTCAGCTAGAAAAATAAATTTAAAAAGGAAAACCGTTTAAGTTTGACACTGCCAGGATGTTTGTTTTTTTTTTAATATTTTCAAGAGGGGACATAAATGCAAACTCTCAGAAGATGAAAATACACTAAAATAAAGCAGTAAGTAGGAGCAGTTGTAGTGCATCAAAGTAGGTATGGTAACGGGTATGTCGCAGCAAGTTTCTAGCAATAACGAGATGAAGGCAAATAATCCTAGCTGCCATAGCCAGGACTGGGGCGTACTCCAAGACGAATGTATAAATCTAGCATGATTGTGCCACAGAACCACCTGCTAGTGACTTCTTTACACTATGGTAAAATTCATGCTTCTAGCAAACTTCCTTTTTCCTTTCTACTTAGGATGAAAATGAACTGTTTGTTGACTAAAAACAACCACCCTTCTATCTTAATGGAAAATGTGGATAACGGCCACAGCTGGGCACTTAAAATTAAGCTCTGAATAGACAATGAGCAATTGGCTGTGAGTTGCTTGTTAAATGTATAAAATATGTAAGTATGTATAGTATATTTTAACTTCACAGAGAGTGAGTAGTTGAAATCATTAGCTTAACCACTCTGGCGAAATAATGTAATTTATGTGAACTTTTAACTTTCTTTACTGTCTAGGAGTCTTACAGTGGATAAAATAACTGCATTTATTGGGCATTGGTGCATTCCCTAATAGGACAGAAAAGGTGCTTTGTACCTGATAGCTGCTTACTGCCAGGCATTTGCATGCAGTAAGCTCTGGCCACGATGTTCTAGTGCCATACAAGTCCTGAGGTAATTCCTATCAGTATATATTTTGCCTTTTACAAGGTGAGTGTGAGTCCTGTGCACTTCAACAAAAATAAGGTTGTGAAAATAGCGTATTGCTTCACAGCTGTAAGTATGGATTTTTTCACTCTTCACTATGGATCTCTTCCATGTGTCCAAGTTAATCTGTGGCACTGTATTATCGAGGTTAAGCTTTGATTCATAATAAACACATGAAAGGTGTCTAAGCAAAGACTGACTCGCCTGAGATAGCTCGATTAAAGAAAATCACATATGGCTGGGTTAGGAGAGTGAACTTGGGTCTGTTAGGAGCGGCAATAGGACTGCCGGGCCGTGGCCCCCTCGCTCCATGCCTACAAACATGCCAAGGGTTTAACTGGCCGTGGGCATGGCATGGCCTGGCGGGCAGTGGTGTGTGCCAACTGATGGCCACGCAAAGGGTCGTCGTCTAGTAATATGCTTTCTGAATTTGGAACATGTTAACCATCCCTGTTTGCTTCTCTGTGGATATAAAAGGCTGTTAGTGACGTTGGCTTTCATAACTTCTCTTTGAGGTAGGTATCTGATGGATGAGAAGGATTGCTGCTGAGCCTTTGTGTTTATGAAGAATGGGTAGAGACAAGGAAAGAAAGAGATGTGCCGTGTCTCTGTTTTTGTGTTTGCAAACCAAAAAAGTTAGGTGCGTTTTTCATAAGACAAAGGGGTAAGTTTCAGGTAAATGTAGTTGGGGACAGGGAGAGCAGACTGCAGAAAAAAAAAAAATTTCAAATAGGGGAACCATATGCTTTGAGGGAAATACCGTAAAGAGACACTGTTAAAGGACATCAAGTAAGTTATCCTCTTTGAACTATTGATCTCATACTAAAAAGTCAGGCCTCTAGGAGAGCGAGATTTCATCTGGATGTTAGTGAAGGCCATTCACAATGAACAAGGGGCATCTGGTGAGCTGGACAGAGACACAAGTGAGGAAGATTATTTTTTTTTACCTTAATGAAGAAGTCTCAATTAGGATAGAAGAGCAGCTGGCTGGTATATTGCTCATCTACAAACTGAAGAGCACAGCTGCTGTGGTTTATAATACTGACTTGAAAAGCTGTGGTACGTTTCAGTAATTCCCATAGTAAGATTGCTTCATCCTATGGAGAAGGACGTATGGATAACCACAACTGCATGCCAGCCTGCAGCTGCCAAAAGGCTTTGTGGAAGAAGAGCACCTCTGTAGGCTTATTATTGCATTTTTGGTTTAACTCGGTTGAAATGACTCAAAGGAGAAGCCATCTGCAGAGAAAGCAGACTTCCTTTGTTCGATTGCTGGTGGAATTGCTTGCTTTGGGTTGGACCGAGTCTTCACTGAAAAAGCTGCTCTCTGCAATCTCATTTTCTACTCGCTTTCCCTACAGCTGAGCCTGGAGCCAAATCTTCTCCAGTTTCTTGTGGAGCATTTTGTTGGGTACTTACAGCAGTTGTTGACATGGGAAATTCTTTAACCCATGGATTGTCTCTATCTGATTTAGCAGCTTTAATTAAACAGGCCAGTTAACTTTACAGCAAATAAGACAGAAGATTTCAAAATAGGCGGGATAAATTATTCCCCGTAGAGATGATTGTAAGTGTTTTTACCTGAGCAAAAGGCCCAGAGCTGCATAAAGCAGTTGGGGGGAAAGTTGCCCTGGGGAGTCTGTGGCAGGCAGTAGCAAAGATCTCTTTGCAAGCGCTGCTTTCGCAGACATAGTGAGATTAAGAGTGACAGGGAGAATTACATGATTTTCCTGTGAATAATAATTTTTTTATATGCGTGTGTTGCCTTAAGAGGCAGATGTCCAAAGTCAGCGTTAGTAGTCCGGTCGCGCCCAACCCCTTTCGTTGGACTATCACGGGTCCGGATGCACTACTAACATCACGCGACCTGCTCGGCCGGACACCTCCTGAACTCACACGGCCACACTCAAAGGTACGGTTGCGTTCAGGAACAGGACACACGCGGCTGAGTCAGTCAATAGTGCCATTTATTGAAGCGACAGATGCACAAGTTCTTTGGATCACCGGTGATAAATTCACTGTCTGCAAAGCACGTGCAATTAATTACAGTCAGGGTACACACACGTGGGGTGATGAAACAACTCTATAGAGATTCCTAAAATTCCCGGAGATCCACTCGGTATAGCCGAGTGTTCGAGTCTTACCCAAAGGCGTCCCAATGCGGAGGGAAGAGAGAATCAGCCTGTCGGTGGATCCTAAAAGTCAGGAGTGATGGTGTCTTCCCTGACATCCAGCTCTTTTCAAACTATTTTATAGTGTTTTACTTTGCAGGTGGAGCTTGAGTGACTCTAGTCATACATACATTTATCAGAATTGGTTCAGAATTCTCTCACTTCGCGTTTAAAGGTCCAGACTAGGAAAAATTAAGAGCGCAAGCTCATTGAGGAGTGGTCGCACCTTGGGAGGTGGGTAACTTTTGAGAGGGTTGTGTGTTTTAGTGTTATAATGATATTATAATGAGCAAAGTTCACTCCAAGTACAGCATTTCATCAAAGTTGGCAGGTCACTGACCCAGGGCATCGCACGTGCAGCTTATTAATGTACACCCGGTGTACCTTTAAACTCCCTTGTTCACAGAGCGTGGCCGCGATGTCTCCACTCCGCTCCACCCTCCATGCAATTTCTCCCAGGATCAGCACATCAAGTTCCCCTGATGTTGCCAACGTCTAGGGCTGCCTAGGGAATTATCATGGTACAAGCTCATTGAACATTAGCTACGTTCCACCCAGTCTCAATGCTGTTCTTAGAGGATAAGCGATTATCCTCAGCGATTACTCCACAGTGTGGGTAGAATTTGACAACTGTTTAGTCCAAAGAAACACCAACTGAACTTTTCATACAGTATTGAAAGAATTTTCTAACTTTTCAATTGCATGTGATGCGAAACCTGAAGGAACTTCTGTTTGTTTCTTTTGCCCTTGCACTGAAGAAAAACAAAGAAACTGGAAACCAAAGCAAACTTTCAACAGCCAGAATGAAATGTTTTTATTTTGAGATTCAAAAGCAAGCACCCCACCTTTCCCTCCCACCTTAGTACAGACATTCTTTTTAGGCTGACCAGGATTACTGTGGAGGCTGGGTTTTTTTGTTGGCTTTGTTTTTAAAACAAAACCAAACAAATAAAACCCTGACAAAACAAAACAAAAAAACCTCCACAGTTTTAATTCTGCCTATATAGTTTAACACTGAAACTGTTCATGCTGATGAATTGGCACCTCTGACATGTGGCAGTGACTGGAAAACACCCCTTTACGACTGGTAAAACCACCTGATGAGAGTTTGCGATGAGCTATTTCTTGGCTTAAGGAATGGCTCAGTAGAAGTGCTTTTGGTTGATTTGTGTGTCATCTAGGTTAGAATTTCAATCAGTTTGTTTTGCACCTGTACGGATGTTAAAAATCCTGTCTTTTTCAGTAGAAACAGGAAATAATGTTTTGCTTTGTTCTCGACAACAGCAATTGATGCCTTTGGATCTAGGTAAACCGCTGAAAGAGTGTCTCATTAACACTTCTCACTTTTCCTGTTTTCTTAACGATTGCAAAAACCAAATTGCCCCTTACATAGAGGGTCTCGCACCAAGGCCAGCGGAACTCCCCCAGATAGCAGAGTTGGCCACTCAAAGAGGCTTCCGAGTGCTACCATCACCAAAGCTCCTCCTTTCCTTTACCGTGTCTTTCTTCTCATTCTTTCTGATGAACGACCCAGCAGTCATTTGAGTGGGTGTCCTTCAGCCTTAATAGTATGTGTGCAATTTTTATGGTTTATGCCTGCATGAGGTAACATCATGTCGGTGATTCTGTTCATCATCTAAATTAACGTATTTAGGTATACTCCTTCCTTCAGTTTACTCTATCAGAGTTCTCAGATAATGCGATTGTCAGTAATAAACTATAGTCTTACTTCCTCCATGTGCTATTCAGTCAAATCAGGTCATCTAAATTTATTTGCATAAACGTCGATTATTCTCATCTCCTTCCTGAACATGCTTTTCAGGTCGGTTCCAAGTTGGTTCCAAGTTGCGGAAGTTCTTTGAGCTATGCAGGGCTGATGGAGAGCTTTTCTGCCAGAGCTGTGACTGAGAGATCAATTTTCTGCCCAAATCCCCAAATGTCCATTAGGTAAATAGCTTTTTATGGCATGTTACAAGTTCTGCTCAACTACCAAGATGTTTTCATTATTCAATATTTATTTGAATTGTTTTTGTAAAGTATTTAAGTATTGCATCCAGTGCACTGAAAAGTCTGCTTGGTTCTTTTTGGCAATTTTTTATCATGTCCCACCACGCGCTCTCCTGAAAATCAAGTTGACTGTGGTGTTCTAAATGATGCCTTTATCGGTGTCTTTCCTAGCTGGAAGCATGATTACCTTCCATTACTACTAAAATGTTTTGTAGTCAAGATGTTGATTTATCTTAATAAATAAAATAAAATAAAATAAAATCTCTTCTAGCCCCGTTTGGAATATGACAGTTATCTGTCACCAGCAACAGAGCTTAGGAACGTTAAAACTGAAGCACTTTTTTTTTATTTGCAGCTGCTACTATTCAGTTGTTCACTTGCGATCTGAACTGGAAATGCTGCCGTTAGGTCTTCGTTAAAGGCACACAGCTGAATTGTCAGGGTGGCATTAAATACTCGATTTGAATATTGTGGTTTGGTTTCATTTGCACTTCCATTAAAACGGCTTTCAGCATTACATTTGCATTGTAAATGCAGGGGTCCATAGCTGAATGCGGATCGTGAATACTGTAATTCGCCAGAATAGCCAGCGATGGAGAAGATGAGGTGGAGCGCGGCAGAGCATTAGCAGTAGTTTTGACCAAGAGGTCCACGGTTGACAGCCGTGGTGGGAGCCCACGAAGAGGCCAGGGACACCAGGGCCCTGCTGCTGGAGACCTGTAAATCCCAGCCAGGTGCTGTGCACGTCTGTGTTGGCAGCTCAGCCTTGTTCCCCGCGGAGACTCCCTCCTGCTTACCGCTCCCTCAAATCTAGCGGGTGTTCAACCCCCAAGTCCCACTGCTGTGGCCATAACCGGGAATGATGAGGACGACAGTTTAAAATTCAGGCACGAGAGCTCCATAATGTCTATGTAAGTGACTGTAAGTGCTGGCATTAGGGTGGGCAGCAACAAAGCTCAGGGCATCACAATCAAGTAGTGTTTGTAATGTCAGCATGGAGACAGAAGAGGCAAACCTATGAGCCTGAGCAAATTTTCTGTTTCTAGCTCCTGCTAGATGTGTGTGTGTAGAGGAAACGATTTCTTCTCCAGACTTGCACTCCAAGCGGCTGCCAGGTCCCAGTGCTGCAGCTGATGCAGCAGAAAATGGGTTGTCCGGCCCGACGGATTCTGTAGGAAGGCAGCTCCTTCTCCTCTCCGTATGTGCGGGCCGTCACTGGTGCCTGGAGCAGCTCAACTGGAACAGAAACCGAACAGTGTGGCTGGTGGCCATCGAAGATACCTGAAGAGGAACGTGCGCGGCAATGCGGACCTTAGACAGCCGCACACCGATGGAGGAAAACGGTAGGAGTGTTTGTCCTAAGTCAGATTTTCCTCTTACTGTTCTGGGACCACGGACCAGAGATGCTTGTGAGGTTAAAGCAAGATTTCAAGTTACAATTTGTTTTAAACGCTGACCAAGAAGGGTTGGAACAAAGTTAACGCTTCATACTGAGTGCGGCTCTGCCTAGTCCCCGAGTCAGTTCTTAATGTCCTAGAATGGAATGGGTTTTCCTACAGTCATACTCGTCTGAACAAGATGACATTTAGTTTTTTAAGCCTCTATTTTATTCCAAGAATGTACTGGAAATTACAATATTCTTTATAATGAAAAGGAAAAAGGAAAAAAAAAGCTAAAAGGTTTGAATGTCCATGCGGAATTATTTCTAATGTTGTTTATTTGCCTATGTAGTCGGCTGTTACTGTGCTTCTCAACTGGCACTGGCTTTCCCTTGGGGTGCTCTGACTTCTTCAAGGGTAGTCTTACGCAGGCTGAGAAAAAATTAGAGTATCTTTTATACCAGCATTTCAAAAGGGAGACCGGCACTGAATATTTAATGCTGGCTGTTCAGGGGTGGGCAGATTCATTTAGATGACGTGGTAATGATGCTGCGGGACAGAAAAATTGGGGGGAAGGGGGCAGTCTCGTAAGAATAAAATTTATGGCCAAGTATATTGTTATCCTTTCCTCTCGGAAAAAAATAGCGCGCTTCATTTTACAAATTATTTCCATTCGTAGATGTTTAGTTTATGTGCCTGGGAGGTACACAAGAGGGGAAGCAGTACAGTTCATTAGGAGATAGTTTAATATACTGTACAACAATAGGGCTTATGGAGAAAAAGGATTATAGATTTATGATACTGTTACTGTAGTAAATGTCATCAACGCAGTGCTCGATCGGCGTATCGTTTCTAACCGAGGAGCTAGCCGGGGTTGCCGCCAGCTCCTTGCCCAGGGTCTTCTGTGGGCAGAAGCCCCAGGCTCCCCTGCGCTGGGCTTGGGGTGACGGTGCGGTCTGGGCGTCGCTGCCCCAGGCTCTGCTTCGGTCTCCCAGCGCCTTGTCAAAACTTCCCCCCGTGCCTCCAAAAGGACGAATGGTTTCCTTGCAATTCAGGGGAGGGGTTGGTGCGTTGGCTCAAGATACGCTCCCCGAAGACCTGATGCGCGTCTCTGGGAGTTGCGTGTGGCTGTCAAACGGAGCAAGCCGGTGCCACTGTGAATGCTGCTGTTCGACTTCATTCCTCGTTTTTGTTTGTTTGGAATCAGACTAGAATAACTCAAAAGATGCAATTTGCAAGTAGCTCTAAGACAAGAAGGGACAGGAGAGAGAAGTGCTTTCCCTGCATTGGATAGGTATACATAACTTGCAGACTCTGGTATTTTAAAGCTCTGGATTTTTGTTTGTGTCAAAGCTAGTAGATGTGTGCTTGGTTTAAAAAACAAATTTTGGAAAGCAGAATATAGTAATGATGCTATGTCAGGTACCTCATTACTCCAAACGGGTCTCTACATTTGTTTCTGGTTTACAAGTTATGAGGGGGTGGAGCTGTAAAGAAAATACGCGGAGCCTTCAATGTCGTCATCCCCCCCCCATTCGCTCCTGTGCATGCTGTCTCGTAGCTCCTGGTCCTTCTGTGGTTACCAAATTGTGGTTTGAATGAAGTTGCTCAAAATGTTGCTGGATGGCCTATAAAGGTTGCTCTTATTAACAGTGTGAGTTGGCTGTACCAGTATGTTATAGGAAGTGACTTGGCTTTATTTAAACATAAAAAACCAAAACAAAAAAAACCCCCACGAGGTAAATGAGGTAAACAGACTCATCCTCTGATTATAGGAACGTTCATGCGGAGTTCATCCGCCTTTGACCCTAGCGCAGTGTTTTTCACAGTTCTTCGCTGTAACATCTGATCCGGTTTTTTTTTGATTTACCTAAGTAACAGACCACTATAGTTGTCAAAGGTCTTGGTAACTCCTAAGAAAATGTAGTAGCAAAAAAATTATTCTGGTATTCTGGGACTTGTTTCAACAAGTGAGTAACAGAGACACTTCAATGGCTGCAATGAAAGAAGGGATCTTTCTGCCAGTGCTCTCACATATTTAGGTAGTAAGCTGTGTATTTTTTCCTGCAAGTTCCTGGAGTTCAGGGTCAAAACAGACCTTAGAAGTGTCTCTCGTGACCTACGCACTATAGGCTATTAAATTAACATTTACCTCTCTATTGTAGGGGTAATATTATAGCACAGTAATGAGTATATCATCTGAAAAATACTTTAAGGGGTAATACCTATTTATTACATTGCATTTAATGGCATTATACTATTACACTTATATTTGGCTAATCTTTGTAATTAATTGCAGTGTTTTAGTTGCTCTTTCTCTTTTTTGGTTCCTTCATGCTGTCTTTTTGGGGTTTGGGCATGGCTCTCGTACTGTTCCCCACTGCCTCTACCTTTCATAACTGATACTCCCACCTACTGGCAATGCTCATACAGAGGGATCAGATAAATTCTTGTTCTTCCTTGCCATAGCCAGAGTGGTTCAGATCTTTTGGTGCATTCCTGTCCAGTGTTACTGACGCGCTAACATTTTTTTTTTTTCTTCACCGGATGCTTTCCCATTCATCAGTTTCTCAACAAGTGGATGTAGGAACTACAGTCACTTCTGCAGTTTGAGGCTAACCAGTGCTGTGCACGGAGTTAAGCTGACATCCCTGTTTCTTCTGTCTTTTCTCTTGGCAATGGGTCCAAGGATAGAAAAGTTTTGGTTTACTATTTAAGAGGGCAGAGTAGCTTGTCCACAAAGATTTGTGAAGATTTTTCTGAAGCAATGTACTCCAAGGAGCGTCTCATTTTGTAACTGTGGACTCTATCTCCTGTTCTTTAGATACTTATCATTTGTATCAAAAAGCCTTTGAATGCTTTGAGTCTGGTTCCTGTGAAAAATCTGCAAGCTTAAGTTTTGGAGTCACTACAGATTCCACATGTTTTTTAGTAGCTGCTTAGAGAAGTTACTCTAAAAACACCTCTTCAATTTAAAATTAAACAGTTGTTCATCACATGTGAGAAAGCAATAAAAATGTGTTATTGAATATGTGTGTGGCTTAATAGGCTGGATATTTAATAGGTTCAGATATTGTAGATGAGCAGAGGCATATTTTTAGATAAGAAATACTTTCTTGTAAGGAAGTGGATTTAACACCATCTGAGCTGTTTTCTTTGTAAAAGCTTATTAATCATTTTGTTTTGAAATGTTGATACAATGTTGAAGTGGGAATTCAAAGTAATTCCTAAAATTTCTGAGTAGACTGGTAATTTCCCCTTGTTTACAAGTTTTGCTTGAGTTAGGTTTGAACATCTGAAAGGATTTATTTTGCTTGGCCTCTTTAGTCAGACCCAACCATGTCCACATTATTGCTCCACGTTGGGAGCAGAACAGAAACCAAACACTGGTTGGACAGTGACTCTTCTGCCCCAGTGAAAAGGTAAAGAGCAGTCCAAACTAAAATGCAACTGTTGGCAAGCATTAGTGCTTCTTAAGTTGCTCTCTTCACTTCTTTGAGCTAGAAATACAAAATGCCAGAAAAACTGACTTTGTCAATGTCATGCATAAAATATCAGCAATTATGAAAGGATTTGTCTAGAAAACTTTACGATGAAGGGCAGTTGCAATTGCAGGTAAAGTACATAGATGAGGGAGGGACTGATTCTGCAGTGCTGGTTGCAGCTCCTTGTGCAGCACAGCATCTTGGAGGAAGAACTGATTTTGGAGCCGATTCTGCACTAGTTAGTAGATTGCCAGGTTGGTTTGGACCATAAAAGTGCTGCTCAGAAGATAGGTAAGACAGACGTGTCCTATTGTGTGGCCACTTACCTTCTCTGCATCTCTCGTGGGTTGGAGATCTCTACACTAACACAACTATGGTTGGGTTCAGGTCTGGGACTAAAGTTAAACTTAATTTAAAACCTTAAGCTTTTCTCCTGTGTTGCTTCAAGCCTTGCCTTTGAAAGCTGGAGAAAACAGGGAGGAGAGTTATATAGATAATAATTGCAGCCTATGATGCCCGCTGTTCACTTTGGTCATCAGTGACAGAGTGATGAGACCTGGAAGCAATTTGAGTCATGAAGCTGAAGTTTTACTTAGTTGCTTACGCTCGTTACAAAACACTCGTGGTGAGCCTCATCTACACCGGTAAGGTAAGCAGCGCCAGGGCCTTCTCTGTGGCGCTGAAGCCAACTGGCATGGCCTGACCATGTCTATACAATTACACTCCCTTGGCCTCCAAAGCCAGTGCCTGCCTCCAAGCCTGAGTAGTGGCACCTCCCAAGCTGTGCGCGGCCGTTGCTTGGGCAAGGACTTGCTGGCCAGGGCCAAAAATGTCCTGGAGACCGTAGTAACCGTTTAGCAGCACTGGCGATTGGTCTCCAGTGCTCAGGTCTGTGCTATGGCACTGTTTAATAGAGTAAAAAAAATTACTAAGCTTATGTGGGAAGGTTGGAAATCGAGTCAGTTCTTACTGCTTTTCCTCCGTCTTGCTAGTGTCAGAGTGACTTGCCGTTCAGTAATTTGCTTGGCAGATAAACATTGTTGATGCTTCCTTGGCATTTGAGATACTTGTTTGCATCCTCAGTGGATATCAGCCATTTACAAATCAAGTTGACATCTATTTTGGTTTTTCCAATGCAAACAAAGAATGTGTACAATACAATAAAGGAGATGCAAATGATCTGTTGCTAAACTTGACAGGTTTTCTGATTTAATATTATTAGGCTCTATGTTTCTATTTTCAATTAGCTTTGAAATCTGCTTACATACTCTGCTGATTAGTATTTCTGTCAAAAGAAAGGAAGAGATTGCAGCATGTGTTCAGGAAAGACACAAACCGAGAAATACCGCTGAAAGAAACACTGAACTGCGCAAATCATTTGCTCCCACAGTGCGTTGCTGGAATTGCTTGGTGTAAATATGAAAGCGTGCTGTGTTTGAGAAAGCATCAGAAAATATCATTAGGTTTCTCAAGGCTTTTTTTCCCTTCCATCGGAAGCTCTTATTTTGGCTTGTGGTGGTGGTGTTTAAAAACAGAAGTCCCAAAATGTAGATGCTTTCGTTTCATGGTTCAGAACAAATGCTGTGAGTACATGAAGAAAATGAGTGTGTGGAGACAACCTCACTGAAAGTCCCGATGTCCTCAGGCTTGAAGTATTAACAGATAAACCAACTTTTATCAGCAAACTCTGGCAATAAACCGCAAGATCATAATTAGGTTGGATGCAAAACTAGAATCGTATAAGAGCTGTAGCATTGACCAATTACTGCTGGTATCGTGCAAGCTTGATGGCTGCCTGTGTGGATGCTTCCACACTTAGGTGGGTTCTGCTTTCGAGAAGCGTTCATTCTGTAGCCAGTGTCTTTTCTTTTGTAGGTTTGCTGCAAAAAGTCACATTAAGTCTATTGCCCGTTTGGCCCAAAGTATTTGGGAATACATGCTGTGTAGGTACCTTCTTTTGAAAGGTTATTTTCTGGCATGAGGTCTGCCACAAGCACAGGTCGTTCTGTACATATTTGCCCTTTGTCGCTTATTTTATCTCTTCCTTTACCCTGCGTAGGAAGGCAAGGTGTGAGACGGGCTCCCAAGCTGTGTGCTCTAGTTGCCACAGCCAAGGCTTTGCCTCTGCGGAGGAGACGGTCTCCTCAACCCAAATCCCTCGTTTCTCACCGCACCCCTAGGAACACAGTTGGAGATTTCCAGCCATGTTTTACACTTGGTTGAAAGAGATCGAGGAGTTTTGAAGTTCTCATGGGGGAGTCTGAGAGCGGATGGACGTGGATCTCGTGGCTGACGTCCATTTAAGATCTGGCGAAAAACCAAGCTGCGAGTTAGTATAAAGAAAAGTTTGCTGATTTACAGAATAGAAAGGGATTCTTTTTCTTTTTCCCATTTCTCTCTTGCTGTATTTATTTATTCTATGGGAAATGTGTGCATCTGAGGTGGGAACCTAGGAAAGGGACATAGAGCAGTAAGGGCTGGGAAAATGCTGAGCAAGGAGACTGAATTGTTCACTTCCACTTGTTTGGGCAGGATACTGCTGTGGCACTATGTGTAAACATAATTACGCTCCTACAGTGTTAATCTCTCAGAAGTAGAATTAAACTTTTGCTAGTATTATTTGGTAGTGTCTCAGACATATCTTCTTGACAGCAATAAAATGTTGTTCATGTTGAAACCACGAGTGAAATTATCCTCACAAAGATTCACGTGCTCTTCCTTGAAATGGGTGCAGTAACTGTATAAATCTGTTGAAACACTACTTGTTCTGGGCTGCTATTAAAATAGAGGAAATTTTGCAGTAGGAGAAAAAAGGTTGAGCGCTAGGAACTCTGCATGGAATAGCTCTGCTGGGGTGAGAGAGCGTCAAAGCATCCGGCTGGTTTCCTCCCTCCAGGCCTTTCGGCAACGGAGCATTTGTTGGTGTTCTGCAGCCTGCTTCCCAGAAAAGACGTTGAAATCCAGATACCGTCTCAGCGTGAAGTCCTGATATGCAACAGCCTTCTCCTATGAGACTTGGGGGCTGTAAGAGTCAACTTACTATAGAATTACTCTTATGTATTTATTTATCCTGAAAAACATACACATGATTATCTTTTCATATAGAAATTTAGTTTTCATTGTCATGCTTAGAACTCCGTCCTCTGAAAGGGGTATTCTTTGCCACACTTGCCAAGTGTGGGATGCCAAATATAATTACTTTGAGTAATACAATTAAGTTATATGAGGCTAGCTATTATGTATGTCACTCCAGAAAAGCACTTTACAAAGTTGGAAGACAAGCTAGCTGCCTAGTCAGCGGTAATAACACATACTGTCAGCCCTTACCTGTGCAGGCTGAAACAATGCATCGTTTCCAGTTTTCTGAAAGTCCATTTTTATTTCTCTCTTACCCATGGATTTCAGCTTTTTTCCCCCTGCAGTGACCAAACAAGCCAGACAAGTTATTCAATACTTTTTTTTTTTTTTACACTTCAGTAGTAGAATTTTATGTTTTGCACTGTAGAATTAGTGATGAAAATAACGCTCTCCGATGGTGGGCATGGGATAACTCTGAAAACTGCTTTTTATTTGAAAATGAAACATTAGAGTACTTTTTTCACATTTCTGTTTCACTAGAGCCTTTAATTGGTGTATCCATGTATCTTCCATCCAGAAGCAGGGATCTTCTCATATTCAGTTAGAGGTACTTCTCCACTGTGCCTCTCATCATCATCAAAAGGCTTCATCTTGAAGAGGTGTTTTTGCCATTCTTTGTTCTTCTACATTAGGCAGATACGACTCAAGTGAAATGGAAGCAGCTGGGATGAGACCCGGAGGTGTTTAAACCACTTGTGTACAGGTCTAAGTAGATCATCCAAAACCACTAGCTTCACTTTTCCTACATTTTCACTCAATTTGCTTTCTGGGCTTTTTTTCTTCCCGGCTTTGTTTTGGTGCTTTGCCCAGCACCTGTACAGGGATGTGAGTGGAACTATGACGGTCGTCGTCTTACAGCAGTCAGGTGTGTGAAGATGGGTTTTCTCTATTGTACTCTCACAACACCCATTTTTGCAAGCACAACAGGTTTGTGGTGGGCAAAAACGATGCTGTAGGTTTCTTGCAGTTGGGGGTCAGAAGCCTCTCTCTCCCCCCAGCAAACTTGCTTGTGCGTAACTTTATCGTCAGGTGCCTTTTTAGGCAACTTGCAGAAGATGGCGAACGCGGTATTGAAAGCTAACGGCGCACGGCTTCCTGAAGGCTGTCAGCTGCTTTACTTGCATATTTATTTAGTCTTCAAGAACAATTATTTCTTTCAATATCAGCGTAATTAGAAATTCTCTTAAACTTTGCCATAAGAGGACTGTTTTGCTCCCGATCGTTAATGTATCGGTGACATTTTCAATAAAGGATTTCTTGTGACTATGAGCCCCTGGAGAGCTGTAGTTTTAGAGCTGGCAAAGTGGTGACAGGGTCTGGAAGAGATGGTCATTTTGCGCTGCAGTGGTACGTTATCGGCGCAAAGTGGGGAGGCTAGAGAGCTGCTCGCTTCTCTCACCTGAGAAGATAATTGCCATAATCACAGAACTGTCTCAGAGGCGCATATAAAGAGTAACATCAGAGAAATGAGTTGGTCGCTATAAGGGTTTTGCGACGGAAAATAGCCTCTATCTGCGTGGGAGCGTGTGGCAGTTACCATACATTTAGTTATAATGTGCACATAATCCTGAATTATGCAGCCCATGTGGATTCATTTAAGAAAATGGGTACTTGGAGGATTTAGGGTGCACAGGGGGCTTTTCCTGCCCTGAGGTGCAATTTTAAGAACTTAGGCAGTGCCCGAGCCTCCAAGCCACACTGGCACACGCAGGATTAAAGTATGCATGCAGGCTGGCGAGCCGTCAAGATAATTTGTTTTAAGAATATAGCCCTTGCCATCCGGTGATAGCTGTCCCTTGGCTGCAAGGCAGGAACCAGTGCTTTCCAATGCATAAGGTCATGCACCTTAGGGCAGGTGTGTTGGGTTTTAACTGCATTAAGTTTATTACGTGTGATCATGTGCTCGGTTAAGCTGCTTTTTTGCCTCTCCTTGAGGGAGCTTTGCCTTCCTCTGCTGCTGTGGTGCGGCTTCTCGTGTTAATGACAAATAACCCCTCTGGTTTCTAAATTTTGTTTGGAGAAGCAATAGGAAATATTTCTCGTTGTTGAAACTTTCTTTCTGGAATTGTTAAAACAGCTTTTTGTTATTTTGATACTCCTCTTGCTTCCTTTTTAACAAGTGTGAAAGATGTTCAAAGGGTTTTTACGCAGTCCTGTGGCCCTTCTTTACAAACAGTTTGTCTTTTAGAACGTTGCGTTTATTTGCAGTCATAGGGCTCAGGTTCTGTTCCTATCCAGAGGCACAGATTGCTCCTCTGATTAGTGCAGCAACCAACTGTATGGCAAAACCATCAATAAAACGTCTTTCACATGTATTAAATACCTGGCTTTTGCAAAAGGAACGATTCTGGGAAATTACCAGATGAGATAGCCCAGAAACACTATTCCACTGTACCTTGAGACACGGAGAAAAAAAATGATGTAAAGAAAAGAAGTAAGAAAACATGGAAGTTTTTGAATAATTGTGAAGGATCAGCATTTGGGAGCGAGTGCTGAATGCCATTCACTCTTCCATTGCCTCTTAATTCCCTTCTGTAGAAAGGGCAGCTTGCGCGGTCCCGGTGGCTGAAAAGCTGACTGGAAGCACCTCCTGGAAATCAGAGGCATTCAGGTGGTGGTCTTGCCTCACAAGCTTGTGGCTGCATAAGCGAAAAAAATAGGTAAATAAGTTGACAAAACTGTCAAAGCAACTTTAAGGTACTCCCCATTCAAACTTTTAGTGGTAGAAATAGGGCGTAAAATTACGCAGTTCAAACTGCTGTAGTTTTCTGTGTTGTACGCTACGGCAAAGAATTAGTTGAAATCCCCCTCATCCCAAGCACTTACTGGCTACCGTAGCCTCCAGATTAGCATAGAATTAAAACAAAAATCACGTAGTAAAAGTTTTCATGGGAAAAGACTGGATCATATTGTGCTTTATTTCATTTTAAAAATAAATCGGCATCCTGAAAAGTCAGTTTTTAGCTTCCATCGTGCCATTTTAAGCTACCACCAAAGCTTGAGTAACACTGTGACCTTGAGCATTTGTTTGTTAAATGGCCCCAGTTAAGTTGAGTGAAGTCGGGTGCTTCAGCTGTCTTGATAGCTGAATCCATCGGTCAGCTTGAGTGCCTCAGACATGAATTGTCCAAAAAATTATGCTTAAAAAAACCCCAACAAACCAAAACAAACAAAAACCCACAAAAAACCCCAAAACAAACAACAAAAAGGGTTTTATTAGGTGTGACTTCCATAATGCTTTTTGTGTGTGTGTTCTGGGAAAGCTATTGGACGTTGCATCACGAGGCAGCGTTTGCACAGCGTGGTTGCTTGTCATCCACGTGGAACGTCTAGATCGGCTGCGCAGGAGCCAGCAATCGCGTGGCTGGCGCCGCCTCGGTGTGGGCCGGTGGGAGCGGAGGAATGAGGTGGATGTTTTTGTGGATCGGTGTCACAGGAGCATCCTGGCGGCAGGGAAACGGGGAGACACGGGAATCCTGCTCTCGGCCTTCTAGTAGAAGGATTTTGTACGCGACCAGGTTCAGATTTTTCTTCTGGCTTCCTTCCTGGACTTGGTCTCTGGAATGGTGTCCCAATCCTGTCTAGTTTTTGTTCCTAGAGAAGCTCTGTTCTCCTGGAGGTTTCCCGCTGCGATCCCAAGCGGACGATGCAGGGAGATGGTGGATGATGTGCCACCGAGTTGGGGGCTGGTGCGTGAGCAAGCTGCCCTGGGGCGCGGGACGAGGTACCGGCGTGCTCAGAGATGATGGCCTTTTCTCATACTCTAGTTTCTGAATTCCCAAGTCCTGTTCTGAACGTGTGTGGATTGTGCTTTATTCAGCAGCTTGCACGTGGGCAAATTCACGCAGGGTGACAAAAGGCACATCCCTCACGGGCTTCAACACTTTGCTTCATTTCAACTTCCTGCTCTGAAGAAGGTAATCTAGAGCTATTAAAAGGTGCAAGAATCTTCAAAAGGAGCAAGAGATTTATTTTCAGCGGGTTTTGTCGTTGAAAAATTACCATCTTAAGACAACACTCTTGTTTTATTAAGAAGTAAGCTCAGATGGTTAAATATTGCGAGGTTCTCGGCAGTATTATAGCAAGAAGTTTGGCTGTTGCTCAAGTCGCGTGGTACCGATTGCGCATGCATGTAATCATTAATATGTTTTATCATTTCAGTGAATGTTTTTTACTTCATTACATGCCGAGGCTTTTTCTTTTCCTTTTAGGATTTGCTGCAACTGTTCGATAAAGCAAATGCCTGAGGTTTTCATTTCCATAGGGCATGCCATAGAACAGCAAAAACTTAGTTAATCACAAGTCTAATATTTTATTCTAACTTGGCTTTTCTTTTTTAAGAGACTTATCAGATAACAAGCAAAACGAAATGCCACTAGCTCTCTAGACAGCCTCCTCCAAATGTTTGTTTTCAGTTCACTCTGACTTTTTTTATGCTAAGACCTGTTCAGACAGCCTTTTAGCGAATGTGATTTCCCTCTGGAAAAGGAACAGGTCTATCTGAAGGGGAAAAAAAATCAATTATCATTTGCAAGGTAAGTGCCGAAAAGGTTAAAACCTGATCCTTGTGTTACACTCGTAAGCTGGATACGTGCTTGCTGCTTCCCTGATACCCAAGTCAGGGACATCTGAAATAATTGACTGTCTCTGGGGAATATTGTGGCTTTCACAGGTTTGGCTTCCCCCCTCTCTGATAACTGCAGTGCTGCTGCTTAAAATGTTTGGGGGTTTTTTTTATTTGACATTTTAGTGGCATTAAGGACTTGGGATTTGAGTTATGAAGGAGCCAGTGCTTGGTTGCAGAGGCAGCAGAACTGCTTAGAACTTGCTTTTGAATGTCCTCAAAGAGGGGAAAAAAAAAGACATCCTTCTAGGCAGGATGTCGTGCCAAGTATTTCTGGCTTTCTAAGGTTTCTATTGGTACGTCTGCGAACGTAACCATGAGTTGGTACCAGTGACATAAATTCGCTAGATTTTTCGTGTTGCAACGTAGCGAGAATGAAATAGTGTGGAAGGGTGTTAGACTGATACTTGTATTGGTCTGTCCGTTATAATCCATCTCTCTTTCTGCTTGCTATCGAAATTTCCCGAGTGTGTTTTCTACTCCAAAATTGGTGGTGCAACTCTTTTTCTTAACTGCTTTCTTGTCAGTTATTTAGAATTCTGATTCCCTGACATCAACCCAATTCATGAAGGCTTGTGCACAGTTGTAGGTTACAAATGGCCTTGTAGATTTGTGTGAATAATAAAGTCCTTTTCTTACACTTTTTATTTCTGTAATAAAGCAATTCACAGGAAAAGAAAGGGTTTCTCTCTCTCCACAAAGGAGAATGCTTTCCCTGCCCTCATAGAAGGGGAATGCTTGGCAGTAATACATACAAAGCTTATGTGATTTAAAAAAGAAAGCAGTGCACCTTTGCTCCAAAACCAGACAATTATCTATCAGTAAAGCATGAACTTCAAAGGCAGAAGCTCCTTTTCCTCTGTCCTGCTATCAGGCTCTCCTGGCATTTGTCATTTCAAGTAGTTCCTCCTTCATTTGCCACTGCTGAGGCATCACAAGAAATTCTTTCGTGCTCTAAAAATTTGTATCTCCCGCTTTTCTAAATAGATAAGGAGTTTTCTAAGAAATGGTGCATCTTCCTCTACCTCTTGTAAAGCCCAGTACACGTGTTCTGTAGCGCTCCGTACCTCAGGGATTCTTTTTGCCTCCAAAAATAGGACAGATATTGTAGCGAGAGTAGAGTATGGTTTGAATGATTGTTTAACAAGGCTTGTATCCAAATCTAGTTGAAGATAAAAATCCAGGTCTGTGATAATTTTTTCTGCCTAGAGGATGTTCAAAGGTGGCTCTTCCCTGTGTTTCCCACACGCTCGCCTTTTTACTCCCCTTTCTCAAAGCGCAGGCTGCAGTTGTCAGTGCTTTTCCACCGTCTGCAGCTGGGAGAAGAGAGCCAAACTTGGGCTGAGCAGTCGCGGTGGGGTGAGATTTTGGAAAAAGTGGATGCAGTCGCTCTGCCTTTGTTACTGAACAGGGTGCACCAAGAAAATGCAGGTTTGCTGGCAGTGCTCATTCTTTTTCTTTGGGATACTTCCCTGCAGAAAGTAGCACGAGCCGATAAAGAGGATGTATAAGCATGAGTCAGTTGTCCTTTTTTGCCTTCTTTATAAGGAGAAAACAGATACGTGTGGTTATTGCAGCACACAGCAGCTGCCTAGGAAATATTAAAAAAATTACGCAGATAGCCATAAGCAAAGTTTAGGTAGGTCTTTCATAATTTTAGTAATTCAACTATAGAGCAGAGCGTTACAGGCTCCTGCTGCTCCTCTCAGAAGCGTATGCAAACAAGCCCTAGGATGGCTCCAGATAAAGGTGAAAACATTCCAGTGATTTAATTCACAGCTTAAGTGACCATTGCCTGGTCATGGTGTTCCCAAATAAATGATTGATCTGGTTCATTATTTATAAGTCTTTGAGTGTTTAAAGTTCAATTAGACTTTTCTAAACAGAGAACCAATAAAACCCTATGTTGACTTGCTTGAGTAATGGCTAAAGGAGTTGGAAAGCAAACAGGATTTACAAAACTAGCTTTTAATATATATTTGTGATCTGACACACTCTGAAATGTGCCCAAGAACTCTAAAACAGATTACCTGAATATGTGGACTTTCTGAGAAAGTGTGATGAATGGCTAGCTGCCCTGCACTCCGTCCCTGTGGATTGCATGCTGAAACACTCATTTTGATAAAATAGTTTGCATTAGAATGTCACTGGTCAGAGACATCCCCCCGCACACACGCCTGCCTCTTCATTATCAATCTTGCTTGCCTGTATTGCGAGCTCAAGTCTCACCCTATTTGCACAGCCCCGGAGATTTGTTTTAGGTTAATTGTGAAATACGGGTTTCTGTTCTGAGAGGCAAGCCTAGCCAAAGCTTGGCATTTCCTGAGTGACAAAGATCTGTATTTCCAAGTAAGTAATTTTTCTAGGATCAGAATGAAAATTAGATATTTTTCAGTTCTTTGTAGAACGGAAATAGAAATAAGGTATCCTCTCAGAAGAATGTAAATGAAACGGAACAAGCAGACTCTCCACTTCAGATGTATCTTGTGCATAAAGGAGCTGATGCCCAGGTAGGTAGCAAGTATCGGTCAAGGGGGATGAACCAGAGGACCTTTGCTTCTCATCTATCTCCCAAAATCCTGAGGCTTGTCTGTAGGGAAGGAGCCAGGAAACCACAGTTGCTCCAGCTTGGCTGTTTCGTCCTATGTTGAGTTTTGGGGACTTGCAGGTTCTCTAGTGCCTCCATTTGGCAGGAGGAACCTAAAAGCCTGAAGAGCTGCAGCCCTTCCCACTGGTCACCCTGCCCCGAAGGTCAGGAGCCACAGGCTCACCCTGGAGATTGCTGTGCTCCTGGGGGGATTTTGGGGTCAAGTTTGGCATTTGAGGTGGTCCAAGGTGGCACCACAGGTGTCAGCTCAGGCTCCTTGCTGTTCTTGGTGCACCCAGAGCCTTGTCTTGTGTTGCCAGCAACAAAGAAAGGAAAAAATGAGGCAGATCTCTGATGAAAACCTGTTTGTATTGTAGCAGCATTTGTCAAACCTGACAGATAGAGGATATTTCCAGGAACTTAAAACCAGTGTTATCAGAAAATTATCCATCGGGGATCTCGAGAGGAAACAGGACTGCAAATACAAACGTTATCACACGCAGTCTGTAGTTGCCTCAAAAAAAAGTCATTGCAGTCGGCACTAAGTAACATTTCCAGTTCTCAGCAGGAATGTTTTTCAAAGTTGCATTTCTTTCAACCTATACGTGCAGATTTCTGTCTAGTTTAAGGACTGGTCAAGGTACACTATATAAGTGCTGGTGGTTTCAGTTTCTGGTTTTAAAATCTGGCACGTTCGCACTCGTTGTGATGGGTTGCAGATGTAGTTTGAGTGCGTTCAAAGAAAGAGATAGAACTGTGAACTTGAGGAAGAGTTTGGGAAGAGAAAGCTTGAAGCTAAAGAAGATGAACATAAATTTAAAGGAAAGTGCTTGGATCTTTTGGGATGAATGTAGTGTCACAGATTTGGGTTGGATGAAGAAAAAAAAAATGGGTGATGGAAGCTGTGGTGTGCTTGCAGGTGAGGACGTCCTGTGAAGGAAGGTGCTGGAGGGGAGGGTTTTGCAGGTGATCTTTGCAGACCTGTGCAAAGGTCATGAGAAAATACCGTGTCTTGCTGCGGACCGAGGAAGCCACTGATCCCGTTCGCTGTATGGAACACGTTTCCTCCCAGAAACGTTTAGCAGGTGGAAACTGGGACTGGACTCCTTAGTGCTGGGACTTCCCAGGCACATGGCATAAAACTGGGACTTAGTTGGGTGCTCATGGTGACTTTGCTGTGTCTGGGATGTGTGGGTCTGTCTTAATTATGAAACGCTTGTCCATATTGCACAGATGTAATAAATCTGAAATGTGTTGTGCTAGAAAATAGCTGGTATGTGTGTCCTGGGCTTCCACCGATGTCTGTGTAGTCACGCAGCTAAAATTGTTTTTGCTTTGTCCTGGCTTGCTACCTACTTGTCAGATGAAGAGTAAATACAACGTTTATTAATATTTAATAATATGGTTTCAATAAAATAGAGCAGCTCTGAAATAGAAATGAGATTGGTTTTGTGATAATACATTTAAATGGGAAGGCTTGGATATCCCTGGGAACATGACTCCTTTTAAATGCAAATCATTTTGTTTGCAGGTACCTAACTTAATAATCAATGCACATAATCAGAGAATTTTTGTTCCCAGGAGCTCAGTTCTGGCTGGGAATATACACAAACTTTGTTTTTATATATTTTTTTTTTCCCCAAAGTACTAAAATAAAACCAAGAGTTTTCAACGTGGCAAGGTGTAATAAGCTTATTCTCAGAAGTGCTAAAAAAGCTAAAAGCTAGTTTGTAGAATTAAGCACTGTGGCAAGAAAGGTCTGTTCCTTTGGGGTAACTTCTACCTTGCGAATCGTGGTAGAACGTTGCCGTTCCATAACCTGAAATTGCGTAAAGTTTCACGTTCCCGTGCCCGCTCGTGCTCCAAGGCTTCCCTGTACTGGTTCTCCCTCATCTCGGAGTGTTTAGTAAGGCGAAGAAGAACTTTCTAGTTGTGACTTTCATAAACTGGGCCAAATTCAGGAAGAGGTCCAGTGTGTGAATGAAGTAAAACTTGCTGATGTTTCTGCTCTGTCTCTCAAAATAACAGGATCATGGAATAAAGAACTGTCAGTCCATTCTTCTGGCTCCAAGAGTGAGTTAGGTTTTTGCTGATGAAAGTTTGTCTGACGTCTTCCTAGAGACATCCAGCACTGAAGGTGGTCTTGTCTTAGAAGCCTCATGATCTTTCCTGGGTTTAGGTGAGGAGCTCGTATGTCTGACTCTTACTCCAGTTCCTGAATCCGGGGCTACCAACTACCAGCCCTCCGTTTTCACTGTCTCGCTTCTCTTCCCAATCTCTGACTAGTTCCTGTGTTCATTTGCTTTGCTTTTAGGCGAGGGCATTGTGTTTGTGCTTGTTTCTGCTCTGTGGCATTGCTCTCTTTACATCACCTTTAGTCATGCTGAAAGCGTTTTCCCTCATCATCTGCCCCGGTGAACTGCAGGGATAATTCCCACACTGGATTTTTATTGCTCACAAAAGAGTTTGTCGAAGTTCGGTAAAAGCTTACATGGAAGGTTAATGGCACTAATGCTCTTCCTTCCTCAAAGGGTGTGTAACTTGAGTAAGTTCTCTAATTCCAGATAGTTTCACCCCTGGAAAGCCTAACTCAAAGTGGTTGCGTTCTGCCTGTTTATACATATCCCTTCTTGTTACCGTGTGCTGCACCTTAAATCTAAATCACCTTTAAGGATTGCTGTTGCCAGGGTCTTTTGGGAAGCAAGTCAAGAAACAATGTTTGCTGGAATAGCCTGAAGACTTTTTATCTTGCCGCTGGCTGTAGTGTGTGCATTTTTATTACTTCTGCGCTGCCTGGTAAGAAGAGGAATGTTGTCTTTTTTAAATGTTCCCAGAAATTTTAGCCTGTGGTTTGTTGGGGGGGGGGTTGGTTTTTTGTGTGTGTCTGATAGCCTTTCTGTTGTGTGTGGGGGTACTTGATAAGGTAACATTTTTCTTAATGATCATTTTCTTGATGTCTGTACATGTTGTCTGGCACGAGAGCACTGATCTGGGAATATTTTTTTTTTCAAGAATTGGCAGCTTTTTGTATAGTTAATAGAGGATCTTATGTCAACCTTAGCAATCCTGTTTCTGGTCCCATTTGCTAAAATAAATAATAGAGGAATCCCACAATTCAGTTTCTTTCAGAATTTTATTTTGGTAGACATTTTGTCCTCGTGGGGTTGTCAGAGACTCAACAGCCTAGTTGGCAGATGAGCAGGCGGTCGGTGGGCCGGGGAGGCTGCTAAAAGCCCCTGGGCTCGGGGGGGTCCTCCTGGCTGCCCCACAGCCAGCAACACTGACCTCCCCTGCAGCCGTCTGGAGAATTTCTGTGCTCTGCATATCCACATCTGCTGACTTGGAGAGATGTCAGAATATTAGTTTTTCCTCAGTTAGCAGGTCGATATGGTTTGAACGTATGCGTAGTTAGCTATTTAGAAATAGTCCCTTGAGGAAAATATGATTGATACCGTCTCAGTGTATGCAGTTGTAAGCTTTTAGAAGCTTTTGAAGAAAAGCCTGAGTGGTTTGTAAATACCTCCAATGTCTTTTTTTACCTGTGAAGCCAGTAAGCCCATGGACAAGGGAGATCTGGAGCCGAGGAGCATGTGGAGGAGGGGAGCGATAAGTCACTGTGAGATCTAGATCTGTCCTGAGCATTGCCTGTTGGCCTCTGCTGCAAGCAGGATACCAGGCTAGATGGGTCATTGGTCTGACCTTGTACAGGTGTTTGCATATGCAATTATACATTGAAAAAGAAAATAATAGTCTGATGAAGTGTAACTGAAATGTTTTCATCTTTAAAAAACATGCGTTGTAAGTTATGTTTTATAGGGGTTGCATTTTTAGTAGCAATTCAGTTTAAACCTTTTAGGTACATTTTGAAGAGAGTGGTTGCATTTGCCTTCTGTACCATTCAGAGTTAGTGGGTTCAAAAGAGTCGGCAAATGTTAAGGAACTTAGCGCATTCTCCCAGGAGGAGAAGTTTTTGAAGGCTGAAATAGGAAAAAATGATCCCTGTAGGAGAAGGACATGCAGTTCTCACCCACCTCTTGCAGACTTGTTTCGCTTTGCCGCTTCCAATGCGGAGTATCGTTGGGCATCTCGGAAAGGACTTAGTCTGATCCCATAAAGGCATTCCTCTGGTCCCATGTTGTAAAAATACTGCTAAACGTAGCGAAAAGGTGCCTGTGCTGTTTAGAGGCTCTGTTGAATGATGTTGGCTCCCGACCCCCGTGCTGAGTGAAAGGGAGGGCAAAACGTGAGAAGCGGAAAGCTTTGGAGGGAAGGGAGGTGATGGGGATGTGCCGCTGCCGGTGATGTGGGTGGGCAGGCCCAGCAGAGTGCGTCTCGTCAGCTGGGTACAGGAAGAGAAATGAAATGTTGGAAAGAAGGGTCCTTCTGCTAACTCCTCTTTTGGTTAAAGGCCTCATGTATGTGGCCACGGGAGGAGGGGGGTAGGAAGCAGCCGGTGTAGCTGTGGCTCTGGTACTCTGGGGGAGGGAGCTACACCCCTTTCCCATTTACCTTAGATCACTGCTATAATAATTGGGAGCAGGACTCTGGATTTTGCTCTGTGTAGTCTGTCACAGTGTGGTGGAGAAATGTTGTCTCTTGAGAGCCAAGAAATACAGTTAATCTTTTGGTAGAAGGACTGGGTTTTGTTGAGGCATGGAGAAATAAAATAATGGTATGTTAAAAATCGACGAACTCGAGTCCGTCCTTGGACGCTGCATGCTTTCCCTGCTTAATTTAGGTTTCGCAGCACTAAGAGGCTTTTTGTTAGAAACACCTGCAGAAAGAGAATACAAGAGCAATGTGTCAGTGGTTTTAGCATGGGGCCTGGTGGTGACCTTCCCCCCCCGTGAAACGTGAAAGGAGGAATAAGAAGACCCTTCTGTGAACCCAGCAATTATCCCGCTGCTGCAACCTTGAGCATTAAAAAAACCCGCTGTTTTTGAAAAAGGATTTCTGAAAAGCTTGTTTTCATGTTTTCCTGTTTAAGCCCTCAGAATGCATTGTTTTGAGTTTTTTCTCTTAACTATGCAAGGAAGGATGGGGTGCTTGTTTTTGTCTGAGGTGCTCCTTTGCTGTCAGAATTTTATGGGATGGGGCTTTGTGCAGAATAATGTATGACCTGGGACTTAGAGAACATTTGCAACTTGTAAACTTTGTCCCCAGCCAGGCCCCTGGCCTCCCAAGTCCTTAGCAGTATTGGTGTTAGGACAGCATAGTCTCTACAGCCTGAATTCTTTTTTCCTGTGTCCCTGCTCTGTCCTCTGGGTTTTTTAAAATCTCTGCTCCTCTCGGTGCTGCTCTGTGACTCAAACTCTCTGCTTCACTGCTTCCTCTTTGCCCTCTGCTTTCTCCTGGGCATCCATCTCTGTCTTTCCACAGTCACTCTTTATCTGTTTGCCTCTTGCTCGTCCTCTTAAAATGGTGGGTAGGGGGGGTGTTAACAAAAAGAATTAATCTGGGTTTATACACCTAGGAAGGTAAGTACCGAATACGTAGTGAATTTAGTAGTTAGCATTTGACCATCGTGCTTTCCTCTCTGGTTTCTTTTCATCCTTAGTTGTTTTGATGTGGTGTAAATGCCGTGGGTCAAATTTTTCAGTCACGTACGAGTCGTGCGTGTGAGGTACTGAGGTGGTGCTTCTACGGCGTAATGGGACTCTGGTCCGATTCTTTGTGACTGGAGGGAAGGTGGGGAGGAAGGACCATGATTCTTCATGTCCCACAGGACAGGCTCTGAACTGACGGCAATCCCAGTGCTGCTGCCTTTCCCCGGTCGGGAGCTGCCTCTGAAATATCTTCCATCATCTTGCTGCGTCCTTTCAGCCTGGGCCAGGAGTCGTTAGTGCTAGGTCTCTGTCTTCATGCTGCCTGGGAAGCACGAAGACAAGAAAATGGGTCACCTTCACTTACAGTGGACCCAGACTGGTACTGTATGACACCTTAAGGACAGACCTTTTCCTCACAATACGTAAATTCTTAGAGCGGCTCAAGGTGGGAAGGCATAAGTCCTCCCATGTGGGAGGACTAGGAATAAAAGCCTCAAATCTGAATTTGTAACTCCTGGTTTGGCCACAATAATGGGCTGGTTTTAGCTATGCTCTGTCATCACTTGGAGGCTGTGGCTGCACGCAGAGCATGACGGGAGAAGACGGGCAGGACGGCAGGAAAACAATCTTGAAACAACCTTGGAAATTCCTCAGAGACCCCTACTGATGATGGGAGGACAGAGAATAGGAAAAATGTAATCCAGGAGGTGGCTTTGTAGAAGATATATTTGTGTATGAACCTGCAGCACGCGTCTAAGTTCATGATAATGGCAAGAATTTACTTCTGCAGTAAAGTTTTCATTTTCCATTAACTTCTAATTTATCGCTATTTAATCCATCCTATGCTATAGGCATACACCTTGAAATGTAGAAAAAGAAGTTTACGATCCAGGTTTAACAATGAAAACTCTGTAGACTATCAAAAAAAGCAACCACCGTTTCAACTGATCCATCTAATGCTTTTCCATAAGAAAATAATCCTCATTTTCAAATTGCTTTATGATCAGTGAGACAGAGGAAAGCAGTACGGAGATAGAGGAGTGGTTTTTTTTAATGCACGTTCGCTCTGTTTGAAAGAAACCTGGTGTATTGCAAATGTTCAGGAGACACCGAGCAGAGGAGAAGCTATTGGGTGCATGCAGATGGAACCTCGGGTTCCGCAGCAGTTCCTCGGTGGTCCTGAGCAGATAGAGGTGGGACTGGCATATGGAGACCTTCCTGAATCTCTGACCTCCCTCTGCCAGCTTTGGTTTCTTCAACTTGACCAACAGAAGACAACGTGTGCAGAGCACCAATGGAAACGTTTGCCCTTTGGCAGAAGGTTTTTGACCACTTGCTCTGTCTGATGTCGGGTTTCCCAGCTCCAGCGAATGCCTCTACCTGGATATCAGCCCGGTGGCCACTCGCCACCACCGCTACCACCAAGTCTCAGCTTGCCAGCTTGCTGCTGTCCGGAGGTGCTAACTTCAACGGCTCTTTACAAAGCGGGAATTTCTCATTTCATTAGGCTTTCTATTGTCACTATCCTTGCTCGGTTGGTTTTCATTTCTTAATACACGAGGTGTGCAAAAACCCCATCACTTCAGAGCACAGTAGCGATGAGTTTTCTTCCGTCTATTGACAGCTATGGGTATTTGCC
Source organism: Phaethon aethereus (assembly GCF_964289735.1). Taxonomy (NCBI): domain Eukaryota; kingdom Metazoa; phylum Chordata; class Aves; order Phaethontiformes; family Phaethontidae; genus Phaethon; species Phaethon aethereus. The sequence continues at coordinate 2,724,630 of NC_138583.1, read as the reverse complement.
CTTACTGCAGCTCGAAGAGTTAGAGACTGTGTGTGTGTGTATGTGTATATACGCCTTTTAAGTACCATTTTTTCTTACCACTTGTCTTGTGGACAAGTGAGTATGTCATGTTGCTTGCGTAACATGCCGTGCCTCTGTGGATACAGTGCGTCAGATACCTGATTCTTTCCTAAAGTCACTTCTTCCAGACGCGTGCCACGCATAATTCTCCCACGCTAAATAGCACTGGCGGAAAAATTCGTAGTTGGTGTTCCAGAGTAGGAAACACCATGTATGTATAATGTAAATTCACTGGTATGGTATTTGGAGTTGTTATACAGACTTGATTAATATGCTGAATTAAAAAATATGTTCTGTGTGAACAGCAGAATATGATTTTTTTAATTATATTTAGCCTTTTTGTACATTATACAGGTGAAGTAGCTGCTAATGTAATTTTGCAGTATTGGAGGTAATCATGCTGTTGCAGGTGGTTTTGTTTTTTCATCAACTTTGAAAGTAAGAATAACAGGTTTTAGCCTGTTTTCAAAGGAAGGATATGTACATTTGGATGATAAACTTCAGGGCTATACTTCTGCCTTGACTGCACACACGCTTCGGCTTCAGTCCTGTAGCTTGTGAGCACTCAGGTGCTTCTGGGATCTCTCACAATTTTCGGTTCTGAACACAGCCCATCCAGTACCGCGCATGTGGGAGGCTACATGCTGTTGTTGTGTACGAGAGCTTCGCTGAGGGTAAGATCTGTCCAATTTGGATTTTGTGTTTCTGCAGAAACACAGCTGAATTGGTTGCAGTTAGGTGTACCTCTTCAGCGTCCCTGGGACTGTCCATCCATGATGTGTCAAGTCCTTGGTCCCGCTATCAGGGGTGAAGGTGAGCCTGTGCCTGGGGCACCCCTTTGGTAGCATCAGTGGGGATGTGGGATGTGCTCCACATGCCTTGAGCTCAGCGACTGCAGGAAGAGAAAGCCCGCTCCTGGCTCTCTTTCGTCCTTTTAGTTATTCCCTCAAGTAGGAAGAATATGATGCTTTCCTCCAGCTATGAGTTCAATTTTTAAATTTGAAATATTACTCGTGGAAGTAAACAACCCCGTTGTTTTGTAATTCTTGCATTTAGGCGACTGATGCAAATGCCTTTTAACTCCCAAAAGTAAATTGCCGCGGGTTTCATTCTGCTAGATCCTGTTTTCTGATGCGTGTGCCAGCGTGAGGGTTATTCCCAGACCAGTCATAATTCACTGACTCTTTTAAAAAGGGTTCCACTGAAACATTCAGCTAAATCCCAAGATATGTTAAGTCATTTAATAAGTGAGGCCTCACTGAGCGCTGCGGGTCTGCTGTCTTTAGTAAAGCTTAAACTGCAAATTCCGTATTTCATGGCTTTTGCACCTGAGCCCTTTCCCACAGAAAGATCACCTTCTGCGGAGACTGACCTGTAGAAGCAAACCCTTCCTTGTTATTTCAGTCTAATGAAGATTTTCAGCTTCTGGATTCCTCACAAAGGAATAGTCTAGTGTAGAACTAGTGTTACAATGTTTACAGTGCCTTATAATTTTCATTTTTGTTGTCTTGTTTTGTAGCTACTTGTCGAATAATTCCCAGCAAGCTCAGATAACATTTTCGAGTAAATGTCATTCCTTTCAGAAAATTAGTAATACACCTGAAAATAATAGATCTTTCCTCTCTTGTACAGTCTGTTGGTTTCTGGCTTTTTTGTTGTTTTTTAGCCAACAACTTGCTTGACACCGATTCCTTGAGGCTTACTCTGTACTAATGCCTTGAAAAATCTATGTGGTCTTTCCACAAGACGTCTCGGTCATCAGTCAGGCTTCAGTGAAGGTGGAAAAGCAGCCAAACTGTGGTGTCCATACAAGATGTTCTTAAAATCCACTTGTGTTGATATGCAATCTAACTTTCAGGTCAGTCTTTTTTTAGTTAGCTGGGAAAAATATCACTAATGATAGTCCCTGGTGCCCTTTTCAATGGCTTGTGCGCACAGGACAGAAGTGCAGGGAGCAGTGCTGAAATGCTGTCGAACATTTGGGCATTTGAGTGTCACTTCCCAGAAGTTGGTTACAGGAAACGTGCATCTACATGGACTGCTTCTCTCCTCGCTGTGAGTGGCAGCATCCTGTTCAGGTGCCCTCAGCGGACTTTGGCCAACCTGTCGTTGTCCCCAGTACTCTAAAGTAGAACTTGCAATGTAATTACAGAAGAAGGAATGTAACTTTTATAACAAGGTAAAAGATTTCACTTCTGCTAGAGCAGAAAGTTGTTTGAGCTTCTGTTTGTGCAAAAAATTACGTAAAGCAAATTGCCTAAACTTTTACCGTACTAACACGTTGCAAATATCAAGGGATGTGTTTGCTTTTGTGCTCGCATGTACAGAGAGTTAATGGGCAAACTGTTGATGCAGTCACATCGAACTGGGTCTGTTGAGATTTATTGTTAGTAGCTTACCTCCCTGGCATTTTAGGCCAAGGACAGAGGCAGGGTATAAGGAACAAAATGATAGATATCTAAAGGGGGGGGAAAAAAACCCCAAACCACAACGTTAGATTATTTGTAAATTAGAAGGGTACTTTAAGGATGGCTGTTAAAAGGCTTATTTGCGAACTGCTGCCTCTTGAAGATTCGAGGGTGCAAGTGCCTCATGAATATCTGAAGAAAAAACAGTCCATTTTTAAGACCAAAAGAATCACTGTATCTAAACAAACGCAAGTGCTTTGTTAAATCAAGCACATAGCGGTTACAGAGTGCAACAGAGGAAAGTCAAATGAGATGCAGAATTCAAAGCAGTGAGGTCTAGTTAAGTAGCAGTGGTTTACTAGAGACTGTACGAAATGTGTCATCAAGATTTTAAGTTGATTACATTTATTTTTTTTTAGGTATGTAATTGCAGTCATTTATTCTCAGGTTCATTAAAAATTGAAGTTGTTTGAGCTCTTTAGCCCTTGCAGAAGGCTGTGTTTGGCAGAAGTCAATCTTCTAGAAACAGACGAGGGAGGACGAAGCCTCCTTGGACAAAGAGCAACAAACGTAGCCCATGCCGAACCAAAGCTGCCTGTAAATGCCAGGTAGTAAAATATTTGGTGTATGTCACTGTTAAGGACACAGTTAGAACCACTGTTGATGTTGACTTGTGCAGCATTTTCCTCTGTATGTAAATGTTGCAGTCTAAAATTATACTCTCCTTTTTTTTTTTTTTTTCCCCATCCTTAACATGCGTAAAGTGCTTCTGCTATTAAGGCCCTTGTACCTTGTCACTTCCAAATGCACACTGTGCCATGATGAATTTATATATGCCTTTGAGGTATATATTTTCTTCTCTGATTACTTGCATGCAGTTCATGGAAGGGTGATCGCTACCTTCACAGGGTCATGGTCCCGCAGACTATTCTGTTGGCGATCAGAGCTCTGCCACGGTTATCGGTCTAAGTCCTGGAGCGTTGTGCATGCTGCATTTCTCTATGGGCAGCATGACTGCGAAGACCAAAAGTAATGTCTCTTGCTACTGTCTCTTCATTCAAGTTAGATAATCTTCATAATCTGGAGTTTTTTAGAAACCAGGGACTAGTTTTTATTGTAGGACAATATTTTTGTAAACACTTTTCTGAGGAGACAGATAAACCCTCTTTATGTGTCATGATTGCTTAAGCATCTGAAAATGTTGCATTGGTGGGCAGCTGTGGTAGCTCTGCGTTCTTGGAACTTGTGCTGTGATGCCCCTTGGCTCCTCATGGATTTACTAATCTTCAACATGCGAGAGAAGACAGAAGGTGCTGCTGCTTTTTCCCTCCGCTATTTCCTAATTATCCCTTGCAGTATATTTTTCTGCTACTTTCACTACTTTTTCTCTGTCATTTGGTTACCCTAATTCTTCCATCCCTTAAGCTCCTCCTTTTCCCAGCAAGAATTTGTACATATAGTATTTTCTGTAAACCACCACCTTACAAGTTTGCTCTGCACAGGTAGTCCTTGCCGAAACGCCCAGTGCTGTATGGAAATGGCAGATTTTTATTTCCCTCGAGAGCCGTTCGAATGGAGGTGTAGAGCCTTCTGTTGGGATTAATGCTGGTGAAGATGTAGCCGGAACTTAGGCTTTGCCTTCAGGTCTGAACAAGATGACTGGAAAATATCAAAACAACCGAAGCCGTTAGGGTGATTGTGGTGATGGTTATCTTGGGCAGGTTTTTTGAGGGAGGCTTTTCTCGGGGGACCTTTTGTTCAGGTGTCCTCACATCTGGATTGCTGACCTTTCTTTGCATCATCGAGGCACAATAATGAGGACAATACACAGAAGCTGGTGGTTTTTATGGATTTTAGAGAAATTGGTAACTAAACATAAAGCTTTTGAACTGCCACGGGGTTGTAATCAGCTTGTTTTCCCTGGTGAAATCCTCTTTCCATTAAAATTAGTAGTGGTCTCCTGACAGCTGTATGCCAGTTCATGTTATTGGGTCAGAGTGTAATCATACAGATGGTATTGCACAAGAAATTGTGTTGATAGCCATAAAACACATGGGTAGTAGCTGTGTTTCTCACGGGCCTAAAAGGGTATTGCTCCTTTAACTTGAGACAAGTCTTCAGTGCAAAGTTTAGGGATGTTTGGCAGTATTTCTTCCCGTCATCTCTTTTGTGTTATAAAAAGTAGTTTCAAAATAAACGTTTGAAAAAAAACAACCTTATTGTGGTGTTTTCTTCACTAGCACTGCAAACCCGTTTGGTGGGCTTAAGACCAGTAATTAGTTCTACTGTTTTATCCAGAAAAAGCATTGGCCCAACTCTGAATGGCTCCCCCCAGATCAATAGATTTATACAGTGTCGCTGCTGTTATAAAGTGAAGGTGTAAGGAAACTTTACTCTGCACTTGGAATAATTTATTTGGGCCCTTAATACAGAATGCTATGTGATAAATATTTTTAATTAATTTAAATGTTCTGCAGCTAGTGACGTTCACAGATTTTCTTCGTATCTGTTGATGAACTTCAACAGAGATCATTTTCTTTAATATTTCAGTGTGAAGAAAACTGGGTAGTGTTAATTTTTCAGAGAAATGAGGTCTTAGAGAAGTGTGTATAAATACTCTGTGTGCAAATCTGAGGCATCGGAGTGCAACGTCTAGGGTTGTTGGTAATGCTTGACATTTGGAAAGTAAGTTGGAGTGTCTTACGCAGGAAATTAGGTACATCGTGGGTACTGTGAACTGACTAATAGAGCTGTTAGGCAAGACTTTGACAGGATGGGACAAGAAAAGAAAAAAAAAAAAAGGCGTGTTATATATGTTGAATAGATTGCTGGTCCTAATTAAGTGCTACCTGTGGCTTGGTAGACATAGTTTTCACGTCTTTATGCTGCAATGTAGTTTTCGGTTGCAGAGCAACTCAAGGTATAAAAACTCTTTTTTCCTGGAGAGCTTTATGTAACTGTTCTTTCTCTCCCCCCTGCCCCTCGATGTGTCACTCTTGCTGTAGAAGATTTATTCCGGTTTTGGTTGTTATTTCAGTGCTTTCATTTGTTTAAGGTGAGATTGGGTGATGATTGTTCAATGGAGAAAAAACTCATAATGTTAAATAGATCTCTGTATATGATGGGTCTCATCGTCAACTTAAATTATTGTGCGTTGCAAGTGCATCTTGTGGTATTTGTCTGAAATAGCTTCAAGCGTCAGAGGCAGTTTTTCATTACAGATAATAAGGTTCAGACTTTTCAAACGTCACCCGAAACATAAAATACCAGAAACCCTAGTTAGAAAACAGTACTTCTAGTGTTGCAGTTGTTATGAAAATATATAAAAATGGAGATGCACATGCAAATTTCTGCCTCGTGTTTTTGCAGGCACTATCCTGGTTGACAATATGCTGATCAAAGGGACAGCAGGAGGGCCGGACCCCACCATTGAACTCTCCTTAAAGGACAACGTAGATTACTGGGTGATCCTCGATCCTATCAGCCAGATGTTATACCTAAATAGCACTGGCCGAATTCTGGACAGAGACGTAAGTTTGGGGTTTGCCGTTTGTTTTCTTTTCTCCTCATAGACATTAATTTGTAAATCCGTGTATGCTCACAGAAAGACCGTAAACCAAGAGCTGCTAGAATATAATCGCTGCGTCTATATTTTGGCCCCAGATGGCTGTGAACAGAGTTAATTTGATTCTTTACTGGGACTTATTTGGAGCTCGCAGAAACTTGACCACGTGTACAATTATCATATGTGGGTGAACACAACAATAAAGACCGAACAAATAGTTGTTTGGGTTGGCAGAAATAGATAATGAGCCAAACTTGACTTGTTTACTGAATTAAAAACATATTCTGGTTTGCTGCTTTTGTCTGGAAGAAGCGCTGCTTACCTCATGTCCCGTAACATGTATTAAAAGCCTGGTCTGGTCGTTTGAGTTGACTTACAAGATGTGAGAGAGAGCAAAGGAATTGTGAATATTGCAGTTCTCTTACGAAGCCTGACGTGTTCAACTGAGAATGTGTTCATTTAGATTCTTTTTTCAAGGCAGCATAAAAGTCGTGTGGTATGCTCGTTCCTAACAGCATTAAAGAAATATTGTCAGGTTAAGTTAGATTTTTATAAAAAGAAAGATTAAAAGCACAAAATAGTGTTCTCATCTGTGCTAATTTCATTGAAGAGAAACACTTCTACAATAGAGATATGTTCTCACAGCGTTACAGCATTGCTGCAGTTCATCAGAATCCGAAAGGAAAATTGACTCAAAAGTGACCGTAAGCATCATGGAAGGAGTGCTTTAAAGATCAGGAGTTCTCCTTGGAGTGCATGAAAGTTTGTTTTGTATTAGCTTGATTGATTGATTGTCTTCTCCATGTGTTCTGAACTATATTCAGAAGTACCAGAAACAACATGTGAATTTTTCTTCATTTCCATTTTTAGTGTAAAAGAGCTAATTGAATTCAGCCATTCTTAATTTAATTTAAACTCACAAACTCTTCTCATGTGTGAAGCAAAAGGGTATGCAGCACAAAACATGGCAGAAGGGACGCGGTGGCAAAAGAGTGCTCTGTGCGTCGGCAAAGACTCAGCATTCCCTCAAGTGCCAAGCAGCAAACTGCCCTTTGAGGAGACAAGCAGGTGCTGGAATATGTTTGCCTTTTCAGTTTCATTTGAAGTCAGAGCAAAAAGGAAGAGCCCCTACCAGGAGGTGAGGCTTAAGAGCCACCCTAGGAAACATAGGGTCAATTCTTCAGCCCACACGAGTCTGCATATCCATATGGCATTAGGAAACAAAATTGTGTCCTGTTACTTAGTGCTAATTCTGTTTTTCCATTCCCATTTTGGTGATACTTTTCTATCTACAGGGTCATTCACCTGAGCTGCTTTACCTGAATCTAACTAGATGCTTTACCAAAGCAACCGTGTCAAATTATTTGATTTCCAGTGTTAGTAACAGTCTAACTAAACTCACAAATATCTTACGTTATTATGAATACATACGGACACTTTACAGTGACGTTCTTTGCAAGAAGTAGACTGAAGTCGTGAGGAAACAAGTGGAGGGGATACATTTTCTTAATTATATATAGGTAATATTGGTGTTTTTACATTGGTACTGAAGGGGTTATTTCCTTATTTTTTGCTATGAACTGTAACACTTCTTATCCCTAGTAATGTAGTGCTGGGTAGAATTACTCATTTGTGTTTGTTTATGTTTACCGGGATAGGAAAAGCAAATCTGAGATTTAAGGTAATTGAGATTTTGGGTGTGAGCCCCACTGTAGCTGTCTGGCGTGGTCTCAATGAATTGCTCTAACTCACAAGCCAAAGAAAATGAAAGCAACCCACAAAACCCCCACTGACGGAGTCAAAATGTGAAATTTATGTCAGGGACTTGATTAATATGGCTCTTACTTAAAGGCTCTTTCCAGCCTTCAGAACCAGAGCTGTACAAACCCCCTAAAATGCAAATACATTCAAGAGTGTGTGCAGTTCCTTTTTTTCTTTTCAAACAAAAAAGTAAACTATTTTTCTCATCTTTCAAGTTAAAACCATGTGAAACCTAGTAGTACCAATAGAATTTGGGGTTTTATTAAGTTGAACCTTAAAATTCAATTTTTTTATTGTGGAGCAGAAATTGTACTCTCTGATTCACAAATGGTGCATGTATGATTGCATTCAATATATTTGGATATTCTTCCCATTTTTCTCTCCGATGTGCCCGCTTGTCAACTCCCTGCTGATTCAGTTAGCCTGATCCTGTTCTTTTTTATTACTTTTCTTGAAGGAAAATCTTATTAGATGCCACTGATTGATTTTAAAAAGAATGACAGTATGTTTTCCAAACAAAATCAGATAAAAGAAAATTCCAGACTTTTCTTCCAAACCTTTAAGTACTTGGGAAGGATGAGCAGCGGTAAACCAGAACTGAAGGTGGAAGGAACTGCTAAAAGCTGTTGGGATAATTTGTCCCCAGCATCATAATCAGTTTGTTACACTGTGCCATTATGTATTTATGTTTATTGTCTATAAATGCCTAGACTGCTGACTGTTTGTTTAAAGGCTTTTTTTAAATCCGAGCACTGACCCAGCAAAAATTGTATGTGTCTGAAAATAACATTGGTCCTGTGCTCTTGTCATGTTTTACCAAACGCAACAAACTTTTTTTTCAAATGTTCTTGTGAAAAAGACCAAATCCAGAATATCATGTATTTACGCAGGTATTGTTACAACTAATTCTGTTTTTCTTGGGCATTGCTAATATATCCAGATAAACTCAGTGGCGTTTCAAGTTGATTAAAGGTGGCCTAAAAATTCTTGGATCTTTTGTAAAGAATGCCAGCTTGAAAAATAAATGGAGATTATGATGTGTTAGAGGCTTAAGTTAAGTTACAGATGATACTTGGTATGTTCCTACCTGTGTTAGAAGTTCCACGGGTAAAAGTAGAACCACATCATAGCTGGCTGCAGGTTTTTACAGCAAAGAGAATGGACTTGTAGTTAAAAGCTCATGCTGTATTTCATCACAGAGAAAGTTGAGGGTAAATGTAAAAAAAAGAACAGGTATTTCCTGTAACACCTCCACACCACCGTAAAGCTCCCTTCTTTCCCCAAGCACGCTGACTCTCTAAAAACTGGCCAGTGCCAAAGTCTGAAGGGTAAAGAAAGCCATATGGTTCTAAAATCCATTATAGCAGAAGTGGAAAAAAATCAATCATGAATTGAAGAAACTGTAGCATTCAGAATGAGTGAAAGCATAATTACTTAGATATATAATTATGGTAGCATTGTAAGTCTCAGAATTTCAGTACAAAAACCTGTTTGCATTCACTGTATAGAATAGTATGGCACAGGCATCTTTATGCTACATTTTTAGTTGTTTATTCTCTTGAAGACTTTGAGGTTAATGACTATAGAATGTTTTCATTTTGTCCCTTCCCATACTTGCTCGCTCTCTGCTGAGTGTTAGATACAAAATCAAAATGGACTTGCTGTCAGTAGTTTACACGTGCCCGACTGTTGCTTCAGCTATGCAAACCAGCACTTGCCGTGGTAGGAACGTTGTGAATAGAAGTCGTGCAGGAATGCTGTATTTCCGTAGCAGTCTTTCTGAAGTCCCATTTCAACCAAAGGTGCCTCTTCCTTTGTTCTTCTTAGAATTGTTTTATTAACTCAGGTAAGTAGCAATAGCCTTTCCAGCTTGAATGTCTTTACCCGTTCATCAAGTTTGGGAGTTATTTTATTTGAATATTATGATGTTCACTGGAGTAAAAACAACAGGACTTTGGATTGTCTACACTTGAAGGTAACCAAGTTGTTTCTAAATTCCTTGGTAAATGTAAGCGATAGCATACTGAATTTATTTTTGACTTGACCTTTCAATTCCAACATTAATAAACCAAACGTTAAAATGTTTCATGTTTTCTAGGTATCTTTTAATAATCAGATGATGTTCAAAAGATGTGCTTTTTTTCTTGTTGTTGTTCTCAAGGGAAGCGTGAAGGGCTAATCGTGCTGGGGATTTTTATTTCTGTGTTAGCACATACAGCTGGCAAAGCTCGGGCTGCAAAATACAGCTTTGAGACATGTAAGTCTACGTGAAATATTGCCAGCATGAGTTGTAGCCAGGACGCTCTCAGAGAAGCTTTTTAATCCAGACATAGAGCATTAAACACAGCACATGCAGGCTGATGGGCTATCAGTGAACCTGAGCCGTATTAACATCAGCGGGAAATTTAACTGTTAGTTCAGATTTTGAGTATGTATTACAAAAATGTATTTTCACTTACAGCCACCGATGTCTATTCAGTCCATTGTGGTGCAAGTCCAGTGTGTTAACAAAAAGGTTGGCACCGTTATCAACCATGAAGTACGGATTGTGGTGAGAGACAGGAACGATAACTCGCCTCGGTTCCAGCAGCAGCGGTACTATGTGGCAGTAAATGAGGTCAGAACCGCTTACCTTTTTTTCTCTTTTGTGTGGTATCGTTGCTAAATGTCACGTTTCAGTTCTTTCACTTCTCGTTTGAAAACCCTGTAAATTCAGCTGTCTGGAACTCTCCTCCCTTTGTGTCGCTTTGGAAAAATGCAGCATAGACAGTATACCTGAGCTTTTAGCATGTAAGCTGTTCTTCGTTTTTTTTCTTACTGAGTAAGATGACAAGCACGCTTCTCATCAGGATGCTTGTAGTATGGCAGAAGACACTGGAATCTAAAGCTATGTCTCAGTGAGTGAAGCACTGAAGTCTGTTAAATTTACAAAATGTTTTACTGCATTATGCAGTCGTGTCAAGAAACCTGGAAGTAAAAAAAAATGTATTTCTGAAAAACAAATAGTTCAAAAGGTTTTATTACCAATATTGAAGCTTGGCAAAGTGCAGTTTTGGTTTTTTGTTTCTCTTTATTAAACTATGTCTGTGAAAGGAGTTCTTTTGCTTGATCTTTTTATGAAATAGAGAGCTGTGGGCTGGACTTCTCCATATTATTTGAAGGAAAAATTTGATTTCTTTCTTGAGCTGATACAACTTCATTTCACTTTACAGTTAAGTTTTTTATTTTTGCTAGGCGTTGAATAATCTGCGAATAAGCAGTACAAAGGATCTGTGTTTTCAGTAAGTTAGTATCCTGGGGCTTTAGTGATGAGAAGTGGAAGTGGGATGTTACATGCAGAAGTGGAAATGTCCGGACTTGAAACTAAGAGGAGAATGGAAAGATGGGTCAGTCTTCTGCAGGTAAAGGTTAGAAGAGTTATAGTTGCATTTAAGAAAACAAAGCGGTTGAATATGTAGTGTGCGTTGCGTCCCTGTTGGGGTTTGGTTTTGGGTGGATTTTTTCTGTGAAGGAGCGTGACTGCTTTCATGTTGTTTGATTTTAGTAGAATTGATCTGCTGCTCCAGAAAAACTGTCGTGTTTTGTGTGTTTGGGAGATTCAGCCTTTCAGTGCATCTGCATATCGTTACCATCGCTACATTGCGCAAGGGACCAAGCGTGCAGTGATGTGCAGGAGATCTCTTAGGTCCCAGGAGAGGAATGGGAGAGTCGGTTGATGAGTTTAGGCCTAATTAAGCCAGAAGTATGGAGGAGAAAACCCAAAGCCCACGCGTTATTTTTGAGTCGAGAGCTGACGTTGAGATAAGGATATACAGGTTGTTCAAACTTACTGGTCTCTTGACTGGCGACGACTTTTACATTGATGTCGTTTCTCTGCAGACGAATTTTCAGCCATCCCATCTGCCGACGTTTCTTATGACCAGAACTTGCAGGTCACAAAATACCATCTGTATGAGCACCAGCAAAGTCCTCCTTATGCCTTCAAATTGTTTTCAAGTTGGCCTTTACTTGGTAATTGTAATTCCTATGTTTTTGCAGACCTGTTGCAGAAGTGCTTTTGGTCCTGAGTAAAGGCAGCGTAAACATAGTCTCAAGCGCCTGTAGAGGCTGTGATGCTGGTCCCAGATGACTTCCAAGACCTGCATAATTATTGCAGTAAAGCTGAAAGCAGGTAGTATGTCAGTGCTGTAATATTAGGGAAGCAAGGATTTTCCATAATTAGAAAGAAGTCCAAAAGACTGAGTGAAAAATGCACCATTTAAAATCACTTATTTTAAGAAATCTAGCGATGTTGCAAGTATGTGCAGTCATTTATTTGCATTACTATTGGGCAAGATGCAATGTTGCTCTTTCCACCAGTTCCAGTCCTGATTTAATTAGCTGCTTTGTTTCATTTTGTCACTGTTAGACTTACAGCTTCTGACATGGCACCACTTGTGCCCTTCAGCAGTACCCAGTGGGTTAATGGTCTCATTAATTAACCAAAAAAAGGTTCACAAAGCATCTGACTCTCTCAAAGGTTTTAGTGAGTGATTGCGTTTTTTAATGATAGTTTATTCTGCTAGTAATTGGCACTGCCTCTAGTGAATTTAACTTAAGGAATGCACTGGTATGAGGGTTTTGTGGTTAGGTTTTTGATTGCCTCTGGTCTTCTGGCTTCAGTTTGCTTGTAAACTAAAAAGTACCAAAATATCTCGTACATAAGTTATATAAAGCAAATCAACGGACAAGTAGATTTTATGATTTGCAGCTACTGTACACGTGAGCATCACAAATACCTCCTGGTTTTTCTAGCCAAGAAATTTCATCGGTGTCCATTTGAGGACTTTGTTCAGGCGCTTTACAGGGTTGTACTTGGCAGTTTCTCCTGCCAGCTGCCGTGCCTCCCTCTGGCTGTCCTACGTGGGGTGAAGAACACACGCGCCGTGGCTTTATAACCGTGCTCTGGTCACTGGTCCTCGCGCAAAACATTAGGTGGACTTTCCACACGTAATACTTAATCCAGCTGCACGTACACAGTAAGCGTTGGATTTACAACTCCTGTGCTAACCAGCTTGACAGTGTTTGCGCTTTGTAGGTGTACTCTCTCCCAAAGGCATCATGCTTCCTGTATACGTCTACTGTAAGGAAATCCTGGGCAAAAATTGCAATAATCTTTTTGTTTTGTTTTGTTTTTGGAGCAAAGTCTGTTTGATTTGATGGCTTAGCTTTGACGGGCAGTGCTGGTGTTTGTATTAAGTTACAGTTAAAAATTGGTTTTAAGTTTTAGCTTCTTAGGATAAAGTGTAAAATGGAATGTTTCCCTAAAATAACTATGTGCTCTTTATGCAAAGTGTTATTATATGAGCATTTATAAATGAAATAGCTAACTGGTTAATAGGAAAAAACCCACCCTGCTTGGTTGGGGGTGGGGGGGGTGGGAGGAGGAACGAGCAAAGGAAATGCCCTACATGTGTATGTGTGCACATACATGTTTATGTGCACGCTTGCATGTATATGTATAAATAGTCTCCAGTCTCTCTGGTCCTCAATAGTCATAGCAGCGGGCTAATGCGGACACAAAATAGCCGTCTCCTTAAGATTAACTGGCATTTTGTGCATAAGCTATTGTCAAGAAAGTGAGATTGGAATTAAACTATTGACTGCTTATAATTGTCTGGGTTATAAAATGTATTTAAGAGAATCACAGAATCACTAAGGTTGGAAAAGACCTCCAAGATCATCAAGTCCAACCATCAACCCAACACCACCATGCCCACTAAACCACGTCCCCAGGTGCCACATCCACACGTTTTTTGAACACCTCCAGGGATGGTGACTCCACCACCTCCCTGGGCAGCCTGTTCCAATGCTTGACCACTCTCTCCATAAAGAAATTTTTCCTACCTCCCCGGGATCAACTTGAGGCCATTTTCTCTCATTCTATCGCTGGTTACTTGGGAGAAGAGACCAACCCCCACCTCACCACAACCCCCTTTCAGGTAGTTGTAGAGAGCGATGAGGGCTCCCCTCAGCCTCCTCTTCTCCAGACTGAACAACCCCAGTTCCCTCAGCCGCTCCTCATCAGACTTGTGCTCCAGACCCCTCACCAGCTTCCTTGCCCTTCTCTGGACACGCTCCAGCACCTCAACGTCCTTCTTGGAGTGAGGGGCCCAACACTGAACACAGGATTCAAGGTGCGGCCTCACCAGTGCCGCGTACAGGGACACGATCACTGCCCTGCTCCTGCTGGCCACACTAGTGCTGATACAGGCCAGGACGCTGTTGGCCTTACTAAAATCCAGGTAGACAACATCCACAGCCTTTCCCTCATCCACTAGGCAGGTCACCTGGTTGTAGAAGGAGATCAGGTTGGTCAAGCAGGACCTGCCTGTCATGAACCCATGCTGGCTGGGCCTGATCTCTTGGTTGTCCTGCACATGCCCCGTGAGGGCCATCGAAAGGAACCTCTCCATAATCTTTCCTGGTACAGAGGTCAGGCTGACAGGCCTGTAATTCCCAGGATCCTCCTTCCGGCCCTTCTTGTGGATGGGCGTAATTCAGACAACTCTTGAGTAGTGCTGTTCCGACATGTGGAGTAACTAAGCTGATCATCACTCTTGGGCTGCTGCTGCAGTGCATAGCACACCACAGAGTCTGAGCGAGCACTAGGGCAGAAATGGGCTCTTCATGTCGCAGGTGGCCCAGTGCCCTGTAAAGAGTGTGTGGTTTTGGGGTTTTGTCTGTATTTTTGTCCTTTTTTTTTTTTTTTTTTCCTCCTTCTTTCTCCCTTGCTGCTTGGGTATCTGTGCTTGCAAGGCTGGGACCGCTGTCTCAATCCGTAGCAGGCTCCGGCATCACCGAGACCTTAGTGCAGCACAAGTGCAGAAGCCCTTTAGAAGGCTGCTACCATTTAGGAGCAAGTTTCCCTTTTCCCTTTCTAATGCTTTTTCAAGACAGAGAACGTGAGTGTCTCAGCCAAAAGCAAATCCAGCTGCTATCCACAGCATTATGAATCTCCTCATAAAAGTAAAAATGTGCTAAGGTTGATGTTAGCATTTTCATGATAATTAGAAATACTCTGCAGGGTTATTTCCTTTGTGTGTCATATTTTTTTATTTATATGAAAATGTCACATCGTTATTCATTTAGAAAAAAATCCTGACAAAATGACATTAGCCTGAGGCTAAATTTGACCATGCATATTAGTGACTTAAAGATACGAGTTATTGCAGTATATTAAAACAAAGTTCTATAGTTAAGTTGAAATTCAGAAAATCATGCAACTCAGTTAACGCTCTACAGGCAAATCTGTAGTATTGCCACAAGGATTTTACATGCGTATAACCTAATACAGGGGCTGGAAACTAAAATCTTGTACTGCTGAGGCGCAGTTGTGCTTGTCTGTGTTTTGTGTTAAACACAACTTATCTTAAATTTTCTCTCAGCTAAATACAAGTCTAATTCTGCATTGTCTGGGTTTTATAAGACTGACTTTCTTCTGTTATTTTTTCACATGAGCCTTACCCGAGTCGTATGGAGGTGTTGGTAAGCTCAGGAGCATTTAATAGCAGGTCTTGTTTGGAAATGGTAGTAGAGTTACTAGAATACTGTTTGAAGTCAGTATTACTTTATTGAACATACATAGCCTTACAGCTGCTTGTAAATGAAAATTTTAGAGTTGGTTTGTTTTTTGGGTTTTAGATACGGGGGAGGGGTTCCGCCTTAAGTTGGCAGAAATGGGAAACCTTTGCAAAATGAGTGTGCTGCTTTAACTTCAGTCGTCTTAAAACATTGGCTTTGGGCTGTTGAGAATTATAACTTGTGCTGAATTATCACTTCTTCTGGTGTAATTATTCATATCTTTTTCCATGTGGTATTGAAATAATTAATCTCTGCAGGTAGGCATCATCAAAAGAATATTAGGTCAGAATGATTAACTGTAACTCTTACTTTGCTTTGCTGCTTGGGGCCACTGTGAAAAATTATTCATTTTTAACTTTGTAAATAGGCAATAATAGGAAAATTTATTTTCAAAATGTTTTATGGAAGTGTTGAATGTTCCTGTCTGCATCTAGACTTCTAACAGGCATAAATCATGTTGAAGGAAATTTTTAAGCATTACAGCTGTTGACTGTGGAAGAAGAAGATTTATTTGTGTGCATTTCCTCTTTATTTGTTTAATTGTGTTGTTTTGAACCCTTACTTGTTTCTTGTCGTCGTGGTTCTTTTTCACCACATTGAATTCCCACAGAGATTATTATCCTCACACTGTCACTAACACTGATACCATTTTTTTTTCTTTACAATTACTAACATTTTATCTCGCGTAAGGTAAGACACTCAGCGTGGTCAAACAGTTTACTACAGGTGACTACAGAACTTCAGGCCCTTTCTGTAGGAGGTACTAAAGTTTAATATGGAGAAACAAAACTCCTCTCCAAGTGAAGCAGGCATGTCAAATGGGAAGGAGACCAGTGGAGCTGTAGAGATAGTTCAAGCAGCACTTTCTGGAGCCATTTTTGGGTCCTTCTGAAAGGCAGCAAAGCAAAGGGGCCGGAAACCCCTCTGTAGACATCTTTCCAGCTCCCCCATCTCCCAGAAGACTTCGTGGTAGAAGATTTTTCAGAGAATGAACTGCATTGGAAACTGTGGAAAATGGGTGCTGTGCAGAATCTCTCTGCTATAGGTTGACATAGCAATGGTGGGGGGTGGTCTGAGCTCTAGATAAGTCTTTACTGTCCAGAGAGCATGTGCATCTACTAAAGAATGAATTTGAGCACTGCTTTGAGAATTCAGGTATATTGTATAGCGTATAATACAAAAGCATCTTGATGTTCTGCTTTTCACCAGTGCCAAACATCTGATTAACCGGTTTGTTCTGCTTGCACATGCCGTGTATTGAAATGGCATACCCATTTTATATCCGTGTGAGATCCAACCCAGCCTTTCCGCCTCCTCTTTTAGCTTTTGGATACGAGTCTTAGATACCTCCATAATATTCACTAGAAAAACATGCCTTTCATTCTCATGCTACTGGTCTGTCTTTGTAGGAGTGCAGTCCTTCACGGGCTGTTCACATAATAAGTAATTCTTATTTGAACAAGAACAGTGGGATTATTTATGTTGATAGAGAACACTATATATATGTGTATACAAACACTATATATATGTAGTCATATTTTATAAGGTGAACTGAGTTCATCCTTATTGTTCCAACAATAAAGTCAATGTTGACAGCAATCTGTTAGAAGAACTTCACAAATTGTGGGTAAAAGTGATATTGCTGGCTAATGGTAAACCATCGCAATGTTGAGATCTCGGCGTAAAAATATTGTGTGGCTCTGAAAGCCGAGCGCTTCTCTCAAATGATTAGAAGTGGAGTTTGAGACATTTGGTTAAGAGCTCATCTGAATTTTTCCAAAGGCTGCAGTA
This sequence comes from Phaethon aethereus, assembly GCF_964289735.1. NCBI lineage: Eukaryota > Metazoa > Chordata > Aves > Phaethontiformes > Phaethontidae > Phaethon > Phaethon aethereus. The sequence goes on along the minus strand of NC_138583.1, from coordinate 2,707,422 downwards.
ATCTCTGATGTGAGATCTCGGGCAGGCTGGAAAGTTGAGTGAATTGAGTTAATTTTTTCCTAACTTTCAGAAAGTGGTGGGGGACTTTTTTTCAGCGTCCTTTCTAATATCATTTGTATTGCATAAAAGAAAATGTAGATAAAATGGAAACCTGTGTATTAGGTTCATCAAGGTCTGCACATCTGCAGCCAGTTATTTTGGATGTAGTACGCTAAATCCAAGACTTTAGCTTTTGACTTTTACTGTAAGAGCATGCAGTTGTAATTCTGGCATTTACTGCTATTTCATTTTTACAACTGTCTCCTTTGTTAACGCTTAATGATGTGCTTTAGAGTGCTGGAGCCTTTTTATGTTACTCGTCATTTATCAGCACCCTGTCAGGACCCCATACAGCTGCTCTCCATGAAACAGAGCAAATAACTATTGCCAAGCAGAGCTGCTGGCTGAATTCAATGGAAGCCAAGCGTTCACGTGCTTCTGAAAGCAACGCAGCTCTCGGCATCCTTCAGCTGTGAGCACTTTGATTCTATGATTCTTTAAGGTTGGAAAAGACCTCCGAGATCGCAGAGTCCAACCGTCAACCCAACACTGCCATGCCCGGTAAACCATGTCCCGAAGTGCCGCGTCTGCACTTGTGCAGGTCCAGCCTCTTGGCGGCCGCGGCGGTTCCCGGTTAGGGCAGTCTCATCGGCTGGGACGTTGCACTGGAGCTCTGCCTCTCCCTTTGCAGGACCCGGCGTTACAGCGTCCAGCTGGCGGGAGCAGCACAAACACCTCCTCGGGTGTGTCTGTGCTCGTGAGCTGTTCTCTTGTTGACGGGATTTTTTTGAGAGAGGTCTGTCGTTTGATTTCCAGCGGTAACCTCTCTCCCGAGAGCCTGCTGGCGTGACAGCCGCCCGCAGGTGCTGCGTGGGGGGCGCTGCTTTGCAGCGAGCGCTGAGGAACGTGCCGGTGGGCTAACGGAGCGCCTTGGGTGAGGAGCCTGGTGTTCGACAGCGTGTTCTGCGCCCCGCTTCCCAGCCTGCTACACACATGGCGTCTTCAAAGCTGCTCCTCGCCGCTTCGTCTGGGCGCACTGCGGCTTGCTTCTGTTTGGACACCAGAAGTGTGGGAGGTTTCCAGCATGTGCCGACCCCTGACAAGCTGGCGCGGGGCCTTGCTCTTTCCGCTAACAAGACTGTATCATTTAACCAATGATTAATTGGTTAAACGCTTTTATTCGGTGTTGTACTGGGTGCCTGTGCCTGGCAGGGGGGGCTGAGGGGTATCTGTGAGGAGAGTCCGGGGCTGCCCTGGGCCGGTTCTGGCCGGTTCCGGCCGGTTCCAAGGGCCCCAGCACAGGGCACAGCCCAGCCACGCCCACGGCGCCTCAGGGAAGCGGAGCTGAGAAAGGGGAAGATGCTGTGCGGCAGTGAGGGATGAGGAAAATGTTGTGAGGAGGAGTCAGGAGTGAAGCTGATCCTTGAGGAAAAGGGTGGGATAGGGGAAGTTGCTGGTTTGTCTTCGTTTGTCACCATCCAAATGTGTTTTTAATTGGTAGTACGTTAATTTTCTCCTAGTTGAGTGTTCTGCCCGGGAGGGGAAGGGGTAAGTGGTCTCCCTGTCTCGGCCCTCGAGCATGTTCACCTGATTTTCCTCCCCTGTGCTGTTGAGGAGGGGGCTGTGAGGGCACCTGGGTGGGTGTGGGGAAACTACAAACCCTCCTGTAAATTTTCCAGGTGGGTTTCCAGGTTGCTTTGGTCTTCTGTCCCCTTACAAAAACGTGAGAAAGCCCCTTCTCCCCTACACATGCACTCTGTCGTTAACCAGTAAGTTATCGTCGTTGCTTTATGACGGTTGACTCTGATGGCATACTGTCAGGCAAGGCTCATTTTTCTCAGATGTTTGCTCCCCTGAATTCTTGAAAGGCTGGTGCTGTACCAGAGCTACAAGGCAGACACCCTCTGTGGGGTAATTATCTCGCAATTAGTAGGCAGGAGGGAACAGTCAACTTCCTTGTACCCGCATGTGACACCGCTACTATCTGTACCAGTAGTAAGCAAGTCAAGTTTGTAGCAAAACACAAACGTACTTTGTTATCGTGGCATTAAGTATTGTGAATTAAGCCCCAGCCATTTTATCATTAAAAAGGCTTTGAATTGGTGTCTTTCCTTTTAAAGATTCAGTATTCTCAGCCCTGAAAAATATTTCTGAGAACTGTCAGCCATTAAACTCTTCAAGTAATTAGCAGCTTTATAAATAAAACAAGACCAGGAATTATGACTATAGGAGGAAAAGGCCAGTTAATCATTTCCTTTATGGTATGAAGTACAAAATACGAAAATGAAATAGCATCCACATTTGCAACAAATGCTTGAATGAGTCTTTGTCCTTTGCCACCTTCTCACAGCATTTCAAACCTATTTACACCCTACAGGTTTAAAGATGTGCAACAACTTAATGCAAAATTTGGAGGAAAGAAAGAGGGGTCAGTGAGGCTCTGTGAATTAAAGGGCCAAAAATTTGGGTGTGATGAGAGTAGCAGCAGGAAGCATGGCTAGGAGCAATGTCTGTGTTGAATCCAGAAGTGTTTGTCAGTTTGTTTTTCCCTTTTGGGTTGATTACTCTCAAAGTTTTCTGAATATTAAAATTCAGAAATGATGACTCCCAAGAAATCAGTTGGACTTCTGTCCTTGGTCTCAATGAGTCTTGATTTCATGCTATTTATCTATGCTAGGATAATGATAAATTGATTCATTTTCAAAATATAATTTTATGGGTATTCAATCACTGCCAACAAAATATTGGAGACACAATGTCATTCTTGCATTTGTTTAAAGCCATAAAGCTCTCTGGGCGCCTGTATTTGCATGTAATAATATTTATCTGGCGCTATTCACGTTGTCATGAAGACAGTGTTAAATAAGTTGTATTTACTTTTGCAGCTCATCTTTATTTTCCTTCCCGAGTTGGAAAAAGTGGTTTGGTTTTTTGTTTTAATTATTTATATTTATTTCATTAATTCTTTCCATTTTAAGACTTTTTAAATGTAGGGTTTTGTTTGGTTTTTTTTAAACAAATGGGGTTCTGTCCTGGTGCAGTTGATCTGTGGGATAAAAATGGAAATTGGTTTCCCTCTCTCTGTCACACGTGGTATCAGTTAAAGTAGAGTCTGAGCACGTTGTGTCTAAGTAGTTGCTCATACGTGAGGTTCCAGGCCAAGCAAAGTGGAGGAGAGAACATCAACCTTGCATTATAGACCAGAGCTATGGGGCGGGGGGGGGGCGAACCAAAAAACTTTGCACAGAGTTCTTTGTTTCCTGTATACCCTGAGGTTTTAATGGTTATCTGTCTGTCTCTGTTCTTGCAGTTAACTCCAGTTGGAACAACCATCTTTACAGGATTTTCTGGAAACAATGGTGCTACTGACATTGATGATGGTCCGAACGGCCAGATAGAATATGTCATCCAGTACAATCCTAATGACAAGGTAAATAAATGCATTTAGCTTGCTTTTTTTTTCCAGGGAGGCGTGCGTATATCACCCCCCCCCACCCCCCCCTTGAAGCAGCAAATGAACAAGAGGTTGCTATTGGAGTTGATTAAAAAATGCTTTCCTTCATGACGTAGAGTATCCTCTCTGCCTATGAGCCTTGCTTGCCCTGTAAACACAGCTGAGTTTACCTTCCCTTCCATTGCCATGCTGTTAGCAGCTGGATTACTTCAGTGTCAGTCGTTAATAATCTCCTGTCTTCTCCAGCGTTGTTTGCACACTTCATCTTGCTTTTGGCATGCCTTTTCAGTCCATGATAGGTAGTTGTATTTACTCCTACACATTTATACCTAATAGATTCATGGCTAAGAAGTATTCATAGGCAAGGCCAAGTTACTTTCCCAAGGGACATTCTGACTTTTCTCATGGAGCCACTCATATAAAGATCGCCATTTTAAAAACAGGGATATATATTGTTAAAATAAACTACTACTGATCCCTACGTATTATCTTTGCAAACACATAGTTTTAGAGACAAAAAACTTAAAAGTATTAAAATAAATTCTCTTCAGGGTCAGATTTTCTTTTTCGGGATTTTTTTCTTTTCTTTTAGGGTGTGAATTTCTCTATTATAACAAGGTTTTGCACATGGGCGATTTGTGTGAAGTGCTCATCCACGTTTTCGTAGCAAATTCAAAGTAATTTTAGCAATCCTTTTTTTGAACTAAGCTCTTTTGCCATGGGTTAAGAGCACAGTTACTGTGGATCAGCTGGTGTGGTAATTTGTTAAGCAGGGTAACCTGATTATGTATTCATCCCAAAGATGACATAGATGTTCAAGTGGGGGGAAACAAAAAATCTCTTACTGAAACTCCCTACTTAAGGGGAATTTGAGCAGAAATAGTTTTGTGGGAATAGAGCAATCTGATTTTCAGTTTAATTAAAAGCGTAGGCACACAAGTTCTGATTCAGTTTGCACCATTTAAGCTGTACACCTCATAAAGACTTCGGTCCTGTTTCCATTTAAGTCAATGAGAGTTTAAGTATCTACTGAATTATACTTAGGGCTTATACTTTTTAGGAGGTACAATTTTGTAGAATAGTGACAGTATCAAGGAAGAAATCAGTGTGAACTAATGATACAAGGCCCTACTTTTTTACTTTTCACTGGGGTAATTGTTCATTTTTGCATAGCTACGTGCTGAGGCATAAGATGTACTTACTAGAGCTACATATTTTTAGGACAGAGATGGTTTCCTGAGAGACTTTGCAGCACCTTAAGCCACAATCTTTTTTGAGGAGCATTGTTTTGCAGAGAGGCAACGTCTTTAAGTGGAATTATGAGGTTAGCTTTTTGGAAGGTCGGGGATTTTCTGCCTTTATATGTTATGTATATTTGGAATGATTTAATTTTTTAAACATTTGCAGTCATTCTTTAGAGATTAAATTGCACAGACTTGAGCGGTCTCTTGAGTTATGACACTTCAGTGAGACTACTTAAATGAGTAAAATTACTAGTGCATGATGTGTGGGTTCATCATGTTACATTCTGGGCTGTTTTTTGTGCTGGCAGTATGTATGACTGAAGAGTTTCTCTCCTAAACTTCTTAAAAAAGGCAAGGAATTTCTATGGAAATAGTGAGTACTAAAATGTTATGCTGATATCTTCTAACTGCATAACGGAAGCGTTATAAATAAATGCTGTTCTGCTACCACAAATACTTGAAAACTAAACAGAAGGCAGGAAGGAGTGACAGGAACAGACAAGCAGTTCCAAATTCGCAAAAAAAAAAAAAACCCAGGCTTTGAATTTTTCTCTCCACTGTTTTTTTGTACCCTTAACTTAGAGTACTTAACAAAACCAGCTCAAATAACGTCTTCTGTTTCACCAAAGACGATGAAAGATGTCAGCACAGAGAAAATACTTCTTCCGGATAACTTTAGAAAATTGAAAGTGTTTTGAAAAATTGAACATTTTAGCATACATTGAATATGTTGGTATACTGAAAACAAATAAAAAATTCAAACTTCTTAAAATATTATTTCTGTTAAACTATATTGCACCACAGTGAAATGTAAGAGCTGCTTTGTGTTTATTTTACTATTAAGTCATAGCATTATATTGCTCAAAGGGATCCTGGGAAATCACTCTAAATAAAAGCATCTTCCACAACTGCTTTAGCCTCAAATTCAACAGAGAGGTTCGTCTCAGCACAATGGAAGGACATGATAGCATGCCTAAGTGGTTTGGTCTGGTGTTTTGCCACAGGAAGAGTTAAAAAACATTTTGTAAAACTTTCTTTTCTTCTCTTTCTCAGTGAAACTTAGTTGTTCTTGGTCTCCCAGTGGCTGTGAAGAACAGCAAGGGATTTCCCTGGTGTGAACAACTTCTTTGGAGTAGCTAGTTGCTTTATTGCATCTTTGCCTTACTATTTTTGTATTCCAGATTTATTTAATCCGATTCTTTAATCTGTAGATGGCCTTTATGTGCATAACATTGCTTTACCTAGTGGTGTGTTTTGTGCGTGTGCTTGACAGAGATGACTTCTTGTCATTGTAAGCTGCTTTGTCTCAGCTGTCAACTTCCCAGAAAGTTACTGCATAATAACTGCGACAAGTGGATTTTCTTCCTTAACTTGGGAAACAATTGTACCAGACTCAAAAATGATGTGTACAGTTTAGCGCGAAATCTCCCTACTTTTCTACTTCTGGAATCCCACTGTGTTGTGTGATGCAGATGCCCGCAGTGTTTGGCACCAATGACATGGTCTTCTGCCTTAGAAAAAGGACTGATTATAGCTCATAGGTTTCATTGGAGAGTAATTTAGGCATTTGAAAAAACCCATGTAAAAACAAGAGGTGTTACTCTGGAAATTCAATTTTTTTGTTGTTTAATTGGGAAGATATATAAAACCAAATAGAAAGATGAATGTGAATCATACTTGACATAAGGCTGGGCTGTAGCTATCACGTGAAGGAATGCTATAAAACTTCTCTTAGCTGTTAAAAGCTAAGTATCAAGTCAATTAACTTGCCAAAAAGATTCTGTCTTCTAATGCAGAGTGGATGTTTAGATCTCTGAGGGCTCTGTTTTATACCTGAAGGTTATTAAGACAAATGCGTCCTCAAAACAAGTTCTGGACGCCCTCCTTACTAACTAATTTTACTGAGATTCATTGCATGGTGTTTGGTGAGGATTCAAAATTAAACATTTCCCATTTGTCTGGAGTTAGGGAATATGCAGAATGCTTTTGCTATACTGATTTTTCACGTACCAACGCTTTGGGGAGTAAATTGAATTGTTATTCTGGTGATTTTTCCCATTTTGAAGTTGCTGGCCAGTATTCAAGACTACGGGACAGTGAATGTTCTACATTATGAAGGCTGCTGTACAAAAGCATTTTGTTGTCATGCACGTTGTTACATGAACTAAGAGGAGAACCAGTTTTGTTCTCTTGGAGTAGCCAGTTGACAAAGGAATGACTTGATATTCCTGACGTCCGGTGTATGCTGGCTCATTTCAGTGTCGGATGGAAATGCAATTGAAATATGGTGGTGCTGTGCACATCTTTTAATTGCCTTGGAGCGTTACAGTTTGGGTTGCAGCAGAAATAAATGGGGTTTGCAGAGGGATCACAGGGTTGATCTGAGGCCTCCAGGAGCTGTGGCACAAACTTATGTCTGGAAGTTAAGCTTTACATCACCGCTGAAGGATTGCGGTGCTGTGCTGTGTTGTGTTGGAGCAGGAGGGGACTCCAGATATAAGCAGTTTGGGAAGAAGTTAGTTTTTTGCTGAAATTGTGCTGATTCTTTTTCTAGCAGTTTAGATTGTACAGTTCCACTTAAGTGCATCCTCATGCCAAGATCTGCCAAGGAAAAGACAGTTCTTTTGAGAGTGCTTTGGCTGATTCTCAACTGCAAGAGTTTTTTCCAGCTGGTTCTGGCCTTTTAAATCACAGCTAAATGGGCTGAAGCAGTGAGGAGAATCTTCCTTGTGAATTAGAAGTGGCACACGTATGTGCGCATGCGCGCACCCACGGCATCATCTTGTAGAGCAGTCAAAGATGTTACCCATTAGTTGCGTAGTTCACAGCCTGCTTGCTTGTTTGTGCAAATACCATTAAGAGAAAGGGGGGGACAAAAGCCGTGAACCCAACCCTGCTTGGTTCTGCCTTCATCCAACAGTAAGAGTCTGTTCTAGTTTCCTGTTTCACCTCAGTATAAATACTGCAATTGATATTCTTTTCCCTGTGGGAACTACCTTTTTTTTTTGTCCAAAAAGATGAGTGCCATACTCAAGACATAAGCAAACAGTGTCTCCAGTTATTTAGCAGAGTCTGTGATGTACTTTCCAATCCTGTTTTTCTGCACACCGCAAATACCTGCAACGTGGAGAATTTAACAATTATTATCACTTATTTGCTGAAAAACAAACCACAACATAAGCAGATGTTTCAACTTCTGGAGAAAGAAAATGCCTTGTTATGTTATCTGAGGAAAGACCAGCACTCTGTACCTCTGCAGCGTTTTTCTGTGGAGAGATTTTTGAATGTTGTATTGCTATTACACGTTCAACCTACTGGAATGTTAACTATATTGTACATAGATTGAAGCGTGAGAAGATTTTTTTATTTTTTTTTTAATGTGATTAATTTGATACTAGGACCAAATCTCACATCTGAGACCTGGGTCTGTGCCTGTAATCCCCCTCCCAAAATGGATCATTAGTCAAAGTGAATCCTTTAAAGGTGTGTGCAACCCAGCGGTACCCTCCTACCATTCGATGCCACACCTTTGCCGTCTGAGTCTGTTTAAGCAAATCTGCAGGACAAATGGAATTTCACCTGATTTACCTAAAATCTGAATTTACTAGTGTATGAACATGTGCATAACTGCCACTGTGAACAGGCACCTCAGTGTGTAGTGTTGATGTTCTCTGCGTGTTTACTACTTCATTGCCCTCATGACAGCCAGTGTAAAGAAAATATAAGTACACTGGTGTGGATTTAATTAATCTTTAATACTTGATGCTTTCTACAATAGTGAGAGAAAAAATAGATGAAGGCAAACCGAACTGTAGAAACTGAAGACCTGAGTTCTCAGCTGACAAATAGGGAAAGCTTTTCTGAACATGCCACTGCAAATTCAGCATGGCAAATCTGCAAGAAACAGGATACTTAGACTTCAGTTGGTGATTGGAAGTAATAATGTATATGCAAAGAATCAGAGAGAGTTCTGTTAGGTACAGATTATTTATTGTGGGGGTTCTGATGGAGAAATTGGGTGGGGAGAAAGCACAGAAAGCTTTAAAATCCATGATCTGGGAAGCATATGCAATTTTGGTATGCCATCCAGTCAGTCATCTCGTCATGGCCTGAAACATGTTTTAACTTTGAAGCATGGTCAATTTGATTCTACTGTTCTAACTTTTGCAGACTTCCAACAGGACCTTTGATATTCCTCTCACTTTGTCCGGAGCAGTAGTTCTACGGGAAAGACTAAATTATGAAGAAAAGACTCGTTATTTTGTCATTATTCAAGCAAATGTAAGTATGGATCTCTTAATGGCCATTTACGCTGCTGATTTAGGTGGAGTTTTAGTTTTCAGATTTAAATTTTTCAAAGGAGAGGAAAAGTCTCACTGAAATACCAGGTCTGATAATTCTCTTCTCCTGAAGGTCTTATTTAAGATTTACCTAGGTCCTTGAAAGCTTAGACATATTACTACTGGTTAGAAAAGCTTGCTCAGTGTGTGCAACAAGGCAACCTTTTTGTCACAAGGAACAAATTGCAAATTTGATGTGCAGCCCATGCAGAAAAGTGCATTTTAGTGTCACTAAGCATTCATTTTCTATCAAATCTAGCGATGCTAATTTGATCTCAGATGAGTTTAATGGATACAGTTTAGTTGTATTCTTCAGGTTCGAAATGCATTTTACTACAAAGAGATGATTTTTCTTTCAAGTCATATGGCAAGCGTATATAGAGAATTTTACAAAGTGGCTGGTAGTGGATAATGCATACTGAAAAGACAAGTCATGTTTAAACTCCATCTAATACGTCTGTCATCAGAGAAGTTTTTGGTGTCCTTGAGGGCTGTGAAAGCTTATTTCCCTTTTTGTCTTTCTCATAATACTGGAAATTAAAACTTTTCCTCTGTTGTCTACTGTTGTGATAGTGCTTCATTTGTAGGAAAATGAGAATGCTCTGAAGCAACCTTGGGTAGCTTGCTCCTGAATTCACGCATTTTATATTACTGTCATCTTTCTGATACAGAACTGTAGATACATTGTGCGATACGTTTTACACTCCACTTTTCTATGTATTTTGTGGCACGTTTGGCATTCCCTCAATAGAAGATAGGCTCTGGGGGTGTTTCGATGCTTTTTGCACTTGGATATATCTAAAGATGTGTTATGGCTGTTCGAACCGGTCATGTTACCTGGGTAACGTAACTTGCTGATCTGTTGAACAGGAATGTGGGAATGCTCAGAACCGATTCAGCTTGTTTTATCAATAATTTATTCCGCAGATCACCACTGCGTATTCACAGCTCTTTTCCTTTGATGTCAGAGCTGGGAGTTTCATGAGACACCGCGTTCCTAGAAAAGTAACTGGGGTAGTTGAGCAGGTCATGTTTTTCAAGAGAAAGGCATGGCGTGCGGCAGTGCGAACACCTCGCGTGAAGGGGGAAGCCTGTCACTCTGTAGGAGCAACTGGTGAAGGCACAGCTTGGGATGTACGCTGGCAGTACTACAAAGCAATCTCCTATTAATTTTTTCATGCCTTTCAATATACGACCCTACACAGTCAGTCATTCCCCTTCGTGGTGCTGGGTTTGGGACTAGAGCTGTGCCGATAGCTTCTGTATCATGCGTATATGTAACGGGACAGCTTGCGTGACTGAAATGTCTTGCGAGGCCAAGTGTTTTCTCAAACGTAGCTGAGCTCACAGAAATTTTCAGGGCTCACAGATGAGAAACTAGATCTCAAAGAAAGACTCTAATTAAGCCCTACAGCCCGGCTTTTCTAGGAGTTTACATTATGCATCCTTTTATTTTTTGTTTTTAATTTTACAAAATATTGCAGGCTGCATTTAATTCTCTCTATTGTACGTACTTATGCAATCATACTTCTGTTCCGCTGATTACATTAGCAGTGATCATTTATTGTTCTTGCATCCTGGCAGTACTATGTGAAATTAATTACCCTGTATCTGCTTTGATCCAGTATGACTCAAAGGCACGTATTCACAGAATCATTAAGGTTGGAAAAGACCTCTAAGATCATCAAGTCCAACCATGAACCCAGCACCACCACGCCCGCTAAACCATGTCCTGAAGCGCCACATCTGCATGTTGGGGGAATGTACAAAAGTTTAGTTGATGCTGAAGGCTGTTCCTTGTAGCTTGTATTGTTTTTCACCATTGACCATGAAGAAAGTTGAATTCTGAAATTCCCATATTTAGTAACTGTAAATGGAAGGCAGATCCAAGAAATGAGTGGACTGCAAAATAGAAAAAAAAAATATTTATCCAATCTGATTTAGAGCGATGACCTATTCCTCTTATACAGATGATATTAAACAGCAGAAATACTTTAAAAAATTGCTTTTTTTCTTTTCGGTCAATGTTATCCTAGGGTAGGAGGGCAAGACTTAGCTAATGGCCCATAGTTCCTCCACAAGATTTTGTTTTTGTAAAGAAAAGCTATCACAGCACTTCCTCCCTGAAAATGGAAATATTTTTTACTTTAAAAAAACCCCATTGGATAGTGATGCTATTTCTTCACTATGATAGAAAAAGAAGAAAGAAAAGGTGAACTGTTGCTAGTGTGTGCGTTATTCAGTGATTAAAAAGAATCTGGGTGGTTCCCAGAATTCAGGAAAGTGTAGTTTTATTTTGTACCATCTGGAAAAGAAAAAAGCAAACAATAAAGAAGTTGGAATGCTCAATGGTGTCTTGTGTATCCAAAGATTTAAAAAAAAAAACCAAACCCCAAAACCAAATCACCCTGCATTGAAAAGAAGCTGTCATGCAGCATGGAGACTTTCCTGGCATGCAGCATTGTAGCTGCTTTATTGTGGACAGAAGTGTTCTTCTCAACCTTTAAAACACAAGCAGTGTAACTCATTTTCTAGCCAAACCCGCCTCCCATGTGCAATACAGTTTGGAGATCCTAGATCAATGTCTTTGCGGTCCTGGGGCTGTTTGATTTTGGTTTTTTTGCCAGGGACGGGGGAGGTGGGAAGGGAAGTGCTAAATCTTCCTTAAGTTGTGGCACGCAGAGGTGGATTGAGTATTACAGTCCAGGGACTCTTATACTTTTCATTTCTATACGTGAAAGTCCTTTTCCTTACAGAGAGGATTTGATAGAGCTACACAAGGCAGCGTAAGAGTGTAGTTTGGATTATAAGTCAGGCACGAGGGACTATTTATCTTGCACAAATATGCTGCATTTTTATAGACTTAACAAGACATGGATCTTCATTTCACACATTTCCTGAAAATTAATTTCTCAGAACTGTATTATTTCTGAGTGATAGATGTCACGCAGTATATCTTAATTCCAGAGCTAAACTTTTACCTCTTAAGTGTATTTCTGAGCCTTTATGAAATTAAAGGCTGGAGCTCTGAGGCTGGAGTTTCTGTAATTAGCTCTTTCCTAGAATCTGAATAATTACAGTGCTTATATGTGTTGCCCTTAGCTTTAGCTTTAAACTTTTCTGTAGATTCTGTATTCAGAAAGTCTCACCAAATAGAACTCATTTGCTCCACAGGACCGAGCCCAAAATCTGAATGAGCGAAGGACAAGTACAACCACCCTGACAGTAGATGTGCTCGATGGGGATGATTTGGGACCAATGTTCCTTCCTTGTGTCTTGGTGAATAATACTCGTGACTGTAGACCTCTCACCTACCAAGCAAGCTTGCCAGAACTGACTGATCCTGTAAGTCCTCTTGATTTTTTTTTGCGGGTTTTATATGTTTGTTTTTCAAGCAACTGTCATCATTTTCTATGGACACAATTGAAAACTGTAATTAGAAACGCCACGTATGCTTTATGCCACGTTTTATGTGTTAAAAGAAAAACAAGGTAAGATACATGTAGGAATAGATGGTGAAATTCTAGCTTTGATACAGAGGCAAACTGTTCATTCACTACAAGGGCTAAGTCTCGCTGAAATTTAGTAAATTGTGGAATTGCTTTTCCTGATCTGTCCATGTTTTGCTCTGGAAATAGCCTCAAGCAGCACTTTTGAGAAGGGGTTAACATGTTATTCCGTTCAGGATTGTTGCAGACCTTAGGAGAAAGATTTTTTGGAAGAGGAAGCATTAGTCATTAGTCCCTGAAAAGACTGTGTGTTGCTATTACCTGGCTTCAGTCAGGGACTAAAGAGCAATGTGTGTTTTTTCTCATGTAAATGCTTGTTCCAAGTATATCGGTTAATACATCAGTTAAGGTAGGGATAAAGGTCAGCGTAAGGCTCATGTCACACTGGAGCGTGCACAATGAATCGCATTCAGAGAGAGCTGAGAGCTTTATCATTTCTTCATGAAAGATGGTGCCAACTCCCTTTCCTTACAGGAGAACTGCTGCTTGGTATAATAGCGACGTGCATCTCTGTGGTGGGTGAAACAGAAAAATGAATTTCTTAATGGATATTGATATATGACCTTTGATTCATGTATTTAAGAATATAAAAAGGAAGAACCAAATGAATCACTAGGTACTACCCCACCTGATTGACATTGACATGAAGATGACATTAAGTTAATGTTGAGTATCGACATTAAGATCATGACTCCCTTTGTTCATTGCAGGACATGCTGTCTGTCCTGCTTCCTCCGACCAGGAGATGGGGGAGGTTGAGGCTGTAAGTGTGGAGGTTCTTGCTATTCTCTGCCTTACTCGCCTTGCCGTCCTGTGCCTCGTAGTCTTTTGCCAACCCACATGTTACAGTTTCCTGCTTTGTCTGGCCTCAGGGTCCTGCTGCAAATATGCTTGAGCGGGGTCACAAGCACTGTCACCACCCTGCTTGGTTGTTTCGATGATAGTCTTGGCAAGTATCAACTCTCTTACAGTTGTTTTATCTCTTTTAGGACCAGCTGAAATTGTGTCTAATATACAGCTGTTGATCAATTGCTTCTGCACAGGTTAACAGTACAAGCTCTGGTTTAATAACCAGTACAGCCTCAAGGAGGCATAAGGCAGGGCTTATTGTAATTCAAGCTGTGTGATTAGTGTGCCTTCTGGATAAGGGAGGGCTAGAACAAGTTTCAGGGAGGTGGTATTAGTCCATGCCTTGCAAACCCCTTGCAAACTTCTGGGAGAAGATTGGGTCTTACAGCCTGATGTGTAAGGTGTGGCAAAATTGGAGCCTTTGATGTTCACCGTGTAGCAGCAGCAAATCAGTTGTGAAAGGGGAGAGATGTTCCATATTTAACTTTGTTATACTGATTTACACATATCTCTGTTGGGTTGGGGGTGGGTGTGTTGGTTCGCGGCCCCCACTCCCCCCCACCCCCTCCCTTCTAGACCTTGGTATTTGATAACCCTTTGTTGTAAGGGTTGTAACCCTTTGTTGTAACTGTGTTGTCTATTTTGGACTTTGTGAATAAATGCTTTTACTTAAAATTTTACATTAATTTGGTTTGGGCTAATTGTTATTTTAAGAAAACCGGGCAACCACACATTACTCCAGCTGAGTATGTTTATATGCACAGATCTGATAGAGTTCCCTGTACAGAGGCAGGTGAGGCAGAAATTATTAATAACGAGTGTTTGGTCATTACCTTGTTTTTTATCTGGTTATCTTAAGGTCTAATGCAAATCATACAACTTTCCTGATAACAGCTCTCACAGATGAAAGAAATTCAGGCCTGTCTCCGTTCCTGCCCTTGGTCGTCAGGTGCGTACGCTGCACTGGAAGACAAAGTAGTGTCTGCCAAGGAGAGTGTCTTGGCTAGGAAAAATCTGACTAGTGATTTAGATGCTAAGTTGCAGAATGTATTCATTTAACTTCATAAGCTATAATCTGTTCAGGTGTCGGCTTTTTTTGTTTGCTTTTTGGCTTTTTTTGCGTCAAACTGCACCTTGAGGAATCTGATCTATGAAATGAGAAAGCGGTTCTGTTGATAAACTACCAACTATTTGCTGTTTATCTATTTGTAGCGCTACAGCAGTTTTGAAAAACTGGATGTGGAAGAAGGATGTTTGAACTGAAAGTTTTACCTTGATGCCTCAAATACTTACTTGTAAATTATACTTCGTTTAGAAGATACGGATGGTATCTAAAAAGACGCAGCTAGTAAACATACGTATTACGTTTGTCCTGCAGTACAGTAAAGTGCAGAGAAGCCTGAGCTGTCTGGACTAGCCAGGGGCCAACAGCAGGCCCGTGCGATGCTCCGACCTGGCAAAGCAGCCTGGGCAGAGGACCTCGTTCAAAGACAGGTTGAGGTTTTTTGCATGATGTGAAACCATTGCATTGCACCATATGGACGAGACCCATCTGTGTCCGTAAGGCTGTAAGACTGTAACTGTGATGTCAGGTTATATAGAAGCTGATAGTAACCAATATATTGCTCAGAACGATTTATCTGAAGTTTCTTGCACCAGTTGATTTTTTTAAAAGATTAAACTTTACTGCACTGTAGGTGTTGAATCTTCCAGAGCACGTAGCAAGTAGAACAGAATGCTGTTTGCTGAAGTTTTTTTAATTGTAGCCACTGCATAGGCTAAAGGACTATTTTCAGTCCAACATTGTCATTTTTTTTAATTTGCTTTTTAATTTTTCAGTGCACATGAGAAGGAATATTAATGAATATAGAACAAAGAGTGTTGAAGTATGAATTATTCAGAAGCAGTAGCTTGAAAAAGAAGTCCTGCTTTACAGGGCAAGATCCCTGCTCAGCTGACCCCTAAAATAAAGAATTTAATGTAACTGGTGTCATGGTTTAAGCCCAGCCAGCAACTAAGCACCACGCAGCCACTCGCTCACTCTCCCACAGTGGGACAGGGGAGAGAATCAGGAGAGTAAAAGTGAGGAAACTCATGGTTTGAGATAAAGACAATCTAATAGGTAGAGCAAAAGCCACGCACGCAAGCAGAGGAAACCAAGAAATTCATTCACCACTCCCCATGGGCAGGCAGGGGTTCAGCTATCTCCAGGGAAGCAGGGCTCCATCACGTGTAATGGTTTCTTGGGAGGACAGACGCCATCACTCCAAATGTCCCTCCACCCCTTCCTTCTTTTTCACCCCAGCTTTATATACGGAGCATGACGCTGTATGGTATGGAATATTTCTTTGGCCAGTCTGGGTCAGCTGTCCCGGCTGTGTCCCCTCCCGGCTCCCCGTGCACCCCCAGCCTTCTTGCTGGCAGGCCCACATGAAAAGTTGGACAGTCCTTGACTGCTTAGTAACAACTCAAAACATCAGCATGTTATTAACATTTTCTCATCCCAAATCCAAAATACAGCCTCACACTAGCTTCTAGGAAGAAAATTAACTCTATCCTGACTGAAACCAGGACAACTGGTAAGAATAATATTTTTGTTCATTCTTGCACTATTACTTATCTTTAGTAAGTAATCCTCAAATTTACTCCTATTTACAAATCCTCCATCCACAAATTTACTGAGGTAAAAATAGTATTTCCTTTCCAAGCTTCTTTCCGTTAGATGCTGTAAAGCAGTTCGGTTGATTGACAATGAAGAATCCATACAGCATGAGTTTTGGTTATGGTCTTTGGCTGGCAGAGAGAGAAGAGGCCAGAAAAATTAATGGAACTCTTTGTTACCAGAGAAGCAATTTATTTTCCTGAAGAACAACATCAAGGTTTACACTATGCTTTCTGAGAGTTGGTCTGACTCACAGCAGTATTAATAATATTATTAAATCTGCTCCAGGCTGAGCAGAGTGCTGTATAATTACTGTTCTGTACACTTGTAAAAACCTGTTTTGCATTTCTGCCATTTGCACAGATGGCGTAAATTCCCGCAAAGCTGCAGATTCTTCCAAGCAGAGTCCAAGGTTACGCGATGGTACTCTCTGGGTGTGCATATAGAATGAAATGTTACCATAGTACCTTCTCGGTCAGCCAGGGGCTGCTTGCAACTATCCGAGCTTTGCCACAAGGTGTGACATTCTTCACCAGTGGTTACTTAGTTTTGTGAGTGTCACTTATGCAGTACCAGCAACGAGCTACTGTGATTAATACCTATGATGGCCTTAGTAGGTCTAGGATCACAGCTAAGGTCATATAAACATCAGTGTCACTGATACCAAATGTCTGTGAGGTGCTTTTGCACCATTGTAGAAGAGTCAGAAACTCACAGTTTGGAGTAAACAAACTTGGGGTGTTTTTATAGCACGTAAGCTATTTCGAATGCTTAATCCTGTAGTAAGTGGAGGCTAAAGTGCCTCACCACAGCTGAAGCCTGGACACAGAGCTAAACTAACAGCCTGTAACCCACACCTTAAATTATGTATTGCTTTCCCGGGCAGTAATTTGCTTGTTAAGTGCTACCTGTTGAGTCTGATTCAGTGCCCATGACAGTGATGGAGTAAACTGCTTTACAAGTTCCCAGACCAGGAGGGAAAAGAAATACTTCTACTGAGTTTTGTGTATTCAAATAATCATTGCAAAAATTATTATCTTGCAAAAAAGACACCAAAGTCCACAATAAGACAGTATTCAAAGTCATTGTTTGAAGTTCTGTCTCTTAATACATGTGCAAATCCCTTCATTTCCTTTAGGGGAATGCAAAGTACAGCTTCAGCGCTGTCTTAAAATGCGCTAGCAAAAACCTTTCAAAAATTCAAGTTCCACAAGCCAAATATATTGCCTTATAACGAAAGGCAAAACAATGTCTTTGCTGGATGGAAAGGTTGCATGTATGAACCTCCTGTGTCTGCTAATTGCTCCGTATACCTCCGTGTGTGTTGCCTAGTTATAGCCATCCTACTTTCTCTCTGGAAATGAGTGTACTGTTGTCAGATAAATTTCACTTTCCAAGAAAACCTGTGTGGTTTGTTGTTTGGTTGATTGGGTTTTTTGTTGGTTTTACATAGTTTATTTACCTTAGTGTTTCTCTGTCTGACCGAATCTGTAAGTATTTTTTTTCCCCCGTTGTCTCAGGAAGACTTCAGTAAATTAGCATTTATTATCAGGATGTGCAGTTCATAAAAAACAATACAACCTCATGAATGTTTTACAACATTGGAAGGATAATTTCTCCTCCCTTTTTCCTCCTCAGTCTGTTCCTGTTATGATCACTCCGTGAAGATTTTGTCCATTTCTATATTAATTTTTTTCCATCATCATGCAAAGAAGAAAAGCCAATTAGGAGTAAAATCTAGATTGGGTTTATTTAATCAGTTGCTGGGCTAGTTTTGCAACAAACAGATTCATTATCAGCTTCCACAGAGTAATTATTAGTCCACATGAACACTTACGTACTCCATGACACCTATGAGGCTTTCTTTGTACTGATTCAAGCTGCACCTGGCTGCATTATGAGACGTTGCTTATTGATGCACCACTGATGTATCTTTCTACATGGAATGTATTCTGGTACTAATTATCCTCAGTTTCCTTAGGAGCTGTGTCAGCAGGGAACTTGCAAAGTCCGCAGGCTTAGCTGCCCTGTTGAGCAGAGACTCAAGGAGGTGGGTCTGAGCAGAGGACTGCTAGATGACAGCTAAAATTCTCCAAAGAACAGTGTGGTTGAGGGGGGTAAAAAATGACACTAAAGAGCCAGAAGTGCCCTTAGAAACCCTCAAGCTTTTGTGAGCAAGAATCACTCTTTAGTTAGACTAGTTTGGATTCAAGGGAAGAAAACGGAACTTTTTGAATACTTCATGCAAGGGACAAAAAAGTTCATTGAATTTTATATATGCAAAGCATAATAAACCATCATAATATTAAGCATTGTGGCAATACAATAACTTCATCAATTCCTCACTATATCTTGGCAGAAAGTACTTCTTACTTGGAATTCAGAATTGCTTGAAAAGTTCTCAGTTAGCAGTGAAAAATGTGTTTTTGCATCAGACTGATAGTTATGTCAGAAATGACAGCTGCTTTTTAAAACTTGCCGTTTATCTTTGTTTCTTGCTGAAGCTCTAGGGGCAATCACAATAGTTTTTCTCCAAGCTGTTTCCCATTCCCTTGCAGCGTTCTAGTTCAGCATCATACAGTGACATACTATAACGGCTGCAATAAAATAACCTTCACACTGCCTTCCCTGGTGCATCGCTGTTGGGCAGCTACTTGCATTTATTGTTCAGGGAATTGGGAACGGAACCTGGGTGGCACCATCACGATCTTTTGGGCACCTTGGCCTATTGCAGTAGGGAGACCATGGGATATGGAGGCAGACGGGGTATTCTTTGGGTGTGAGAAGTGGAGATGCCGTAGGAGGGAACTAAGGTTACAGCAGTACAGGACAAGCTAGTTTTCTTGCAGCGGTGAAGAAAAAGGGAGTTTGGTGGAGTGCTGAAGTCAGTGGGGGGGCTGGTGTTGGGAACACAGGACACTTCTGCAAGTAACCAGCTTTAATCGTCTCTGTACAAATCGGTTCTATGCTTAATATTGATAGCTAATTAACATTGCAGAGGATGTGCTGTTTTTTCAGTACCTCTGGGCTTGACAACCACTTAAAAATTCTTTCTAAAGTAATTTCATTTCAGTTCCTTCCTATCTGACTGTACTAATGGTAATTCCCTCCAAACAGAAAACCTCCCAGAAATTTTCTTACAGACATGTTAATATAAATCTTGCTGCAAAACAAATAAACAAATCCCAGGTTAATGAAACTTGGCTAACTCTCTACTGAAAAGTATTTGAAACTTTCAGAAACAACATCTCGCCATCTTAGTTACAGCGACAGCCATTAGTCAAAGAATAAAGTTCATCAAATGTTCTGGTTTGGGGTTTTTTGTTTGTTTTTGGGGGGGGGTTTAGGTTTTGTTTTTATTATTTTTTCAATTCCTACTTTTTGCTGCAGGAAATACCTGCCCACAGAAGACATTTTGTATGGGTAGGTACTATGCAAACTAAGAGCAAATAACCTTCCTTGAGGTTTGAGAGTAACTTGCTAGATCAGCCTGAGCTTTTTGTAAGATTTTTGTGGCACTGAAATTCACAGTCTTCAGAATTTGGCAAATCAAAAATGTAGTCTGAGCTCAAATAAACACTTGTGGTTAAATCAACTGTAATAAAAACCTTACAATGTGTAAGGAAGGTGCCTTTTTTTACCTGAAGGATACAATTTCACAGAAAGGCAGGAATGCTTACCCCTGATGGAGGTGATTTCTTTCTTGCCTTTTCTTGTAACCAAGTCTGCTTAAAGTTAAATGTGCATGGGGGTGAGTTTACCCCTACTAACAGTCAAACTGCGTAAAGCTAAAAAAATTGAGTTAGATTGCCAATTTCTATTGGCAAATAAATTTTTCCTGGTTACATACGGTACATTCAGCACTGCAGATATTCATGGCTAATTTAGGAAGTTGTTAGTTTCTGCAGCGTTTGTATTTCAATATGCCTTTTTTTCATTTGCCTTGTTTTTACTAAGTTTTGGCATCTTTTATTGAAATGTGGTAGAAGAGGTTTGCCTGTCTTTGGCTTACTCTGCCTGTATAGTCTTATGAACTGCGCTTGTGATTTAGTTGCATCAAGCATCAGGAAATTATTTGAGATATAATTTGTTTCTAATTAGTCCTTTCTCAGCAAAATAGATGCTATCCAATTTTTGGGACTGATGCTAAATGCTCTTGTAAGGGATGGTATTTACACTTCATCCTGCAATTAGACCATGATTGAGCACAATTATGTCCGCTGCCATAATTGAATGTTTAAAGTGTGGCTTGGGTTTGCGGCTTCCCAAGAAAATAAAGCTTTCATCATTGGGAGAACTGCATGTTTCTCTTTATACAAATATTTTTGGTAAGGAAAGAAGTGACTTTGCATTTTGAATAGGCAATGTCCAGCTCTGCAGTGGTACCTGGCATGGAGACTTAGGCTGAAATTGGAGGTATGCCGAGGCGCTCTAGCCAAGTAGCTTGGCTGTTTAGAGACACGTCTTGCTGCCTAGCCCGGTAGATATGCTCTGTCTCTTTCTTGCGTAGAAGTTTTTTGGGTTTTTTTTCCTCTCCATCTGTTTCTTCCTATGTTAGAAACTGATCTTAGCTGTGAATTCCCATTACTGCATTTCTCAGTAATCAATACATGGGAATGCAGCAAATTTATTATCAACTGTGCTGTGTTCATCTTTGACTTCTACTACCTTCATGTCGCCTGAGGATCTCTCTTAAGTCTACCAATAACAACCGTACGCGTTCTTTGTATCTCATGTTTCAGGGCTTGATAGGAAAGAGAAATAAGCATAAGCACGCTTTGATTTTAAATAAATGTTTAGCTGAGAAGATCACCTTCTAACAGTTTCTATACAACAAATGATTAAAGGTAAAAACTTTCATTTACCGTTCCTGCAGCCATTTTCTAATGAACATAATAGCTCCAGAGCACAGAAAATCAGACCTCTCGTACACTTATAGTCTAGGCTCTTAACTCTTTGGTTTTATATATGAATGTGTTGTCCAGCTTTCTGTATGCTATAATCATTTTACCTTTTCACAAATGCTTCTGTTTGTGAGACAAAATAGCACTGGAAAATTGTTACTTGCTACTAAAGGTTTATGTACCTTTTTTGTTTGTATAATATGCCTTAGAATATTGTTGTGGTTTAACCCCAGCCGGCAACAAAGCCCCACACGGCCACTCACTCACTCCCCTCCAGTGGGATAGGGAGAGAATCAGAAGAGTGAAAGTGAGAAAACTCGTGGGTTGAGATAAAGACAGTTTAATAGGGAAAGCAGAAGCCACGCACACAAGCAAAGCAAAACAAGGAATCCATTCACCGCTCCCCATGGGCAGGCGGGGGTTCAGCCATCTCCAGGAAAGACGGGCTCCGTCGTGTGTAACAGTGGCTTGAGAAGACAAATGCCATCACCCGAATGTCGTTGTCCCTCCCCTTCCTCCTTCTTCCCCCAGCTTTATGTGCTGAGCATGACGCCGTATGGGACGGGATGTCCCTTTGGGCAGTGGGGGTCAGCTGTCCCGGCCGTGTCCCCTCCCAGCTTCTTGTGCCCCCCCGGCTCCTCGCTGGTGGGGTGAGGGACAGAAAAGGCCTTGACTGAGCGCTGCTCAGCAAAAACGAACATGACCCTGTGTTATCAACGCTGCTTTCAGCACAAATCCAAAACATGGCCCCATACCAGCTACTAGGAAGAAAATGAACTCTCCTCCAGCCAAAACCAGCACAAATATTTATTTGGAAAAGCCTGGCAATTGGTGTTAATTAGACTAAAATCTTTGGTGAAAGATAGCAGGTGCTATCAACTGTTGACCTGTAAGATGAATGAGTTCCTCTGTGTTTATTAGGCAAAGATTCCTTGGTAGACAGGCCACTGGTGTCACTTCAGCCATGCTACAAGAACTAACCCGAGAAATGCTTTAAAAATTGGGGCTGTATCTATGCGTTGCTTGTTCAGTAAATTCGGAAAGAATCTCTAGTGTCTGAGGCTTTGAATAGTCCCTTTGCCACTGGCTGAAAGATGAGCAAATTGACTCATTTTTCAGGTATTAATTTTTCATTAGCTATTTAGGTAAAACCTGAAACTTGGATTAGGAGAGGGAAGATGAAGATTGATTTGCATGATGCGTATGCAGGTGTATTTTTTTAATTGAAAAAGGCAAATCGTTATGGATAAGTTTGCAGTATAGTTGAGCAGCAGGTAGCAATTCTTTATAATTAAATTTAAGCATAGATGCAGGATGAACTGATGGGCAATCTTGAATTGCTTTGGAAGTCAGAAAGCAATTCAAAAGCAATGATAAAATCCTCTCTTGGGTGCAGTTTCCATAAACCTTAAGTTTATGGATCAACTTTTCATTTGTTC
Organism: Phaethon aethereus; assembly: GCF_964289735.1. Classification (NCBI taxonomy): domain Eukaryota; kingdom Metazoa; phylum Chordata; class Aves; order Phaethontiformes; family Phaethontidae; genus Phaethon; species Phaethon aethereus. Next base: position 2,684,982 of record NC_138583.1, on the reverse strand, counting down.
TTTTCTTCACTCTTTTCACTCTAATTGCAGCTATACAGAGGTTACCAGCTTGATAGTAAGTTCAAGGTAATGGACAATGTTAAACAAGCAGTAGCATGCACAGTAGATTTTGCTAGCATAGGCATTTTTGTAACTTGATACCAGCGATTTTGAATTAACTCTATGGAAATGACTCAGCAAAGACAAAATGGACAGCTTTGATAAGCTATTGATTACCTGCTAGTGCATGATAATGAGTCATAAAAGGTGTTTTAAGACTTCTGTTATGAATATTCCCTATCTTTCTGTTTTTGTGATTGATTGTCTGTCTCCCATATGCAGTCTCTTGATAAGTAGAGCCTTTTTATTCAAGGAAATGTCACTGAAAAGTAGTGAAGCATGAAAAGGTTAAAATTACAAAGCTATGATGTTACAGGTAATTAATTTTTATGTATTTGGGAGTATACCAAGATGCTCTGGCTAATTAAAAAGAATTGTCAGTAAGGTTGTCAGTAACTTTAATATGTGACTGCAGGAACCTGAAAATTGTTTTCTATAATCTCTCTTAGCAGGCAGGGAAGCACTTCACTTGCTTGATATATTGATCAGGGAGGAGAGTCACTCACCATTCAGTATCTAAGATTAGCTTGTGATTTTAAATATAGATGTATTTCAGATAGAGGAGAAGTTGGCTGCTTTTCACTTCAAGAACAAACAAAACTGTGCTTTTAACTTACAAAATGTAATGAATGGTTAAAGAAACCAGCTGTTTCAGTTACTGAAAACACTGTTTCTGGTTGAGAATATCATAGCAAGGCTGCAGAGTAAGTGAATATAGTGTGAAAGATACTTGCCTGCTGGTGATTTTTAACCAGGTTGCGATTCAGAAATAGTCTGTGGGTGGAAATAAAGTGATGTGTCAGAGTTTGCTCTGAGTACAGGAAGGTTGCTTTAAATGTGGGATTACTGTGGTTGACATCTTGTCTCAAGTGTTTGGTACATACTGGAAAAGGGGGGAGAATAGTGAATTTCATGGAAAGATAGAACAGGAAGACACATGGAGTTTTTTTATAATGTGGAAAGAGAATTGGTTGAACATGATTTACGTGCTTTAGGTTTTCACTAATACTAATCTTTTGTAACATGCACAAGTGGAGGTCTTAAGGGAAAGGATCAAACTTGACTGAAAACGGAGAAGTTTTGGACAACATGTAGTGAAAAATGAAATATGAAAAGAGAAATGTCATTGTGGATCATCTTTGAAGTCGTGTTTGGGCTGAGAGAAACACATTTTGTTTATTGCTAGGACTGGGTTAGAGTGACCCGTGATACACAGTGGCTATGGGGCTCCCCTGCTGGCACAGGAGGAGCAGGAACTCTGATACTTCACCAGAGACCCAGTCTGGGCTGGATATTTGGCTGATGGTGAAAACAGGCCCATTTTCTAGGTATTTATCAAGCTGTAAAGTCAGATTTTAAAGAGCTAATCTCAAATCTGATTCCCTTAATTATCAAGAGTAAGGGGGGAATAAACTGGTAAAAATGACTGATTTTATCATGCACATAATTTTCTTCTTTTTTCCTAGTGTGGAAATGTTCCATTAATTGCCTGATATTTATCATCATGGTTAGTAACTTACTGGGAACACTAATAGGAAAATGTTCAATTCTTACAGCTTTGTCAGAAGCTCAGAAGAAAAAGGCTCCTGATTTTGCTTGGAAGAAGTAACTGTGGAGCTGTAATTAGAAGTCATTTCTTTTCAGGAATAAAGAAGTTCTGCTTTGATTCAGACTTTGGTCTGGCACATCAGCCACATAAACCAAATACATGAGTGTTTGAGAGATCCAGGGTTCCTGGGTGAGTTTGATGCGTGCAGTAGTACAGGTTCACTAGCGTAAACCACCTTTTTGTTCTGTGGCAGAACCAATGCCAAAAATCTGTTCCATTAATGAGGTACAAAAACTGCTAGACAGCCCAGTCTCAGTTGAAAGGATCTTGCTATTTCATCCTATTGTATTCTTTGTTCATTCTCCAGTTTTCACTTTAAAGACTGTGAAAAGAAGAAGAAAAAAAACCCACCTGCCTCATAACAAAGACGACTTTAGCATATGTGTGAGATCACACAGTTTACAAAAAATAATTACATGAGGACAATGGAAATCTGTGACTTCTCCCTTTTGTGAGATATCCCACAACCTGGGATTTTAAATTGTCTTCCTGTCTGTGATGCCATCAAGGGATTTCAGATATGAACCGATTGAGGCTTTCTCTCCTCAAAAACTAAAGCTTCAGGAGAGGAAAGAGTGCCTGAGAAAGTACCATCTCTGTCCCATTCTGAGCTCCGGTCTGTATCTTGAATATACAATCAACTGCTGGTGTGATTTAATTGTTGTCTTGGATGTTTGCTATGACAAAAAAGCCACTTTCACAATCTGTACTTCTGTTTTCTCTTTCATAAAACTGTGTTTGTTATGGCGTGAAATGGAGCTATTGTCAAAGAGGAAGCATATGTATTAATTTGTTTGATCCTTAAATGTCATTTAGAAACATTTAAAGGTTTTAAGTGTTGACATTTAGACAAAATACTTTTGCAGTGATGCTTTATCAGTAAACTTCACTTCAGAAAAATTCTCATCTATGTCATAACACTGATCCTTGTAGAGATAATTATCGTTTCAGTAGCTAGGCTATCCTGTTAAACTATAAACTAGCCCTTCATTCAGGGTCAGGAAGAAAGACTTCTCTTTTCAGCTTATTGTCACAATGCAGAGGCTGCAGATTACATTAGTATTTCGGTTAATCAAATAGCGATTCATCAGTGACGGCTTTGCAGATATGTGCAAGTACGCTTGCAGGTGACGGGAGACAAGTAGCAGAGGGAGTTTCTTCTCTGGGGTGCAAGCGTTAACCCTCGGAGGCTGTGGGAGGCACTCTGAGTGCTGCTTCCTTTTTGATCACCGCAAAGTCTTGTGGCCTCTTGCAGAAATGGGGCAGGATCCCTGCTGGTCAGCAACTGTGTGATACTACACACCCGGGGGTACATGATTCGGCGCAGGCTTCCTCGCCAGGCTTGGCATTCATGGTACGGGTCTTGATAGCAGTGTAGGTATGGCAGCTCAGAGCTCACCTTGGGCTGCTCTGCCTGTTTTTTCAGTTGTCCCTGGTCTTTTAAGGCTAACTTGGGAGTTTCCTTGGTCCACTGCAGTCTCTGGTACAGATGTGCCCTTGTTCTAGTTGTTGTTGTTGTTGTATTCCCATGGCACTGTTTGCCCTTGAGGGGCCAGCAGCCTTCCCAGCTGTGCCATCCATGTCGGGATCACACCAGGGAGGGAGCAGCCAGAGGAGCCTTGCTATCCCAGCCCAGCAGCTCAGTTTTTCCCCAGTGCCCTGACCCACTGTCTGAAATGTGAGGAACCCGGAGAGAATGTGTTGTGCCACATCAAAGAGCATTCCCTTGCCTCCAGCCGTGGGCTCGCACGATGCAGCGTAGGGGAGGGAGGGGGCAGCCCACCATCACCAGTACGTTTACGTTTGCCTCTGCTCTGTACTATTGATAGTGCTTCTGTAGAAAAGCTTGCTTAAATCCTAGCAGTCTTTCCTCTGGAGCATGAGGAAATTCACGGTGAGCTGGAACGCCCTCTTCTGAAACAAGAAAACGTGGTTAGTCCACATTTGGCTCTGCATCAATAGCTACAGCAGCGCTCAAATTTAAAGCAGCTCCTGTGGCTAGATAGGTGGGAGTTTGCTTTGTAAATAATCCCTGCTTTTTGCTCTGGAAGAGTATTGGGATTTGAGAAAATTAAATGTAAAACTTCACTATACCGTAAAAAGGTGTGAGGATGAGCTTATGGATGAAGTATGTGAGCATTGCAGGTGTTGTGTTTATGTGCACACATATGATACATCTGCAGAACTGCACAAATTTGTTGGAAATTAAAGCATCCAAAAAAGGAAAACCAGGAAACGCCTCAGAAATCTTTTTATCCTATAACCTTCAATCTAAAAATGATATTAATGCCACTGTTAATGTTACCATTAAAGCAGTGTAATAAAGTGATTATAATAATGGTGACATAGAATTTGTAGCTAGCCCTAGGCACAAAATCTCTACCTACAGTTATCTCTGGACAGGGTGACAAACTTCAATGGGAAAAGGACAGTGGTGGTGGGTACAGTTTGAAAAAGTCGGGTGTTAGGTAGTTACAGCGGACGTTCCCATGTCTGAACTAGGGAAGTGCCCATTTAGTTGCAAGTACCAAAAAAAAAAAAAAAAAAAAAAAAAAAAAAAAAAAAAAGTAAAGAAAATGCAAATGTATCTTTTGAAGCCAAGAATGGTGGTCTCTAGTTGTATTTTGCTAACCCCAAATGTTAAACTCCTGTATCAGCCTGACCAATGGGAACGCTGCTCGGCTGAAGATTCAGTACTTCCAAAATGTCCTCCTCTTTCAGACTTTTGACCTTGCTTGTTCCTCCAGGTGAGAAAATGGCTCTACCAAAGAGAAGTTCCCTGAAGGAAGATACTAACAGAACAACAAAATCGTCTTAATAAAATCTGTGTGTAAAATGATTCAGTCAAGAGACAATGGATCTGGGTGAAATACCTATTAATCTCTGTTTCCTTTTTTCAAATTTTAAATAAATTACTGTTTTGTTCTGGGATCTTTTTTTTTCTCTAGTTTCATACAGGTTAATATAAGAAAGGTCCAACCAGTGATACTGGTTATACTTCCCCAAAGGGTTTTCCCGTGTCACAATTAGAAGTGCTGTCTTAAAAAATTGGTGCTAGAGAGAATTTTTTGTTCTGTGAACCTATCTGATTTTTTGAGCCGAGGTAAACTTTTAGCACCTATGGTGCCTGTAGCAAGGAGCACCGTAGCATGACTGGACTTGGGTGAAGGTCCTTGTTATTCTGTGCATTTTGAGCCTGCTACCAGGTAATTTGTTTAGATGTTCCCAAGCGGCTGGTTTGCAAGAGGCAGCGAGCAGTTGTTCCTATGCACGTCCTCTGTAATACACAGTTTTATAGACCTTCTGCATATTTCTTTGTTGTGATTTTTGGGCTGAAAGGTACTTTCCAAGCCGGAGTCTGGATGTACTCAGGCTATGCCCTGCTTTTGATCATACCTTTGATCATAACTTCTTGTGGCTTTTCTTTTATATTATTATTGTGGCTAATTTTTCTAAAGCCATAGAGAAGCTGTCAGGCTCTTCTTCACAGTAACAAGTAAGATTAAGTGTTTGCAAACTCAGCTGAAATTAGCATCTGTTGACACAAGTTGACAACTGTATTCCTTTTTCCCCTCTGAGAGAAATATGCATTTAAAAGAAAACAAAATAGGGTTAATACTTCACAGATTTTTGTATTGTAATGAAATTACTTTTAGAAATTAAAAAAAAAATCTTTAAGTCATTACGGTAGCGTTACACTGGTCTTTAAATATTTTCTATTTTTTCTGAATCTATGTCAAGCAGAAGTAGGTGCTTGGGTTGGTCTTGGGTTTTACAACTTGCTTTTCTGCAAGCGTTCTCTTGCCTTCTTCTGAATGATAGTAAGAAACATACCATCAAGAATTTGAAAGATAATCAAGGAAATAGACTTCATAGTTTGTATGCAAAAAAGTAAAATATTTGTTTTTCTTTAACCACAGTCATCACATTGGAACAAGTAGAACCTCCAGATTGAATTTTGCCTGAATTGCATAGGAGATTATACTGGCATGCCAAGGCCGGAGGCCCATAATGCATTTCATTTAGTCTCCAGCACAGATACTCTGTTGGAGGCATTTCTTTATACAGCATGTCAGATACAGAAAAAGCAATTTAGTAAGCACTGTGATCAGATCCTGATGAAATTGAATTCTTTTTTGGACCTGCTGTTCCTGGAAGACATCATTGATAAAAATAGTCTCTATTTTCCTCTTTGCTCTGATTCATTATGCTATCTTGCTGCTCTTTCAAAATATTTTTTTCCCCTCAAACGTGGCTTGTTTTTACAAATAAATGAAAGGAATTGTGTTTTTTGACAGCTTACTCTGTTAACAATGTGATCCGTCAGGATATTTGAATTTTACAGTTTTCTGTTTAGTAAACTGCATAAACATTGGACGCAACAGCAAGCTAAGAACACAGCAACCATGCATTCTATTGAACAACCAAATTAGGTGCTAAAAGCTATTTGACAATTACGGTGCTGAATTTAGAAAGTAGGTCCCTTATTAACAATCAATCTTGTATCTTATTTTTTCCTGTCAGTTAGTAGAACACTTTTTGTGTGCCCAGAGAAGACATGAGAGGTTAGTTCATGCGTGTCAACTGCATAAATTATCCGCTATTGCTTTTTATCAGTGGCTTTTAGAAATGAAGGTGAACTTCTTAAAAATAAATAAATAGAATAGTTAGATCTGTTTTAAACTTTCAGATCAATCTCCATTATTATTACTTTCTACATATATGTATGTTTGAATGGAACAGTTTTTAACAATGATTTCATAATACTAGTTTCACTCTCTGCTGTTAATAGTTAGATCCCCCTGGGTGGACAATTACAACATGGTTCCTGTTTTACTAGTGGTATTGATAAAAATGCTCTTTCACCCAAGTGCTACACAGCAAAGCTAATCTCCAGGAATGCTGCTCAATGCTGCATAGACTTCATTTTCATATCAAGTGTGGACGTCTCGCACGGTATGGTTGGGCTCTGCAACATCATCTGGTGGTAAGAAGTATTGTTTTAACAGAGCATGGACCTGTGTTACATGGACCATGTGCATCTACATACAGTGTTGCAAACAAGAAGTATAGATTAGGTAAATCGATGGCAAATCTCTAGGGTTGAGCAACATAGATTTTGATGGTGTTGCTTTCCTCATGTAGGTTTGTCCTTTCTCGGGGAGCAGTTTTGAGGCACAGAATTTTTGCTATATAAACCAATCTAGCTCCTGTGACAATTTGATCAGAACAATTTTCTGCAGAGGATTGAATCTCTATTCTCTTTCAGCTTCCCGGTGTATGTTAAATCTGTGTTTGGGGTTTTCTTCCTCTCTCTTTGAATTGGCTTTCAGTTGACATCTTAGCCCAAAAGTTTGGCGTTCTGTATTGTGTCTAAGAGGAGGGTCAGAAAATCCCATTCACCTTGTATTCCTGTACATCTTTGTGTCGCATCAGGCTTCAAAGAGTAGCACAGGAAATTCTGCAGACAGGATTCTGCAGACAGAGGCACTGCCTCTCCCTGTGTTTGCTCACTGATCAAAGGGAGTGTCTGTAGGCACTTGTAGCTATCAAGAGGAAGGCAAGAAGAGAGGAAGAATAGCGAGATCCTGCAAATACATTTGACATGACGTGTTCAGTCTAGCTAATGACAAGTTTTTGGTAGCATCTTCAGCTGAAGGTACTTTTCTAGGGTGTTTCTTGGTTTTTGGTTTTACTTCACTTGTGGTTGGTTAACTCCGTTGAAATATTTTTTGCATTTTACTGACATGTGAGTGGTTTATGATGGATTTGCGTTCATTGGTGTTTTGTCACAGCCCTTGTTGTACTGGCAAAGCATCTGAAGCAGCAGCAAGTAACGCTGTTGGAATGATTTTGCAGTTCTTCCTGCTGTTTTAGTACTGTGTGTTGGCAATAGCGCATGCATTTCCGCACAGCATGGATATAACTTAGCTGATTTCTGACTTACAGCTTGTATTCTAACCTCATGTCCTTCTCAAGAGAGCACAAGGAGAACCCGTGTAACCATAATGATTCATCAATTCGTCAAAAACTTTGTTGGTTTAATATTGTAGGGCTCCCTTTGAAGGGGTTCTGGATGTCAGCACGGGGTAATGTATGTTGCTTTACTAATATTTTCTCTCCGGTAAAAAGCTTCTCACCCTTGTTTGCATAGAGGTGAGAGTTCTGCTGTTGTCTTCGGTAAATTCATCAGCTAAGTTATGAGTGCGATGTGCGTTGAAGGCCTGCAGGCTTAATTGGAGGTCCATTGCGCACAGTTACAGCTTCCCAACTGGGAAAGCTGAAAAAATAATACTTTTCAGGGTTTAATACGCTAGCATGAAATGTCTCGTGTTAACTAATTGCATTAATACTGACCACCCCGTTCGGGTAAAATACATTTATCTATATTGCTTTATACTGTGAGAGAAACATGAGAAAAACTGATAGTTAAATGCAATGCGTTGTTTTCTTTTGGAATATTTCGTGTTGTCAGTAAAAGTTATAATTCTGAAATACTCTCTAATTCTCAACACTTCATAGAAAACAACATGATATACACACACAAATATGTGGAAGAAGAAAGCATGCTGCATCTCTATGATTATACTATTTGGATGTTGCAAAGCATTATGTGCATCTTTCTCAGTTTTGCTCAAAGCAGTAGAGACTATAAATTGTCAAACACGAGAAATAGCCTCTGTGTTTCAGTGATTTAATCCAGTTGGCCAAACTCTTTTTATATATTTTAACCTGACAACAGAGGGCGGGGAACTCTGGTCTTATTTCCCTGAATATCATTGAGCCACTTAATCGGTACAGAATTCAGTTCCTTGCGTCCTTGGCTAGAAATCTGGATGACTGTCCGGACTCAGGCCCACAGCTTGGGGAAGGAGGGGAGTTCTCGGGCGTACAAGTCCCCAGCCTCCATTTTTCTGTTTTTTATAGCTACCAGTCAATAAAAGTAGTGGTGTTCCTTGGGGGTGCCAGTGCGTGCCACTTGACACGAAGGCCGCACAAGATGTTGTGGGGTGATGGATGGTCTGGAAGCGGCGTCAGGGAAGCAGGGATTGCTGGCAGCTGGGAAGATGAGAGGGTAGGCAAGGCAGCTGGGTTTGACGCAGTTATTGATGGGGGTGCCAGTGGGGAGGGGGGGTGGGAGAGGGTCGCCACTGTGACGCTTACTAAATGTGAAGACTGAGAAGAAGAAGAAGGGAGAAGTCCTTGGAAATGTCGGGCAAAGGATGACTTTTTATAATCTGTTGCCAATTGAGTGGCATCATGTCATCAGTCTTCTAGTGTTGGAAGCAATCTCTGTTGCAGTGCTGTCAGTTGAGCTGGTGCAGATCAAAATACTTATTTGATAGATCAAAATACTTATTTGAATACTTACAAATAAGTATTTGCCCTGGCAAATTAATGACTATTATAATCTGCTGAATCTGAAAAAATTAGAATAAGCTAGTATTGAGGAATTAGGTATTGTCTTTTCACAATCGCATGTATGTTCTTATGTTCTCAGAGAAGAATGCCTGGGGAGACATTTCATATTTTTTAATATTAGACAATTTGTTGAACTCTTTACAGAAAACGCTTAACTGCTCAGCATTAATCATCTGATAAATGGTCTGCGTACCTCCGTGGAACAGATCGTACATATGTATACGAGTGCCTTAGAGCTCCTAGGACAGTTGAATAGGTAACACAGGGTTTACTATGACTTAATAAAAGAATACGAGTTCATTTGTTAAGACTGTGATTTAGGACAGGTTTTCACAGCCATGTTAGTAATGGATATATTGGGTAAAGGTCAGTTAACTGTGTGTCTGCCTAAGAAATGCCACCGCAAACTGGCAGATAGAAATATTAATGCAAGTGAACATGCCTTTTTTTGTGGATTGTTGCTCAAGGGACCGTGCAGTATATTATTTTGGTCAACCTGGAGTAATGCATATTTTCATGATGTTCCTCCCTTTTTTTTTTTCTTTAGTAGTCTTTGTTAGTCTTCCATGTGAAATAGTGGGTAGAAAATGTCTCCCCGTGTTTGAATACAATAATAAATTCTAAAGATGTAGTTTTTGTCCCTTCTGTTTGTGGAATTCGTGCAGGCTAACAGATGTAGGAGCGCTATGGGTGAGAAGCTCACCTTGGTGAATCTCAACAAAGGTTTGGGAACTCTTCATACACTTTTATCTTTTACAGCGGTTGGTAATACTTGCTTCTGCCTGAGTAGCGTCCCGGACCACTGGCTCCCAGAGGAGCATCTTGGGGCAGGCAAGTGAGAGCTGAAGTGGTTGTGAATCATCAAAGCAGCATCACCCCAGTTTGTGAACTGGTTTGTGGCTGGTTCATGGTCTGTTATCTTACATCATGTACAAGATAGTTCTTATTAATAAGTTACCTGCTCAAAAACAGGCAGTGACCTAGTTCAGTAAGGCTATGGTGTTTCAGTTTCTTGGAACACAATCATTTTTGTGATAATAAGCAAAAAAAAAACCCAACTCCAAAACAACTCTGTGCAGAAAATTATGTTGTTTTTCTAACTCTAAAATTGTTGCATTTCCTCCCTCTTCCTTCTCATCTTCCTTAGAGGGAGAAGTTCTCCATAAACAGATATGATTGGCAGATTTAGGTTTGCATCTCAGGTAGACCATGGAAAAGATAGAAAATCTTTTTATTTTTAAAGCAGACCTATCCTCAGTATCAGCTCTGCAACAATTATTATGGTCCCCTGTCTTTAAAAAAAAATTTAAAAAAAGATTCTCTAAACTTGTAACTCATAGCAAACACCAGTTAGGGCTTTTTTTTTTTTTTTCTCATTTAATGCTTAGTACTTGATAGAATCAGTGCCTTGAACAAGCATATGGCAACTGGAATTCAGCATAGCACTGTGTGTGATACAGCATGGGTATAGAGACAGGCTCTGATGTGGTGGCTGGTAGTCAGTTCCTGAATAAAAGCAAAAGGAGGTTTGTGGTTGTAGTATGTTCAAAGATGTAAGCAGGAGTACTGTTTCTCAGTTTCTCTCCTCTCCAGGGAAATGTGGCTTTTGCCTTTCTACTGAATAAACAGGATTGTTTAAAACAGGCCTGGCTCCATTATCGGTTTCTCTTCTGAACAGAAACAATTTGCAGCCAAATTTTGGCTAACCACGCAGGTCAAAACAGCAAGACATAAAAAGCACATAGCAAATTAATACAAGCTTTTTCCAGCTACACTAAATGAATTAAGAAAAAGCATTTGAATTAATATTTGCTGTTGTGGTTTTTTTTTTTTCTTTCTTCTTTTCTTTTCTAGCCCTTTTTATAACAGTAACTTCTGGTAATTTCTGTCATCTTTCCCATGACAGAAACTCGATGGTGCTGCCTTTTGAAGTGTGTATTGGTTGGTGACGGGGGTAGGCAAATGGCACTGTTTTATGACATTTGTGAATAAATATTTTCATATTCCCTGATCATTTTGTAATGAATTACGAGAGATCTTTCTGTTGAAAGGAGCTGAGGGAAAGATTCCCAGTGCTCTGCCTTCACAGCGCCCAAGTAATCAAGTCTTGTTTGATTAGATTGAAAAGGAGGATCATTTTGACTCATTGCCCTCCCAAACATAGCTGCGAAGATTTCTCTGAGAGTCTCGGTTGGCAATTCTTTGTAAAAGAACCGAGTATGTACAAGGAAAACATGAAAAACCTTGACATGCTTAACTTAGTATGCGGCCTTCGCTGCTTAAAACGGCAGTCTTCTGCAGGTGACCCTCATCCTCTGTACTCTGAATAATTGAGCATAATCTAGAATTCTTCTTACTGTGCTCTCCCCTGTGTTTCTGAGGTCATGTAGGAGTGAGCCGAGCGGCTCTGGTACTAGCACAGATACCCATGGATCTCCCCTCTCTCCCTATGGGAACTGAAAGCTTACTCCTGCTCTGCCTCATGTCTCTGTTTCTGGATACACAGATCTGTCGAGGACAAGTTTCCTTAAGAGTATTTTGTAAGGGAGCTTGTAGAAGCTGGCTGGAAGCCTACATGTGCTGTATCAGATGGTTCTGTGGTATCCATGTGCTGGTGATTCCTGCAGGGAACCACAGTAAGTTTGAGAGGCTGAATTTCCCTTTGCGGAAAACCGAACTTTCCCGGGTGTCTTGTATATACTTATGTGTTTGCGCAGACTGTTACATCATCTGCTAATTTTTCCTGGTACGAGCCTCATGCTTCATGGTGGTATTCCCGTGAGTCATCCTGGGACCCTTTTAATTTTGGTATCATGTTTGCCACCTGCTGTTCCTCAGGTACCGAAGCACTTTTAAGCAGGAAATTACATGGCACAGTAAGTTCATACGATTCACTCTTTTTTGCGGGACCTGCTAGGAATCCCACATGGAGAAGGTGCTGGCATGGGAACCCATCAAAGTCCTTTCATGGTGAACACAAAAGAAGGGAGGGGGAAAAAAACAAACAAACAAACAGGTTTTGTGCTACTACTTTATTTGCTCCAAGCCTTTTTGTAATTTCCCCCCTCCACCTGCCTTTGATCATCTCTTGGCACTGCAGACTCCCTGGCAGGCTTCCTGTCACAGTTCTGTTTGAAGAAGGATTTATTTTTTAAAATCTATTAGTACTTTTGATAACGTTTGCAAATTGGGGTTTGAGTTCGGTTTGGGGTGTTTTTTTTTTTTGCCTGCCTGATAGTATATTCTGCTATGTTGAAGCACCTGGAAGTCTATTCATACCAAAACCAGTAACTGAGACATCTCTTCCCTAATGGGGATGTTATTTATTACCATATATTTTACCCTAGAACTGACAGGATCTCCTTGTTTGTTTGTTTGTTTGTTTTTTAATCACTTGCTCTGCCAGAGCTTGCTGAACCCTTTTACGTTCTGCACTTGGAAGTGGCTGTTTTTTGAAGGCCCTCTATTTATTCTGAGGAACCTTCCCTGCACTGCTGCATAGCTGTGCTGATTTGCCTTGCCCTTGCTCAAGCCTGTCTCAGTAAAAACCCCATGTGCTTTTTCTTTGCCTCCAACTGAGTGTCCTTAAGCAGTGGTGGGCCCTGCAAACATTTCACTCTTTCAGTAATGTGTTTTCCCTTCCTTTTAATGAGCTTCCATCTTATGGAGCTCTCTCTTGAGGCTGAGAACGACAGTGGTAGGGGGTTTTTTGTCTTTTGCAAGTATGTTGGATCTAATACACAAAGGTGGCTGTTACGGACCCCGTTTTGTAACGTTTGCCCAGCTTCGAGGAGGCTCTACCTCTTCTGCTTAAGGCAGGAGCCACCTTCCCTCGGTATGTGACTGTGTCCTCCCTCGCAAAGGGCTGAGCAAAGCTTCACCTTTCCACCGAACTTCCTGGTGAGGACGGCGGTGGGTGTTGTATCTTTGTGGTCTGCCGGGCTCTAGCAACAACTGCTAACTGGGATACGCAGAAGAGTTTTGGGAGCAGGCCTGGAGCCCCGTCCCAGCGAGATGGGCTCCGGGGAGCTGCCTCGGGCCCCGTGAGCCCCAGCGGCTTTGCTGTCAAGCAGCACGACGTCAACGGGAGCTGAGGGTGTTGTGAGCGCCTGTTCGTGCCTTGGGAATTTTAAAGTGCTCAGGAAAGAAAGAAAAATCCCTACGTAATAATCATAGTTATTACTGCTATTGATCAAAGTGTGTTTTGACTATAAATTTTTTAAAATAATTATTTTTCATAAGAAGTATATGTACACCTTCTGAAACGATCCTACATGTGCTTTACAAATTCATTAACATACTTAATGGCCGCTTCTTTGTGCAGTTATGTTTTCATAGTTCTAATTTAAGTTTCACTGAAAAAGATACTTGCATTATCTACGGATTATTAAAACAATATGAAAGTACCTTTAGCTTTGCTTCAAGGCACATCGGCCTATTTAATTCAAAACAGCTTTAAATTATCACTAAACATTTAAGTAGATTGCGATTGATCTTGTTGCATGATATCTTCTAGTTTATGAGCAGCCCATTTCAGGGTGTATACAGTACTCAGAAAAACAACTTGGATGAAATCCATTAAATTTTTGTTCCACCTTTCATTCTTAGTTTTCTTATACCTCTGTGTAAGAAGTACACTTCTTAGCTTTCTTAGCAACTTGCTTCTGTTCAACTGATAGCTTTGGTTCTGACGAGTCAGTGTAATAGTGGCAGTGTGGGTTAAAATCTCTGTTGTTCAAGTATGACAGAATCACAGAATGGTAGGGGTTGGAAGGGACCTCTGAAGATCATCTGGTCCAACCCTCCTGCCAAGACAGGGTCACCCAGGGCAGGTTGCACAGGAACGTGTCCAGTCGGGTGTGGAAGGTCTCCAGGGGAGGAGACTCCACAGCCTCTCTGGGCGGCCTGTTCCAGTGCTCCGTCACCCTCACAGTAAAGAAGTTTTTCCTCACGTTGAGGTAGAACTTCCCGTGCTGCAGTTTGTGCCCATTGCCCCTCGTCCTGTCACTGGGCACTACTGAAGAGAGACTGGCTCCATCCTCCTGGCAGCCACCCTGCAGATATTGATAGACATTGGTAAGGTCCCCTCTCAGCCTTCTCTTCTCCAGGCTAAACAGCCCCAGGTCTCCCAGCCTTTCCTCATACGAGAGATGTTCCAGTCCCTAGTAGAACCTGTTTAATTTCAAATACAGTTTTTTTAGTTTTTCTAAATGCTCCTCTCGAGCTTCTCCTTGAATTGGAAAGTAGACTGCATGTCCTTGCTATCTGAGTTTTATATCCAACAGTTATTATTTTAGTCTAGTTTGAACGATCGGGTGCAGCTGACAGCTCGTTATTTAGAAGGCTAGATCCATTGCTGTTACTGTAGCACAGATTCGGATGTTTCAGCTTGGCCTGCAATATTGTAATGGTGAGTTTAAAACTTAGCCAGCCTTAGCAAATGAGACTGTTTTTGTTGTTGGGTGTGTTTTTAATTATAAAGTAGATTTGTCTGAGAGTGCTTCAGTTGATCTGTAAATTTAAAAATAGCATTTTAGTCTTGGCCAGTTTTATGCATAACCTTATCTTTCAGCATGTAACTTTTATGCAGTCCTAAAGCTTTTTAAAAATTCAAACATATGTCAAATATATCTTCTTCTCTTTCTCTATATGCCTATTTTGAGCTCGTCTTCCTCATTACACTTTTAAGAATTTAATTTTTTAAAGAGTCAAACGTGGGAACAGGCGTGTGACAAAGGACTGTGCCCGCTCGTTGAGAACTATGGAAAAAGCCATGAGCAGAGAGGCAGAGCAAGGAGGTACCAGGCCCGTGTTTGTAGGCAGATGCTCTGCACCCAAAGCTGAGAGCTGTGTGACCACGCATGGCTGCAAGCCCTGGCTCATGAGCCTAGAAAAGCACCATCAGATCTCCGTAACCTGTAGGAAATGACTTCTGGGTGGACAAACCACAGGCAGAATAGCTTGCGTAATTGCAGATGATATGTGTGGCTACATATCCAAAACTATGGGAGCAGATATTAATTCTCCCCTCTTGCAAACTGCCTCGTGTCCGTTCTTGCTGTGCTCTCCTGGCTCACCTCTCTTCCTGCTAGATTTGTTGACAGGCATCGCTGAAGCTCTTGCAGATTTCTTCCAGATCTCAGCAGGGGGATTTCTAAAGGCTGTGCCAAAATTTGGCCAAGTGTGGAGTTGTCTCATTCCCATTGCTATGCTAAATTTGAAGTTCCCTCTTGCAGAACACGGAATGTTAGAGCTTTCCAAAGCAAAGGCTGCCAGAAGTAGTCATATGTGGAAAAAAGGCGCCTGGTTTTTCATAGAGGTTGTTAAATGTTCTGGCCACACAAATAAAAGCACCAAGGGAAGGGAAAAGACTGGTGCACATGCATTCACAGAGTAGCTACATTTCTAGTTGATTAAGCAGCCAAGGTTACTGAAACTGTTCTTTTAGAGTTGGGAATGGCAGCTCTGGTGTTACCACATAGGAAAACGTTAGAAAATATTCAAAGCAACAGTGAAGGCTCAGTGCTACTAGTAGGTCCAGGAATGCTCATAAGTTGGTAGGTAAAGAATTGGGCATACAAATACTGAACAAGACGAAAGCCTGCGAATGCTTTTTCTGGCTTGCTGTTCCCATGTTCGGCATGCGAGATCACTCCACTTCTGAATAATGGTGTGAATTACTGCAATGTCCATCCAGACTTTTCAAATGTACCTACCCTTGAAACGTCTGTACCTTGGCTTGAATTTCTTTTGCAGTATATATTTGTATATCACAGCCACTCTTGCTCCTAATGATTCTCAAATTCACTTTGTTTTTATTTCCTTTTTTAAAGCATTTGCTGTATTTCACTCCTATGATGATGTCTGAAATGTCTGGTTCCAGGGACTATTTATAGTAGCATAATCAGGCATTTGCTTGAACGTTTGTGAGCTTCCTTTCCATGAAGCTACTATAATAGTTTGAAATGTATCTAAAAGAAAGGCGATTGCTCTAGCAATATATATGTTGCCTACCTAATTTTGCTTTCAAAAGGGACATGGGCTGTAACTATTGTTAAATATCAGTACTTTTTCTCCTGCAATTTCAGCAAATACCCTTTTCAGTGGGATGTTTTTGTGTTAAACCTAAAGACCTGCCTCCTGGCTTTCTAATTTTTCTGTTTCAAATCTGTCTGATTTTTCATTTCAGGCACGTGTGAATCCCATCAGTGTCACTCCACCCATACAAGCCATAGATCAGGACCGAAACATCCAGCCTCCTTCTGATCGACCGGGCATCCTCTATTCCATCCTAGTTGGTTTGTGTCTGCTACTCTTGCTATCACTCACAATCAGTCACTTTGTTATGACCAACCAGAAAGAGATTGACTGGGAGAATAGAAACCTAATAAAAATTCAAATTGTGGTTAGTGGGGTGTTTGAGATTGTCCTACCTATTCACGTTTAATTGCAATTCAGAAGCTTATTTCAGATGGCTGCATTATTTATTCAGGTTAGATTCAGAATTGTCTGGTTTAGCCAATGTAGCAACTCAGCAAGCAAAAGGAGATACACTTGTCTGTGCTCATAGCTGTGCTGCAATGCATTTTTCATTCGCAGGTGCAAAGGTGCAGTAGAAGATGCTCAAAACAGGCAGTTAGAACACGTTTCCTTCCAAAAGTCTTCTGGCACAGAGCAATTTAAAGGGTCCTACTGTATCCCTCTTTAATGTGGCTGTCGGTCAGCTTGCATGCTTTCCCTTATAATTTAGCATTTAGGTGACACTGCTGTTTTCTGGCCAGAGGGGAAGGCAGTTCTAGAAAGAGTTCAGAGAATAGCCACTTTGCTGGGGGGTGTCTTATATTCTGCTGTGTTGTTGTTTTTTCCCTGCTACTTTCCTGTGTTTGGGATTTGTTTCCCACTGCTTAGCTTGTATGATTTCATAATGGCAAGGCCTGAGGCAGTGGTTTGCAGTTGCAGTCCTCTCCCTGCCCTGCTCTTCCCAAAGCACAGAGACGGGTGTAGTGACTTCTGTGCCCAGTGACTAGCATGGCAGTAGAAAATTCTGTGTTTTGTGGAATTGCATCTTTTTCCTATTTGCTGTGTTATACTGCAGCTACATGGTTTTCTCGCCTGTGGAGAGGTGGAAGTAGAGATATTAATGAGCAAATTGCATCATTTTGCTTGTCATAAAAACAAAAAACATGCTGCTTATGTATATGATAGTTCTGCTGTGAAAGGGGAAGGATGGTAAGTTTGATATGTCTGTTATTTTAAGAACCATCTTAAGAGAGTACAAGTGAATCGCTACCGTACCATCGTACTGAATGTGCAAGTCCTGAGCTCTGTGTGCAAAATGCCAGAGCCTGAACCTGCTTGGTGCCAACAGTCTGGTCTTGAGGCATTTCCAGGGCTCTATTCCCAGGACCATGGCAAGGGACATGGCCATGGGAGATCAGCCTCAGCGTCCTCTAAGAAAAGTAATCAAATGTGGTTTGGATAGCCATGAATCAAGCTAGATTCCTTCAGGCTGTAACTGGATTCACATCTGGCAGCCCAGTCCTCTTCCATCAAAACTGTTTTGTAATGAAATTTGTAAATACTTGTGCAGTAAATATACTAGCTGGTTTTGTGTTTGAAAATGGACTTGGTTTATTTATAAATTCACTTGGCTTAATTATAAATTCTGCTATTTACAGTTATGCCCTAGCGCAACATTTAGTCCAACTTTTCTTTAAGTTCTTGGCATAACTTGCAAAGCTCTTCAGGAATGAACTTATTAAAAATTGTGTTACACTAATCTGTGATATTTTTGATATTTGATTGATTGTTTTGACCTCGAAGAAATAATTCAGGAGATGTATTATAGTAATTTGGATTGGTTTTGGCAGTTTTGGGGATTTTTCAATGGAAAGGCTATATCTCTATATAACTCTCTTTATTTTTTTTTTTCCCCCCCATGGTCTTCAAAAGAATTTCCTTTTCAATTTTAGGTCTGTTTTTATCTTTGCTGGTATGCAGTGCTATTTATATTTTAGCCTTTACCTCAGAAAATATTAGTCTCCCAGGAAAGAGGCTTTGCAGATATTTCTCATCATATGAATTTTTCCCTTGCTTTAGATCTAAATGTAGTTGTTCTTCATATCTTTGGATATGTCTTTTTGTAAATACCAGAAGGTCTGAGCTGTGCCCATAGAATGACAGAATAAGCTACGTACCGAATATGAACGAATATGGAACTGTTTCTCAGATTTCTGCTACCAATTTTGGACAATGAAGTGTTCTATTTGTTTGATACTGAAATGAAGAGCCAAAAAACCCACAACAACGTTTTCAGGGGTTTCTCTCCAGTCCTGTGAGCTCACTGATGTATTTGCCTGGCAGGCAGAAGCCCTCCTCTGGCTCCAAGAAGAGCAAACTAAGAGTGCTCTTCACCTGGGGGACATTCCCCTCTGCTATAAGATCATCAAGGTAGAAGAGATCATGTTCCCTCCTAGGCTGTCAGCTTGCTGCTTCTGTTTGTTGCCTGGGCCAAAAGAGTGTAACCAGAAGTCTTTTGAGCCCTGAGCGCTCATGTTTGGTGCAGATGGTGCAACCTCACCTCCATCTGCTGAAGTAGGGAAAAGAAACTGTGTGCTGCCCTTCTTTCTGAAGGGTGCTCGTAGTCCTTATGAACCCACCGGTGTGTGCTGGCCCACCACCTTTTTGATACCTTAGACCTCTCCAAACACCCAGACCAGATGAATTTCTGGAGGCAGGAGACTCAGAGCTCATCCATAGAGCTTCAGACATCCCTGCTTTTCCTGTGTTACATCTGTCTGCGGGTGGGACTCCTGAAAAACCAGCAGCGCAAAGGTGTTGTGAACAGTTCTCTGGCCAGTAGTGCTTGTCTGTATATGCAGACAACATATTTTGAAGATACATGGTCACAGTTGCAGTAGGAAATCTCTTCTTTCTGGAAGCAGATCAGGTAACAGTATGGACTGAGGGCTGCTGTGCTGTGTGAAAATACAGGTATTTTTGCATATGCAGCAGCAGGTATCTCTGTTCCTGGAAAACTTTACTTTCAGAATTTGAGGTATCCTGAAGTTTGGACTCTTCTTGTGGTAGACAGCAGCTGAGCAGGCAATCATCAGTTAGGATGCAGGCATTCCAGCTCTATTAGACTCCAATCTTTATGTTCGTGATCATCCTCCGTGCTGTCTTTTCCTCCTTTACATGTTTTTTTCTTGGGGGGGGAGGAAGGGGGGGTGTCAGGGTTGGGCGTGTGTGGTTTGTTTTTTGTGGGTTGGTTTGTTTGGGGTTTGGTTTTGTTTGTTTGTTTTTGGTTTTTAATTTCCTGGCATCCTTACATGGTATTAACTTCATCTTCCCTGCTGTAGATCACTTTGTGCCTCTTACAGCCCACTCCATCCTCCCGTATGTATTTGTTCTCCTTCAGGGAACCTCTTGTTTTCTAGTTTCTCAGTGTTTTTGCATTTAATCCTTCATTTCTTGTTTTTTCTTAGCTTCAGCATCAGCCCTTGTGATGTGCAGCCTCCTAAGACTACAGCTATCTGTTATCTGCCAAAAGCTTGGAGCTCCTGCTGGATACCTAGTGCTCTTAAAAAATTAGATCAGTTAATTAGGAGTTGAAATTCAAAAGGGGGAAGGAGGGGGAGGACTTGGAGCTAGAAACGCTGCATTTATGTTGGTGGTGTAACAGAAAAAATTCTTCTGGTTACTGCTATCTGGGTGTATGGCATACATATATACAGAGATACAGAATATGTACACAATATACACACAGTATAGCAAATGGTTGTCATATGATGAGTTGCAAATTAAAATATTGCATGTGAGTTTGGACAGTAATCTGTCTCCCGGAATAGCTACTGACTTTTTCTAAAAGCAGTTTCTAATCATTCCACTTGTAAGGTGAACAAATAGTAGCATCATTTTTCAGAAAAGTGGTCTCTCTTTGTGTTGAATCTTACTCCCTGTTACACTGTATTGAGGATTTGGCACAGCAATAGTAGTCCTGCTCTTGTGGCTGCTTTAAGATACCGTAGCTCGTAAGCTCAGAGGACTTACTGGGGCATTTATACCATCCGCCAGGAGTCCTTTCTGCCTCTCAGCTGCTACACAAGACTATTCCTAGGCTTAAAAGGACTTGAGATCTTAGATGCATAATCTGGATTTTGGTTTCTTCAGATATTTTTAGTAATATCAATAAGCTATGATATACCAGAGTTCATGCTGTTTGTAAACACTGTGGCATTCTGAGCCCTGCTGCGTTCAGATTCGGGCTCTCACACTTCCCCAGCCGAGAGTCAGGCTGGCTCAGGGGAAGTCAGACAGTCAAACCAAACAAACAGAGATGAGACACAGACTGGTGTAGGCAGACACAGGTTTCTGCCATGCAAATTAGGAGAGGACATCTCTTTGTCTTTTAGGAAAAAAAAAAAAAGAAGTATAGACTCTCTTCCCTGATAGGCAACAGACTGTTGCTGAACAGTATCCTATATGCTCCTTGCTTCATCCTGCCCTGGCAATTAATGGCACTTTTTTTGTATACTTTCTTTGAGAATCTTGTGGCTCAAAAACACAATTCTTACCTCCTCCTGTGCCAGGCTATGCTCCTAGAGCCTTTTGGCTTGAGCACGGTACCATGGGTGTTTTTGGGCTGCAACTGCCTCGCTGGCCAGCCTAGGAGCCAGGCACAGCAAGGTCATGGCTGTCTCCATTCTTTGCATAGCTGCATCTCCATGGGTGCGCAAATCTGTTGAGGCTCTGACTGCTTCTGTCTTAACGGGGCTGGAGAGTATCCTGGAAAGTCACAGCCATGAAGACGCTATTTACTGCTGATAATGGAATGCTGTTAGAACAGAAGTGAGGTTTCACCTGGTGCTTCCTCCCTGATGAGAAACTTTTCCTAAAAAGATTTCTAAAATAATGCATCTGTTGTTGTTATTTACATATATGTTGTTAATAATGCATTAAAGAGCTTGCCCATAGGTGCAACAGAGGGCTACAAGACCTAAGGTTTTTAAAATGTGCATTTTAAATTGCAAATGGCAGGGCATTTTCTGTGAGCAATAACATGGCTATCGTGAACTTAGTGGTAACATCTTTTGTCACATCATGTCATTGTGTATTTTCTTTGTTTAAATATGCACACTCAAAAGCGGTTCACAGTGTTCTTTGCTTTGTGTCTTGTGTCAGGGTATGTCCAGCTAGACCTCAGGGAAAACGCGCTTCAAAGCTGGAGAGAGAAAATCACGGTTGTACGCGTTTAGCAAGTTGGGTTTCAGGAACGTGGTGGATAGAGGTGGAAGCTGATTTGCAGTGAAAGCTCATTTCTCTGTATGTCCACTTACCTGATTAGATTTATAAATATCTCCTGGAAGCTGAGAAGCAGAATTTCCACCAGCTGCTGGTGTGTTTGGGCTCCTGTTGTTGTAAGGTACTTAGGGATTCCCGGTCAAGAAGAATCTTCGTGGTTAGGGCAAGTAAGGAAATAATGATATTATTAAACACGTAGTGTTAGTAGTATCATTAAGCTCCATGTACACATGATGCAGTATTTTATCCTTGTAATAGCAGGATTAGTTTATGTTCCTTTTAATGATTAATGAGTAAAATAAATATATTGTTTAACTAAATCTTTCGGAAACAGCATTTGTTCAAAACTCAATGTCTTTTTTTACAGGTACTCCTGAGGATTATCCACACTATTTCCATATGAATCTCACAACAGCTGTACTCACACTCCTAAAGCCCATAAACAGGGATTTGCACCAGAAGTTTGACTTGGTTATTAAGGTAATTTTGTCTGAATTCGTGTTTCCATACGCTTTTGAAAACTACTTAGTAACAGAAAACTCTAGAGAAAATGTGGGGTGGGCTTGCTTGTCTGTCTTGCCTTTTTTTTTTTTTTTTAGGCTGTCAGGCATTTAGCACAATCATGGGGAAGAAAAGGGTGAAGCATTTTTGAAAAGGGAATGAATTGTGGTAGAGTTCTAACATTTCATTTTATGTTGATATGGTGTGAACAAACTAAGAACAAACCACTTGTGCATTTGCTTTTTACGACCTCAGTTGTCCTGAGGATGCATCTGTTCTATGTTTCATGTTTTTTCCAGTTCACAGCCCATGCTACAGAATCATATTGATCCAAATGATTGACTGAGTACTAAATATTGGGTGCAAGGAGAACAAAAGATCATCGCCCTATCTTGTAGCAATTGGGATGGTGATACTGTGTTTGAGTTTTTTTGGTTTTTTGGGTGGGGTTTTTTTTGGTGGTTTTTTTTTTTAAAGAAATGAGTGGGGAAAAAAAGGAAGCTCATTCCAGAGCTCTGCTACTGAGTAAAAAGGAAGCTTCTGAACATAACCGGTGCTGATCTCATTCAGCTCCCATTGCTGGGAAAAGCATAAACCACTTCTGTGGGATTGGTCTTTTCAAATCCTGCCATTGATGAGGAGAGTTGGTTTCCTTCCTCTTTTGTACATACTGCTTTGTCCTTAATTTTACAGTCCGACTTGGTAACAGTCTGCAGTTCTTAACTTAGCCAAGTGATCAAAGCACATACCAGTTCGTTGTGAAAAGTGTGGCTTTACAGATCTAAAAAAGTATCTTCATCTGGTTACTGAGTCCCAGTTTTGCAAGTATAAAATATTTTCAGCATTTGCTACTTTCCTTGCCAATTTGAGGATTAAGAGGAAAAGACTAGGAGGTGATGATAGCAATATTTAATTGCTAAACTTACTACATGTAGCAAGCTGTTAATTATGCTTTGAGCAAAATTGTACAAAGCCGTAAGTTTTGCTGCAGGTGAAGTTTGCGCGAACAGACTGCAGAAGTCAGTTCAGTAAAGACGGTCTCTGATGAGAACAGAGCAGAATTACATTTGGTTCTTTTGGAGACAGTCTAAAGCTGTTGTCTAATGACACAGAAAATTGTGTGTGTTGTATTCGCTGTATTGGTAAGCAGATGAGCAAATGAAATCAACAATCAAATGAATCAACAGTGGTCTATTTTAAAGTAGTAGATCACTTCTGTATTTACCAGTGTATTTTATATAGAATAAAGAGTGGGCTTTCCAAACTGTAGAGTTTTTTAACACAGGGATGCCATTATTTAATCTATTTATTATTTAATCTATTTCTAAATACAAGGGTTGCACTCATATAGTAAGAATTATTTATTTGCCTCTACGACACCCCCAAATTTTTTGGGTAGCACTGGCAGCAGGCTGTCCCCTTGGCAAGAGCAGCTCCTTCTGTACCGGCCTTGGAAATCATGTGCCGTAGTTTTGCTAGCTCCCAGCCTTGATGCTTTTGGCCTGTCATGCAGTCAGACCAGTCAGACCAATGCTTGCTGTCATTCCTCAGGAAAAAGCTGAGTAGGGTTTTGTGGTGTGTGGTGGGTTTTTGGTTTGGTTTGGTTTTCTTCAGAGCAGAAGCAGAACTCCGTCTTACAATCATTTGGGAGAGGGAGGAGCGCTGATACACACTTCTGCTCTTGAAATAAGGGGGGATGAAGGAATGTCTACAAATCTGGTGTGACAGAGCGACCTAGGTCTCCAGCTGTGCCTGTGCATGGCCATGCAAAAGCTGACTGTGGCTAGTACCTGTGTAACTTGTAGGAATTCTCTTTTGTACTAACTCTGAGCATTTATTAAGCAAGAGTCAGAGACAGATTTGCAGGCTCCCTGTGTGCATTTCGGAGAGGGCAGCAGTTTCTCTGGGAGGATGGTAACAAATTTATTAATATACAGGTCCTTTCTGCCTCTTCTGAGGAATAGAGTTGCGAGTATAGTATGACAGAAGATGAAACAAAACTGCAGCTTTTGTAGGAATTTTTAATAACTTGGCACCTTTTTAAATACTTGTGTTGATTTCCTACCTCAGTTGATTGTGTGTGCATCAAAGTATAAAGCTTGTATATGCTTAGAGTGAAACAATTTGTGATTGGATTCTTTGATAATCATCTATTTCCTAGCTTACTTCCTGTTGTGGGGTTTTGCTGTCCCTGGGACAGATGAAGAAATGTAGGTGGGTTAATGTCTAAATAAATATGCTAAGGAGTTAGGGTTAAAGCCCTGTAGCACTTTGGTTTTGTTGTTGTTGTTCTTGTCAAAATTCAGCAACTATATGCAGTAGCACAATACATCAATTTAAAAAATCAATTATGCTACTCTGTTACCACATTCTGTGTGCCTAAATAGCAAGCTCTGTTGTTAATGGAAATGTTTATCGGCATTATTAGGTTCATATTGCTGTGTTATATGTGCAGTCAAGGGGATAATAAGGAAAATTATCAGTCTGTAAGAATGATAATATGCCACCTGCTAGAATAATAAAAGTTTTAATGCTGTGTTGTTCAGGGACCTTTTGAACTGGTATAATGTCTTAGGCCAGATCAAATCTTCAGATTTTTCTTTTGCACATTCTCAAGTTTGCATTTTTCACTGTGTTGAAGTTGTTGAATCGGATCCTGTTTTATCTGGAGGGGTGCAGTGTGTGATGTTTCCCTTTAAACAGAAAAAACACTATTTTTATAGGACTTGCTAAGATATTCCCTCTGCTATCAAGGGATCAATTTTTTTTCTGCCAAAATATTATGGAAAACAGTGAAATGGAAAAGATGGTTAAGTCAATACATGAATATTAGAATGCATAAAGTAAGTTAGACAGGAAATTGGTGTGCTCATCTGTGGCATTAGAACTGCATTGCTGATAAATGTTGAATTCTCAAATAGGAAAACAATTGAAAAAGCTAAACTTCTTAATAAGAAATGCTGGTTTTCAGCCTCCCTGCTATCTCCAGAAGATATTTGATAATAAGCAGGGAGGCAAATTCGTTGGCCCTCCTGGGGAAGCTCCTATTGCTTCCATTCCCTGCAAAGCAGCAGGGGCTTTTACAAAAGAACATGGGGGTTCTTGGTGTGCGTCCCATTGAAATTTCCACGTGGCAACTGCAAGGCTGTCACAATAAGTGTGTGGATTTAGAGCCTTTGAACTGAAAGGGCTTTGCAGTGTTGTTAATACTGTAACTAAAAATATATCATGTATGGGACCCAAAATGTGTAAGGCTGTGAACATTACGAATTGTGTTTCTTTCCCTTCACTTACTGTTGCTTCTGTTACAAAAGATTGTTCCCGAGATGCAAAAACACATCCCATACTACTAATTCCTTTTTTGAAATCAATTACTGCTTTTGGAGTAAGTTTTATTTATTAATACATGTGTGTCATTTGAACATTTATGTCCGTAAAGGTAGGGACTTGCATGTCTTTTTGGAGAGCAATTTGGAGAGAGAACAGTCTTCTCTGGAGCAGACACTCCTGCTTTACGGAAGGTAGGTGCTAGAGAAATCAAACCAAAGCTACAGTGAGAGGGAGCATACCTTCAGCAACATCAAAGGCTAAAAATAATTACATCTTTGATCGGCTGCCTTGCTGAAACACCTGCCGAGATTCTCAATAAAATAATAAACATATTAAAACTCCATTTCCTTATCATTTGTCACTACGGTACCTGTCTCTCTCCTGGAGGAGAATGATTTGTAACAGGAAGGCATGTAATCAGTTTAGTCCACAATAGAGTTAACTTCACACCTTTGATACCTCTTTGCTTGTAGAAGGGGATATAGGTGGTTGAAGGAAATGGTAGCAGCTTTGATCACCTTTCTGGAAAAAACATGACCATTGCACTGTAGACATGAGACTGTTCTTGTTACTAGCTCTAAAAAGGGCGGGGGGGGGGGGGCAGGATTGTTGGTTTTTTTTGAAGCGTGCATATCATGAAACAAATAGGAAAATTAATCAAATTGATGCACTTTGATCCTTATCTATTTGAACATCAGTTATTTATCAATCAGACAAAATCTAACCTGACAGTCCTATTAAAATCAATTTACAAAGTGGATGGACTGTTGAAGGCTAGATGTGCTTACACAGCCAACGAAATACTAATAAATGAAAATGCTACACTGTGGGGGAATTTACCACACCTGTAAGAGACCAGATTTTGATAAAATTACTCAGTGCCGAGTGGTAATTTAGTTCATGGGGACTCACGTGGTTTTCAGAGTAGGCTGAGGAGCTACCACAAGGGTTGTCAGTCTGGCCCAAAGAATGCGTATGTGGAGATTTGGGGGAGGAGTTGTCACTAGCAAATCATAAGGAGTGTTTGCGTTATGAAATAATTAGAACTATCATGACTTCTTAGACTATTTCAGTGTCTTGTAAAGCAAAGAGTGATACTTCTCTAAATAAACAAATAGCCATGTTATTTACTATGATGACAGAAATTTTGTCAACTCTGTTAAGACCCAAGGTGGTCCTACTAAAAATACAAATAGTAATACAGAGTAAAGGAAGTAGTTCCCCACCTGTATACTGGGGAAATTAAATTAATAATGTAGTTTTAGAGTAGGTTTTCATACAACCTGTATGGTTAATTCTTAAACCATTGTCTGTTTTATTTGACTGTATTTGTGCCATTGGAAAATTGGGAAGGATTCATGTAAATTGGACATCTCAATAAAAACTCCAATTAGATTTAAAAAACCCAGGGTGGGGGTGGGGGGATAAGTTTCCCAGCTTCAAATAACGTTTATAGCCTGACTTTTTAGTAAGACTCTTCTTGGATCTGAGAATTTTGTGGCTCTTGGGGAATAGGCACTTACAAAAAGACTTACTTTGTGTCACAGTTGCTTGGGTTTTTTTGGTGTCTTCCCAACAGTGTTGGTAACAGAAGCGTGCTTCAACGCCATGCCACAGCTGTGCAGAATATTTTGATGAATATCCTTACAGAGTATTTCCTATATCTTATGTACCTATCTCAAAAATCTGTTATTCTCAGATGGTGTTTCAGTCAGACTGGCATTAACCTCATGACCGATAATACCATAGAAACGACTCTATAGTGGGATTGCGTTTCCTTCGTGTCTCAGTGGTAACCGAAGGTCAACACCGTGTGTCAGAGTTGAACAGACTGTTTGAATTTCCAGTGTTACAAGAAAAGTGGTTAGGGGTCCTGTTTTGCAAGAAGTATACTGAACTTTTCAGCAGTAATAGCTACTCTGTTTACTCTTTGGGCTTGAATCTTTGAATGGAGTGTGATTTCCAATTTTTGGAAGGCTTTCCCCTGCCAAACTGGCTGTGGCATTTGTATAGGCTGTGGCTAGGCACAGGAGGTTTGAGTGAATCAGTTGTACTTGCTTTGAGTGCGCATGTAGAGACTGAGCCTGAGTATCAGCGGGACCAAATTCCATATTAATGAATGAAGATTGTGCGGGAAGCTTGGCTACAATATAAAGTACTTTCCACTGGTGCATGCATTTGATTACATGAATACTGTTGTGGTACTGGCATGGCATGAATTTGTGTGCCTGTTGCCCCACTCATCCCAAGAAACTGCCTGGGAGCTGGAAAGGCCGCTTTTACTTTCTGGAGGAGGTGATTTGGATCAAAGAGATCCTCCCAGTATGTGTATTGGCCGTTGCAGTATAATTAAGCCCTTTGCAATGTGCGTGATTTTCCCTGATACGGATCTCGGCGGAAGTGACAGAAAGCGATGCTCTCCTACAGCTCACTCTGGAGGTTAATTGGTTTCTGTGTTCCTGTTGGGAGCTTCATTGATCTCGAGGCTGATGAAAGCTTACTGCATTACATGAAAAGAAGGCATAGCTTCAGCCACAGTCTCAGGACCAAACTGTAGACAAATGTGCACTTTGAAGGCGAGAAAGTCAAGTGTATATATGCCATGTTTTGTATGGTCTATTCATTGAACAAAGACTGTTTTCTGTTCAGAGTGGAAGGACAGGGAGACTCAGTGAGGATGCTTTGCCAGCCACGAGCAGGTGCAGAGGGCAAGGCTAAATGATCAGTTTTAAAAAACAGGTAGGTCATCAAACACAGCACTGGGCTGGGGCCCTTTGCTTTTTAAGAAAGTTGGGCATGATCTCAAAGGTTGAAATGCTGAAATAAAGAAGCTTATTATGATTCTGAGCTATTACACAATCATAAAATTGCTGAGATTTGGCAGACATCCCTGGAGATTGTCCAGTCTAACCCTCCTGCTCAGGTTGGGGATGGGGTGGGTGTTGAGTATCTCCAAGACTGGAAACCACAGCCTCTCTGGGCAGCCTGGTCCAGTGTTTCACTACTCTTGGATTAAAAGAGTTTCTTCTTATGTTTAAATGCAGTAACTTGCATTCCCCCTCCCCGCCTCACACCCCACCTGATCCCAGCACTCTAGATGTCTCACCAGTGCTAAGTGGCACTTGACCCACTGGCAATGCTTTTCCTAATGCAGAACAGGTTTATTGCAAGGGCATTTTGCTCAATTCATCCACCAGGACCGCTGTGTCCTGCCCTGGAAAGCTGCTTTCAAGTTGGTTGGCTCCTAACGTGTCGTAGTGCCTGGGGTTATCTCTCCCCAGGTGCAGGACTTGACATTTCCCTTTTTTTGAACTTCATGAGACTCCATCTGCCCATTTCTGCAGCCTGTCAAGGTCCCTGTGAATGGCAGCACACCCATCTGGTAAATCATCCACTTCTCCCAGGTTTGTATCACCTGCAAACTTGCTAAGGGTGCACTTGGTCCCATCAACTGGATCATTAATAAGGTTGTTAAACAGTGGTGGCACCACTATCAACCCCTGGGTAGGCCTCTATTAACTGGCCTTCAGCTGGGCTTCGTGCTGTGGGATCAGAACCTGGTGCGCCCAACTCAGTTTCCAATCCACCTCATTGTCCATCTTGTCAATACTTCACCGATTGGTTCTCCGGTATCCAGATACCAGCGATCATAGAGATAGTGTCAAAAGCATTATTCATGTCAAGATAAATAATATCTACTGCTCTCCTCATACCCACCAAGCCATTCATCTCATTGTAGAGGCCTGTCAGGGTGGTCGAGCATGAATTACCTTGCACAAACCCACACTGACGACTCCCAACCTCCTCCTTGTCCTTCATGTGTTTGGAAATGCTTCCCAGAATTATTTGCTCCACCATGACCTTTGTGAGCATTGAGGTGAGGTTGACTGGTCTGTAATTCCCTGGATCTTCCTTCTTGCCTTTCTTGAAGACAGAAATTACATTTGCTTTCTTCTAGACCTCAGGAACTTCTCAATTGCCACGAGCCTTTCAAATGTGGTAGAGAGGGGTCTTACAGTGACATCGGCCAGCTCCCTCAGCGTGTGTGAGTGCATCCCATCAGGTCTCCTGGATTCATGTACATCCAGTTTGATCACATATATCCTTAGCCTGACCCTCCTCTGTCTTCCTTGCTCCAGCCTTTTCTGTGGGTCTTGGGGATGGAGATTACTGAAGGCAGGTCTTATCTGGAGAGTCTGAAAAGATGATGACATTGAGTATGGCAGCCTTTTTCATGTCCCCTGTCCCACTCAGCAGCAGGCCTGCATTTTCCCTAGTCTTCCATTTGTTGCTGTGGAACCTGTAGAAGCTTTTCTTATTGCCATTCAGTTCCAGGTGGGCTTTGGCTTTTCTAAACCTACACGTTAACCCCAAACTGCATGCTCAGACAGTGTTCCTATAGTCCTCCTGCGTCCCCTGTCCCTGGTGCCAATTCTTGCAGGTTTCCTTTTTCTGTTTTGAGTTTTCTCAGGAGCTCCTTGCCTGTCCACACAGGCCTGCTGCCAGCTGCCCTTGATTTCCTTTTTGTCAAGATAGACCATGTTTGGATCTGGAGAAGGTGATTTCTGAAAGTCAACCAGTGCTCCTATACCCTGCTTCTCTCCAAGACCATATCCAATGGGATCCTGCCAAGCAGATCCCCGAGTTAGGCCAAGGTCTGCTCCTGTGCTATGGGCATTATTGTACAGACGCTTGTGGGGGGGCATATGGTCATGCTGACTTCCCAGAAGGGCTATGAGAGCTTTACCTACAATGCTGTCCTGTTGGCATTCCCTGATCTATGTGCATATGAAGGTGGTGCCCCTTTCAGCCCTCTTTAAGGATTATGGGGTCCCTCCTTCTCATACCACCCTAGCCAGCCTGGGTCCACCGCTTCCTCACTTGGGTGTTGGTTCTCATCTCCTTGCCAGGTTGATTAGCCATTTGCTCCACCCCCACACCCCACCCCCATTCTTGTATTGAATATGAGGATTGACTGTAGAATTGCAGAAGGATTTTGCAATACCAAAGGAGTCGGTGATAAAATGGCTGGTAGAATTAGGCATAGCTTAAAAATAAGGTGAAACAAGTCAGAAAAGATCATCCTAGTCTTAAACACAAAATGATGGGTTCTGGCTTGATTTGGGAATGAGGTTGTGGCATTGTAACAGATAACTGAGTGTGAAGGGTCGGCTCAGTGATCTGTGGCTGTCAAAAAAAAAAAGGCAAATTGAACATTAGAAATCATTATGAAAAATAGAGAACAGAGCAGAGAAAAAAAATCACTGTGGTTTTATACAGATCGAGGCTGCACATGTGTCTTGACCACAGTGCACAGCTCTGGTCTTTTATCACAAAAAGGAGAGCGCAGAACTGAAGCAGGCTCGTATCAGGTGAGGAAGGAAGAAGATATGATAGACACCCATAAAATATAGCGTCACAGTTCTGAGAGCGAAGAGGAATCAATAGTTCACTGTCTCCTGTGATGCAAGAGCTAGGAGTTATCAAATGAAACAAGCCGGTGGCAAGTTTAAAACAGACAAAATAAGATTAAGTTTGCCTGCTTTGACAGGCAGCAGTGTGGGGCTGAAAGTTGAGGCTCAAAGGGAGGCAGGACTGGCTGGTGAAAGAAAAAATCTATTGATATAAAGAGAAATCCAGGGAAGTCTGAGCTGCTCACTATCTTCTCCAGTCTTCTGTCTTTGGCTGCAGCTGCAACCGTGATTTTGCACTGGACGGATTATTGGTCTGATCTAGTACAATTCTTCTTAGGATGCTCTTTTGCTATGAGTTTCAGAAAAACACAGTACTAGCAGGCAATGAGAAGATGTGCATCAGTTGAGGCTCACTAGACTGAAAATTCCTGGACCACTGTTACAGAAATTGTCTGAAGTCCATGTTTTTTGAGACTTAAATTTTAAGTCCTGAATTATCTGACTTCTTTTCACCATTTCAGTAACTTCCTATTTGCAGTGTTTGGTAGGTTTTTGTAATAATGTCAGCCTCCAACTCCTGTCATCCTGTTTTGATCTCTTGGCTCCATGCATCTATTGACCTTTATTTGTTATCTTTGTTCAGGGTAGCTCTAATTTTCTTCTTTTCCAGCATATCTCAAAGAATGTATTTCCCTGCATTTAAGAGGATTTGTTCCTACTCTTCTTTGCTCTTCTAAATTTTGATATGGTGGTGTCTTAGTGTGGTTTCAAGGATTCCCGGGAAGGGTAGACACATATACACAGACTACAAGGGGAAAAGCAGTAAGCGTTTATTACCTACAAGCATGTGTTACACTAAGGGTATCTTGCAAAGCAATTGTCTTACCGACCTGAGGACTGAGAGGAAGATGGCCCACCCATACATTCTTGTGTCATCCTGCACCGCACGCTCAGCCCAGCAGTCGGTAGGTGCCAGCTTTACGTGGGCGTCCCCACGGAGGCAACGGTGGCCTCGCCGCATACCGGTCCCCCTGCTCTTTGGGAAATCCTGGTATTTATACATTTGCAGAGGAGCAGGTTTCGACACACATGACCAGTGAGTGCCGAAACACGCCTCTTGCTGACTCTCAGCATAAGGAGCCTATGGCGTACGCGCCCGCTGGTCAGGCGCACTGCACACACCATAGCCATCCCGTCTGTTGGTTCGTAGGCTCTGTACACACCACATATTATCAATCATGCTTAAGCCAATAGCAAGATATTGCAAGGATTCCACCCTCCACGTCCTCCCCTACTATTGTTCAACTTTCTTATCTCTGTGGGCAACCACCTGGTTTCTCTCACCCAGCCTGTTACCTGCTTTCTCACCCAGCTATCTGTTCTCTCACTGTGCTAACTGCAGTGTTCTCACGGACCGAAAGTCCGTCTTTTAACCCCTCTGCTGCGGTTTTCTCTGCTATCTACTTCTCACTCAGTGTCCAACCACGGACCAAAATCCCATCTTTTAACCCCTCCGTATACAGGTGGTCAGTAGGATTTCAGCACGAAGAGTAATGCCCCGTTTATTCTGTTTAATCAACGTGATAAGGACTTAGTGGTTTGAAGTACGTGTCTGGGCTGCAGCTTTTGCGAACTTTAAGAAAAATTCACAGTGATCGCTATCGAATAGGCCTCTAGAAAGTAACCTATATGTTAAAAAGCTCATCTTCCTGAATACTGCTGGTTTTTTTCAAATTCTTCTGAGCGCATAGTGGGAAATAAAATATAGCCCACATGACAGGTACGGTTTTCCAAAAATCTATCATCTTTGTCCGGGAACTGCATTGTTTTTGTGTATGTCTCTTGAAATGCAGCTGAAGATAGTCTCCTCAGATGTTCCTGCACACAGTAGAGATGTATCAACTATCATGGGAAACAGAGTGATTGCTCTGCCTCAAAATAGAACGTGAACTGAAAAAATGAGAGTATTTTCATACTCATGGTGACAGATTAGGAAAAGAGTGGAAGAAATGGATTTTCATTAAATAGTTGCTCAGTCCACTTCCTGACAATGATGAAATCTTTAAAATCATTAGTTTGGTCGAACTGCTGTGCATCTCCTGTAGGTATTAGGTACAATAAATGCTTTTTAAATTGTCTTTTCATATGTTCATCCCTTATGTGAACTCAGTATTCAAATACTTCTCTTGGTTTATCACTGTCACAAAAGCCTATGTAGTCCAAATAGTCTGGAAATTTCTGTTCTCTTTCAGGTGGCCTTTTTTTCTATCTTGTTTAATACAGTGATGTGAGTTGATGTAGAATTGAAAATCTGAATGCAGAGGTGGATCTTGTGTTTGTGACTAAGGAGACGGGGGAAAAAAAAAGGGTGCAGGAAAACCAAATGCTTCCCTATACATCAATAAAGTTTTTCTTCATAGCAATCTTTCTCTAAAGTTATCACATGCATATTGAAAATAGCAAGTTTTTTCTGTGTTCAGCAGAGTCTCAGCATGGTAAATGTTTTTCCTTGCCTTAGAGCATTGTCACAGTTAGCCGCTAGAAAGACCAGTGATTGGGAGTTAAGATTGACCCTAAATTGGGTGTCATCACTCACAGAGCAACAAAAACATTAAAACCCATAAATGATAAGTTCTGTAATGTCTTCTATTTACAGAAATAGCTGCATTTTCTTTCTGCAGTAAACAGACTTTTTTTTCCTTTAAAACTTAAAACATCTATCACTTAAAACTTAGCATAATGACTTCATAGCTGGCATTTTCTTTAACTGAAGGGAAGAAGAAAGAATGTCATTATTTGGAAAGGTGGGCAGTTGTAAGTATTACTGCTCACTGCACTGCTGCATCATAAGCCTAATTGATACCGAGGTCACTTACCCTTGATACATGAAGAAAGAACTGTATGTTTTGGGTTTGTTGGTTTTTTTTAAGCGTAGTGTCTAGACACATTACGTGCCAATTTCATTTCACTGCCACATCACAAGCTCCACTGACAGTAAAGTCAAATTTCTTCCATGTTCTAAAGATACCCTGTGCTTCTTGTCCTTAAGCCAATTTTTAATCCATTTCAGTAGTTCTTCCCTTACGCTGTACTTTCTGACCTTGTAAATTAATCCAGTGTGTGATACACAATCCTAAAGCTTACCCTAAATCTAGATAAATTATGTCCCTAGTTTCACCTTTATCTCCCAATTCAGTTACGCACTTAAAAGAAGCAATTTTGTCAGACTTGACCTTCCTTCTCTGTATCTGTGCTGACTGCTCCTTTTTTAATTACATTGGTTTAAATACTATATAATGTTTCCATCTTCTTCGCAGCTTGAAGTCAAGTTTTAAGTTTGAGTGTCTGAAGTTCCTGGGCTCTTTCCTTGTTCTTATATTAAATAGAAAAAGGGAAGTGACCTGCCAGCAGTTCTCCAGTACATCTCCTTCAGGGAGCTATCAACTGTGTTTGCCAGAGGCTTCTCCTTACTACTTTTACTGTGTCTCCTGAAATGTTGCAGTATAATCAATGGCAGGGGAAGCACAGGGGATTTTGGTGGCCTTTGGAAAGGAGATGAGTGCAAGACAGGAAGCTGTTACGGCAACTGAATTTGTGACATACGTGCTTCTCGCTAGGTTGATTATGAAAAGGTAACCAGACTGAAAAAAATGACATAACGTACAGTTTGCACAGAGATGGTAGTCAGGCAGGCAGTGGCGCTCTCTTTGGTCTCTGTGAGGAAGTCTGTAGTAGCCTACTAGGGGTTCTCTCTGTTTTGCTTAGGTTGATATTTTCTGGCGGTAAAGCTTAGTGTAGTTCGTCTTACAGCATGCTTAAATGGATGCATCAATTCTAAACCCCACATTAACTTCCAATAGCAAAAGAATATGCTCATTTACCTTTCAGAAAAGTCAAAGATCAATTTTTAGATAGATTGTGAATCTTCTTCAGGTAGCATTCTATTTTTTGTTTGCTGTACGCGAAGATTTAAATATCTAGGATGCAGTGGCAGGGTTTTTTTTGCTTTGCGTGGTGTCTATGTATGCATGATGGTGCAGATATTTTATCTCAAGCTAAATAGTTGTGTGTTGGGCTATAGATATCATTATCATGGGATTGGAAGAAATAAAAGACAGCATTATTTTATGTAATTGTTTCCAAGTACGCCGTGATTTTTGAATGTTACTAAAAAATTAGTCTAGCCATATAATAAAAAGTCAAAGTTACATTTAACATTTTTCATCTACTTCTGGATATTTCATGAGTGATAACAAAAGGAAGCTTAGGTACATTGTTGTGACTTGAGCATTTCGCATACTGTGTCCTGCAGGGAAAAAGTAATGATTTGATCACATTTTTAAAGAAACAATATCCAGAAGCTAACCTGATTGATTTAGGTATAACAGGCTTAGGCTACAGAAGCACAAGAAGAACCATGTCTAAAATCTGTTTTGTTGAATAGAAGTATTGAGTTGCTCAGGGAATTAAAAGGATTGTGATAGCACAGAGCAAATTGCTCTAAGACCTAACTGCAATTGGAAAAACTTTGGTTGCAAAGAAGAAAAGACTGATGGCACTAATTTCAGCAGACTCTTTGGTCAAGTCATGCATAAAAAAGTGCATTTTAATGGGCAGATTGGTTGCATGGGTTCGAAGAAAAATTCTCAGGGCTGATACTGCTGTAAAACTGGACTATTTTCACCAGTAGTATATATTCTCTGAGTTTTACACTTTTTTTAGGTTTAGGACATTATTGGTCCCATTATTTACTACATTGTGATAACCTACCTTCATTTTTTTGGGTCAGGAGGTCTATGATAAGTTCTGTTGTTATTTTAGGCACTATTTCCAGTTGTTTCATCATTGTGGCAAATACAGCATGTCTATTTTAACTGGATCAGAAAGACAGTATATGAATTCTAAAAATTGTCAGAAACATGCTTTTGAACCAGCAAATCAAGAAAAACACAGAACAGCAAAGGAATATGGGAATATTTAGTGCTTGCTGCTTACAATAGGCTCGTATTCCCTTTTGCCAGTGTGGTATTTTTTCTTGGATCTGAAGATCGCATGTGTGTACACGTGCTAGAGTGGGCATTTTCAGGAGCTAATTTTAGAGACTTTCAGGCCTGATAAAAGGTTGCATGCAAAAGGAAGAAGAAAGATTTCTGAACCTGAGTTCCTTGAAGCTTGAGTTGAGGAAGCTTCTTCCACCAAGGAAGGAATAATCCTTGTGGGGAAATATTTAAAGCTGCAAAGATGAGATCCCAGTCAGCTCCCAGGAGCATTTCTGTATTTTCTCAAATAGCTATTCAATGTAGACATCGGTTCAGCCAGAAGGATAAATTAAATGCAAGCCTGTATAAGTCCATCTGCTGTATAATGGTCTTTAGGGGAGATATTTCAAGATAACTTATCCAAAATTTCATTCCAACATGATTTCATGTAAAATTCATTCACTTCTCCCCTCCACCCTACAGAAACCTTGTCCCTTCTGAGCAATGTCAGTTCTGTCCAAGTGCTAGTGATGGGCCAATGTTATCTTGTCATCTTGACCAGATGAGATCTTTTGGGGGGGCAGGGGGGTGAACCAGTAACTCATCTTCATCATAGCTGCTGTTGAAATACTTAAAAGCTCTCCGCAGTTTCTTCTCAGGTTCGTTGCCACTACAGTTGCAGACGATGTGAAAGGGCGTTGTCAAATAGCTAACAAAGAAATCTGCTTGCAGTGTGAGCCCCTTTGCTCAGACCCCTCCTGCAGTTTACCAGGGCTGGTTCACGCTGGGCAGCCACCTGCGGCACTATTCATCAGCACCGCGCTCTTGTCCAAGCCGGGGGGAACTGCTGCCTCCGGCGGAAACATCCACCCGCCTTTGCTTTCCCTAATTCTCTGAGGCCTTCTTGTAGATTGGCAGGTCCCACTTCTAGTCTCCCGCACCGCGCGTACGTGTAGCCTGTTACCTGAAGGAGAAGAATGTTACTCATGTCCCAGCTGTTGTTAAAATGCATCAAGTTCATGTTTATCCCCATGTGCCACTTCTCCCTCAGCCCGCTACTTGCTCACCCTCTTGTTGGGATTGGAGCATGGAGAGAAGGAAGCCTGGTTTTCTCTTTTACTGACGCTCGAACTGCCTGTGAAGAGCGGGCATGAAACATGCCCTTTACTGGTGCTACTACTGCCTTAAATGCACCAGCTGATGGTGCTTGCAGGTATGTACCTTGCAATTCTTATCATAAAACAGAGTATCATAAAGAAATATAGTTACAGGGGAAGAAGTATCATAAAGAAATATACTCCAGGACTTCTCTGGAGTCACATCAGGCCTGGGTGAGGGATAAAGGTTGCTTTGCCCAGAGGAGCACGTCTCTACATGTGCAGAAACATGCTGAAAGGCCTTACATGAAGAAAACGGGCATCCTGGAATCCAGACTCGGTCGGTGCTACGGAGCAGCTGAGCAGGGAGACTGAGAGCTACAGCTTTGGATTTAGGTCCCTGTGTTTCACCTACACTCAGCTTTGTACTCTGAAGTTATTCTTGTGGAACTGCCTTATAGCCTTTCCTCTTTACCAGCTACGTGGAGTTAAGATGCCTGTATGAGTACTGAAGTTGTAAAGAACAGAAAAGGAAGCCAGGGTATTTCATTGTAGGGCTGACAGATGCAAATGTAATAGTATCTTACTGTAACCTTAAGGATGTGAAAGTAAAATTGTGCTGCCTTCCATGGTAGCAACCAGGTTTTTTGAGAATCTATTGATGCAGCCAAATCTGTTACTGCACTGTAGGCAACAGTTTCCTGTATGCAAAAGTGATCGGATGTCCCATTATTTGTTGACCCCAGCATTATGGTAGCCGTAGTTGGCAAAGTCTGACATAAATCCTATTTAAAGCATCTTGAACTGAATGTTTCGAATTAAGATAATTTGAATTTGACATAGGTCCCCATTGCCTTCACTGGATGCTGAGCAAAACCTTTGAAGTGTAATGGGCAGAGCCTGGGAACAGACAGGGTAGTATTTACACAATGCTGCTTCTGTCTTTGTGGGTGGGTGCTGAATGCGTGATGGAAGGGATGGTGCTGAGATAAGTTTTAGCTGGGCTGGAAGAGTTGACGGCCAGCTTTCCAGGAGGTCAAAGCTGTGAATTAACACTGCTTAAAAATAACAGCTGAAATAGAGAGGCAGGGACCTGCCGCATTGCTTTCGGACGGTGGCTGGAGAGGATGCAAGAGTAGAAGCAAGGCACTGGTGAGGTAAAACAGGATCAAAGCTGGAAAGAGAAAAATGTATCTTCTGTATGGCAGTGTTGTGGTTTAGCCATAGTCTTGGACTGTTTAGTTTTCATGCATCTTATGATAGATTTTCTGGACTAAGTATTCCTGAAGCGTTACACAAGGGTGCGGTGCCAAAGTTGCATTCTGCGAATCTGTGGGGAAATAGGAACCCTGAGTTTAAGCAAAGGTGACTGTGTTTTGCCAAGACAAGACTCTACCTCTTTGAGTATATATTTGGGTATAACCTCAGGGAGGTTGACACTGTGAACCTGGGGCACGTGGGATGGAGAAGAATGGTGCTTCCAGCTCTGAATAACACCAATAACCTGCCAAGTCTTCTTTGCCCACAGCATCCTCAGCAGCTGTAGTCCCTCAGACTGTCCGGGCATCCCCACCATGGGTCTGTCCAGCTCTCCTGTTCTTTGCCCTCCTCCAGTGGCAATGAGCACAGGAAGTAGAGATGGTGCCATGGAAGCACCAAAGAGTCTTGCCTAAGCATCAGTGTCCATCTGGAGGTTTTTCTCTTGTCAAAGGTTGGTTTATCACACCAAATGGATCCCTGCTAGCTTGACAGGAAAGAAAACTCCATATTATTGTTTACTTTCCTGAAGATTCAGGGAAGTCTATCACATTGCTTTCATTTCTCCTTTTGGGGAACTGTTTTGCCTGACCCTTAGAATAAGTGAACTTCACGTTGTTTCTGTATAGAACATTTCTTCAAGTTGGTAACCCATCAGTTGCTCTTTGCTCCTTGTACAAATACTCTGGCGAGACTGGTTTCATGGCATCTTCCATAAGGATAAAATTACGTGTTGGCCACTACAAATATAAGCATTCTGCAAACTGCATGTAAGTGGTCAATGCTGCATTTAAACTGCTCAAGCAACAGATTACGTAATAAATGTAGCTAACATTAATTAACACATTTCACATTATGTTATCCTTTTTTTTTTCCTTAGGTGCACTTAACTACTTAACCAAAACAGTAGTTGCCAGAGTGTAATTCTGTGCTTCTTTCTTTGTGTATCTTGGGGGTAGTGTGAAGGTACCGGCTGTTCTCATAGGTAGTATTCATAACAATGTGAAGGTCTAAAGTCTTCATCGCCATGTGTGTCGCTGCGATGAAGGCTTCATTGCATGCTTGTTCTTTTTCGCTTTATTAGCTCCTCCTTATGATGGTATATCTTCAACCGAAACCATCTAGCCAGCTTCACTGCAGATTGCTCTTTCCACTGAAGAACTGTGGAGTCCATTTAAATTAAGATAATATCCTTCGGTTGAATTGAAGGATCACTTACTCCTTTGACAGCAAAACATGTTCTTTTGGCGACTAGAACCAGAATGCTTTGTGGCTTTCTTTCTCAAAGAAATGTAAATTGGTTATTCTTTGTGCTACAAAATATGTGTTAGGAAGCAGAGGTACTCAGCCCGTGGCCAGTAAGTCCAAGCAAAGGTTTAGCAGGCCACTATGAGGAAAAATTGTTTTCACTAGCTGCACTGAACATCTGGAAGAACTTAGATATAAATTTGTCTCTTAAAAAAAACACACAACACCCCCCACAAAAAAACCCAAAACAAACCAATAAAAATAACCACCCCCCCACCCCCCAAAAAAAGTTAAGGAATAGGAAATGCAGCAAAAATTGACAATGTTACAGGTGGTGTATATTTTTTGAGAATTATGAAGGGTATGCATCAAAGGTACAAGAACTGCTCCTAGCCGAGCATTGCTTCTGGGAATATGTTTACGTAACATGAAAACAAATCAATTTCTCATATTTGATATGAAATTCTTTGTATCAAACAAGAAAAAAGAAGTGGCTTTTAGAGAAAAATATTTATTTTAAAAAGATGTTGTTTGAAAGTGAATATTTGTAACTAGCATTTTACTAATTTCTTCTCTAGTTCTTCATTTGCTTTGTTGGACCTATCGTTATGTGTGAAGGTCAAAAGGAAAAAGAGCAGTTACTTGTATTTTCCAGTGGCTTAGAACAACTCTGGAAGAGCCCTTGTAAGGAAATGAACAATTTGTTCTCCCTTCCAGCTTTCAGATAAATCTTTTCAAAGAGAGGAAGAGCTTATATTTGTCTTTCTGCTCTTATAAATATTAGGGCTGGGTTTTTTTTAACATGTAACTCTGTACTGTAAGGATCAGAGACTAGATACTTTTCTCTACGGATATTGCATTTTATTCTTTGTATTGGTCAGACCAGCTTCAATGTAAAGTGATAGCACTAGTCTGCAAAACTGATTAAAAGTGAGTTTTAATTGCAGTCCCACAAGTAGGCAGGTTGCATTAGAAAAGCAGAAACTGTAGGGATCTATCCCAGGGTCCCAGTGAAGCCATAGGAATATGAGACTGTCTTGCAGTACCCTACTGTTGCCTTGCTACAGGGACATGTGGAGGGCTATAATTAAAACTGGTTTGCTCTTCACAAATAAAAGAATGAATTACTTGTTGTCTTCTACTTCCTTTCTTTAATTTACTTTTAATTAGTCACAGGTAGTAAATTAAAAAAAAAAACCAAACCCAAAAAACAAAATAGAAAGCAACACAATACATTTATATTGGATTAGCACAGTGGAATGGGAAATTAGTTCTTCTACATTTAGGAAGTTTGAAAATAAATAGAATAAATCAGTTGAAACTGTATCGGTGAGTAAACCTTGGTAGGTGAGGCGTTGCCATTGAAAAGTGGGGGTTATTAACTGAAGTAAAGACTTTTGCTTGACATTCAAAACTAGGCAAAACCAAAACTCAAGTCCACTAATTTAACACTAGACAGGTGGGTTTGGGGGCAGAGGGAGAAAGGGTCATATCCAGAACAATACATTCTTCCAGTAATCTGTAGCAAGTATATCTGTGTGTACTGCGATGGTCTTTTGGTTTTAACTCTCTTGCTGCTGGTGTAGGTGTAAGTTCTGTTGTACAATCAGTTTCCCATTTTCTTTCATCCTTCAAAGATTTTTCCAAAACTCTCAATACTGATGGTGTAAGGAACTGTGTTTACATGTGTGCTGTATAGCATTGAGTTTCATTGTGGCTGTTTAGAAGGTTATTGTGACTGAAAGTCTTTTTGCTCTTGTATCATAGCTAATTTTTGTTTGGTATTTCTTTTTCTCCTGATGCTACGTTTCATAATGGGGTGATACATAATGTTGTTACTTATTTTTGTAACTGAATTGTAATTCTTAAATGCAAGCCAACAACAGTTAGGAACTTTGTAGTTTTACTTGGCTGAGAGCCTTTTACAAATGAGATATTTTCCTTAGGCTGAACAAGACAATGGCCATCCGCTTCCTGCCTTTGCCAATCTGCATATTGAAGTCCTTGATGAGAACAATCAGAAGCCTTATTTCACAAGATCTACATATGAGGGCTTCATCCTCGAATCCTCCCCAGTGGGAACGACCGTCTCTGATAACCACAATCTGACTTCTCCACTACAAATCGTAGTGTTGGACAACGATGTAGAGGAGGTACGTTTCTCGGTCTTTTATAGCGTCATACTTGTGTTTACATTTTTATTGTTTTCAGAGCTCTTTCTTTTTTTTCCTTTTTTTTTTTTTAATCGAGACAAAAACTGTTTTGGTAAATAAATAAAAGAATCTTAAAATGTGGTTGTTATGGTTTCTTTTATTGTTTTCGTTCTGAATTTTCAGAATTCAAAACAGATTTGAAAGTGCATCTGAACTGAAAAACTAATCTGAATTTTACTCAGCTCTCATTAAGATCGTGTTCTCTTAGAGACAATGAATGCTTAAAATGCATTTTGAGAGAAGGATGAATCTGCAGCACAGAGTGGGGAAATGGGAAAGAGAAGCTCGAAGTGGAAGGAAGTAGTAGTTTGAACAAACCAGGAAGAGGAGAAATAGGAGGGCAGGAGTCTGAAAGTTCCGTCCATTCTTTGCTCTGCACGGATTTTGATACTAACGTTACTCAGTAAAAATTTAACGTCTTCAAAAGAATAGTAACCAAGTAGTAATAATGTGATGCCTCGAGGGCTAATGTTTCTTCTGCTCTTACCAAGGCTGTTGCTGTTATGTGTTTTTTGATAACTTTTTTCCCTCTAATTACTGTTCTCTCTCCAGTTGTCCCCTTTGTTCTTTTTTGTTTCTCCTCTTCTGTTCTCTTGTTACTTTCAGATACATAAGGAAAGCTAAGTTGTAGGCATAAGTTTTGTAGTAATATTTACAGCATATGCCAAAACTCTTTAATAAAGTTGTTCTTTATTGTTAGAAAAACAATCTTTCATTTTTAAAAGTTTCACTTTTGACATAGGCAAATTCACTATTTTTGAGAAACGTGAGATGCTGTTGTCGCTGAAAGATGCTTTCCACACCACTGTCTGCGTGAGAGTGATTTATCATCCTAAGCAGCTATTTTAAAGCCTAAACCCATGTAGAATATCTCCTTTCTATCCCTTCAGATATCTCAGCCAATTTACGGGCATTCATAAAAAACAGCTGGAAGGAAAGTGGAAATGGCTGGTGGATCTGGCTTTCTTAGGGGCTGGATAAAAGCTACGGAATAAGCGCATGTGGCAGTCAGCAGGCTTTGCTGATGATGTGTATTACTTGTGAAGTACTCTTGTTCGGCACTGCTTTTGTTAGAAGTAAAGCCATTTTCTTGCTCAGTCACATTAATGGGATCTTGTAGGTTTATTAATGTAGGAATAAGAAAGGGATGCAGACATCAGGTATGTGTTTATATTTATAATACATTGTCTGTGTGTGTTGTGTAAAATCTCTTCCTGTCATGTGTGCCCAAACACAACAGAACTCTAATCGTATGAGTTAGTGTCCACAGTTTTAAGTGCTTTTCAAGCTGCTTTTATTTCTGTGACCCTTATGTGTATTAAACCAAAAAATATGGACATGTTTTTAGGGTTTTGTTTTTTTTTTTAGCCTAAGTAAATTGCAGTCTGTTTTGTTTTATCCACACCTTCATGAAAGTACTGGTAAAACCCTATGGTTCAAATATGCCTTGGTGCATATCTGTTTGTTACAGAAACCTGGAATTTTAGGGCACTG
Organism: Phaethon aethereus; assembly: GCF_964289735.1. Classification (NCBI taxonomy): domain Eukaryota; kingdom Metazoa; phylum Chordata; class Aves; order Phaethontiformes; family Phaethontidae; genus Phaethon; species Phaethon aethereus. Next base: position 2,642,016 of record NC_138583.1, on the reverse strand, counting down.
TTTATGCCTACCTTGCAACATGCATGATTGCGTATCAACTTCACAAAAATGGAAAGAGAGGCTATTAATTACCTGAAGACTGAAACCCAGCAAGTCTGCCTGTGAGACTGACAGACTTGCACATTAAATAAGTATGGTCTGAAACTCAGAAAAGACTTTTTGGCAAGCTGGAGAATTTGTCAACCATTTCTGCCTGGGTAGCTACGCTGCCAGTTTGGGTGATGGACGGCCAAAAATAGAACAAAATTGTCACTGCCAATCCACAGTGTGTTGCTGTTTATCTACAGGTCCACTGATGTTCCAGGGTCTGAGATATTTGCCCTCGAGGCTTTGTAGCTGCAGTGACCTAGGAAAATCCTACTGTGCATATGAAGTCCACAGTGTTAAAAGAAGTCATGCAGCACAGCTGGGGAGAGAGAGAATGAATCAGTTGTGCTTGAAATGACAGAATCATTAAGATTGGAAAAGACCTTTAAGATCATCAAGTCCAACCATCAACCCAACGCCAACATGCCCACTAAACCATGTCACAGAATCACTAGGTTGGAAAGGACCTTCAAGATCATCAAGTCCACCATTAATCCAGCGCCACCATGTCGCCTAACCATGTCCTGAAGCGCCACATCCACACGTTTTTTGAACACTTCCAGAGATGGTGACTCCACCACCTCCCTGGGCAGCCTGTTCCAATGCCTGACTACCCTCTCAGTGAAGAAATTTTTCCTAATATCCAATCTAAACCTCCCGTGGCACAACTTGAGGCCATTTCCTCTTGTCCTATCGCTAGTTACTTGGGAGAAGAGGCCAACACCCTCGTCGCCACAACCCCCTTTCAGGTAGCTGTAGAGAGCGATGAGGGCTCCCCTCAGCCTCCTCTTCTCCAGACTGAACACCCCCAGTTCCCTCAGCCGCTCCTCATCAGACTTGTGCTCCAGACCCCTCACCAGCTCCGTTGCCCTTCTCTGGACACGCTCCAGCACCTCAGCATCCTTCTTGTAGTGAGGGGCCCAACACTGAACACAGGATTCAAGGTGCGGCCTCACCAGTGCCAAGTACAGGGGCACGATCACTTCCCTACTACTGCTGGCCATACTAGTGCTGATACAGGCCAGGACGCTGTTGGCCTTCTTGGCCACCTGGGCACACTGCCGGCTCGTGTTCAGCCGGCTGCCAACCAGCACCCCCAGGTCCCTTTCCGCTGGGCTGCTCTCCAGCCACTCGTCCCCAAGCCTGTAGCGTTGCGTGGGGTTGTTGTGGCCGAAGTGCAGGACCTGGCACTTGGCCTTATTAAACCTCATACAGTTGGCCTCTGCCCATCGATCCAGCCTGTCCAGATCCCTCTGCAGAGCCCTCCCTACCCTCCAGCAGATCAACACTCCCACCCAGCTTGGTGTCATCTGCAAACTTACTGAGGGAGCACTCGATCCCCTCATCCAGATCATCTATAAACGTACTGAACAAGACCGGCCCCAGAACCGAGCCCTGGGGAACACCGCTTGTGATCGGCCGCCAGCTGCATTTAACGCTGTTCACCACAACTCTCTGGGCTCGGCCATCCAGCCAGTTCCTCACCCAGCGAAGAGTAAACCCGTCCAAGCCACGAGCCGCCAGTTTCTCCAGGAGAATGCTGTGGGAGACGCTGTCAAAGGCTTTACTACAGTCCAGGTAGACCACGTCCACAGTCTTTCCCTCATCCACTAGGCGGGTCACCTGGTCATAGAAGGAGATCAGGTTGGTCAAGCAGGGCCTGTCCTTCATGAACCTGTGCTGGCTGGGCCTGATCCCTTGGTTGTCCTGCATATGCCTCGTGAGGGCCCTTGAGAGGAACCTCTCCGTAATCTTCCCCGGTCAGGCTGACAGGCCTGTAGTTCCCGAGATCCTTCTTCCGGCCTTTCTTGTAGATGGGTGTCACATTGGCAAGCCTCCAGTCGTCTGGGACCTCCCCTGTTAACCAGGACTGCTGAGAAATGATGGAGAGTGGTTTGGCAAGCTCCTCTGCCAGCACTCTCGGGTGGATCCCATCAGGCCCCATAGACTTGTGGGTGTCCAGGTGGCTTAACAGGTCCTTAACTGCTTCCTCCTGGGTTATGGGGGGGTTATTGTGCTCTCCATCCCCATCTTCCAGCTCAGGGGGCTGAATACCCTGTGGATACCTGGACTGGCTATTAAAGACTGAGGCAAAGAAGGCATTAAGTTCCTCAGCCTTTTCCGCATCGTTGGTGACAGTGTTCCCCCCCACATCCAGTAAGGAAGGGAGATTTTCCTTGCCTCTCTTTTTGTTGTTAATATACTTGTAAAAACATTTTTTGTTGTCCCTTATGACCATGGCCAGATTGAGTTCAAGCTGGGCTTTTGCCTTTCTAATTTTGTCCCTGGTTGACCTAACGAGATGCTTGTACTCTTCTTGAGTTGCCTTCCCTTTCTTCCAGCGGTGATAAACTCTTCTCTTTTCCCTGAGTCCCAGCAAAAGCTCCCTGTTCAGCCAGGCTGGTCGTCTTCCCTGCCAGCTTGTCTTTCTGCACATGAGGACTGCCTGCTCTTGCACCTTTAAGATTTACTTCTTGAAGAATGTCCAACCTTCCTGAACCCCTTTGCCCTTCCGGACTGTTTCCCAAGGACTGTCTTCTATTTCAATTATTTGAAATAATTCAAGCCAGCTGTTTTAATTAAAGACAATTCAGTGTCCTAGTTCAGATGCTTAAATTTACGTGGCAGTTTTCCATGCTGGTGTTTTTTTGGGGACTCTCTCCAATTTCCTAGTTGGAATGACAGAAAGACATTGGATTTCATTAACTTCCAGAGGTTTTTCAGGTTGTAGTTAGTAGTGATCTGATTAACCTTTCCCTGGCAGTTGCACAACTCTACCCGCGAGATGTCAAAGGCAGATTTCATAATACTAGGTTCTTTGATGTAATTACGTATTAGATCATATATGAGACTGAAAATTAAGATTACTTTGAACTGTTAAATCCTGAATTTGAGCTGAGTCTTTGAGTGAAGTGTGTAACTACCAGGTAGTTAGTATAGCACATGATATTCATACACTCACAAACTGCAAATCCTTAATTTCAAAAACTTCTGCGTGGAAAAGTAATTTGTTCCTTTAATAAACTACTTTAGGAAGTTTGTAATGTAATCCTGGAATTTATGTTCTCCGCTGAAAGTGCTTTCTGTTAGTGATTTTATGAGTACAAGTTCAATACCTCGAGTTTTGGACGGTGCTTTGAAATTCATCACAAGTAGTTTGACCATAGAGATCCCCATTTTATTCCAGTGCTGTAGTACACCAGCATGTTCCCATGAAGTTACCTTGGTATTTGAATATTGCATAGGGCGGTTCACTAATATACTTGTGTTTGTCTGCACTAGAAATTTCACAATGGAGATGTGGCCCTAATATTTGTACTTTGAATTGTGTCACTAATACTAAAAAAATCTTTCCAGTCTGCAGCACATACTTCAATTGTGAGCACTAACATAAGCTAAAAAAATCTGCGTCCAAAGACGACGAAAAACAAGTTTATCATTCTTGAACACAAGCGGTGTTAGGCAGCTAATTAGAAGTTGTTAAATATTTCTGACTGTCAGTACAAGTAGACCTGAAATTTTCATATCCATCGGAAATGACCATTCAAGGACCCAGAATTATTTCCTAGTGAACTTAACACTCGGTTATTTTACATCATGTTTTTGTTATTTTTATTGCATAATGAATAGCAGGAGTTTGGTTAAGTTAGTGAAAAATCTAGTTCAGTCACGTGACACAGAATCATTCTGACAGAGCCGGAAGTTTTCCAGTGAATGATTTTTGTTTCTTATTGAAAAAGTTCAATATTTCAATGTTGCATGATGACTAACTGCCAGGGATTTCTAGACTGGGAAATGATGTGGCATAAAGACTTAGTTTTGACACACCACACCACTCTCTACAAAGTGAGGACAAAATAATGAACATCTCTGGCCCTGGGGGGATGTAGTGCCATGTGCTGAGGAGATGGGCTGTGCTGCAGCCTGGTCAGTGGCCCTCATGTTCTGTCCTTCCCTTGCTGCTGGGATGGCTGTGTCACCGCAAGGCCACTTCCCTTAGGCATGGGAGCATAAGGGCCAGCGGCGCGGCCATGAGTGCTCGTGACCAAGCCTGGGAGGTACAGGGGGAGGGAAGGCTTGCTCTGTCCCGGCAACTTGAGCTGCTCCAGGCACCTGGTGCCAGATTCCATGACTGTATCTGTCTTCCCTCTTGCATGTTTTGTTGATGCTTAAGGCCAACCAGGTCTGATCCATCAGATCTGCCAGAAGGGATGTGTTGTTTCTCTTTCCAGCATGCTGTAGACTTATCTCAGGACAACGCAGAGACGACGATCATCCTCGTCGTCGGGTAGAAATGCTCTCTGTAATTCCCAATTCCTTTGGCATGCCCTGGCTCACGCCAACACAGCTCTTTCCAATTCCGTGAAATGATGTAGGTGTAACAGAGATGTGAGGGAGGAGAGAAGCAGATTTAGCTGCCTATGTGTTAATACGGGTATCGGTGGTTCATCCAGTGCTTGTAAGCTGTTGTGGGTGCGAGACTTCCAGCAGACTGAGGCTGGGAGTGCAGCAGTTGCATGAAACTCATACAAAGCCAGCCAAATAAGCTAAAACAACAGGTACCTTTTTGCTGGGACTAGATGGCAGCTCAGGGTGAGTTAGTAAGCACAGGTAATGCTTATTAATTTCTGCAGGTCTTAATGTTCTGATGGCTTCATTGTATCTTAGTAGATTAATGTATTTAGTAAGGTAGGGATTGCTGATGAGAAGCTGACATAGATCTACGTGCTTGTGCCTGTTAGGTTCCGATAGTGACACTGGCTAAACATAATGTATTCAGTCTTCTAATTGACAAATCAGTTGAGATTATATTTCATATTAAAATAACTCTGTGTCCTCAGATAAATGCATGAAGAAAGTAGTCATCGTAACTCTGTATCTTAAGGAAGAAACAAAACACGTTCTAATTTTAAACTCTGTGGGAATTATAATAGGGTCCTGCTATAAATCTTCCAAAAATTAATTTATAGATGTGACACTGCAAACAGACCTTTAACTGGAGCAGCACTGCCAAGTGATATAATTAAGTGGTCTGTTTAAATGGCATACATTAAATTAAGCCACATGAGTACCTTAAGACCTGAGTAAACCGAAGCTGAGATGAGGAATTTAAACAGTGTGATCTGGTTGCTGTTTACATAAGGCTTCCTGAGCTACTTGCTTCCTTACTCTTTTGCTTCCATGGGAGAGTACTAATTTATTCTGCTCTGGTGGTTAAGGTTGGTGAAACAGCTACACAGTAACCGCCTTACTGCCTTGTAACCAAATCTTACTGAATCTCTCTTAAAAAGAGACACACACATAAACCTCAGGGTTTAACCTTGGAGCTGAAGGAAGCTGATCAGCATTCATACCCATTACGTACTGCTCGACTACCGAGGTGTTTACTGATGCCACATGCAGTGTCCTGACGAATAAACTGGACGTGTAAGGTAATTTGTGCATTGCTCGCCAGAACACAAAATGGACGTCACGTTTATAAGGTGTGCCAGTGTGTGTTTGAAAGGATTTAACACATCCCAGCGCACGTTCCGAAAAGGACCTGTGCAGTAACCCTGGTGCTTCTGCGGCTGCTATAGCCCAGTGCAGCATCCCTGGGCAGTGGAATATGATGCAGGTCAGTTATTACCGTAGGCTTCTCTGCAGATCCTTTTCTGCCAGACCAGTTTCTTGTTTTATGCTTCCGTTGTGTACAAAGTTGAAGTCAAACTAAGTAGATGGTTGCACAACATCCCTGTTTCCAGAGAACTTGTGGGAAATTGTAAAGAATGATTATTTTACATAAAGGCAGCTCGGTAGCAACCTGAGAGGACAGAGCAAATTATGGGTAAAATAACTTTTAAATGTAACTACAAATGCACGTTATGGATTTTCAATGAGATATATCCAGATAAGGCAAAATAATGATTTTTCTTATCCAGGAGTACTGAAGCATTTTAAATACTGAAGTGGTTTTATCTAATGTTTTCCTTATTGCTTATATCTTTTGCTGTTATTGTTTGAACATGTTTTGCAGCCAGTATTCTCTTGAGAGGAGAGATCTCATAATACAGCTCTCCCTGTATAGCACTTCTGTGGCACTCTAATAGCCACATTGCAAAATAATGATTCAGGAAATATTCTTCCCAAATATAACAGCCCAGTAATATCATTATTAAAACAAACAAAAGGGAAAAGGAGGGCCAAAAGTCTGCTTCTTTTCTTCAGGATTTATAAATACAATTTTCATTCTTTTCTGAATCTTTCCACTTAAGAAGGAAAAATAAAAATCTTAACACTGAATCGCTACTGTAGCATTGTATTTCTCCCTTTATTTGTGTCAGATGAATAGCTAATATTTTCTGCCTTCTGAAGCTATTCTTTCTCTCATTGAGTTCCTTGGAATCCCCACGGAATTTCTTTTTTGTATATCTGCCCTGTTTAAACAAATGCTATTGCTAATTAGCAGAAGCGCTGAAGGTGCTGACGTTTGTTTCTTGCCCTCCCCTGGGAGTGGCTCATTTGTAGAAGGAACAGAAGATGATTTTTTTCAAAACTTTTCTGTCGGCTTTTCATTCAGGGAGGGGCATGGCCCTTCGCACCTTGACTGAAAAAAGCCTAAGAAGTGTTGCAGCACTATGAAGTGTCTGACTTCATAGTCGTGCTTCTGCCTCAGTCCTTGCTTCGTGCAGGGACTGGGGAGGTTTTGGTGGCGATTTGAAAGGATTCAGAATTAAAGCACTACTCAGCATCCACCTTGGTTCTCTCATTAGTCTTTTGACTTCTTTTCCACCAAGGTGGAGATTATGTAAATGGTGCAGAGTTTTATTATTATTTTAAATTGTACAATTAAATAATATTTAAATGAACTCATTTTAAAGACAGAAATGTCCTGGGCAAAGTCATCTCAGACTGGTTCACCTCCCCATGTTTTTCAGTCGCTCAGAATTTAGGCTTTGATTTGGTTTTTTTCCTTGGGTTCTGTTGATCTAAGTGGTTTTATCGTGAAAGCCATCATGAAGACTTCTCAGGAGGCTGTGCTTCAGGTTATTTTTCTGGTATCTAATGGCAACATTAAAGATGCAGGCAATTCACTCCAGATGCTGTGTCTGCCTTGTCTGTTCCATCCGAGCTATTGTGAACCTGGAGGACCATCTCATCAGGCCATGCAGAACTCATCTCGCACGAGTTAGAGAGAGGCAGTGAGGCCAGTGCCAACACAGCCCTATTGCCAACTCCTTGTTGGTGGGACTGAGAATGTCACTTGCTTCTCCTCTGCTGACTGTGAATCTCAGATTTTTTTTTTAATGAAAGACATGAGTGGAAAAGACTTTCCGCTTTTACCCAGAAACGAGGAGGACAAATGCTGAAAACATCTCTTCTTCCATGGGCGTTCTGGTGCTGATTGTCCTCCTCATGAATAATGTTGAAAAACCAAGACGTGTCATTAAATTGTCTTTGTTATCACTACAGCTTTTTGGAGACAAGCCTGCGCTAGCAATCAGGAAGCTTAAGCAGTTCTGATGTTCTTGATGCTTGTTCTGGCTCCCCTGGAGAATTTAACAGCCAAATATATTCCCTCTAAAAAGTCCTTGGGGGTGGTGAAACATGTAGAGGATGTGTCCTTGTCTGCTAGTTTATGACAACAACATGTCATTTTGGTATAATCTTAGTAAACTGTAGAAAACTGTTTGCTTCAGGAAGAGCTTGTAAGCCCTTGTGCTGGGAGGACGGGAGCAGCAGAAATGTAACATTAACACGTTAACATCCGCACAGGCTTTCAAACTTTCAAGAAGTTCTCCAGAAATTTTCAAGCAGAACAAATTCAAACCCAGATTTTGTTTGTTAAGAGAGCACCGGAGCAGTTTCTGTGTCTCGTTTTGTTGTATTTTTTCCCCAAATGTACTGCTTTTATGATGTCTATCAGTATCAGCTTTGTGTTTCCTTACTCATATTCATTTTGTATCACATGTTTTTCTTTGTAGCTTGCACCAGGTGCCATTCCCGTAGGTATCGGGCGTTATGTTTGCAAAACTACTTTGTGTTTGAACTGTGTGATTGATTCATTGATTTCCCTGTCTTCCTCCACTTTTTGCTGTTTGCCCTGTCGGTGTTAATTTGAGACTGGGTCTGTCACTTGTTTTGTGAAACCTGCAAAGAGCCCCTTAAACACATGGGACCAAAGTCATTTAGGGCATAAAGTTGTACTGTGGTTACGTTGTGATTGCTTTATGTTCATTACATAGTTAGATGTGTTTATAGAAACCCCAAGTATTACAAAAAATTTGGTGCTTTTTTATTTTATTTAAAACGTACCTACTTGTCAATTTGAAGTATGTAAACCATGTCTGGTTTGAAATGGTCCTTGCAGGTTGCGTGTATACTCTTTTGTGTGGATTCTGATAGTTTTCTACTTTTTCTACTTCTGATACTTTTCTACCTGCTGGAGCAGGGCCAGAGGAGGCCCCAGCAACGCTCCGAGGGCTGGAACAGCTCTGCTGGGAGGACAGGCTGGGAGAGCTGGGGGGGTTCAGCCTGGAGCAGAGAAGGCTCTGGGGAGACCTTCCTGCAGCTGCCAGGGCTGAGAGGGGCTGATAAGAAAGATGGGGACAGACTTTTTAGCAGGGCCTGTTGCGATAAGGGGTAACGGTTTTAAACTAAAAGAGTGGAGATTTAGACTAGATAGAAGGAAGAAATGTTTCACCATGAGGGTGGTGAAACCCTGGCCCAGGTTGCCCAGGGAGGTGGTCGATGCCTCATCCCTGGGAACACCCCAGGTCAGGCTGGACGGGGCTCTGAGCACCCTGCTGTAGTTGGGGATGTCCCTGCTCACTGCAGGGGGGTTGGACTAGATGGCCTGTAAAGGTCCCTTCCAATCCAAACTGTTCTGTGATTCTAAAATTATACAGTAAAAATTTCACGGAGACAGGCTAGTCTATGTGACCCAGTAATGTAGTCAGAAATCACAATGCTTAAGTCCAGTCCCCCCAAAAAAGTAACAGTTAAAAAAACTTAAGTATCAGCAATAGCGTTGGCAACATAGATGGATTGTTTCCCACAATTGTGTTCTCTCACAGTATCTGCCGCATAAAAAGTTCACAGTTAAGTCAAGCAGGCTTTCTTTCAGAATAAAATGTGATAAAAATGTGAAAGCGTAACACCACCAAGATTAAGGAAATAAATTGCTTTGTAGGTCTGACACGCATGGAAGGTAGTAGAAATAGGCATTGATCGCAGGAAAGGTGGTTTAACTTAGGCATTAGGATAAAATTTCTAATACCAGAATAGCAAAGGAATAGGATAGATTACTTCGGGAGCATATGGGATCTCCATCATTGGTTTTTCTCAAGAACAAATTAGGAAAAAAGTACTGTTTATTATTGTTCAAAACGGCATGACCAGCAAGAACTGTAACAACTAACCAGGGTTTTTGTAAATTAAATTTTTGACCCACTTTGTAGTGTCTACAGAGTGAACAATTATTGGCAATTATCTTCTGTAATTTTCCATGGAAAAAAGAGATTTCCGTTTGCATTTCTAGCTATAAAAGGAATTATAATTTTACTGAAAGCTGGCATAGTTGCAGCAAAGCTTTAGGCAGTAGGAAACCACTCATTTGGAACACTTTGATATTTCTTTCACGTAGCTTTCAGCAACTGAAATGGTTCCTCATTTAAATAGCATAATCTTAGCCTTCCAAAACATGTGCTTTAGAGTATTTTGGATTGCTAAAATAAGTTTCTTTTTCTCCTTCTGGTGTACTGATCTGTCTTTGTAGTTGTTCATTATGACACTTAGTGCATGTTTGAGTTAGCTCAAGTGTTCATTCCTGCTATGCTGTAGGGATTGGTGAACTTCCCAGTGGTCCGTTTTCTTTTTCTAATTCCATAGGAATGACAATAATGACAGAGTAGGCATTAACCTTCTAGAAGCATTTTGGATTCAGTTTGAGAAAATGTTCAGGGAAGAGGAGCATCATGCTACTTTTTGGACAGTTTATTGAGTTCAGCTCTTTCTGACTGTTGCATGTCCTACTCTGTATGGGGCAGGTCCTGTAGAATTATGTTGGAAAGTAGCCAGTAAAAAATAATTTCAAGTTATGCCTTGTGCAGCCACTGGGATTTTCTGTTCTGTTTTGTTCACGGTACTAATCCTCTGATGCCTTATCTCCACGTTATTTGGGGCATTTCAGAACAGTTTTTGTAGGACTCGTCTGCCGGTCTTTTGTGTTTTGCCCCCTCACATTTGCATCCCTCCTTTCTAATCTCACCTCATGTAACAGAAATAAAGTAAATAACTAACGACCGAGAGTAGCACATTAAATCAGGTTGAAGTAACCAGATTTCATACAAGGACACAGAAATGTTTGTTGGAATACTGTAGGCAGTAAAAGGTAATGTAATTTATTTTAAAATGTAACTGTAATACAGAGTGACCCTTGCAGTCTGATCATTTTAATAACTCAATAGCATCTCTAAAGAGGTGGGGAAAGATGTTGAGATATTTCGTCCTGGTCACGATTCGCGTTTCTGTCATTTCAACATCCACCAGACTGCAGGGTAAGGACTAAGGGTAGGAAGTCCATTTTGCAGCTTTGTATCCATCTGGTAAGTTTGCACTGGAAGGAACTAGCTTGAGGTTCTGGACCTTAATTAATCTGTTCTATTCCCTGCAAATACAATAATCATTTCTGATTTTGTTCGTGGCAGAAACATTACTCCATCTTTCTGTTAGCTGAGATTCCATTTGTCCCAAAATTGACTTCAGTCTTTTCCCCAGGGAACATTTCATTCTTTTCCCCCATCCTCTTGTCATCTGACAACCATGCTAGGAGAGGGTGGAAGTGGAAGAATGAGCTCCTGACTGCTTGCTCGGGATCTCTGATGAGACGCTGCCCTGTCTTTACGCTGTCCCCTGGTTCTGCACGCAGCGTTAGAACTGGAGCTCCACTCCCAGTGCTCGCCCAGTTGTACATGGAGCCGTTTTTCACCTGATCAACTGAGATTCATAATTCTGCATCGATATATTCTGATTCTTTTCAAGACATAAAGAGAGCCTCTGAACAGCGTCTATTTAGTGATATGCTTCAACACATATGATTATCTTTTATAATTTATAATATTTTATATTCTTTTATTTTTATATTATTTATTGTTTATATCTTTTATAATTTATAATAAAATGCTCTTTTTCTGATCTTATTTAAAGACCAAGGATCCCCAGCTCCATCTCTTTCTGAACGATTACAATACGTTTTTCACGGTGACTCAGAGTGGCATCACCCGCTACCTCACCCTGCTGCAGCCTGTCGACAGAGAAGTCCAGCAACTTTACACCTTCTCGGTAAGCTAAATGCACTTGAAGGCACATCAGGCATTGTTCCGAGTAAGTGTTGAAAAATCATCAGTTTTAACAGCGTTGTAGATCATTAAAATGGCACAGGAGAAGAAAAACAGTGAAGGATGAGCAGCAGCAATACCGGGGCGGGGGGAGAGCTGATAATTGGGGTAGCGTGCTCTTCCAAAAATGTATGTTTGGTTCAATAGCAACATTTTAGATCTCCCTACCAGCATCATCTCCAGGCATTTCCCAGTCTGTGAGTAAACATCTTAACAGCCCTAAAGCAATTTGCAAACCGTGTACCTCTGCCGGGGTTCCCGATCAATGCCACCATATTTTCTGTCTGTCTAGCATTTGAGAGAGCTCAGATTTCTTTTATGGAGTAAGAAGGCCTCTAGCTTTTTAAGTCCCACCTTAAAATGCTGTCTTTGAGGTTAAACATATGTATAGCGGCTCCTCTGGGTGGCCGTGCCCAGGTGAGACTTGCAGTGTCAGACAGGTTTGTGAGCTGTGGCCAGGCCTTGCTCCTTGAGAGTGTTCAGCACAGCTGGGGACAGGCTCTGCCCTTCCAGGCATGGACTTCAGCTCAGATCCGGGCCTGGGACTGGCCCCAACCCTGGGGAACAGTTATTCCCTCTCATTTCTCCTGCTAATCTGACACAGCATGTTTTAAAGGCATTGTTTCATTTTGCTTTTGCCCTGACTCTTGCACACTGCAGGCTCAAGCTCAGCTGAAGCCTCCTGTAATTGTAAGTGCAGACAAAAATTAAATGCTGATTTTTAGTTGTCATACTGTATTTTCTCATAGTTGGAATTGTATTAAGAACACACCGTTAAAATATGTTCCTGTTCTGCTTCCCCACACCCCTTCCTGAAGATGACAGCTTCTGATGGTGTACAGGAGAGTGCCCCAGTGACAGTCAATATCCTGGTGATTGATGCAAATGATAATTCCCCAACCTTCTCCAACATATCATACAATGTCAAGATTTATACAGATATGAGGCCTGGGGAAGGCGTTATAAAGGTAATTTCAGATCTTTTTATTAGCTTTTTTAACTCACTCTTCGTTAGCAGTAGGTGGTCTTGTTAATAGAAATTGGAAATGTACTGAAAACAGCTAGAAAATAAAGATTGTGTATCTCCGTCTACTTCACTAGTTGTATAGCTATTTAAAAGTTGCTAATACTAAATGGTAGGCATGTCTTAGATGTATAGCTGTGGTTCAGCTGTTTCATCTGAAGTTTTACAAAACCTCTTCATCTGAAAAATCTCAAAAGAAAAAAAAAATATTCTCCTGTACTAGCGGGATATTGGAATGAAATATTTTGGGAGAACAGGTAAACAGTTAGTAGAATATAAACAGAAGTGTTTTACCATGTCATAAAACCTTTTGGTTTTTACAGAAGCCTAGCATCATTTGTTTGTAGAGCAAATGAGCAGTGAAAAACGTGTTGAACGCAAGCCCAGAGAGGGAAGCAGTTTTAATTAAAGTTTGCCGGCACTGATTTATGTTTCAGTGCAAACTGGAGGTGAATCCTGGTTGCACTGAAGTTAATGGAAAAGGCTTTTTTGGGTGATAATTCTTCAAAGTTCTCAGCCATGCTCCTGAGTGCTTCCTGTGTAGATGGGTGAGAAGACAAAAAGCTGTTAGTGGAGGTCGGTGTTCAAGGATGGGGCAGGGGAGAAAATTAATCAACTGACTTAAGTAATAGAATTTTCTGAAATATAATCAGCAATTAAGCATTTGAAGGGAGCAGTGATTTAACAGTATTAGGAGCGAGTTCAGTGTCCGTTTTGGCATATGCCCTTTGGATCTTCATTAGTGTTCATTTTCAGCAAGATTTGAGGGAAAGATAAAAGTTTTAAACATAATTGAAGGCTGGGTGTGGGGAAGAGTCCAAATACTGTTGTCCTGAATGACAGGTAGAGCTCAGGAGCTGTATTTGCAACATCTCATAAAGTCCTATTGCCACGTATAAATATGTACAATATATTCACTTGATATTTATGGTACAGAGATACATACAGTGCTGAAAAAGTTTTAATCAGCTTTTTTTTTTTCCTAAAGCATACGCATTCTAGCCCAAAAAGAAATCGTCTTCCAAAAAGAAAGGCCATTGGGTTATGACATGGCCTTTGTTGTGCAGGGCATCAGGCAACGCAGTGTGCTGTGGTTTTAAAGTATCTGAGCGTCTGAATGGTTTTTCCTTTAAATGTGCCTGTGTCAGGAAACATGAGGCAGAAAGCGTTGCTAAATGAGCCTGCCGCATGTGTGAAAAGAACGGTTTCAGTATCCAAGGTTGGCCTTGAGGATGCTCTGAGCTGCCTGAGTTGTCTTCGTGATGCCTGGGACGAAGTAGAGCAGCTACTGCGCTTTTCTAAAACAGCGGTAACGCTGAAGTACTTATGTGTTCCAAGGGAACGTGCTGTTCTGACCCTGGAGGCGTGCAAAGAGCCGGAGTACAAATTCCTTGGTAAATCGTTTCTTCTGGGAAAAAGCAAGAGGACAGCTCTGCAAGGCCCTCTGAGCTAGCCTGTGCCACCAGAATTAGCTTAGCAAAGACACGCGTTACTTCTGCGTGAACCGGTTCAGTCCGAGCGGCAATTGTGTTCCTGCTCCTCCACTGCCCACCGCAGCAGTTACTCTTTGCCTTCCCCCTCTGACGCTGTGTGCTTGTATAAAAAGCATCAATCAGATCAAAGAAATTATGCAGTGTAGAAACATTGCAAGGATGAAAAAGTGTAAGGGCAGAAATAGTGAGAAGAAAAGTAGATATAAATATTGTGCAGATCATTTGAACTTAGCTAATGGCTGAAGCAGATCTGAAAGAGGTCCCTTCTAGAATGACATTGTGAAGTTGGAAATGAGTAGTGGGGAAGTCAGGCTTTAAATTTGCTTTTGCTAAAAACTGAAATTATTTTGGAAAAGTAAGAGTTCTGAGAGTGAGGTTTTTCCACTTCTGTCTGCAAGGTCAACACGTGGTTACTTTCAGACTATGTGAGTTTATAAGGTGGTCAGAGATAGAGGGTAGATAATTCTGGCTGTTTTGGGAGAGGGGTTATTTTTCAACTAATCTCACCTTAACAGATGATCTGCGTTTATAAACAAACTGACATTAAAAAAGCTGAGAGCCATCTTAAGATTTCTGCATACTGTGATAATGGCAGTAATAATGATTTCAGGCTGCTGGGGTATTTGGGAAGTTGCTCAACCTTGTTATTCCGCCCAGGCTTCAGGCACCGAGTCTTTCATTCAGTGTTACAGGCGTGTGAGAAATGGGATTTGTCTCATGGAGTCATGAGTAGCCACCAAGTCTGTGGTGCCACAAGTACCCATGGGTTTCCTTAGCCCAGGAAGGTGGGTATGTGCTGCCTGATCACTGGTTGGTTCTGCTTCATAAATACCTTCTCAAGTAGAAAACAGGCTTCTCTCTTTTTTTCTTCATTTTTTTACTGCTAATATAGGGATTTTTATGATATACTTAGCTTGTTCTCTGTATGCTGAACAAACTCCTGTTGTAACCCTCTCTCATCCCTGATTTAAGAATCTTTTGAGATTCTCTGCTGTGAGACGACGATCAGCTGTGATAGTTCCCAGAGGAAAATGACCCAAGGTCAGGTATGATTAGTCTGTAAAAACCACTTTCTCTAATCAGAGAAGGTAGGTTAGAAAAAGAACACTGACCTCAGTGAATCTGTATAATTCATAATCATTTACACATAAGCACTGGCTTGCACTTAACTCTCTGCTCAGACTTCTTTTCAGAGATGATCAGGAAAGTATTTCTTTATGATGCATGTCATCTTTCTACAAAAATGCCAGTTTCTGGTATGGCAGTGTAAGTGCTCTCATGCACTTGCCACTTTGCTTTTATTATCCGGAGGGTAATAAGACATTAAATTCTTTTTTTTTTTTTTTTTTTTTTTTTTAACCTGAGTGCATGAAAATGTACAAATAACCCCAGTTTGTACTTGGCTGTTGTTCCATTTTGTGGGAAATTGTTTTGATTTTACTCCTGAAAAAAAACCCACAAACAAACCAAACATATTAGTTAATAGTTTAGATTGTGTTTTCTCTCTGCTACACTCTTAAAAAAAAAGTAAATTAAAAAATCCTTAGGCTCTGCTTGAAAATAACCACAAATAGCAGGAAAATAAATTCATTACAAGTGAAGTTCAATTTTATTTTTCTGATTTCCCCCCAGCCCCCCCCCGGCAGTTAGAGCAAAGCATTTCCTTCCTTTCCCTGTTGCCTTTAAGAGAAATGGGCAAAACAGTGGAAACAAATTTGTGTGCTACTGAGTTGCATTGGTTTCATCTGGGAGCCTGGTGGTGGCGGGTAATCTGCCTTTTTCCTTCCAGTTGTAGCTGTTCAGTGCAGCTTTGCATGGCTGCGCGTGCATTTTTCAGAAAGTCAGTGAGTACCATAATGGAGGAGCTTGTCCCCTTTACAGGAACGGCCTCCCTCCGCTTTCTGAGGATACAGAGCGGAGCATGACATCTCTGCTCCCTGACTCCTTGGGCAGGGGCTGTGGCAGTACCGTTGGGGTGTTGAAAACAGAATTGGTTTGGCAAGTTTTTATTTCGGTTGTTTACTCTGAGTACTTGCAAGATTGTTTGAGGCCCGGACTGAGGAGGATATTTTCTCAGCCATGCTTAAATGTCTGTATATTCTGGCCCTTTCAGCTTGAGTATTTCTTAGCTGAATTTTCCCTCTGCTTTGATAGATATTTTGTTGTGCTCCCTTAGAGAGACAATAGCGGATTGAGAAATCCGTCATTGAAATATGTGGTAAATAGTAATAGAAAGACTGATTAATAATAAACCTATTAAAGTACTTAATTCCATCTCTTTTATATTATTATAAATTTGCTGTCCTGTTTTTCACTTCTCTATTAGTACTTTCTTCCTGTGATTCAGATATTTAAACTAGTTACACATAGACGATTGGAGCATGCAGCCGTAATGCGATAATATTTCACATAAGTGATTTAAATCCTTTCCATTTCTTTAGACATCTCTCATTTCTATATACAGCATAAACTATGCAGGGCATAGAGAATATTGAGCAAGAAAAGGAGAGCTGAGAAGGGACAGAGAATGACAAAAAACATTATCTGCCTAAATCTTTGTGTAAATTTTCCTGAAGGTCAGAGACATCCTTGGCCCGTGAAGAGATACTCTGTATGTTCTCTTTTCAGAAAAACTCCTGAATCGACCTTGAGAAGTATATGCTGTTCTTACTTGGTTTTAAATTGATGAAACCAAAAAAACCTATTTTAATTTATCTGTGTATCTTAATTTCTCCCTAATATCCTGTTGCAGAGGTATGACCCGTGTTCAAGGTCTCTCTTATAAGAACAATTAAATACCTCTGTGATTGAAAATGGAAAATAAGCTATGCAGGGGATTAGAGCATTACCTGTTCACCTTGTGTGATCTGAAACAATTCTGCCTAAGATCACCAGTTAATTTGGAGTTCCTCCCCCAGATCCTGGTTACGCAGAGCACTTAACTTCACACGTCGCGGCATAAACATCTGTTGTGATGAAGGTCAGAAATGAAAGCAAAAGGGTAAAACGTGGTAAAACTGCAGGCAGTAAAGTTTCTCTCACTTACCTCTTGCTCACAGTAGAATTAGTCTCGAGCAGTAACAGTAGTTTCAGTTGTACACGGGGACAAATTTTATTTAGAACTGTGAAATAAATGCCTCCTCTGTGACTGTTTTGCCGTTACCTCGAATGCGGCTTCTCAGTGCTGAATCACTTTGTCTCTTCTAAACAGTTTCTTTTCATTCCCTGCACATACGCACGTGTGACTCGAGCCATCCTTGCATGCGGCCACATATTAGATAATGTACTAGAGATGTGTTTGGGTATTTGCAGCTTGGCATACGCTCACGGTTTACAGCTCTTAAACGTGCATCTTGCTATAAAGCTACAGGACAATTTAGAGGAGATCTTTGTAAAAGTAATCTCCAAACCACACTTAAGGTTTCATTTATGTGGTTATTTGCAACACTCTGCCTTCAGTCCATCAGCATATTAATTTCCAACTACAAAGTAAACATTATTAGCAGAAGCAGAAAACAAAACTGGGTTATGCGTGCACTTCTCAGTAAGCGCACTTATATACTCAAGTAAAAATATAACGGATAGAGACTTAACAAAACGTCTGAAGGAAGATACTGCAAAAGTATTTTGACCTACTCTATGTTCGTGTTACACTTTGTTAGTTCGAGTTTAGGAATATCTCCGTCACAATTCCTGTTCGCCCCTGACACACAGAAGCTCATTACTGCTTATGCTAGTGCAGCTTACGGC
The DNA here is from genome assembly GCF_964289735.1 of Phaethon aethereus. Lineage (NCBI taxonomy): Eukaryota > Metazoa > Chordata > Aves > Phaethontiformes > Phaethontidae > Phaethon > Phaethon aethereus. The sequence continues at coordinate 2,624,284 of NC_138583.1, read as the reverse complement.
TGAGTTGTACTGCTGAGCCCTGGAAGGACGAGGAGGGTGTGTAGTTGCCATCTGAGTTCTGGCGGCCCAGTGTTTTTCACTGGCATGCTGCTCTGGAGGGCAACTGTATTGTTTCCTTGACACTGTTATACAACATAAATGTCTACAGAAAGTGGCTCTGGAGCCTTCCACTCGCTTCACTGGAATGCTCATTTCAAGGACGGCCGTTGGGAGGTGAACCAGCGTAACTCCCGGTTTCTGCAGGATTCACCTTCAGGTCGGCACATGTCAGGCCAACTTTGCTGAGCGTTTAATTTGTTGAAAAACGTAGGGCTGCTGGAAAGGTTGGTAGTCATTTTGGCCGTCCGGGGCAAGGTCACTAAAAATGTTGCTGCAGGAAGGTTGCAGGTCAAATGTCAAAGCCCGATTTTCTCCAAGTGTAAAGCGAGTCTGAACAGAGCTTATATAGTGACAAGGAGTATGTCAGCTGTAAGGCCACCATTGTGCCTCTTCTTTTCCTTCCAAGACAACCACTTCTTGCTGCAGCAGAATATGCACCTGTTTTACAAAACTGTCAATATGTTACATGTTGATGTAATGAAGCCGATACTGCTGGATGCAAAAAGTTTCTTAGGAAAGTAAGATAAATCTTGTTTTATACTTTTTCCTGCACATTTCAGACCGTGTTTTTAAAATCTTGTTAACTATGAAGCTCTATCGGTCTGGGACAGCTGGAGATAGAATTTATAGAATAATATATTATGGCAGCTGTTAAACTGTAATTCTACTTAATTCTGCTTTTGATTCCTGTTTTTGCCCCCAAAATGTTATTCAAATCACTTATCTTTTCAAGCATTCAGTATTTGTAACTTTAATTAACCTTATTAATCTGTATACTTGTGTAGTCAATTAATTTCCTTTTTCATGTTGTCACAGCAAAAACTGGCCTTGTTCCAGATCCTGTCGTTAAATACTTAGGACCTTGTATTTTGCATAAAGCTTTTATTTATCTTTTTGTGTGTGTTACTTTTGAAGTTCAGTAGGAGAGGTTATTACAGCACTTTTCTTAACTATTTCACTCTGTTCGATAGTTACTCTTTGCGAGGTTAATGAACACACCCAGTTGTGCAAAGAAACTATAGAACAAGTGATTAAAGAAACTTGAGTTTGAGAGGGGTTTAAGCTCTAAGCCCTAGGAGGGTGCAGAAAGTCTGTTTCATAAGCTGAGTTTTGGTGTGTTGAGGCTGACTATTGCAAGTTAATATATTGATATATCAAGACATCATATGGGTTGAATGCAAAGCATGTTCCAGAAGTGCAGTCTTCGTAGGATGACTTTTCCAGAATTTCCAAAGAAAATATAGAATGAGATAGATACGTTCTGAAAAAAGAACACATGGATATTAATTTGGTTTTTTAACTTCTGAGAGGAAATGATCTCTGTTTCATGATTTTTTGAGGTATTTCAAGTGTTTATCCTGTGTTCAGTATACACTATGTCTCAAAGTACTGTAGGAGGATGAATTTAGATTTGCTCATTCGCGTGCTACAGCGATCACTTTGCATTGTTGGAGGGAAGCATCTTTGGCAAAGGAATTCAGATAAAATCAGTTTAGATAAAGTTAAATACTTCTGTGTTGGAAATTTGCTTTGGATCACTGTGCTGTGTGTGAACGCAGCAGAACACTGGTTACTTCAGGAGAAATGTAACATATCTAAGACGCTTTTCGGTTGATGAATACTGTGTACACCCTATTCCATGTTAAAAATGTTTGGCCCTCCATAAAGTAGCTGAGTCCCTAACAGCAGTAAGAGCTTGCGCTCCTAACAAAGAAGGTAAACCCCACTTTTGTCAGTACGTCTAAATCACTTCTAGCAATTCAGTTAGTTTATTCTGTTTAAGCCATTGTGGGTTTAGTTCTTGGTTTTGAGCAAGTTTTTGACCTTTTACGTGTCATTTTGTATTTCACCGAGCCTATGTGTATAAAGAATCAAGATCATCCTATAAAGCAGCTAGAGTTTTTCACATAGTCCCCTTGGTGCTTAATGTTGTATAAAAATGTGATTAACTTGAATGTTACAGCTTTGGGTTTTATTCTCCATCTGCCATCTTGTTCTAATTCCAAGGCTTGGTTTCTGCTCTTCCAGTTCTTTAGTTATCCTTGGGCAAAGGTGGATTGAAAGTTGTAGTTAGTGCTCTGAAAGGCTGTGTGACCTGCTGGAGGTCGAGTGTGATGCTATATTGATTAATAGATTACATTATATCCTAACGTAGCAGAGACTTCAATGAGTTCCTCTACATGTCTGCGATGCTGTCAACTTTGAGAGTGTCACAGAGGTGAGAACAGAGTGTCTGGCAGGCAGACCTTTAGCCTGCTGTGTTGGCTGGCTCTGGCTGAGATAACGTGTTGATCCTGCCGTTGGCTCCACAGTCATCACTGAGGTTTTGTGTCATCCTGTGTTACCCTGAGGTCCCAGACTTGCAGTCCTACGTGCAATGCTGCCCACTGGCATGAGTGTTTGTGTCAAGAAAGCCAAAGCAGATAGGCCAGCAGAGACCTTTCAAGAAGCTACATGTCTATTCTTTCTTTTTTTTTTTTAAATCCTCACTTTAGGAACCCTGCAGGGAATAATTTCTGAGGCTGGGATTTCTTATTGCTTTGTACATCCCAGGGTGGGATCTCTGCCACTGTACCTCTGGTGCCCCTTGCCATTTGCCACCTTGAGCTGCAGGAGCCCGTTGTGCCATCGTTCCCTGTCATTTCCGCTCCGCCGCTGTCGGTACTGGGCAGCTGGGCGCACAGGCAGCGCTGCCACCGCCTGCCGCGGCTCTGGCCTCCTAGATGTTCAAGTCCTGCTCACACCGCTTTATGTCATCCCGTGCGCTGTTTGAGGTAACATATAGCCATACAAAATTAAGACCTAAGTGAGGAACCAATGTGTGTATCAGCAAAATAACCCCTCTGGGAAGAAGACATTCACCTAAGCAAGTCCAGAGGTACTGGCGTAATTGGGTGGTACTTTGGTGATTTAACCCTAAATGTAACGGAACGCTGTGCTCCTTTTTGTTTTCTGAATATGGTGGTACTTAAGGTGCAATTTTAATCGTCGTGATACAGGTCAAGCGATAGGCACTGTGAGCAGCTTGCTGAGTGGTTGCACGTCGTACATAGAATAACGTGTTATTCTATAGATGCGTAAGGGCAGAGGACCAGCGAAAGGGCTTAGCTAGGACACGGGGCTGTCAGTTGGCGTGACTGAGGCGGGGATGCATTATTCCTGACGGTGTTAAGGCAGGCGTCTCATTTGAAATCTCCAATTTCTAGTTCTTTGCTTTATGGCACAGTAGTCAGAGTCATTGGTACTTCATATTGGCTAAAAGCGAACAAATATGATTACTGAGCTGTATTTTCTGGGCATGTGTGTAAATGTTTGATTGAGCATGGCAAGCTACAGAAGTGGGATAAACCCATTGCCTTTCCTAGGGGCAAGATAAGAACCCCGTCATTTCATTACATTCATCATTATAATTTGGGTCTAAAATATTAGGCCTTAGATTTTTCTCATGCTGAGAACCAAAATTGCACGATTATATAGAAGAAACGCTACGTGCAAGAGTAATCACAGTCCCAGCAGAGAGGTGGTGTAGAGGCAACAAAGTACAGCAGGACGTTCTCAGTTGCGTTCAGCGCGCGGCGCTCAGATCACCCCCACAAGCACAGCCTTTCAGGTAGGTGGTGTGTTGCCTGGTGAAACGGGCCTTGCGTGGCTGTGATGTGCGTGGCTGCGTTTCCTACGTGCATATCCATATGAGGACAGCTGCCATTTCCCTTCCACTCGGCTTCCTCTGCAGTACGTGCGCACGTGAGGGATATAAACGTTGTTCTTCAGGTTCACACACAAGGACTTGTAATGCAAGACCTGGGTATTAGAATTTCTGGCAGTAACAAGGCTGTCACTCTGAAGAGTGTAGAGAGGGATGGGAACTTTCAGCAATTAAATTCTCTTGTGAGATTTGCGACACAATAAGTATCTCCCCACTCCGCCTTTTATAGGAAATGTTATAAATCCCAATCCACAGAGAGTAAACTTGGTCTTAATTAGTTTTCTTAATTCGTATCTTAAAATAATTTGCTTGCAATCTTAGGTAAGCAGTTTTTCTCTGCTTCATGATGTTTTCACGCCTATTGTCCTTCAGTTAAATTGTATCCTTGTTGTACAGTAATTAGAAATTATGGCATATGTTACAGGTGTTCCAAGTTTTCCCTCATCTCTGCTTCCTCTACCCCTACTACTGAGTTGCCTTATTAAAAACTACTAAACTACAACACTGAACCATGCTGACATTCTGGTTTTGAATTGCAGCTCACCGCTGTAGATGCGGACGAGGGACCCAATGGACAGATAGTATATGAAATTTTGGCTGGGGATCAGGGAGACTTCATCATCAATGACCGAACAGGCCTTATCACCATTGCTCCAGGAGCTGTATTGTCAGTGGGGCGATCCTATGCTCTCACTGTCAAAGCATCTGATAGTGCTCCTCCTGCGCAGAGAAGGTAATTCATCTTATAATGAAACTAACGTTTTAATCAGTGCTTAGCGGCGCGTAAGAAGTCTGCCACACCCTTACGTCTATAACTCTGCACCAGAATAGATTCAATGTGTTCTGCATGGTGTAAAGATCTCATTTTGGAAAAGTGTTGCATTGGAAATCAGTGTAATGCTTTCACTTTTCGTTCCTTATTTATACTTTTCATACAGTACACAGTTTTCATTATTTCATTTGCTTGTAATGGTCGATTTTTAAAAAGTACGCATGTTGTGCTGTCATTGTGCCATGCCCATTTGCTACAAGAAACTGAAGGGATGTAAGGAGGAAAGCAAGTGAGTAGGGACGTGCTTTTGCTTCAGAACGCAGCTCGCTGTGGTGCAGAAGGGATCAGAAACAGTCTGGTGGCTGAGCTGGAGACCTTCTCTCCAGGTATAGGGTGTGCAAGGTCACCCAGACTTGGCGTGCTGTGGACACAGCAGTGCCCCCACTAAGACCTAAATTCTTACCAGCAGAATTATTTCTGTTCTCCACCAGCTGATAAAGAAGAGCAGCCTGCAAATTTAGTATGATTAGAATAGGATGCTCTCATGTTCAAAAAAAATAAAAGTTACCTGCTTCGTCTGAGTTTGTGTTCCGCATATGACAATTGTGCACAAAAGTCATCATTTCATGAAGGTTTTGGGGGTACATAAAAATGGCTTTCATGTTTTGGGCCTGGTGTCATGTATTGCTACTGTGACCACCTCGTTGTCCAAAGAGGATGACAGAGAGGAACAGTAGCCTCCAGCATTTAGATCTTCCACAACTTTTTCTCTTTTCCTCAAATGGGGAGTGTAAGAAGGAAAGACAACACAAATGTGGGATTTCAGTCATCGGCTTTTCTTTAGGACCTGCTGCTTCTATCGTGTCTCCAAGAAAGCAACTCATACTGTTCTGCACGTATTTTATAATTACGTTTTCCAATCACCGAAGTATTCAGATTGTTAGACTGTTCATAAAACTAGTGTCTGGTAACACAAGGTCTTCTGGTTGAATTTTCTTCTCTTCCCTCTGTTACTTGCTTGATAAGCCCTCTCTTAGGGTGGCTGATAGTAGGCCGTTAGTAGTGCTGAGAAGATTGTGGAATATTACACACTTACTTTTGTGTGGTACTAGCATAATTTTAAAGTGGAGGACAAAAATCAATAATGCCGCTTCAGAATCCAGCGGCATGGCCCCAGCAACAGTAGCCCCTACAATACAGCTTTGATTGCCATCAGCTCCTTTTATATTTGATAAATCTTTATACTGTCTAAAAATATATGCTTGTGACGATGTACGTAGGGAGCCATGTGCTTCCTCCTCTGAAAATGTCTTTATTGTAATAGTCTTCAAAAGTGGAAAAGGTGTCCTTCCTTGTCATTTCTGCGTGTCTCCCATTTTATGGAATTACAGCATGTAATTTGCTTCATAGCTTTTAATGTGTGCTCAGAAAACCACTCCATCGAGGCAGTATTCCCATGGTTGGGGTGGGTCTCCCTGGGGCCAGCCTGGCCCTTGGCCTGAGGTGTATTTGGGGCCCAGAGGTGTTTTTTCTGTGCCTGCGAAGCTTTAAAAAAATCAGGGGGAGGGCCACTGCACCTTCCATGGCTGCCGTGGAGAAAGAACGCGGACAACTCTTAACTGTCTGGTAAGGTATGTTCAGCTAAAAAGATTTTGCTGCCTTCTGTAAGACTGGAAAACCAGAAATGAGCTGGTGGTGCCTGAAGCAACCACAGAGAAAAGCCAGGGAGAGCTCATGTGAGCTACAGCTCAGAGCTCCTTAAAACTGTCCTTTTGCATCGCCTTGGTTTGTTCCTTCTGGCTGCAGGTGGTTAGCGTCTCGCGATCGGGGTTGTATAAACTTCTTGCTCCTTCTAATGCAAAGTTGTCGCATTGTGTTAAGTGGTTTGCGTTGCCTCGGTGGAGGCAGTAACCAGCGTTTGAGACTCCTAGGAATGGCCTGGGTCTCGCCACCCGTTACATATCTGTGCAGGCTGGAAGGTGCATGCCCTGTAAAATAAATAAATAAATAAAGGAATTTGATGTAATTTTGAATATTAAGCATTTTTTCCCAAATCTGGATTCTGCTGCAGGACATACCAGGCTAACTGTAGCCATGTGTGAACTGGCTGGGTTTCAACTGTCGCCTTGCTTATGCACAAAGCAAGACCAAACTACTAAACGTGACTCAGGAACTGTAGCTCAGTAGCCTTTGTGAGCACAAATTTAAATTGGAATGCATTCTGTGTAGCTTTTTTGCATAGTACAACACATAAAATAAGATTTTTTTTTTTTTTTAGTATTAAAGTTTCTAGATATAGCAGGCATTATTAATGTAAGTTATTGAGGTATGTTTAAGTACACTGACGTACTTAAGGTATATTTAAGTTTATATGAAGTATTAAAGTTTAAAGATGAAGTGTAATTTTTTAGAACTGAAGTTATAGTTAAACATATAGTGATTAGCAGTTCTTATTGCTGAAAAAAATGAGAACAACATTTGTAAAACCAAACAAGTTCATTTCAGACCTTAGCCTTTTCACCGCTGACCTCAGATTCCTCTGTGGTGGAAATGTGTCACTTAGTGGTAACAGCACTCTGCCAGATCAAGTCCAATCTAGAAACTACCTGATCATGAGATGATTATTCCACATAGTGGAAAAGTACGCTTTCTCTTTGACTTGCATATGCAGAGATTGTTTGGCCAAAGATGTATTGGTCCACATTTATTAATAGAAAAATATTAATTATACATTATATAGTATAGTTGTATCTGGAGAGCACATAAAATTAAAGCAGAGACAGGGATGCAATCTCAGTGGCTTGTTGACCGTGCTTTCCTTGCATTACCATTTACCTGGAGTAGTGTAAAAGCCCTATTTCCATGACTCTGAGTTTGTGGAGCACTATTAGCACCCACAGGGACCTGGATAAGCTCGAGGAATGGGCCCATGTGAACCTCATGAGGTTCAACAAGGCCAAGTGCAGGGTCCAGCCCCTGGCTCAAGGCAACCCCCGGTATCAGCACAGGCTGGGGGTGAAGGGATGGAGAGCAGCCCCATGGAGAAGGACTTGTGGGTCCTGGTGGGTGAAAAGCTGGACATGAACGGGCAACGTGCGCTCGCAGCCCAGAAGCCACCCGTGTCCTGGGCTGCCCCCAAAGCCGCGTGGCCAGCGGGGCGAGGGGGAGGTTCTGCCCCTCTGCCCCGCTCCGGGGAGACCCCCCTGCAGTGCTGCGTCCAGCTCCGGAGCCCTCGGCACAGGAGAGACACGGACCTGCTGGAGCAGGGCCAGAGGAGGCCCCAGCAACGCTCCGAGGGCTGGAACAGCTCTGCTGGGAGGACAGGCTGGGAGAGCTGGGGGGGTTCAGCCTGGAGCAGAGAAGGCTCTGGGGAGACCTTCCTGCAGCTGCCAGGGCTGAGAGGGGCTGATAAGAAAGATGGGGATGGACTTTTTAGCAGGGACTGTAGTGATAGGACAAGGGGTAACGGTTTTAAACTAATAAGAGTGGAGATTTAGACTAGATAGAAGGAAGAAATGTTTCACCATGAGGGTGGTGAAACCTTGTCCCAGGTTGCCCAGGGAGGTGGTCGATGCCCCATCCCTGGGAACATCCCAGGTCAGGCTGGACGGGGCTCTGAGCACCCTGCTGTAGTTGGGGATGTCCCTGCTCACTGCAGGGGGGTTGGACTAGATGGCCTTTAAAGGTCCCTTCCAACCCAAACTGTTCTGTGACTCAGTTCCTGAGCTCTGTTCTGTTCTCAGCATATTCACCTGTCCCTGCAGTGTTAAAACACCAGCTGCTGTTGTTGGAGGGCTCAGCTCTGGCTCCTTTCCTTTCCCAGGCCAAAGCAGATTTCACCAGCCACTTAAATAGGCTGTATATAGCACACAAAATGAATGGCTAGCAACTGCAAAGCTCTAATCCAAAATCGACTGGAAATGAATAAAAGTAGTTGTTTAATATTATTGTGCTTTTAGTTTGCAGACTGCTAGTGCTTTACTTTTGTGATCTTATCTTAAAGATTTGAAGGAAATTTGCTTACTATTGTGGTGAACAGAAACCGTTTTTCTTTATAGCTTGATAGACAATAAATCAGCTTGAGTATTATTAAGATGTAGCAGGATCATGAAAAAAATGATACAGAACAATATATTTTTATTAAATGCTCAGCAGCAGAAGAAAAATGCACACTAAACTGCAACTATTTGGATGAGTATATCATACAGAGACAGCAGCTATACTGAGAAAATATGCAGCCCCACTGCAGAAGTGGTATTTTGTCTGCTAATTCATTGTCTCTGTTGTTAAGCATGTGGTGATGGTATTTTTTTTTTTTTTACTCCCAACAACGTAAGTGTGGAATATCAATTCAGAAAGATTGGTGGGATATGGGGGAGTATTGTAGAACAGACAAGAAAGCAGGAAACTGACTGTAGTTTATAAGGAGGTAATCCACACTGAATGATCAACTTGAGTTGTAATTGTCCATCTTTTCCTGATTACACTGGGTTTGTTTATACCCGTTGAGTCAGTAATCTGCAAATTCAGCTTCTTAAATGCCCAAGGATATGATAAGTGGGAAGGCTTTATCATTCACCGATGCATTTCAGTGCGAGTTATGCACTTGTTTAAAGTTGTATTAAATCAAGTAAGGACCTGGCTATGATGTTCAAAGCAGTAGGATCCTCATCTCCTGTATTTGTAGATGGACACGAATCCGGCACTTGCTCCAGAGGGACACGGCTGTGGCAAGGCAGTGTCTGCAGCATCGCTATCTGTGGGAAGCTCAGGATTGCCCTGGACTAGCTGGTAGCCAGGGTTTTGGGGCACAGATGGATGTTTGCCAGGCTGTCGTGACATGGCTAGCGGTGGAGCAGTTGGACATTTAAGGCTCGGTAGAGTCAACTTGCATATATTTTTTATGTATATAGGTGGTGGGTTGACCTTGGCCAGTGGCTAGATACCCTCCCAGCTGCTCTCTCCCTCCTCAACAGCACAGGGGAGAAGGAGAAAATAAGGTGAGAAAGCTTGTGGGTCGAGATGAAGACAGGGAGGTCACCTATAGTTACCATCACAGGCACAACAGACTCGACCTGGGGAAAGTTAAATTAACTTATTGCCAATTAAAATGGGTTCAGACGGTGCGAAATAAAGACAAAAACTAAACCACTCCCCTTTTTCCCCGGGCTCAACTTCATTTCTTTGTTCCCAACTCCTGGGAGCGGCACAGGGGATGGGGAATGGAGGTTACGGTCAGTCCCTCACGGCCCCTCTCTGCTGCTCCTTCCCCCCCCACCTTTCCCTGCCCCACGGAGGTCTCCCCACAGGCTGCAAGGGAGCCTCTGCTCTGGCGCCTGGAGCACCTCTCCTCCTCCTCAGTGCTCACAGGGCTGTTCCTCACACTTTTTTTTCCTCATTCTTCTCCCGTTGGGTGTTTTTCCCCTTTCTGAAATCCATTTCCCCAGAGTCACCACTGTCGGGGCTGAGGGGCTCAGCTGTGACTGAGCAGTGAGCTGTGACTTCGGGCAGTGGGGCTGCCCGAAAAGGCCAGAACCGGCCACTCCTCACAGAGACCCCTCAGCCCCGCAGCTGCCCCTGGGCACGGGCACCCCGTGCAATACAGCTGACGAGCGTGTCTGTCTCCGATTCGGGGCAGGCAGCAGCGAAGCAGCTCTCGGTATGTGCTCTGAGCTGGCCAGAACGTGAGGCTGAGCTGTGAAAGGTGGGACGCACCCGGCTGGGTTTAATCCCTTCCTCGGGGTCTGTGGGGCACGGGCTGCATGTGCCCCCAGGGATGGAGCTCCCACCTACGGGTGGGATCAGTCTTTCTGGACGGGGCGTTCCTGGTTCGTTAGCATGGTCAACGTGCTGCGTGACACAGGCCCTAAAACGTAGCCATCTGTCCTGGCGTTGCTGCGATGGTCTGCCCAGCTCCCATCAGTGGTGTGGAGTATAAAACCTCCTGGCAACGGGTGGTGGAAAGCATCTGTAACACAGCGGTGACTGTGCGTGGTCAGAATCCTGTACAGCTAATTAAAAGTGTCGATGAGTGACATGTCATTTTGGTATTTAATGGAACTCTATCAGTTAACACAGAAGTTGTTTCAACTCTAAGATACCTGGTAATGTCTGTTAGGAGTCTCTAAAAATGCTCTTGAGTTTGCTAGCCATGCAGAAGCAGCTCATCCTGGATTCATGTTTTCCTCTCCCCCCCATCCCCCTGCTCCTCCTGCCCCTCCTGCCCCACCCCCCACCCCCAAAAAATTGGGATCAAGTATGGGACAAATCCCTTTGAACTGAAGCGGTTTCTTTCCTGCAGCCCTAATGCCTGAGATTCCCCAACTTTGTCAAAGGGCTTATGCGAAGGAAATACGCAGCTCTCCTCGGGATTTTGTTCTGGGCTAGGGGTACTGTTCTGACCTGCAGGAGAGAAGGCAGATGGGATAACTGAGTGAAGATGCAAGAGAAGGGTCCCTTTAAGCCAGATTTTAAATCTCTCTTTCAACTTCAGGGAGACTTTTGGCTCCCTTTCTCAGTTCAGAGCAGTTGACTAGCAAGTGTGTGTACAGCAGGGTCTTTGCAGGGTCTGTAGTGAGTGTCGGTGTTCCCAGAAGAGCCTTCAACTTGCAAACTGGAATGCTGTTTGCACTATATTCGGGTTAGGGGTTCAGTGCAGTTGAAGGCTTTGCCAGGTTTTCTTGGTGGGTTTTCTCATCTCCTGTATTGCTGTGGCTCACTAGTCTGAAGTGCGCTTCGGTTTATTTGTGTGTGAACCACAGTATTGATGCAGCCTATTATAGACTTGTGTACATCAGTCTTCTCCCAGCATTATCCTTTCTGTCAACACTTTCTGTTCCATCTCTTCCAAAGAAAGGTAGGAAACCGAACGGCAGCAGGGACGCTCCAGGGGTGGATACTGCACATGGCAGGACCAGGTACCGTCTCAGAATTTGTCATCTTCTTCTAGAGGACACAGCATTGCCCAGGGCTTAGGACTTGTCTTTGTACATAGAGTGTGCACTGATATCTTACTGCTTTGCTTTTCGAAGAATGCTTAGGCTACTTTTAAAGATATTATTTAGCTTTTCATCCATTAATGTGGCAGCCAGCTTTATTTTTGATGCAGAATGAAAAAAATATGTCCCAAAGCTTTTAAAGGAGCAAGGGGAGGTTGTTCGAGCTGGAGAACACACAGTGTACAAAATAGACATTGTTGGTTGCCTTATGTTTGTTGCTTTACTGATTTTGACTGCCTTTGATTTTTTTTTTCCCTTGCATTGCAGGAGCTCTATTACTACTGTTTACATTGAGGTCCTTCCACCCAACAACCAGAGCCCACCCCGCTTTCCCCAGCTGATGTATAGCCTTGAAGTCAGCGAGGCCATGAGAATTGGAGCCATTTTGTTAAACCTGCAGGTACAGATGCTTCCCTGTAAGCCTTTACCACATTCCTTCTGTTTGTGCCCGTGCCATGCAGAACCCAGTCCTTGCATACAGGGGGAAAGGATGGCTTATTGGGACTGAAAATTATTTTATTGTAATAAATAGCCCCTACATGGGCTATATAGGAAATGGTTCCTAAAATATGTGGACCATATAGGAAGAGTGCTTGCTTGGATATTTCTGTAACTTTTTTTTTTTTCTGTGAAATGTGCTAAAGTTTACTATAGGCTGCATATGGGACTGAGGTATATGAGAAAAGAATCGCGGAATCACAGAATGGTAGGGGTTGGAAGGGACCTCTGAAGATCATCTGGTCCAACCCCCCCTGCCAAGGCAGGGTCATCCAGGGCAGGTTGCACAGGAACGTGTCCAGTCGGGTGTGGAAGGTCTCCAGGGGAGGAGACTCCACAGCCTCTCTGGGCGGCCTGTTGCAGTGCTCCGTCACCCTCACAGTAAAGAAGTTTTTCCTCACGTTGAAGTGGAACTTCCCGTGCTGCAGTTTGTGCCCATTGCCCCTCGTCCTGTCACTGGGCACTACTGAAGAGAGACTGGCTCCATCCTCCTGACAGCCACCCTGCAGATATTGATAGACATTGGTAAGGTCCCCTCTCGGCCTTCTCTTCTCCAGGCTAAACAGTCCCAGGTCTTCCAGCCTTTCCTCATACGAGAGATGTTCCAGTCCCTAAAACAATTCTATGAATGGCTCAAAACTTGAAAGGCTTGTGATTTCCTATGTTAAAATCTATATATGTAAGTTTGCCAACAAATCAGAGGACCTTAGGACCTTCCACACCTAATTCACATGGAATTTCAGCAAGATTTTTGGGACTCGGCCTTCTTTAGCCTGTCGTTTTTGCACAGCTTCTGAAGATATTTACTCCCCTTGGTGTATGTAACAATTGCTGTTAACAGGCTAACAAAGAGCAGAGGTCCCTATACTAACTGACCACCCAGTACAGCTGTGCAAGTGGAAGCAGTGAAGGGGCATTAGTCCAGAATTGCTTATAAATAATGCTGCATTGCCACAGGTTGCAGGCTCGTGCTGCTGCATGGTTAGTATATCAGCTTTCTCCTAGCTTATTCGCTGTTCTCTAAGCTTTTGTGGCATTGTGCTCTGTCCACATGGCTTGAAAGCCAGTTGTGCAAAATAGGTAGATAAATTACAACTCTTCAGATTTTTTGGGTGGATCAGGAACTTAAAATTATTATGAAATAATTATGGCCTCAAGTCTAGAGCAATAAACTCAGTACAGCATGCTCTGCTGGGCATGGTTCCTGTCAACATTATAGCATTATTCAGGCTTTGTATAAAAGCATTCAGAGGATGAAAACTGGAGATATCTGAGCCAAACAGAAACCGTGGAGAGCAATAGCCTTATCTGCTTTAATTCAGTGTAGCTCTATTGAATGAAGTCTGCTGAACTCAGTGGAATTGGGTCAGTTTGTATCAGGTGAAGTGTGTGGCTCTGTGTGTTTTGCACGTACGGTAAATGCACAGAAAGAAAATAATCCAAACCAAAGTGTGTGAAATAAAGGAACTCTAATTGAGTCACTGACGCAGGTGAATGGGTAAATTCTATTAAAATCGTTGGCTGATGAAAGATTAAGATTATGATGGATGGTTAAGCTGATGTAGTCACCTGCACTGAGGGAGGATGACTCATTTAGCTCAGTGCTGAAAATTAACTTCTGGCATGTCTTTAATGCCTGCAGTGAGATCAGAATTGAAGAGCCGTGCTGTTCAGGAGCCTTCTCCTCACTGGTGGGGAGATGCTTGGTTTTGGGAACCCCAGAGAGTCATGGGAGCCAGGAGCATGCTAAGAAACAGAAACATGTGTGTTTGCTTGACAGGTGCTGGAATACATGGCTGGAAGCCTGGGTCATCTTTGGTGGCAGAAAAACTCTTAGCAGGTTTTAGTATTTAAGGATTTTACACTATTTAAATGTGGTTAGAAAGCGAGCTTCGTTGTTGGAATAATCTGTCTGCCGTTTCCTAAACCCCAAACGCTTAACCTAGATTTTGTTTTCCTTTTCAAATGATCCTTGGGAAGCTATGTTGAGTAAATGTGGGAGAAAGACCCTGTGCCAGGCAGGGGAGATGCAAAATGGTCATGCGAGCAGCTCCCCTCCTAGCCAGGGCGCTGGGGAGCGTTTTGGTGATACAGCAGTGGGTGTTCTCTCGCTACAGGCCCAAGATCCCCAGAAATGACCAGTTACTGTGTTTGGGAAAGAGTGAAATGCATCAGTTCGTTTTAAGAGCTTTGGAAATGCATAGAAAATGTCTTCTACTTATTGTTACTGCGGTGTAGATTTATTTCGCATTACCCATATGCTATACGTGACTTAAATTCAGCTAGACAATTGCTATTTATGAAAAATACTTAATTGTTAAATCACAAATACGTGTGGCTTCATTTCTTGGGGATTTGTCAAAGATGGTATCTCTTGTAGGGCTGGTGGTCCTGGACCTGAGATGCAGATGCATTGTCTTTATAGTGCAAGTTCAACTGCCTCATTCCACATTAATACGCCCATCTCTATTAAAGGACTTCTGTTATATGGAGTGTATTTATGTCTTCGTCTTTTTTTATTCCCTGTGAAAAATTGGCCAGGACATTTTAAACATTCATAAACTGAGTATTTAAGCTTATGAAATCTTGTCCTGTCTTTTCTGGGCAAACAGAAAGTTACCAATTAGTTATCGTGGTTTTTTGTGGCATTTTAATAGCTTAAGGTATTGCCTGTGTTCCATAGGTAATATGGAATGTTACCAGACCTCAAATATTTAACAGGCGTTTTCCTGTGTAAATTTTCACACCTGACTTTTTCTTTCATGAATAGCCTTATCAATACATTAAATGTTTTGGACTTAGGGTGTGTTTTGGTTGGTGCAGTAGGGTTAAGAGAGAGGGTTATTCTTTTATGACTTTCTTTTAACAGTATTTTGTCAGTGTCACATGCGGCATGGGGATTACAAGAACTGGGAGGGCGCGAGCAAGTTATTTTAAATATTCCTGAGTTAGCAAATCTGAAGAACTTCAAAACGTCAGTGTCAATAACAATGCAAATGCAGCTGTTATAAATTTGCCTATTAGACTTTAAAATACATGTTCTAAAAATAAAATTTACTTTCTCCTTTTCCGTTAAAATTTTTCATGCTGATGATGGGAAGTTACATTTTTTCTTACACTACTATTTATTTTATAATGTACACAATTGATTGTGACTTTTAATTAACAACATTTGAGATTAAGTAATGCAATATTAAATGATCTCCACAGTATGAATTTGTAAATAAACCTCAGAGTTTATTGCATGCCTGGGAGGCGTTTATTGCTTCATGTTCTGCCAGCCATTATTAATTAAAATATGCAAATAGTGTAATTTTTCTGGGAGTCTGCAAAACAAATAGGACCGTTATCACGGTCCAGTTATGTGCTGAACAAGGAAGCAACGTGACATCGTTGTGTACAATTTATGAAGTCACTGTGTGCAATTGATCTGGAAAACAGTAGGTATAGATTGCGCTTTGCTCATGTGCAAGTCTTCAGTATTTTTCTTAGGTACATAATAACTTGCTGTTCTTTGGCTTTAAAGAAAACAGAAGTTTTTTAAAACGATAAAGTTTTGCCCCTGTTTTTTAAAGTGTGCTGATTGAAAGGTACGCTTTCTTTGGACGTAAGGAGAAAATGAGATGAACTAGAACGAGCCTTTCATTTTCTGTCTTTTTGAAAGTCTCCTGACTTGTTATGGATGAATGTAGACGTTGAACAAGCCTCTAAGATACGCTTAATGTTAAGTGAGGACAGGATCCTGTGGAGGTAAGGTAAAAAGCATGCAAAGGTCCGCAAAAGATAGATTCTGGTGATTTAGGATCTACGATAGTCCTCAGAGATGCCAACTGGTCAGATGTTCTGCATCCAGTATTTGTATAACTTTATGTTCTCGGTTAACAATTTTCCACTCGTCTTTACTGACGGTTCATATCTCCAGCATAAGAACATCTGAATTCCACCCTGAACGTGCTGGTACCTCCTGTCACTCGGTGCCATCCATGGATTTCAGAAACAAATTTTCTCTTCTGTCACTGTGATACTGTTAATGAAAACATGGGTTGGTACTGGAACAAATACACACACCTTTAAAGTACCTAGTCAATACCCATCTTATGCCCAGTTTTATTCTTGCTTAACCCCATCTTCCATTTGGAGACCACGTTGTCTGAACTTGTTTGTGAAAATGTCACGTAAGGCAGTACGAAAAGCCTTACTGTAGCTAAGATGCATTATTACATCCACAGCTTTATCCCTACTATAAGACCTGTTGTAAAAGAAGATTAGATTGCTTCGACATACTTTGTTCTTGAGAAATTTAGCTTTGTGTTATCCATTTCCATATTGTCATCGCAGGTACTTACAAATAATTTGATTATTTGTGGTTTTCTGGGAATTGAGCTCTACCTGGTCTGTGATATCCTGGCGCATTCCTCTGTGAAAGATGTATGTTGTGTTTGCCCTTCAGCACGTTTGTCCTCTGTGAGTTTTCAAAAGAAAACTGCTAATGGCTTTGAGATTGCTTCAGCCCATGTTTTTATACACTAGGATGAATTTCATCAGGCTTTAATTTCAGCAGATGATTTAAAGATGCTCTATTTACGTACGTATTCTCTGCCTTATTCTTTCCCTATCCTCTTCTGAGATTTTACCCCTTTGTTGCCACACTTAATTTTGTTAGCTGCTTGATTACAGCTGAAACGCCCGAAGTGTTAGCTCTTTCACCATCTCAACATCGTCCCTTCTGCGTTTGTACTGTGGCAAGGCACCATGCTTCTCAAGTTTCCTCTGCAAGTTAAACATCTCTTTGTAACCCTTTGTATTCTTTTCTCGGTTTAGTACAGTTTTGCCTCGAGTTTTTCTGACTTTGTCCCGGTATAGTTGTGCTTGCTTTTTCTTTATATGGATCCCCTTCATCTGACTTAGCCGCTATTTTCTCTATGCTTCCTTTGATTAAGGCAAGTTTCTTACTAGATTCCCTGTTCTGCCTGCACACTGGAATAGTTTGTGCGTCTGTTCTTCATGTTGGGGGGTGGATGTGTGTGTGTGTGTTGGTTTTTCCCTTGTTTTTAATTTTTTTTTTCCCCTTAAGAAACGCTTTTTAGATGGTCAGCTCAAAGATACACAGTCCTCGACTGTGATCTAGAGCAAATGCTTACAGAAAATAGATAAGAGAAAGGGTGGTTGTTGAAAGGTGAGAAACACAAACATACTCTCTCCTTACCTTCTTTTTAATTTTGACCTGTCTCCTATTAAACCCTATCTGCCCTCTTTGAACTTGTTGGTTGGCCACCTTGCAGTTCTCATACCAGTGTTTTTCTTGTTTTTCCTGCGATAACATGCTTAATCACTTTTGATTTTGAATGCTAAATGGTTTTAACTGTGAGACAGTTCAGCAAACAGTATTTCACTGAAGAGCACCCGATAGTCTTTTTGGGGAAAAGGCGTGTCTCCACTTGACAAAAAAAGTAACAATTACATGGTCATTTTTTGGAAATAGATTAGCCAAAGCCTAACTTCAAAAGTAGTTTACTCAACTGCTGAAAAGCTGTTTTGTCATCTAGTAGGTGGAAAATAGTTGTTTTGGTGCTGTTAATAGTCCTTCTTGAAGGTCTCATCCTGGTCTTCATCCCCCCAAAAGCAAATTACGGTGGAGAGTGAGTGCTGCAATGTGTACAGTGCTCAGTGGAGCATCGGGAAAAGGATTGAGATTCTGGTAAACTAACAGAAAGAAGAATCTGGATAAGAAGTGGAAATAAAGAATAGGAACAAAGGAAACAAAATGTTTAGTCTAATCAGTCTGTAGCTGCACGAAAATAAAAGTAATTGAATAAAGCCTGAATTTCATACCTGCGATACCGTGTGTTTGTGTGTGGTAGTAATTTGAAAGTCCGTATTCAGGATATTGTCGTTTCTCTGGAGAATAAGAATTCTGATGTGCTACGGCTTCATTTTAAGTAGCCCATCTGTAATTACCACTGTTGCCTTAGAAATAGAGAGAATAGCGTCATTCCTGTAGATATCTTTAATAGAACCTCAGGGGTTAATTTTCCAGTGTATAATTGAAGGAAAGAAAAGAAAGCTTTGTCACTGACTTCATTTTATCCTCTTTTTTCCTAAAGGCTTCTGATAGAGAGGGTGACCCTATAAGATACCTCATTCAGAATGGAGATCCTCAACAAGTTTTTAATCTGTCTGAAAGGTAAGTGGAAAACCCCTAGAAAATAGACTTGTAACTTTTCAGTCAAGTGAATATGTGGGCTCAGAGCAAAAGAAAAGACTTGTGATCAGACATATTAAGTTGTTCCGTAGATTGGCTTTTAGACGTTAATGAGAGCTCTGTGAATGATACTGCACTCTGCAATTTTTCACAGGGGACTATTTATTTATTTTAAACACTTTAGTAGGTAAAACTCACTGAGGTGGAAACATTCTATTTAAAAGAGTGACCAGGGATTAATTAAAAACCTTATACTTGTCAGCCCTTGAATAATGACAGGGACAATTTTTGCTTTAGTTTCCTGCCTTCAAGCATTTTAGTCTGTAGTGGAAAGTCTTTTGAGCATTGTTTTGTTTTAAAATCTCTTTTCCTTAAATTTAATACCAACTTAAATAGAGTTAGGAAGAAAGGATACCTTAAGGAATTAATAACCTCCAGGTAGGTCTGTGCCTGTCCCATCGCTCCCTTCTTTATTTTACCCAAGCAGCTGCTATTTACATTCCAAAGTATCTTTTTTCTTTGCAGGAAGAAGGGAGGGTGGTGAGCTGACCTCCCATGGTAGAGGATGGGACAAAAGTAGCTAGCGGCTTCTTTGTTCATGGTGCGGGTATAGTTGCAAAAAATTGTTCTAATTCGGTGTGAGAGAGAGACTGTACTGAAACAGGTCTGTATGTTCTGAGTAAGCTCTAGGTTACTTGCTGTGATAAATCTCCCGTATACAGAGAATCAAATCACTTGCGAAACAACCTGAAATAAGCCTTGAAGACCCCAAGAGATGCTGGTGCTGTTATCCGCCAGGGTTGATGGGCCTTCTGATAATAGAGACTTGTCAGGCAAGGAAGGGGACAGCTTAGAGAGAGGAGGCTGTTTCGCTGAGGTGGCAAGAGCAGGAAGTAGTGTTGGGCTGCTGGTTTATTCCTTGCCTAGGGCTGGCGTTCTCAGTGCGAGTCAGGGAAGGTGTGCTTTGTTCCTCAGCTCGGAGGCAGCGCGAGCAGTCGGAGCTCCAGCACAGCGCCCGTTTGAAGGGTTTTCCCCACAAGCGATGCTAGCATTCCTCCCCTCAACAGAGAGAAAGTCGGTCACCTACTCGGTGACCTTCAGGACCTGAATAATGAGCGTGCCTGGCTACAGGAGAGGTGCTCCGAAGCAGGGGAGTCACTCAGTGGGTAGTTGTTTTGTACAGCTTGTGCTTATCACAGTGCTGTTCCCATCGCGCCATAAAAATCCCAATAGTTCTCCATACCAGGGAGACTTAAAAGATGTATACAAATTCGGGTCAACTTCGGGCCTGCCAAACCCGTGGCATGAGAGTATTCTAGAAGTTGGATCCTAGGCAGCTCCTGTGTTGCCCAGCTTTGGACTTAAACAGTGTGGTGGTACCCAGCAGTCAAGCTGTTAAAGCTGACGTGAGAAGTCACAGCTGTGCATTCAGTCTGAAAACAAGCAAGACATCGTGGGCGTGCTCTCTGAAGGCCACGGGCACAGCACACCCCTGCGTGTCCACGGGCAGTGTCACAGCAGTCTGCAGGTGTCACCTCCCAGGGTACGTCCCCCCCAACCTACCAACCCCACCGACGTGTGTCTGAGCGTCACAGCACATTGCGGGTTTCAGCACAAACTCAGGCGTGCGTTTGCCGTTTTGATCTGTTGCCTCTTGGTAAAAAGGAGAGCTCTTTGAAGTGTTTTCTCCTCCTGCTCTCCTTGCCTCTGTTTTCTCGGAAATTGTTTGTGCAAAGTTCTCTTAAGCTTTTTGCACGTTTTCTCTAGATGCTGAAATGTCTTGATAGGAGATTAAAGTAGGATTACTATTAAACAAAGCATATAGTTGATGCGAGTGGCATATTAAGGCTACAGGAATTTATCTAAATGTTACATAAATATATTTTTAGATACTTTAAGGCTGAGGCAGAGAGAACGAACATGATTCTCTCTCTTCCTTTTTCTCATCTGGATTCTTTTCTTGCATCCTGGAGCATGTCAGTTAATCCCTGTGTAATTCCCTAACTGGTGGCATGAGCACTGAATATTGCCACTTTCACGTCTGCCTACCAGATCTCTTTTATCCTCAGCCTGAGGACTGTGAGATGGTTTTGTTCTTTCTTCTTTGGCAATACAACCTGTGCACCATCTGTAGTAATTCCGTACCTCCTTATGTTCCCCAGGGAAAGTGACGACTAAAAGCTTGGGTATTAAATGAATGTGAGTATATGTGAATCCTTGAGTAAAACACAGGAGTTTTTATAAATTAGCCTGTCCCTTGAATGGTGTTCATCTATTGAAATGGCGACCATAGATTGCAATTGTTCCAGCGGTAGGGAGGAGGAGATAAAAAAGGCAGTATGACAGCGCAAAAGTATTGGAGAAATTTAAATGAATACGTGCAGCTAAGGGTCAGTGTTAGTAAAGTGGTATTTGTTGTCAATATTTTATTCTTAGTTCCACTTTTTTGTGTGTGTGTGAATTAATACTTTAGCACCTAAGTGTTTTATGTTTTATTCACTGTTCCTTCCCTAGGAAATTCTTATGTGCATATTTTATTGCAGTGTCTTTAACAAATGCTGAAAAATATTTATGCTCTATTATGGTAGCTAGCTGATTTGCAGAAACGCCTGGAAATCGGAGAAGTGTTAACATACAGAGCATGGTTTAGCATTTGGTGTCAGTTAATAATAGATCTGACTTTCCTGCACCCCTCAAAGGGAGTGAATGTCTTCCTCAGTACTGTCACTACTGTTTCAAAATCTGCTATTTATAATTTATATAAAGTTTAGTTTAAAAGTTAAATGGTCTTTAGTAATATAACAATAATAGCAGTTGAGCTCAGCTGAATATTCCTTGGCAGAAGACAGTACATGAGACTGGGAGCTAAAATGAGATGCGCAGTGTTATTAATTTGTCGCACACAAATTAGAGGACAGGTTGCTGGAAACCCCACCCCTTTTACACTGATTGCCGCCTTCTGTGCCATGTACGTATGCAAAGCTAAGAATTAACTGTTAGTCTAATTAAAGTCTTCAATCAAGCAATTATTAGTAGACCAGCTATCATGACACTAATGCAAATAGCGAAAATTGCATGTATATATATGTTATAGGATGCGTATATATGTAAATATAAAAAGTATAATCTAATGTATGGATATATGTAATTTTAACATTTATATTTTTATAATCATATGTATGTATAGATTTTAATGATATTAGCCGTACTTCTTCACAACACATTGTATTTTAATGATATATAGCTATACATAGAGCTACATTTATTTATTTATATAACTGTGTATATAAACATATTTATATAATATAAATATATTTTAATAACTAATAGTAATATATTAATATCGATATAATTTATAGAATCTCTTATAATTATATTATATATTATTTTAATATTAAAACATATAAAGTATTTTATATTAAATTTTATTTATTTATATTACTATATCTATTACTATATATTAAAATATATAGGTACAAACACACAGACTTTCTAAGGTCTGTCCTTTACTCTGGTGTTACGCTTTACCCTTCCACTTTCCGTTTGGGCCCTCGGGGCATTAATTTCCTCTGGAGCCAGGGTCTATGCTGAGTCTTCAGCATCTGAAGCCCTGCTCTGGGACTAGGAGCATGATGCTGCCAGTTTCCTCCTCCTGCCTCTAGGAGCCATTTCGAGTTATTTTTATGTTTGTTGACAGGCTCTGTACCATGCCTTGCTTTTTTTACCCCCATCTGTGTGCAAGTCTGTCTTGCATCTGAACTTTCACTGCATGTGGTGTCTTTTACCGATGTAGATACTCGTTTGTTGTGCTCTTCATGACCCCAGATTGATTTTGGGCACCTCCTAAGCTTGTGTTTCTTTATCAGTAGCAGGCCACTGGAGAGGTGTTTGTAGCCCAGGGGCTCTGGTGTCAACCTGTGCCTGAACTTTCACCCCTCAGGCCATGCCTGTACCGCTCCGTACGTAGTTACAGAAACAATAACCGCGTTATCGCTGCCCATTGGTTACAAAAACATATATGTAAAAATAGGCATCACGCCACACAATTGTAGAAGAGTAAGCAAAAGCTACGCCACCACCAGTATTAGGTACCTGCTAATTAGGTAATTGCTGTTTAAAGCTAAAACCAACCTCTGAGCAGGCCAAGGCAAGTCCATGCAAAGAAGCATGGCAGGACCTGAGGCCCCGTTGTAGCTTGGCGTAACCCATATTTACTGGGCTACAAAGCTGCAGACAGTATTGGTGTGTCCCATTGGGTTTTACCAACCTCCAGGAAGCCTGTTAGGTACCATGATGTTGCTAGCTTTTCCTTTTTTGAGGAAGCAAAGCGTGACACGTGCCTATGTTTTAGTTATGTAGCAATGAGGCAGACTGAACGTAGCATCTCCTGAAATACTCTCTTCTTTGATTACTGAGCTTGGATATTATTTTACCTACCAACCTTTCCATCCTAGGGGAGAGTTATGCTCCCACTCACTGTTTCCACCTATTTCTGTGGTATTTATTTGAAGAAACGGCTTGCCAGTAAGTGTTGGTATTTGTCTCTGCTGAAAACAATGTTGGAAAAGGTCTTGGCCTCGAACCAGTTTGTTGAGGTCTTCTCTGAGAGTAAGAAGTTACAGCAGAAACTCTGCAGAAATTTTTTACCTCAAAGGGAAAAAACATCATTAAATACAGATTATATACACCCAAGTGTTGTGAAGAAGTACAGCTAACGAGACCTTATGGTTTGGTGGAATGTTTCGGTTTGGTTTGCGTTGGCTGTGGCTTTGGTTGTTTTTTTTAATAAGACCTTCTTCTGAGCAAATAGCTGTGTCCGTTCTTAGGTTATGAACATAAAATATAAACTCAGACAGTGAAGTTTATGTTTGTGCCTGACAAATGTCACAGTGTGCCAAGATCACAGCCCCTGTGCATTTTGCACTGCAAAATCACATGCTGTTACACTTTCCTTAAAACGTTAGAAGCCGACCGTGATGCTTCTGGAGGAGTTTCATGGGAGAAGCTGCTTAGCCATGCAACAAGAGATAAATATCATGCTGTGTCCATGTTTACTGGTACAAATGTATTAAATAGCCTGTGCATTGGACGGCATTTGAGATCTCAATTTGTTACGTATTGGGCTATGTTCCAGTAGTCACCAAAAACCTGTAAATGAAAAGCAGATCTTTAGGGCTGGTCACGAAAATATCGCTTTTGCCAGTTCAGTTAAGCAGAGTTTAGCTTGCTGAGACGGGATTGTCAACTCAACAGTGCTTTTCTGATGCTTCCTAATAGAAAAGTAATGAGTACCTGGTGGGATCTTGTCTCTGTGTTGCTACAGCACAGCTCCAGGTGCCTTCTAGGCTTCTGCACGAGGGAATGAGATCATCCTAGAGGCAAAATCTAGGTTGTTTTATTTGTCAGCAGTTACAGGAATTTGCAACGCTTTCAAATAACATTTTTGTAAATTTTTTTTTTTTTTTGTGTGTGTCTGTGGCTTCCAAGTAGCCCTTTATTTGTCGTCTTTCTTAAGTGAGCATCAATAATCCCAATATCCCAATTTGTTTTCCACAACATTTGTGCCTATGTTAATATTTTATTACTAGGGAATATGATGTATCTGTGCTTGCACTGAAACAGGGCATTAGCTCATTGCAGCACTTTTACTGCAGTAACACAACATGCAAGGTAGTAGCCTTCCCCTGTAAAACTCTGAGGGGACTCATGCTATGAGACAGTGCATGTTGTCTTCCCAGAGATTACTGCTGCAATCCTGTCAGGGATACCAGGACTCCTCTGTGATTAGTAGACTGCCTGTGATTCTCTCTTCTCATTTATTATAGCAGTGCAGCTTTCTAAGAAATCAGGGTCCTGTGTTCAGTGTGGGTCCATCTTTTGTATAATCTTGTAGATCGCTAGGCTGTTACTTTAGTCCTAAATTATACACCTATCGGAGCAGAAAGCATTAGAAATCGGTCATCGTTTTTGTTAGCTTTTACCTATGCAAAACATGCTTTCAGTTGTAATAAAGCCTCAAAGCTTATTAACTTGCTTAAAGGGAAACATCTGTGTAATGCAAAGTAGTGGAACAAAAGTGCTTGTAGACACCTTAAAACTGTTGTCATAACATTTTATGTTTTTGTTTTATTACTAGTTCTGGACTGCTAGCCTTAGGAAAGCCCTTGGACAGAGAAAGCACTGATCGCTATATTCTGATTGTTACAGCCTCGGATGGCAGACCAGATGGGGTGAGTTTCCTGTGAAAGTTACGAAAATGGGCTGTTATGGTGTGTATTTAGGCACTTGAAGTATTCTAACTGTAGTAGCTTTTATGTGGGTCTTGATCAAATATCCGTAATCTGCAACAATTTTCCTTGATCTCAGAAAGGTTTGTGTAGATAAAGCCCATGTATTGCTGGGATAATGTCCTTGGATCTTGAAACAAAGTGACTTTGCTGCCTACTTGTGCATTTTCGTTACTTTTCAGCAAGAACCAATGCAGCCAAGGTTTTGCCTTATTCAGACTTGTGCATCTTCTTACTATTTCTTCTCCATGCTGTTAAATAACCAGTCTTCTTCCTTACCTTCTCTTAAAGATCAGTTATGCGGGCAGCTGTATTACATTTGTACTTTATCTAGTCAAATGCACTGAACTTTTTTCAGAACTGACAGATGAAAGCAGTGTCCAGGTTCAATTTTCTTTTCTTTAAGGTCTCAGGAAAAATCTGGGAAAGTGCCCATGCCACTTCTCTTAAAAAAGAAAACTTTTTTTATCAGGAGTTATTTCTAAGTCTTCTGTGCTTGCATTGATCAGGCATGCAGTGACTCTGCAATCAAACCAACAAACTACTGCTCACATTTGTCTGTAGTATAACAAAATTGTGATTTTCAATTTCCATATTAAAAAATGGAGGGCTATTTAAGGATATATGTTTATTTACCAAGCAGAGGCAATGGAATTAGTTTTTCTAAAAGTTTGCAGCAATCCTGACACGGGAGATTTACGGTACGTGGGAGTGCAGCAGTTCTGCTGTGGACTTGTGCCATGGAGGACAAGTCTGTATGTATCTGGCCTGAAAAATTACAGTGTGTAAGGGCAGATCTAAAATATTATGTCCACGTTATCTGGGCTATTCTAGGAGGCCGTGTTCAGCTTTGAGACTGAAACAGAGAAATCTTAGGCAGTGTACTAAGGAGCGGTCGTGCAAGCTCAGTAACTTGCATCCTTGCTCACCCTGTCTTCACCGCAGCAGAAGAAAATCTTATGTATTATTTCTGTGGCATGCTCTTTTCCCTATTTTAGCTTCTTCAGCTTATAAGGTTTGCCTTACTGCTCAGTAATTACTCAGAATTTTTTTTCTCACCAAAAGTATTGAGCAAGTTCTAGAGCCTTTATACAGTTCTGTGGCAATATGGAGTAACTATAACAGAGCCTATACCTTTTCCATTAAAAATCTGATTACGGTTATCTTCAGTAACTCATCTTAATATTTGTAATTTTGTTACTTGTGAACTACTCTCCATTCTTGGTAGCTGTGGGTTCAATTATTTTCATCTCTTCACTTCTAGCTGTGAAATCTGAAGATTTAAATAAGAGACTTGCATTCTGTTTCAGACTGTGCTATGCTACTGAAATACTATCAGGGCATAGAAGCTACTGAAAAGATACTTCCTCTTCCATTCCTCTAGAGATTCATTTTCTTTGTCTTGGAACTGAACTGGACATCTGATCCATTTTAACATGAGGAAGATAATGGTTGCTTTTTTAATAGAAATCCAGTTAATTGTGGCATTGCTACTTAAGATAAAACAGCTGTACATAAGGTGAGATATGGCTTTTGAAGCTCAACTATACAGTTGAGCTTCAAAACCACCAAAACAAAATTGTGGAGAGCTTCATTAGTATTGCCGGTGAACTATGCCGATGTAGAGTGGACTACCTGTTGCAGCAGAAGCCATTGGTACTTCAGTCTGTGAGCAGCTCAGCAGCCAGGCTGGAGCAAGTAGCAGCCATGCTGTTGGGGGAATGGATTGTCCTTTTATTCTTCAGGTATTCCCTAGCCCAGTGAAGACAGGGCTAGAGGTTCCTCGAGATGCAGTAATACAAATAAGAGCAGTAGCATTCTCAGAAGTATTTGGAAAGAAATGCAAATTTCAAGGATTTTTTTAGTGTAGTGGGTTTTTCTGTTTTAGGGAAAATATAAGAGTATGCACAAGGAAACCAAGTAATTAGAGCCCAAAGAACCATTGTAACATCAGTGAAAGGTGTTTGTGATGGATATCCCAATGCTGGCATAAAACTCATCATTTTGCAATAAGCATAACAGTTTCTACTAGTACAGCAGTCACTTGACAAGCAGAAAGATAAGCAAAACAGCAGCAGGCCACTTGACTCTTTGGTCGTGAATGCTCTTGATGGATGGTGGTGTTACGTTGTTGTTGCTATAACAATGACACACTGAAAAACACACTCCCCTGCTATCTCGTTATCTGCTTTCCTCTCCCAATACCGTATGGTTTTTTCCTGGAGTTTTGTATCCGCAGGTGTGCGTATTAATTATTCGTGCAGTAAAATGAGGTCACGCTTTCTAGCTTGTGTGTGTTCTCCCTACTGCTGCTGGGTTTGGGGTCTTCACCACTCTCTCTTACCTGGCCGTAGCTGTTTTCTTCTGTTAGGATACTTCCTGCCAGTGGTGTGGCACCTTGCTGCTTAAAATTGTCCAGCAGTATGGCTCACTTGACAAATTGACTTGAGTGCTCTTGCACCCTACGCGTCTGGTGACGGTACGTGAAACGAAAGGGTTAGGAGTTGGCTGGGATTGCCAGTGTCACAAATGAGACTATTATTTTTCAAACTAATAGATGAAACAGGGCAGCTCAGCCCGTTAAATCTCCATGGCAGGAAGCAGTGGTTCTGACTAATTTGCAAGGCTTTCTTGTGTCTTTGCACTATTTCTTTGATTTGCAGCTCTTTTGAACTTACTCTCTGCTATTTGACAGGCTCTCCCTAGCTCTGGGACTCACTGAAAGTTGCCAGCCGGTAACATGGCAAACTGTTCTAAGGACATGAGTGCTTGTTTCAACAAGTCAGTGAAGTTTCATGGAGGACCTTTTCTTTTTAACTAGTTTATATCAGAAAGCAATGATGTCTCTTTAGGAAAAAAATCATTCCCGCAATTACAAAACTGCTGCTTCCCAAACTAATTCACCTACTGCTTGTCGTCAAGGTTTTCTTTTTTGAACAATTCTGTTAGTGCCTACAAGCAAACCGGTTATCTGATTGAAGAACTTGTTTCAATTTCCCTAAAATCACAAAGTTAATTCCACAGACAGGTGCAACTTAATTTAAATTACATTAAAATGTTTTAGCTTGTAACATATAAAAACTGATTTCCTCCCATCCAACGGTGGGCTGTTTCAAACTACCCATTAGTGTCAAATATACTTAGAGTAAGCTTTTGTTTTCTATACAACCTTTTCTGTATTTGCTCGTTCTTTAAAATTTGAAAGGACTTTAAAGGGAAGAGACCTTATTAGTGTCTTCTGGGTTTGTTGGGTTTTTGTTGATGTTGGTTTTTTTAACTATAACTTTCCTCTTCAGTTACAACATGAAAATTTGGCATTTGCACGTTTTTGTAGTTAGGTTTTATGAACAACAGTCATAGGATCACAGGATAATTCGGGTTGCATGGGAAACTCATTGCACACTGCTTTAAAAGTTGTCTGTCTCAAGGTGACGATGCTCTCGTCTGTTCAACATTGTTCTCATCAAACTGAGAATGTTTTTCTCCATAGAGGTAAGTAAGGCTTGTTAAGTGGGTGAAGCCTGCATTTGAAGGTGGAGTCAGCAGTCTCTGGGGTCGACTCACCTGAAGGAGACAGAAAGAAAGGGCCAGAAAGGTTCATAGTCTTTCCTGCCTTTAACACTGGTCCAGTTCACATGCTGGTTGCCATCTCCAGTCCTGACAGGGTCTTCTTTGGAGACATGCCAAAATGGATCTTTCTTTCCACTTCTGGTATCTCCAGGAGTTTGGAGGTCAGCACACCATTACCTCTCAAAGCCCGCAGGTTGCTGGATTCCTGATCTTCTAGGGCTGAAACTGGCCCCCGCCTCCACTCTGCCGTAAAGGCCATGGGGTATTGGACTAACGCACAGCGTACAATATGGTATCAGACCTCCTTTTTATCCCCGATGTTCTCTAAACGAAACTAGCTGTTCCCCATCGTTGTCAATCAGGTCTGTTGAATATATTTTTGCATTTAAAAAGTCTGTGGTCCTGCACACCTTAAATTTGTGGTGGTTTAATGGCTTTTTTCTCGTCTGCTCCTCCTCCTTTGTCATTAATAAAGGTCCTAAGAGACTTTTAACAATGTTGCTGTGGCACTGAGTAGCTGAGGTTTCTGTATCTTAAGCCCCAAGGCTTATTTAACTGCCTAATGTTGTGTGGTGACAGTCGTGTTGACACCTTTTGACTTTTGAGGAATGCTTATTCCATCAAAATTAATACAGACCTACTTCTGCCTTCACCAAGCAATGCAGCTTTCCATTTAGCGGTGTGGCCTGGCTGACACTGTTTCATCACTTTTGCATGCCTTATAATGCTCTTGATTGTTTAAAATGCTCAACTGTGCTTCCCAATTTATTGTTGTGATTTAATTCTGATTTATAACCTGGAGCATTAACGGGCTTGTGGTTTTTCTCTGACCTTGGAATAACATGACCTACCACCCATCACTGTTAACAATATGACACAACAAACAATTAAGTATGCTTTAATTGAGTAGTCAGGAAAATATTTTTATTTCCCTAGTAATGAGACTTTGTTGTAGATGGGCAGAAGAATGATGTGCAAATAAAAAACTATATAAGCTCAGGTTGTTATCATAAATTGTGGTATGTTTGGATGGGGTTTCAAGGCAAGAATTCGTGTCTTTGCATTTCAGAGAGAGAAGTTAGAAATAAATATGCATGACTTTTGTTAGAAGAAAGAAAAGGCCTTCTGTGCTATTTATTTTTGGCTTGCGCAACTTGTGCGTCTGTCAGTTCATTTATATAGATAAACCAGGAAGCTCCGTTGTATTGTGTTACTGTGTTTTGTGTGATTTAAGCAGAATTCAAACCTCCAAACACAAAGGTCTAGTCCTGAAAATATTCACCCAGCCCTTCAGAAATGTGTTTCCACCCGAGTCTTGGCAAAACAGAGCAGCTCAGTGCCTAGTTTACAAAGCCCTTTGGGAGTTAGCAGTTAGGTTAAAAATTGCCAGCCATCCAGGTGGTGGTCTCAACTTCCCAGGCAGCTACAGCTCTTTAATCGGGCTGGAGGAGAGCGACAACATCAATGTCCCTTGTCACACTCACTTTGTGGTACCTAGAAAAATACTGTTGGATATTAACATTCTCTTGTATGTCTTAGAAGACTCAGCATTTACTTAACTTGTTTTCCCAGAGCGTGTCTTAACCACCAGGCCACTGAACTACTTTGTAAGTCCAGAAATAGCTGTTGTCCATCTGCTCTTTTGAAGTCCTGCTGTTCAGAGGTTCGCTGGATAGGAAAGATCAGAGGCGACCTAGCTCTGGGAGGGTTTCTCTAAAAGCCTTGAATCCAAGATCTTGCCTGTTAATCTCAGACTGTGCCCATTTCTTCTGCACTGAACGCCTCATGAACAAATGGGAATAATTTTAGCTTTGGGGCCATGTTTCCTGAGGAGACAGAGGCACCATCAGGCGACCCTCAGAAAGACACCTGAGAGAGAACTGTTTTCTTGGTGGTCTGGGCTGACCCAGAGCAGCTGGGTGCCAAATGCAGGGATTGAATTGTCATTTTTGAAGACCTATTAAGGTTGGGTTTTTTTGTACTTTCTGGATGTGGTTCTGGGTACCCAGCACTGGATTCCAAATTCCACTCTGATGTCTGATGCATAAAAGTGAGATACTGCAATGTTTAACCTTTATTATGTGTGGCTAAAACATTCATGGGTTTGCACGGTACTCGGTACAGGAGCTTAAACCAGTGGGGCTTAGAATTTAGAAACTCTGAAAACCGTATTCCTGACTACAGTATGCAGAAGTATGGTGTTTGTACATGGTCATGGTAGTCTGCCTGCCACAACAGTGCCCTCAGAAGGACCAACAGTTGAAAACTAGTGCTTGCTGACCTTATGATCTCGCTAAAGAATTGCCACAGGCTGTAAATGAAAGTAGAATAAGTACCGTTGTATTCTTGATCCTAGACGAAGACGTGTTGGAGCAGGGCAGCCTAATAGTCCCTCTGTCCCAGGGGCCTTGAGGCAGGCCGGTGCGTGCTTTGTGTAGGCACAGACACCGTGCCGTATTCCTCCTTACCGTCTCGTTCTTGGTTAGAGCAGACCGATGTTTCAAGAGGGTATTCAGCCACTGAGTGAACCCTAAGTAGCCTTATTTAGTGCATTGTGTTTCATCATGTAAGTCAGACTTGGGTATTTCAGTCATCTTAGAAGTTCATTAATAATTTAGAGCATCTATCTCCCATGACACTTGAATTAATTACATTCCTTGGAGCAAACAGTAGTAAATCTTAGACAAAGATTTACTACTTGAATAACATCCAGACAAGTAATTAATTACAGTAAATTTTCTGTTATTCCTGTAAATATTACCTGTATCTGCTCCATATCAGTTCCATTATCTATCAAGAATAAAGCATGCATGCCTCTTTCAGTAAGTACTCACTGAACAGAGATTTGGTGTACGAAAAGGCTTGTCTTGAAAAAGGCTTCTGCTTAACTGACCTTTTTGTAATCAGTAAAACAAGATTGCCAAAAAAAATATAATCAATGGAATCTGTTCATACTGTGGAACTTTAGTACTACCTTAATGTAGCACATTCATTTTGATTTTTTGGTCTAGTGGGAAGGAATAGTTCTTCAATATATGAAAAGCAACAGATAAATGATTTTTTACTGCCTCCTCTAAAGAACTCCTCCTCTTTTCAGCAATACAAACCGTAACTGAAGAGAAACACTGCCTGTTACTTATTTTCCTGACAAGTTATGTACTTCGTTTGAGAAAGCCTTAAAAATTTCAGCTGATCTGTAAATTTCAGTTTGCACGAGAAGAATTTGTCCGGCCAGATTTCGTCTTCCGTGAGAGAAAGCTTTTCTCCGTGCATCAGCTCTTTTATTAGGGCGAGCTTTAGGAGACTTCCCAAACTTCCAGTGTTTGTGAAACTTCTTTGCTTGCATTGCATGGATAATATTCCCCGTAAGGGCATTGATTTCAAATGCTGACAGGGAAGGGATGATTTAAGTAATCCTCATAAAGAAATAGATTGGATACAGCTTTCAATCAAAGATTTTGAGCAGATTGCAATTCCATTTTGAAAAATGACTTCAATTATTTTAAGGTGAGAGACAGTTCTGCACCAAGGACTATTGAAGCATTTTGTATGCCAAAATAAATAAGTTCAAGTAGGACTATGTTAAAATAGATCTTGCGGCAGAGTTCACAACAACAGAAATGCGGGGTATGCGTTACTCCTGCTGCGTAGATGTGGTAATACCACAGTCATGACAGTAAATACCATGTATGTGAATTCTGCTTAGGCTGGAAAACCCGAGTGGGGCTGACTTTTTCAGGCAGCGCTGTATGTGCAAAGCTAGAGCGCTGAAGAGGAGACATGCCTCTGAAAGCTCCTTGCCCTGGACTCCTCTGTAGCTGAGCCTGTGTTTCAGGCAGGCCTTGTAGGTTAGCAGAAACCTCTGTTCTTACAGCCATGGAGTCTCCAGTTCCAAGTAAACAGCTAACCCATGCAGGAAAGGGAGGAGAACAACTGAAGGCTAGGGCAGCCCCCGTTCCTCACCTGTTTTGAAGTTCTCAGGTTTGGTTCATGATATAAGGGCATTGGTAGAGATGCCACAGCTTTATCCCTTTGTAATGAAATTACTGAATCCTGAACTTCTGGTTTAGATGCAGACCCATTTTTCCACAGCTTTGTCTCTGCCGGGCTGCATGACAAATGTAGCCTACTTTGTACGTTAGCCTCCAACAGCGCTGGGTGATGTGTAGCACACAGCGTGCTCTGATTTTGGGTGGTTTAGCCTCAGCTCTACAGCTTGGGATATAAGCTAGCAGCTACTGCCGGTTCATCTCGTAGAAACAGTAATGTTTCACTTCTGTGATCTTGAGATACTTTTCAGCTGCTCGGACAGCAGATCGATACTCTTCCACAAACAGACTCGCAGGGCTGGCGTCCTGGCTGTTACCTGGCCGGTGACTGGCGTATCGGCGGAGACCTATCCCATCAAGTCCCGTGCGTTTGTCAAGGCCATTTCTCAAATGTACATGATTTTTTTCTTCCTTTCTTGCTGACGTTCTAATCTTTTGTATCGTCTCTTTGGATGTGTCAGGTTTTAATTTTGGGAGGTTTCCTTTGGGGAAACCCTTTGGGGATTTGTGGTTTTTTGTGTGTTTGACAACTTTTCTCTTCATCTTCTGCACAGGCTTTTTGTGATCTTTTTTTCATTAGTGTAATTATTGACAAGCTCCAGCCTTGTCTTTCCCTCCGCCTCAGCCTCTTTTCCCTCCTAAATTTCTTTGCAGTCCAGCTGGCCATTTCTTCTTTATAACTTGGAGAGGTGTAGAGGGTTGGTAGATACCGCTTTTAAAGTTCTCATGCCCTACACTGGAAGGAAACAAGGTCTGAAAATACCTGAGGCTTGCAGCCTTGCTGATAGGAACAGACCAGAAAAGAATAACATGCTCCCCCTTCCCCATGGCCCAGTGGACGTTGTTTGTGGTGGTTGTGCAGCTTCTGTGCATTCAAAAAGGTCAGTGAACAAGGCCATAACCAGTTGCGCGTATTTATCCATCGCTTTTTCTGACTCGGGCACTTCATTGTCATCCTCCGTTACCGGGCATTATTAGATTTCCGTTAGCAACATCCCTCTTGGGGCTGTCACTCTCCTGGAGCACTGAACTTGGACAGCATGGCAATTTACCTGTTACACAGTTCATGTATATTTTATTCTGGTACTTACCACTCCCAGTATCTTAAGATCTGAGCAGCTGTTTCCCCTGTTTGGTAAAGAATAGCAATATATTGGATATCATAATTTAAGTGTAGTTTTCTGAATATAGATAAGTCCCGATATGTAGATCAGAAGCATTATTTACAGTTTCTTTTTCGGTGAAATAAGGCCTTGGGCTTTCCCTCAGATCTTACTATTTGCAAACTAGTTATATCTAGAGATGATAGCGTTTGTCTTAGAGTTTGTCTAAATTAATGAGCTTGCTTGACATCGGAGCTAAGAATGTTTCCTCTCCAAGGCATAGAATGCTCTCATCTATTCCCAACTTCAATTTAAATGGCAGGGTACAAATAAAATAAGGCACAAGTGAAATTTCCTTCAAGTTTGTCGTCCCTAACATTTATCAGGGCCTAGCATACTTAGGACAAAACATATTTGTGGAGGCGATGTAAACGTTACATTTATTGCTTAGGGGAGAATTATATACGTAAGAACTATTTTAGTGGCCCTAAGAAGGCTATAAATTGCAGCTCTTGATCTTTTTTTTTGACTCATGTTTATTATAAGAGAGAAGCAAACACAGTTTTTTGCTTCAGTAATAAATAGGAAATGCCTGATATGAGGCTGTACTACTTTTTTCCTTGTGTGAATTTCCAGTAATAACTTCAGCACACCTTTCCGAACCATACTTGACAAATCTTTTGTAGAAATGCCTAGTTTTAAACCAGCCAAGGCAGTTTTTTAGGCATCCTTACTGTACTACCTTGGTATTTGCATGAGGAGTGTCCATTCAGTTGATACACAAAACCCATTGTGAATTAGGTCTCTCTCTCATTACTTTGTGGAACCACCCAAGTTTGTTTAAAGATTTTTAGTGGTAATTAAACATCTGTCAAGAGCTTTAGCAAAACAGCAGCTCTGTTTCATGAGAGAGTGCTATTTTACTGTCTCTTGCAGGGTTTTCTACAAAACACTGCAACTTTTCATAATTACTTAACAAATTCCTGATACTATTTGCTTTCATTCTGGAGTGTGTAACGAACAAAATAGTATGTATACAATCAAGTGGGAGAATTAAAAGATTCTATCTGCAACTGATTTTCTTCAAATATCTTTTCTTCAAACATCATCTTTTTCTTGTATTTGTTTTCCCCAGGCTTTGCAAGGAAAAGCTTGCTTTTTGCTGCTGATAGTTCTAAGCGTTGCCTTAATTTTAGTCTGTCACACTCAGGTCACCTTGCAGTGGTACAAGACTAGAGCCAAACACAGAGGACAGTAACGTTGTAGGAAGCTGGGACACAGGTTCCAGATATATGTTACAGCACTTGAAGTGTGAGAACTGATGAACGAAGAGAATTGAAATTTTTTTTTTTTTAACTCTTGAGGCTACGAGATATGCAGTACAGCTATCTTCCCCCCACCCCCAACAAGACAGGAGAGCTGGCTTTGCAGAAGTAAACGGGCACCCAATCGGAATTAATATTATATTAAATTCAAGTATTTCTATAAATAAATACTTAAATATATAAAAATTATTATAATTTTGATATAATTATATATTATAATTACATACTGTATATTATATAATATATAGTATTATATATTGTGATTTTATATATAAATTTAAGTATAATTAAGTAGTAAATACAACTTTTGCTGCTTTGGTGGTCAAAGGTGAGAATTGCTCTTATAGCTCCTCGTGCTCGTCATTACTGACTTAAAAATTTTGGTGTGATGAGTTGTGACAGAGTTAAAAGCATCACCACCTGTCTGTCTGTGTGCTGGAGGTTTCCTCGGCGGAAGAATTGAAGGTAATGACAAGTGCGGTTTCTGTGACAGTAGGCATGATTTCAGGCAGCCACTGCTACCTGCAGTTGAAAATGGTAATAGGAAATTAGAGGCTTCTCTCACGGTACAAGAAACTGGGCTTTGTGCAAAATATAGCGAGCATTTCTCAGTGTGTTTACTTTCATCCCCTCCGCAGGGCACTTTTTATCCTCAGAGCATGCATTCACTCCCTGTGGTCCTTCTTGCCTGTTGACTAGTGTGCCAAAAATTTCTTTACCGAGAGGGTGGTCAAGCATTGGCACAGGCTGCCCAGGGAGGTGGTGGAGTCGCCATCTCTGGAAGTGTTCAAAAAACGTGTGCATGTGGCGCTTCAGGACATGGTTTAGGGGACATGGTGGCGCTGGATTAATGGTTGGACTTGATGATCTTGGAAGGTCCTTTCCAACCTTAGTGATCTTGTGAGGTAGTTACTTGGCTGCTGTAAGAAAGGGTGTGACCCACAGTCTACTCACTTTCTTATTTTCTGTTCCAGTGACAGACTGGAAAGAGGTTATGGCTAGCCCTGAACATAACTTCCAAGCAACGATTATTTAGTCAATGTGGTTTTAGTGTTGCTGGTGACTTTTTACATTATCCACAGGACGAATGATCATGATGTTACCAACACTGCTCCATGCTGCAGTTCTGAATAAGCCACTGTAATTTATTCTTAGTTGTCTAATAAAGGCTATTTCAGAACAGCACATCGGTCTTAAGCTGTGGCTTGCAGAGAGCTTAAGCAAATCTTTGGAGCCATCTAATGGGGATATAAAAATGTTGATTTTATTTAAATCTTTGATTATAAGCAGTTTCTGACGTTAATGGCAGAAGTGCTGCTCTATGCATCTCGAAGAAATAAAGGTAGCCAACTAACTACCACTTCATGTAAATGGTTGGCGTTGCTCCATCGGTGGGATATTCTTTCTCAATTTTAGAGTTTGTTGTTACTGATTTAAAGGAAGAGAACACAGGGGCATTGCTGCTAACCTGGAGATTGTTATGAATGCTCTTCTTGGTGCTCCTGCCCCTGAGTGCATCCACTTTTGATAGTTTGCTAAATTGGGACTAATATAAAAATGAGGATATATTTAAAGTGTTGGTCTTATTACAGGATCTTAATTTAGTACCCTTGGAAGCTTAGGAAGAACAGAAAACTTAATTTTATAAAGTAATTTTCCTGTTTGGCATCTCAATAAAATATTATTCCTCTGAAAAAATACTGCTTTTTTAGTTTATAAGTGAAACTTTAAGTATGACTTGAGACTCTGTAACAAGTGGAGCACTATCATCTGTGGCCGTGTTGGCTGGCAGGTAACATAGGATTCTTAAGGTGAGTAAAAGTATTGCCATCAATTTGGAAAATACTAAAATTCTTAGATAACAGAAGAGTTGAGAAACAATTCCAAATGTTTCTTCTCCTACCTCCCTTTCTCCCTTCTTATAAAATCCCTCAACTCTTTTTTTTTTTTTTTTTAATTGCAAAACTAAGCTAAGGAAAATCTCTTCAATTTTTCCAGTTCTTGTTAGTCTGAGGATTTAGTCTGACCTGGAATCCCTCAGCACCAATGACAACTCCTACATTACATTACAGAATAACCCATAAAATAACTCAAGAAAGTTTTCGCTCTTCATATGCGCGACTCAGGCTGGTAGTTGATTTATTGCTTTTTTTCAGGTAATATCTATCTAATGACGAAAAGGCATCAAAAACTTGTTTCTTCATGTTCTTATCCAGGGAGTGCTGAGAGTAAGTTCCCAGTACCTGTCTGCAGCGTGAAGACAAGCTGGAGCACAATGTATAGAAAACACTTGTGCTTCATCATGCTGAAATGCTCTCATTTTTGTCCTCATGGGGAGAAGCTATTGCTTACGTCCAGTCCCAACCTCTCTTGTTTCGGTTCACACTCATTTTCTCTCCTGACACTATCCAAGTATGTCAGTGTGGTCCTCAGAGGCCTGGGTGGAGGGGATGATCCCCTCCTTGGATCTCCGGGCTGGTCCCCTGTGCATACAGCCGCTGAGCTGCTGCCGGGGCACGCAGCTGCTCCCGCTCCCCTCGCTGCCTGCCCACGGGCACGGGCCTTTCCCGCAGAGCGGCTCCCGCCGAGGCAGGCCCTGGCCCCGGCCCCTGCGAGGGGCTTGTCCTTCCCGGGGGCAGGACTGGCCGTTTGTCCGTGCTGAATTCCCTAGGCTTCCTGTTGGCCCATTTCTCAGCTGGCCGAGATCCTTGGGCATGGCAGCCCAAACCCCTCGGTTTGGTGTCGGCTGCAGGCTTGAGGAGAGCGTGCTTCGGTACCTCCTCTACATCAGTGATGAAGATGTTAAAAAGGAGCTTAAAGTTCATCTTCAAATCCAGATTGTATTAAGCAGAGCTCAGCCTGCCCTGCTGCCTCCACTGTCCCCTCTTAGGTCAAACCTGAGTCTCCTTTGGTACTTCTTCAAATGACCCCTTCTAGACTTATTCCAGTATTTCAGTAAGCTCTGTATTTCTAATAATACGATAATGATTGGGTTTCGAGAAGGCTTGAAGGGAAGAAAAGTTCCCTTTTTTGTTCAAGACAGAAAAGTATTTCTGCAGGGTCACGTTAATAGCACGCCTCCAGAGCAGAGAGTTGCTTGGGTTTAGAAAAACGCTGCCATTTAGAAGCAGTGCTCATAAGAGTTCCTCCCAACGTGTTGCTATGTTTATCTAAAATAAGCACGTGAGTCCCTCCTCACTGGTGTGCACTGCCGTACAGAAGTTAGGCATGTAAGTAGTTCACAACAGTAGTTTTGCTTTCAGCACTTGATTCGGAATTCTGCAGATGCAAAGGCGTGTTTTGGCGGCTCTTCCAAGAGCTGCTGGGGATTGATTTAGCGTCATCAGAAGCAAACATGCCGCAGATTATAAGACACATCTCACTAAAATTCTCTTGAATGGAAGAGAAATATTTTCAAAATAAGAAGTACTGCCTGTCTTAAGCCAATGTTTTTTATGCCATATTTCTCTCAGTTTATTAAATCTAAGAGTTTTTATTACCCTGTATTCTGCGGAATCAAGTTAGCTTCAGAAGATTGATTTACATTCAGTGCGTGTTGCACATCAGAGCAAACGTTCTGGAGTGTGTTTGGTGTTGACAATGATGCATAAATTGTAAAGTACATTTTCCTCATATAAATTAAATGTGGGAATGGCAGTTTCAGAAACAATTAGCAAATAACTGAGCATAAGCAAATATAAGAAGATAGCCTGAAAGCATCTTTTTGTTTCAAAATATTCTGTATTCTTTACTTTTGAAGTACTGTTAGTTACTGTATGGTGCTTATTGTGGAACAGATGTGTTTTCTGCATTTGCCTCCATACAAAAACTGTAGAACAACTCTCTACCCTGCAAGAGCTATATTGTGCAGGGGTGTTCTTTATGCCACTTGTGTGTGTTTGGGGTCTGCTCTCTGCCGTGCTGGTGTGAAGAGGGATTCTGCCGAAGCCTGCTGGCACAGGTAGCACCCCAGTGAGTACGTGGGACGCTGCGCAAACGCACCAGCCGGAGTTACAGCTGTGAAAAGAGGCAGCTGACTCCAGCACCGGCAACTGGGCCACTTGCCAAGTCGCAGGATTTGGAAGGGGAAGGAGATTGACCTGTTACAGGATCTCTCCTGCAGAGAGTAAGTTATCAGATTGAACTGGAGACACAGCAATGAAAGCATGACCAAATACTATTAAGATAGCGAGTAGCTTTTAAGGACATGAGTTGTCCTTTGCAAGTGCTTTTCCCATGCGGCAGATACAGGGAGCTCACCCCTTAATGAAAATTAGACGATATTCTGCGTTTATTTTGGGCAGTTACGACAGGGACCTATGAGGGTGTAAAACTGCTTGAGGTTGGTAGCGTGGGAGGTACTGCACCGGAAGATGTTTTGGAAAAGGCATACGGAGATGCGGGTTTACATTCAGAATTTTTTTGTTACTGTGTTTTAAGGGAGGATGGTTACGGGTTTCTTTATGAAACCTGTGAGGTGCCACTTTCTAATGGGTTGGTTAGTCTTGCGCCTAAAGCAAAGGACTTTTTCAGGAGTCGCATCTGCACCATGTAATTGGTGTGACTGTAGTGTTGGATAGATTTCCCCCCATGTAGCTTGATGCAGAGTAGCTTGGTATCAGAAGGCATCTAGATACAGCACAGGCAAGCTGATTTAATACACTGTGTTTGATTTTATACTCCACAGTGGTAATGGCGGCAGCATAGACATCGTTACAAATACTCTTGTCACTGGGGGAATGGTACAAAACAGAGCCTGGACAGCCAGCGTTAGCAATCTGCAGCAATAAGTCATCGGTGTTAAACTTCACACGTGTTTCTTTCTAGCATCCATCCTCCTTAGTCTACTTGTCTAACAGGATGTATTTATATAATCAGATAATTGTATTTTCTTTGCATGTGAACTAAATAAAACACAGAAGGAAGTCTTCACAGATTAATGGCACAATACCAGGTTAGCCTGCCCTATCCACTGCTGCCCCACAGCATCAGTGCAGAGATGCCAATGCTTAGGCATATTCTGAAATAACTAACTGCGGGAAGTAGCTAGTGTTAGCTGATGTATCTGTTTCCATTACGATCTTACGCTGTAATAAACCTGAAGCTCCAGTTTGCAATGGTACTTGCTGCTATGCTGGATTTGAATTTATGGAGTGCAAGTATCTCTGTTAGCATTTGTTGAATTGATTTAAAATACAATAAAGTATTTAATACAGTAATGTGGTGTTTTGTGCCTGAAACACGCGGTATATAGGACCAGCGAAAAGGGATCTGACTCAAGCTGTGAAGATCTGCAAACAAAGTATTTCACTCCCCGATTGCTTTGATTTGGGTAGAAAATTTCAGTAGGGAGCACAGACGTGGTTTGTTGACATTTTCTGTGTGTTATATATAGTCAATTATGCTGTTCCCTCTAGGCGCTTCTCTGTATGTTAAAGTTGATGCGCTAGTGCTTAATAGCACGTCAGGCGTGATGTGGGTGAAGGATGATACAGAGATCTCTGAGCTAAGGCCAGCTGAGCTTGCCATGGAGCTGTGGTAGCGTGACTGTGCCAGCTAAGAGGCTGACTAATCATCTGAGCTAATCATCGCAGTAGCGTATTTTGATTAGTAAAATGAGTAATTTCTTTCCAAAGTTATCGTTCTGGCAAATTTTGATCTTTCTAGCTTTTTTCCCCCACTCAGAATGAAAGACCCTTAAATCCTTAAAACACCATATAAGAAAAAAGAGATCTGATGTCTTTCCTGCATCTCTAATACATTATTCAGGCACGAGCCTGTTTTGTCTTACAAGAAAAGGAATGTAAAAATAAATTCTTTAATAATGCTTCCTGTTTCACAAAAGCATGTGAAAAAAATCGATTATTTAACTGTGATTCTGTACTGGAGGGGTCTGATACATAGCAGTAAGGTTGCTGACCAGTTGTCATCTGTGTAATTGTAAAATAAAGGTAATTTGTTAATCATGATATCTTTCTCTCTAGACCTCAACTGCTACTGTTAATATAGTGGTGACGGATGTAAATGACAACGGACCAGTTTTTGATATGTTTCTACCTAAAAACCTATCTGTACAGGAAGAGGAAGCCAATGCTTATGTTGGTCAAGTAAGGGTAAGTTATTAAGTGTGCAGAGTGAAACTGTTTATTTTATTACCCAAACTGTCCAGACTATTCAGAAAGAGCACAAAAGTAATTGTACCTTAGACAAACTCACATCAAAATGGCCTAGGTTTAAATGCAGGCTATTGTCAGATACATTTACGTTAACAAAGTCACCTTTTGGACTTCAAAAAACAGAATTGATTTCCTTCTCTCTATGTTTAATAGCTGAAAAGGCTTTTTCATTTAAAAATAACACATTCAAAAACTGGTTTTGAAGACAGGCACCACAGTAAAAGCTTGCTGATAACAGATTTACGATGTTACATTATCGTCCCATTTTTATACTGTTACTGATTTCTTTTAAAATGTTTTTCTAACATACTGAACAAGTCATGCGTATGTATATAAAATTGTCACACAATCAGAAATATTTTAAGGCCACTAAGGGGAAAAACAGTTAAACTGTTGACTGAAGTAATTGATTACCTGTCATAAAAATAGATTGTGCTTGGGGTATGGTTGAGTGATTTGAAGCTGTGTAAATGTTTTTAAGGTATATGGGTCTTCTGGACTACCGAATGCAAAGTCAGTGTTCCCTAACGTCAGGTGAAAGAAGGAAGTATGAGGTTTGTTTTTTTTTTTTAACTAGTAGTTGAATGTAATGTTTCATATTTCCTTCAGTGATGGGTTAGCACAAAGGTTGGATGCAGTGTGAGCTGTAGGTAAAAGATGAATTTGAAAGCAAGTTTTTTTCAGGAATTTAGGCGAAAAATCTGC
Source organism: Phaethon aethereus (assembly GCF_964289735.1). Lineage (NCBI taxonomy): Eukaryota > Metazoa > Chordata > Aves > Phaethontiformes > Phaethontidae > Phaethon > Phaethon aethereus. Next base: position 2,582,794 of record NC_138583.1, on the reverse strand, counting down.
CTTTCTGGTAGCAACCGTATCAATAGAAAATGGGAGTTCCTTAACTGCTGTGTTAGCAGTACCTTCAGAAAGAATAGGACATTTTGGGTAGCATGGGAACCATATTGGGTAGCATATAACCATAATGGCCATGTTTCTTTCCAAATTCCTGTTATTCAGTAAGGTGTCTATCAGTGTTCCTTGTCTGTCATCTTTCTTCTTAACTTTATGTTCTTTTTGAAGGAACTTCAGTTGTTTTCTGGTAGTTATAAACTGGAAAAAGAAGTGCTTCTTTGGGATAGGTTTGCGTTTCCTTCTGATTTCATTACTTACTCACGGAGTTTGATTTCATTCAAGTTATATTTTAGGTTTTGTAGGCTACTTCAGTACAGTTTCAATTGCAGTTATACTGAAGTGGTTCTATGTATGTCTATGTTCCGCTTGCAGTACAAGCTGGTATCATTAAAGGCGGGTACTGCTCTGAAGCTGCCCAAGCTCAGGTGCAATTTTCACGTGGAAGTAACTTTTGTCAGCATTGATGAAGATCTACGGTTTTCCTAAAGCTCAATTTTACTATGCTAGACTGAAATATTAGCAATGTCAAAGGCTGTTTCAAACCTGTGTACATATAGACATTAGGATCCCTGCAATTAAAACGGTTTCCGTAGATAGGTAAGTTACTGCTTTGGTTTTTGTCATTGTGTTCATCTTATGTGGTCATTTTTCATTTTGCATCCTGAAGTGTACAGACATGATATTTCACATCAGTACCAAATATCTTTAAAATCCATTTTGTGTTTTGCTGGGTGCCTTCAAGGTGCAATAAGCTTCTCGAACACTAGATTGGGTTGATTTTTAGCTTGGATAGACCTATAAAATAAAAGAAGTTATTGCAACAGAGCCTCTCTATCTTATAAATTAGTATTATTTCTAAGTTGTGTTGAAATGAAAATATTTAATGAAGTCTTCTGATAGCTTATTCGTAGTTGTGGAATGACAGAAACTGGTTATATCATTTATTGTCATGTTTATCACCAGTCCTAATTCCCAGCCTCTGGATGGAAAAAGCTTTCTCTTTATAGCACAAATAACGTACGTAATAACGTACGTAGTTTCTAATGTTTCATACTGACAACACAAATAGATAGTATAGCAAAGTATGATCTGGGCATTTGGAATTTTTTCTGGCTTCAGTGAGATTATTGAAATAAGGACGATGAGCATTTAGGTGTAGCTACGTTGTTTGAGTCTATTCTTCTTTAAAAACTGAAATAGCTTTTGTTGTGGTGGTGTGTTTCACAGTACATTAGAACCACTGTAGGTATGGGAGAGTTTTCTTTGGGAATACATTTTGTACAGCAGCTGTAATGTGGTTAAAATATAAAAGGCCTGTTTTAGATGAAAATAGCCTGGTAAAAGAAGGTAGTCCTTATTGTGTCACGTGTTTTCACTACCAAGAATTAAGCCGCTGACTGGCAAACCTGCTTTTCAGAATGTCTTTTACTATATTCATTGCAAACAGAAACCCGAAAGCCACCAGAGTAAGCAGTGATCTAGACGACTGGGAAAAAAATAAACAAACGGGTTTTGTGGTGTCCCTTTCCTGCTTGAATGTTGGCTGCCCGTTTTGCATGGGGAAGAATATAGCAAGAGATTTTTATCTTAAGACCCAAGAAGGTACAGGCCCTGCTGCTCACTGAGGCAGAGGATTTAGTGACCAAGGGTATGGAAAAGGTGCACAGCTATTTAGATGCCTCAGGGTTTTTACTGGTGAGGTTTGGTATCAGGATCACCTGAGCCCAGTGTCAGTCTGCGGGGGAAGCAGCAGCAGCAGCAGAGGAAGTTGTGGGCTGCTTAAGGCAATAAAACATAAGCAATGACCTGGCTGCTGAAGGAGTGACCAAACCCCCAGAGGGTCCCTCCCAACCGAATTTATTTTGTTTCTAATCGGCTTCCGATTTGACTGTATTTTATATTGAAATCCGTTGTTTTATTTGTGCAAGATCCACCAAAATCAATTCTTACATGGTTTGATTATTAGCAGCAGCTACTATTATTATTTTTTAATATACAATTTTTTTTTTTTTACAATTGCCAGTTGACATGATAGTAATACTGGTAAGTCTGGGGATATATTCTATGAAGTCAATAAGTAGAAAGGTAAAGCTGTAACGAATTTTATCAGTACCTATATTAAAATGTTAGATATAGTCTAGATAATGTGAACAGCTGTTGAAATGTTTTTCCCATTCTTGACTTTCTGTATGGGCTTTCTCATTCTTTCCTCTCCTGAGACTGCAAAACTTCATGTCTCTTGTCTGCTCATCTCTGCGGAACACATGTGATGAATCACATTCACACCCTCCTTTTGTTCCCTCTCCCCTAACACAGGCAAGGTTATAAGCAACTCGGGGTATGAAACAGTTAGTCAGACACTCCCATGAATAACTCCTGCCACAGACAAGAGATTTCTGTGCTCTACTTTGGGAAAGCTGGCCTTGAAAAGGGATTCCCATAAGGGCTTAGGTTGCGTTTGGGAATTTGTTTCCCAAGGAGGCGCAGAACAAGGGCAATGGAAGATTTTCTGCCGAAGAGGGGAGGGCTTGGTATGGGTATTTGCAGTATTTGCACTCTGAGTGCGCTCACTCGCCGCCACTCCGATGGCTCTTTGTCTGCCAGCTGGAGTTCCTGAAGGCACCGGCATAGGAGTGCTGCCTGTGGGGATTTGAGGAGCATACTGAAGATTAAAAGAACAAAAGCTAGAAAGGATAAGGCTGAAAGTGTAGCAGATGTATTTCAAATCCCTTTTATTCTACACAGTGTTGTCTAAATTGGGGCAGTCAGAGGTGCATTAGATTCCCTGCTGTTCTTTCATGTCTGATCACGGGGGTCCCCCAGCAAGATGGGAGGAGAAATGCTGAATGAAATACTTTACAAAGGACCAGGAGGAAACCAAAAGCTTCAAACGCGAAACTTGACAATGAAATTCAGGCACCTCATTGTCTACTGCAGTCTAAAACAGCCGAGGTCCTGCTGAAGATAGGGCATCTGAATGTCTTGCATTGTACAGTGTATCAATACCAGGTGCCTAGGAGGTAAAAAAAAGTGGAATGAAATCTAGGTGGGGATCGATGTATCGACTGCAAAATCCGCACACAGATGCGCATTCTTGTTCAGCGAAAGACAGGCCCGAGTAGTTTGTTACAGACTTTAAAAACGCAGTCTGTGGTTAAATAAGAAACTGTTGACCTGGTGGGGCCTGGAAAGGAAATCACTCGGCTGAAGTTTTTATTCATCTGGTTTTTATATTTACCCAGATTCTTTCACACACGTACATCGCTTGTTTATTGTAGGCGTATTTTTGTGTCACTGATCTGCACTGTGAACATGAACATCTCCAACATGAACATGTTGGTATCAAGGAGAGATAGGGACGTGAAAGGAAATGAGAAGGAAAATGTGGATAAAGAATTACATGGCAGTGGACAAGCCGACCCCTATCAGATGTTCAGGTCTTCCCTAAAATGGAGACAGTATAAATAAGTTCCAATAATGAAAGCAATTTGCAAACAGTGTGTGTAATACTTCTGTCATCTGCTGCTTCTTTAAAATAAGAAATGCTTGAAGGAAGAAAGTTGCTCTTTAGGCTGTAGCTATTCTACCTGTTGGAAAAGTGATTGGAGGACTTTCTTTGATTGTACTGTACAGTGGAAATATTTTGCTTTTCTATTTATGTAATAGATGTAAATTCATACCTGTGGTATATATCCAACAGCATCTGTTCACTACAGAACAAAGCAAGGCAAAACTGTAAGACAAGTGAGACAGAGACAGCCTATATGGCACCAGTCTACTGTTTCTAGACATTTTGATGGTATAGAAGTGTTTTAAAGGTGTTGTGTAAAGAAGCAAACAGTCACTTTTGAAGGCTAACAAAATGTCATTATGATGCCAGTTTCCTAACAGAGCTTTCTGTCTGTGACTAACAGTGAATTCTTAAAAGCTTTTATTTAAATTCATAAGGTGGTAAACCCTGCAAGTCTCATGATTTAAAGCCCAGTTTAAATTTCATAGATGTCAGTAAGGCTTATTGTGTTGAACTAAATGACCACTGGAGATGCCTTACAACTACATGATTCTGTGTATACAGAAGTATGCAGGAAAACCACCTCAAATGCTTTTGAGGTATTATATTACAAGATCTTGTTGTAAAAAGTCTAGAAAGGAATCTCCCGTTACCTAAATCACCATGGTCATGTGTTTTTCATGAAGACTCATAGAACACGATATGATTTCCCACAGCCTGCATGGTAGATTACACCTTACCTGTATTAAAAATACAAGCTTCTAAAATGAAATTCTCAGGTCTCCTGTACCTTTAGACAACTTGTAGGAAACTTAGAGGTGGAGGAGAAAGGACATGACCAGAAAAAAGGGAGCTTTATTGGCAGGAGAGGACAGTCTATGAGGGAAGGGAATTAACCCTTTGGGGAGGAGTGAAATCACGGCCTCTGAAGTAAATCTCAAATTCTCAGAGCCCATGACTGCTGCTCACTGCCTAATACATTACCTAACAATGTTTTTCAAATTCATCTAATATATGTAAGAACAACATGAGTGGCTAGGATTTTAGAATAGATGAAAAATTGATCAGAATCTAAAACCAGAGAATCATAACATGGCAGATGGACCACAACTAGAGGGAATTTAGACTTCTGTATTTGGTTGCAATGTGTGCATCTATCACCAATATATGTGTTACCGTTTAGTGCTATGACTGGCACTGTGTACATGGCGGGGGGAATGAGGTGCAGCTTTCCAGTGCAAAATAGCTCATAAACCCTTACTCTTGAGCTCCTGTTTGTGCTCATTTCTTTAACGTCCGTGTAGTTTCTTACAACTGATTGGATCATCACAAGGTCTTTTTGATACGACCTTTGTGGTATCATTTTCTTGCATGCTTATTAAGAAAGTTGTCTACATGGTAGGTGAGAGAGGCCTTTAGCAAGGCTTTCAGCACAGTCTCCCTTCAGATGCTCATAGGGATGCTGGTGACGTAAAGACTTCCACAATTTCACGTCAGACAAGACGTGCAGAGGGGAGAGCGTTGCCAGCAGGGCATGGACGTGCTCAAGTCCTGTTGCAAGTACTTCTAGCTTCTTGCCCAGCCCGTATCAAGTTTTGTCAGCCCCTAATACCTGATGAAGGTGGAAGAATTGTAGCTTCTCTGAATCACTGCGTCCATGGAGCCTGCCCTTAATCTTTTGCGTGTGCATGACAGGGCATGCTCGCATCAGCTTGGCTTGAACGTTGCTTAAAGCTGTTTACAGAAGAGGTGTTGGGATTTGCTTTTGGTTTAAGCTAAATGATATGCTCCTTGCTTTCCTCAAAATGATAAGCCTTGGAGACTATCTTCTTTCAGACCTGGAAGGGGATATGTAAGAAGAATGACAAATGCAGAAAATTATAACTTCTATGAATAGTGCTCACTATATTTTTTTAACTTAATTTTTTCTTTCTTTCCCGTTAGTATTAGAGTCTTAGTCTCTTAGATTTTATAATTAGCTGTCATAATAGTTATTAAAGGCTGCGTCTCTACTTAGACTGTGAGAAGAACTGAAATGACAGCCGTAGCTGAAGTCGACGTCCTCATCCCATGTGCTTCTAGTTGGATTTTCACCTGTTTGTAACAAACAAATTTCTTTAGCCTGTTAAAAGAAGATAGATGTCACGGTTTCAAGTCCAAACCTGCGGCGTGAGAAGATACAGATGCAATCGTAGATTTGTGCCATTTTTTTCCCATCTTAGACCATGCAGGATTAGCTTCTTTCTGCTGACACCCCTAAAGCGTTGTATAATTCCTGGAGGGTATTTCGCAGCATGCAGCTGCAGCCACACTCCCTCAGCTTTACAGTGCTTTATTGAACTTAGGTGAGCTTAAGACACAGATCAAATGGTTTAGAAAGCTCCTTGCCACTCATAACGTGGTAGATGAAGTGACTTTTTAAACTAAATGGATTTCAAAAGCCATGCTCTTGTCTTTCCTGTTTCCGATCTTATATTTGTGCATTAATGTAAATGTTTGTCTTCGGAGTAATAACATTTGTGCTTTAATGCAGTCGGAATTTTGATACTTGTTACTGGAGAAGCATTTTGACCGCTTTCCCTTTCGTGGCAGTTGATCACTGAGAGTCCGGGGACTTTCGAATGGAAGACATTCTTGGTTTTGTCTGCCTGGCACCTTGCATCCCAGTCTGGTTTTAAGCCCTTTCATCTTTTTCAGCCTGATGCCATACTAGATCTCCTGGATCCGTGGTTTCATGTCTCTAATCCAAGCCCATTTAGTATTTTGATGGCTGATTCTGTTTGTTTAGATTTGGCTTGTTCAGATTTGTGTCACTGGGATAAGAAATTACGGTTTTCTGGAGCTTACAAATGAGAATGTTTTATATTGGGCCTACTAACTTTTGACTGCAGCCTCTCATTATAGATGCTGTTCTGTGACTTGAACAGTGTCTGGATTAGTGATTCTTTTTTTGAAGACTGCCCAGTAGGAGAAGTTGGGGAGTTTTCTTGTGATACATGTCAGGTGTCTAGCCTTTTTCTAATATTCAGATGTTGTGGCCTTGGTATCTGTAGTTAATATAAGAAAACTAATTTCCTTTAAGTATTCTTCTGTGAACAGGAGAAGACAACAGAACACAACCGAGAGCATTTTAAGAGTCTGACCAGTGAGATAAGTAGTTTCAAAGCCAAATGTTGGCTGTTACGTTCCAGCTCAGATTCTAATCCTAATGTTCGCTAATTAGGTGGGCTTATGAGGAGAGCCAGCAGTCTAGGGAAATGACAAAAATAACTTTAAAAAGGGTTAATGTATTAGAGAAATGTTTGGGAGCCCAGCTATATGTGGAGATTTTAAACAATATAAATATATTTCATCTGTGATTTAGAAAGCTTTGGGGTTTATTTTTTGCTATTATGTATACTCATCAGTTTAATCTCTGAATTGCTTGATCATGTCACTGCCAAAGAACATACTCATCATAAAAGCAAAATTTCTAATCATCTTTCAAGTAAAAACAGGCAGTGCAAGTCTCATAATTTAGGATTTGGTTGCATGCCAGATTAAAGAAAGCTTGTCTATTTTTACGTGTTACAATGTGATTAACTTTTGTAGGAAGTTCACCAGTTCATTGTATCCTATTTTTGTAGCCATGAGCTTTCCAATTTTCATTTATTTTAATTTATATTTGCTTGTAGCATTTAACTGTTCTTACTGTGTGGTTTTATTTAAAGTCACATTTAATTGGTTTCTGAACTAACCCTCCAGATGCACTGGAATTAGCATTGACTATGAAAGTAATTATGAAAGGTTGTCCCAGCTTGTATAACAGCTAAAATATGTCAGTATTTGAAAATATTCCATGTGCTACCTTTACCCTAACAAATTACTCTAAGTGTAATTAGGAGAAAAATGATAAGCTGGTACAACTTGGTAGTTCAATAAGATACTTTTTTTTTAAAAAAGTTCGTGGAGGATATACACAAAACCTGTAGTGATTTTCAAAATCACGTGTGTGCAGGGCATTAGTTTGTTCTCTTAAACAAGTAGGAGTTCCCTTGAAATTTCAAGGTAGACAAAATTTGAGGTTGCTGCCTCTGGCTTTCATTTTTGCCACTCCAATTTTTTTAGACTAGCTACACCCAATTGGACAGCCCCAGCCAGTGATAGATTACTGAATTTGCCCCCTGATATTACAGTGTCCAATTTTATTGTATATTCTTTATATCATCTTTCTTCATCAGGTCATTTTTTTGCAGCCCAATAATTCAGAACATTTAAGGTTTATCACACATTGTAACTAAGCCTCTGTCTCTTCTTGCAGTGTAACGTTAAGTTTTGTGGCATGTCAGAAATTATATAGCAGAATCAAGTAAGTTAAAAAGCCTTCTGTCAGTTGAGCATAAACACAGAATAAAAGCACTATATAATTTTTTTATCTGAAACTTGTACAAAACCTGCAGTTCTCTAATCCTCAAGTCTGTAAAAGTTTTTTTTTTTCTTTTATATAAATAATGTAATTTGAATGTCAGGTTTGTCGGAAGTTCTGCAGAAATGAACTCTTGTAGGTTTTTGGGCTGCAAGGGAGTATTGCAGCTACCTGTAATGGGCATACAGCGATGCTGTGGATGTTTAGGAGCATGATTTATTAATTTAACTGCATGAAGCAAGAGAAAAGGATGTGGGAAAAGGACCAGGGTATTTCCTTGTTTCCTTACTTCTTTTGACATTATTTTGAGTCCAGCTGACAGAAATCTTTTCCTTTGCTTAGCACGTGTGATGAATGAAATAGGGAGATGAAAGGCTCTATAGAAGCAGGCAAAAAGACATGAAAGAGAGGAAAAGCCCTTCTGAAATATAGGGAAGAAGAAAAATTCCAAACTTTTATGGATGACTGATTTTTCCCTCCTCAAAATACTTTGAGATAAACACCAAGAGGTCAGAAACATTTCAAATATCTGTGGCCTCTTACTGCATCTAGGAGATGTTAATCCTGAAAAACAAGTACAAAATCCAATTTATCACTGCCACCTACACTTGATTTGCAATTTGACACAATTGAGGGGCTTCGGAATCTTTTCAACCCATAATAATAAAATATCATGTTATCATCCATGAAAACAATAACTCGGCTCCCACCAGCAGCATCCTTTGTATCCTCCAGCACAATTTCCATCCCTGCCTCGAGCTGCAGTGTTTGCTGGAATAGCGGAGAGGCCTTTGGAGATCGGGAGCTTTTGTTGGGATGGGTAAGGTTCATGGGGAACTTCTGTCCCTGGAGAAGACCTGAAGGAAAATTTAGTCTGCAGGAAGTTGGATTAGTGGCAAAGTGGCCCCTGAGAAGTGTTTCAACTTGCAGCTTTAATGAGGGGATACCTGTCATGTTTGCTTCTGCTTTATAGACAAATACAAATAACAACACACTGCCTTATTCTGCTCTTTTCCAGCCCCAGCAGTGCAAGCATAAACCGTCAATTAACCTGCTTAAATCCTGTTGTTACCCCTTGTGAGCAAGAGTTGTGGATATTAATAGGAGATTTCTTTTGAAAAGAAAGATAATGATATAATTAATATTGTTGACATTTAAGCTCTTGTCATTATATTTCAGAGTTAATGATCCTTCAAGAGATAGTTTGGTAATTCAAATCTGCCAGAATTGTATTTTCAAGCTGTTGGAAATGAAGGAGGATAATTTGTTACTCTGGAACACTGTTGGTTTATATTCATGAGGCTTTGTTAGTAATGTTGGCAACACAAATCTAAACTTACAACAAGAGATAAAGCCCATCACCTCATAGATTATGGTAGACTATGTAGATTATCTCCAGTAAAGGTGGGATGTATTTTCCAGGAAATAAAGTAATTATTCATATTCCTAGGTTTCCAGGTTTGTTTTATCATGGAGTACTTAATAACTTATCCTTGTGAGACACTAGTCATGTAGATCTGAGGAATTACTGGAATAACAGCAGTAGTTACCGCTAGAAATATGCTCTTCCTAATTCTGAATAAACATAATGAGATGGGAGAGGTAGGAAAGTGCATCTCATCTTTCTGCATCTCTTGCAGCATTGGCAAGAGGGGCCAGTCAGCAAGGGATTGTTTTGTTTTTTTTCTTTTTTTAAGTCTCATTTATTCTCCTGCAGATGCTCTTGGTTTAAAGGAAATAAATTACCTTAGATGTATGTAAGGCAGGCTCCTCTATCCTGACAAGATCCCTTTTGGTTAGGCCACTGTGACTTAAGGGAATTTATGAACTCTTCAGTTGTGTAACGCTGGTGTAGTAAATCTGCCTAACAGGCTGCTTGAACCAGTTTGAATAAGAAAGTGGAAAACCTGCAAGCACGTAGAGGGATCAATTTTTCTTTTACCCAGAGTAGCAAAATCAGCTTAGTTTCCTCTCCAAATTTTCCAACTCTGTGTTGCATGTGATTGCAAGCGATCAAACACCAGAATGTGTTGGCAGATTTTGGGGTAATACCATGGATAGGAACTCGGGCGTTGCAGTAGAGCTTGTGTGAAGGTTGAGAATGTCTCGGGCTCCTTCGCTCTCTTGCTTGTTACCTGGCTCTGCCTCTGCAGGAGCTCAAACTGATGCTTTTCTTCCCTTTCACGACCGTAGGGATGAGGGGAAGGAGGACTTGGGTTAGGGGTGGATGTGACCAAAAAAAAAAAATCTTCCAGCAGGAAAACAAGGCAGAAACGAGTAGGTTCTTTCTTCTGTTGTCTGGTCTTGACATCCCACTGTGGCGGGGGAGGAGTGAGTGATCGTCTCTATAAATATGGATTATCACTTATGCTGCCCTCAACTTTGACGGCTTTGGCTTATCGTAGGGGGAGAAAAATGTGTTTTGCATGTATCCTACGCATACACGCAAGATCAGATGTGTAGGGATTTGAAGTTACGGTGAGACAGAGACAGCACTATGGGGAATAGAAAGAAATCTGGCCAATTTTGTGCTCAGCGTTTGCCTTGATCTTTTTTACTCCTAACGGACCTTACCTAATAGAAGAAATTGTTAAGAATGTTGATGTAGCCCAGAGAAAAATAATATCTGTGATTTGTATCTCATTGTTATAGCTGAGGACAGACAAGGGAGCTGGTTGGTGTATGAGATTCAACAAGACTCAATGCCGGGTCCGGCACTTGGGTCACAACAACCCCACGCAGTGCTACATACAGGCTTGGGGAGGAGTGGCTGGAGAGCTGCCCAGTGGAAAAGGACCTGGGGGAGCTGGTCGACAGCCACCTGGACATGAGCCGGCAGTGTGCCCAGGTGGCCAAGGCGGCCAACAGCGTCCTGGCCTGTATCAGGAATAGTGTGGCCAGCAGGAGCAGGGCAGTGTTCGTGCCCCTGTACTGGGCACTGGTGAGGCCGCACCTCGAATCCTGTGTTCAGTGTTGGGCCCCTCACTACAAGAAGGACGCTGAGGTGCTGGAGTGTGTCCAGAGAAGGGCCACGGAGCTGGTGAGGGGTCTGGAGCACAAGTCCTGTGAGGAGCGGCTGAGGGAACTGGGGGTGTTCAGTCTGGAGAAGAGGAGGCTGAGGGGAGCCCTCATCGCTCTCTACAGCTACCTGAAAGGGGGTTGTGGTGACGTGGGGGTTGGTCTCTTCTCCCAAGTAACCAGCGATATGACGAGAGGAAATGGCCTCAAGTTGTGCCAGGGGGAGGTTTAGATTGGAGATTCGCAAAAATTTCTTTACGGAGAGAGTGGTCAAGCATTGGAACAGGCTGCCCAGGGAGGTGGTGGAGTCGCCATCTCTGGAGGTGTTCAAAAAACGTGTAGACGTGGCACTTCGGGACATGGTTTAGTGGGCATGGTGGTGTTGGGTTGACGGTTGGACTTGATGATCTTGGAGGTCTTTTCCAGCCTTAATGATTCTGTGATTCTAAAGATGGGGAACACAAAGCGCTGCCCAAGCAATGGGATGGTGGCTTTGTAAATAGGCAGTAGTCATCACTGGTGTAACACCACAGATAAAGCAGGAAGCTTGGAGAAAAGCTGACTTTTTTTAATCTAATAGATAATCAGAGAGTCCATATGATAGAAATTTTAGTGGACAAAGTGCAGCGAACTTCTGTTTGAGGATTCAGTCAGAGCATTCTTCCGAAATTTGAATTTGCTCTGTGCTGTGGAAGCACAGGACTAAGATATGTAAAAATGCACAGAGCTAATGTTTGTCTTCACTTGTCGCTGGCTGACTTCTCACCAGGGTTACGGTGGTACTATAACAATTATTTTAATTGGATTTAATAGTGATGATTTGCCTGCTACTCAGTGCGTAAACAAATCAGTCCTGCAGAATGTGGAAAAGATGTTTATGCCCAAGGATGTACACAAATGAGTTTACAGCATACATAGTCATGTTCTTAGGAACCAAATTGCAAAGCCTGCCATATATTTGAAAGTAATTTTAATTTACTTTCCTAAAAAATAAGTTTGTCTATTCAAAAATGTACTTCCAAATTAATCTTAAATAGAAGTGTTGCCTGGTTTATTCTCATAGTTTCCAAGGGTAGTAGTATTTCAGATTACTCTTAGAGAGTGGGGCGGCGGTGTTTGGTTTTTAAGTCTGGGTGTTTAGTATCAGTTTAATTGCTATAATATGGCTTTGTCTTAAATTAGAGGCTAAATATGAGGACTGACCTCATGCACATGTTGGAGATTAAGTCTTATGAAGGTGAATCTTGCTGTTAGTGTCTTACCCAGAAGCTCTGCAACTTACTCTGCATTCCCTATACTTTGCTTTTCTTTAGTAGGGCTAAGTGTCTGTTAGTGTATACTTTAAACGTTTCTCCTTGAGTAGCTTTCTGATGGTTTTCCAGTATGTCAGCTAGGTCCTTCTCCCCCAAATCAGTTACTACTATGGAGGAAATAGAATTGATCGTAAACCAAGGAAATCAACCATACATTGAAAGATGTCAATGAAAAGGATGTGTTATCCATAGACATACCAGGTCATTATGAAGTTGTAGCCATTACTGCTTAGCGCATTGCTGTAGCACAGGGAAAAGCACAGTGAAATTTTTCTTATTAACAATTTTAATTAACTTTTAATTGATTTCTAGGAAGATAAATGTTTTCATTACAAAGCCTTACGATGAATACCTTCACTGGAATTAAACATTCATGGAAACTTCCTGACAGTTGTTCTGATGACAAAACATGAAAATCTCTTACGATCTTCCCAGGTGCCTGTAGCCTCATTTATAAAGTCAAATAAATGAAAATACCTTGTTTACAGAATGCCCTTTGTTTAATGTACATAACGTTGTTTGTCAAGCCATAATTTAATTAAGAGGAGAAAAAATAAGAGGTCAGCATTCAGACTGTGTTGAGGGCCTGGTAGCTCTAGGGAAAACGTAGGAGGTTTGTCCATCCCTATAAGGGCAGTTACGTAATAGTAAAAATTATTTGGCTGGTACTGAAATTTAAGATTTAGTTTAGTTTGTGAGAACAAAGATACGAACTGAACAAAATCTCAACAGTTTTCTAATGCAATTATCTGCCTCTTGTGAGTGCAGAATAAGGATGAAATGTGATAACATTTGGTTTTGAAGAGCACGATAAACAACCTATAGAAAGTTAAGTAGTTTTTCAGAGAGCAATGATGAAAAAATCTCTGAATGTGACAAACATGTTAAGTGAAATGAAAATTTCTGACTAATGTCTCCATTCTAGCTATTTGCTGACTGCATCTGTCTTTCATCTAAGCATGTACTCTGTAAGGATTTGAGCAGCAATGAAACACCTAAATCAAACAGTGTGTCCTGGTTTCAGCCAGGATAGAGATGGTTTTCTTCACAGAAGCTAGTGTGAGACTGTGTTTTGGATTTGGGATGAGAAACTGTTGATAACGTGCTGATGTTTTGGGTTGTTGCTGAGCAGTCAAGGACAGTCCAGCTTCTCGTGCTGGCCTGCCAGCGAGCAGGCTGGGGGTGCACGGGGAGCTGGGAGGGGACACAGCCGGGACAGCTGACCCAGACTGGCCAAAGAGATATTCCCTACCATCCGACGTCATGCCCAGTACATAAACTGGAGTTGGCCGGGGGGGCGGAAATCGCTGCTCAGGGATGGGCTGTCGATCATGGGGTGGTGAGCAACTGCTGTATTGGGCCTCACTTGTTCTTGTACATTCCGTTGTTGGTATTATTCTTGTTCTTTCTTTCTCTCTTTCTGTCCTATTAAACTGTGTTTATCTCAACCCACAAGATTTCTCTCCCCCGTCCCACTGCGGGAGGGGGAGTGAGTGAACGGCTGCGTGGTGCTTAGTTACCAGCTGGGGCTAACCACGACACAGTGTAAAATAAAAATTCCCCTCAGACACCACCTAACGCTGAAGATACTTCAGCATTAGAAGTACCTGAGGGGTTGACTTTAAAAGCATCTAGTTTGCCTTCTGCTTACGTGCCCCGTTATCCAAGGCTGAACAAGTGAATGTGTATTTTCTCTCAAAGTCCAATTGGGATCCAGTAAACCTACCTTCTGTCACTGCAAATTAAGAGAATTGTTTCTGTGTGATATTTTGTCTTCAGCAAAATACCAGAGAGAGGCAAGCTGCTGTAAGCAAGAAATGCTGAGTAGCCACACAAGCCCTGTAGAATATCACCCTAGCTTACCTTGTTACTCCTTGTATTTAAAATGTGCATTAAAACATCATTCTTTTTTCTGTTTCTTTAGGCTACTGACCCAGATGCTGGTGTTAATGGTCAAGTTCATTACAGTTTGGCAAACTTCAACAATCTTTTCCGAATCACGTCAAATGGTAGCATTTATACAGCAGTTAAACTGAACAGAGAAGTACGGGACTATTACGAACTTATTGTTGAAGCAACAGATGGAGCTGTGGACCCCCGCCATTCAACACTAACTTTAGCGATCAAGGTGCTGGATATTGATGACAACAGCCCTGTTTTTACTAATGCTTCCTACACTGTCTGCGTGCCAGAAAATCTACCACCAGGGACTGTCTTCCTGCAAATAGAGGTAAGAAAGCATTATGGAGCGAAGACAGTGTTTTGTAAATGTTCCGCAATACTAAGCATGTTCTTCATGAACTTGTCAGTGAGATGGCAGTAAAAGATTGCAAACTGGTGTGGGGGAAGTTATGACACTGAAAAATGCATGACAGGTACATAAAAATACCTTGATGCTGAGGTTCCTTTAGAAATAAGAGCTATTAAAAAAACAAAGAAATGACAAAACCCACACTGCTGTTGTCATTTCTTGGGATATTGTTTTACACACTTAGAATGCTTTTGATTTGTTCTTGAAAGCTCATCATCTTGTTTTTACCTGTTTACATTAGTAGCAAGAGAGCTTTATGTCAACTGATTCAGACATTTGAGTCAAACCTAGATGTCTAACCTCACGGAGATAAATAGTTGCTTCCAGAAGCAAATCATCCAGTACCAAGATCATCATCTAGGATAGCTGGAGTAAAGTGAAATTAACACCTGTAGGTGTTGTTTTCTGTCCACTGACTATAAAAGTTACTCAGACAAGTGAGAGTTAATTGTTTGAGGATGAGCTAGATCTCTAAAGACAGCTGAGAGTCGCTTTGCACAAGCAGTCTGTGTATCCTCCTGAAGTTTTGGTCAGCATCCTTTAATAACTAGAATCTGTCCTGAGACAATTTCAGCAAGAATGGTTTTCTCTGAACCTGATTGCAGATAAATCTAATGTCAAATTACAGCTAAAGCAATCTCATAATACTCCTTGTCCTGAGGGAAATTAATATTCTTTGTCTAAATACTGGTATGAAACAAAAACATCCATGTTGCCATACGCGGGTGAGATCAAACGTATGCTTAGCTCAGCATCCTCTCCCTGGCAGTGGCCCATAGCAGCTGCCCAGGAAGCGAACAAGAACAGGCTGAGCTTCCAGTGACTTTTGCCCAGAATACTGTGCTCGTCTCCTGTGGCAGGTATCTTTGGGTTTTTATAACCTTAAGCGGATTTGTCTCCTCGTGTTTGTGCAATAGTATTAAGTACATCCAATACTATAAGAATAATATAATGAAACTAAAGTTTTTTGCAGTAGTTTGCTTTTTTATATTCTTTAGTAGGGATTTTTTGTGAAAATTGTTTTTGTTTGAAGTATTTTTTTTTTTTCCCTCCCTGTATGGCATGTTCTAGGCGAAGGATGTTGATCTTGGTTCTGATGTTAACTATCGAATACGGACACAGGAAGCGCTACAGTATTTTGCACTGAACAAGTATACAGGCGAGTTATCGCTTTTGAAGTCCTTGGATTATGAATCATTCTCTGACGCAGAAGCAACCTTCACCTTTCTTGTGGAAGCCTTTGATAGTAAGGGCACTATGCCTCCTGGTCTTGCTACTGTCACAGTGAGAGTAAAGGTAAGAGGACTAACTTGTCAGTCAATAGCATCCTCTCCTATTTGTCACGAAATACTTCATCAGCCCTTACAAGTGTCCTGCTGAAACACCAGAGCATGCTAGCAGTATGTCTGCTTTCCTGCTTTCTCACTTGTAGGAAGCTACTGCCTTTTTCTGACAGCAACTCATTCGGTTAAAGATACACTTTATAACAGCTATAATTACTTTACTATATGCAATTACATAGTTAAATCTTGGATCGCAGATTTATGAAGTACAAGACTGCCTGACATATATCGAGATGTTTAGTCCTTTAGAATCCCTGAAAGGTTGAAATAAGTACCTAATGGAATTGTTTGCAAAAATGACACCATCACGTTTCAGTTAAAGCTCTCATAAATTGTAATTTTATGAACCATTCGGGTGTATTGAGTGCTGATGTGGCACACCACATCCTATATTTCAGATTGTGCTGCTTGCAAATACAGAGCTGCAAAGAAGCAGGCTTGTTTAACGGTCTTATGCAGTGAGTTACAGCGTCACCTCAGGTTTCAGTTATCTCACCAGTAATATGGAGATAATGATACTCTGTTTGGTAATGATCCACAAATGAAAAGCATTTGTAGCTGAAACATTAGCACTTACCCATCTTAATTTGGTTGATGTACACATGTCCAAGAGGAGAGGATATTTTAGATGCTCTAAATCATGCTTCCTTGCATTTACAAAGGTGCAGTTCTGGAGCCAGTCAGTTGAGTCCTTTGCAGCAGTTGCTTCATTTTTGTTGACTTTGTCAGTGGAGAGCCATGAGCTGTGGGAGAGAAGAGAGTTTAATTACTTGTATTTTAGCTACGAAGCAAAAATTGTAGCAGGAACAAAAGCATAGCTCACAAATGTGAACTTCATATCTGGCAACTTCGTTTTAAATGTAAGTCTGCGGAAAGTATTTAGCATATATGAATCAGTCTCGGGTTCAGCTTACTGTGTATCTGCAGATGCTATGAACTGCCACATGATTTTGAGTAATTCTGTTTACCAGTCTCTACTGAGCTCAGAATTATTTTAGGGACAGTAAATGTCTCTGATTATTAGCTTTGATGACAACATAAGACGATTTCTACAATAAGCTATCCGTCTCTGCAAAATTTCTCAGACTGAGATGCAGGTTACCTGTTTCCTAATAGTCTGCGCTCTTCCCCAGCAGTTTCCAAGTCAGTCAAAGAAAACGTAGCTTTTGACGTCATTCCCTGAGCCTTTGATGTTGTACTTTCAAGGAGGAAGTTGCTCAAACCTGGGTTGTTTTTTTTTTAAAAAGAAACTCTTTTCCAGAACAGTGAAATTTTGAAAGAGTTTAAGTGTTTGGGTTTGGGGATTTTTGTTGGGTTTTTTAAAGGTACTTGTTTTCAAATAGGGCTGTATTCAGAGAAGAGCTGTAGTTTGCATCATAGGGCTGACCCAGCTGTGTGAGTGTGCATTTGTATTGTGTTCTTTAATGACGGGGTACAGAGAAGCAATACAGTTTAACTTGGTGGCCTTAGTGTAACAGCAGGTAGTGTACTGTCAAAGGAGGTGATGTGGGAATAGGGAGCTTCAGAAGGGGGTTAGTAGGATCAAAAAACAGGTTTCTTGCTTTCCTGGAAAGTCGTCCCACACATGAGCAACAAAAAGGGAGCACTGATGATACTTGTTTGGAAAGGCAGTACGTGAGAGGCTGGAATACTGGGCTGGAGCCAGGAGTAGCAATTTCTGCAGTAAAAGGTCTTAGGCTGGGGACAGAACAGGGCCTGAAAGTGAGGACAAGCAGCTTGTATTTTAAATGAGAAAGAAAATAAATGGAAGAAATTATTAAGTGTCGTACTTGGTGGCAGGCTGACTTTTACAACAGATCAATGAACATAATTAAGTATTATATATATTGTTGAGATTAAGATCATGCTTAGGTTCCAGCCTTGAGTGACAGGTGGCACAGTAGTCTTTGAGTAGCAGTTGGGAGAATGGAGGAGGGCTTGTGGAAAAAACATTTTTAATGTTTCATTTTGTTGGACAGATGTCACTTAATGTCACATGGTAGAAATTTAAAACCTTGGTCACAAGAGATGTCTGAAATAGAATGTTTTCATTTGAGCTCATAGATGAACTTTGCGGACAGAAAATTTAAGGGGGCGTGGAGGTGGAGACTGCTATCAGAGCCTTGTTCTACCCCTGTGTGAGATGAGAAGGATCCACAAGAGGACGCCTTGAACGGTCAGGTCAAGAGACAGGGCAGCAGGAGAGGGGTAGAGAGTCTTGGAAGCCAATTGAGAACAAGGAGAAGAGCAGGCCTTGGTTGCGAAAGGAAATACAGAAGTAATAAAGTGCATTGCAATGCAGTTTGGGTTTGTTCTTAATGGAGAAGATTCATGTTTCCCCTTGTTCTGAAGGGGGAGAGCTGGTGTGCCTTTGGGGGTGAAAAGTCCTGATCTACACAGAGGGGGCAAGGCACTGAAGTTCCCTTCAGGGACGCGCTGAGAGAGCTGGGGATGTTCAGCCTGGAGGAGAGAAGGCTCTGGGGAGACCTTACTGCAGCCTCCCAGTACTGAAAGGGGGCCTACAGGAAAGATAGGGGCAGACATTTTAGCGGGGCCTGAGCAACCTGATGTAGCTGAAGATGCCCCTGCTCAGTGTGTGGGGGGGTGTCAGACCAGATGGTCTTTAAAGGTCCCTTCCAACCCAAACTGTTCTATGATTCTGTGATAGAGGTGGTGTATGCCTTGTACAGGGCCAAGGTCAGCACATCCTGGTAAGGTGGCTGAGGGAACCGATTTCTGTCCAGCAGCTCAGTGGGGGTGTTTACAGGGCACTGAATCCAGCCCTAGGTCTTGAATGCATGATGGTGTAAATGACATGTGTTACGTAGCTGTCTAGAGCCTCACGCGCAGCGTATTGCCCGATTCCAGTCCAGGCTTTTATTCCTCTGCAATCTTAACCACGGTCTGAGCTGCTGCTTTAGGGCATAGCTAAGTAGATAACTCCTAATGAGCACGTTCACTGTTTCGTTGGAGTCATTTGTAATGGTTTGCTGACCAATGAAGATGTCTGCACCGGGAATTGAAGGGGTTCTGAAACTCACGATTTTCGCCAGACCATCTGCCAAACCAGAGCCTGTGTTCAGGGATAGACAGGCTGCTTCTGCGTGGCTCTGGAGGAGTTGTTCCCTTTCAGCCTGTCTTTTGCTCCTGCTCTGGGACCAGGAACTGGATGTGTCTGATTCTTCTTAGCAGTAAATGTGCTTTTACTTTACGTAGAAGATGGTATTTGTGTAATTATTTTAATACAGTGTTGGTGACTCCACATAGGAAATAAACCAAGTGCAGGTACCCTGTAGGCCCTAATGTAACAGAGGAGCTGATGGCAGTCTTTAGTAAAACAAAACTGAACTAGAGAAAACCAGAAGCAAGCATTAAGGCAATAGAGGGTCCAAGCAGGGAATTGATGTAACCATTAGGGATTCAGTCTCTACAACCTCAGAGCGTTATTTGTATTACACAGGTCTCCAAGTCCTTTTGGGCTTGTGCTGCCCTGTTAACGTTTGTCATTTTTCACAGTCCAGCTCTTAACCAAAAGCATTGTAATTTTTACTGTGTAATAGGATTCTGTTAACTGACTACGGACAGCATCTGATGCTTTCATCTATCATTTATGTGATATAAAACTGAATGAGCAGCAGTGCAGTATACCCATAATCACACTGGTCTTTGTGGCTTGGGGGAGGTGGAGATACACACAGGGACTTTCTTTAGACTGGCTTTCAGCCTTTGGCATAACAAGTTACAAATAGTTTGTATGAACCTTCCCTGAACTTGATCAAAACACAGATTGCATAGCAGAATACTCACTGCAGAAAAAATAATCTGTTACCTGCGTGTCAGTACTGAAATACATTATTGGCCACTGCTGCAGCCAAACGGCCCTTTACGTTGTGTGGGTGTCTTGACTCTTTCTTCAAAGAAAGTCCAAGGTAAATTAGTAAATTGTTGCATCCTTTCTAGTATTACTGAGGAGGAGTAGGATAAGGGGCATTGATTTCTTCTTGCCGGAAAGATGCAAACCACCTCAGACTGAGATTTTTCTTTTTTCCCCAGTTCTCAGATTCCTCTCTCTGCTTTCATAACTTTTCACCTTAACCTGAAAGCAGTAATGAGTCACCTTGACTTGGGATGGCATGGGAGATTGCACAAGTGTTCATCCAGAATAATCGGTGATTGTAAACTGATCTGTAATCAAGAACACATAACTTTTTATTTTATATCTCTTTTTTTATATGTGTATATAATTATACAGGTTAGACATAGCAAATTTTATCAGTCTTGAAAACAGAGTTTAAGGGATAAAAAGATTAGCAACTCCAAGGAACAATTTGCGTGCTATTTTTCAGCGGTTTGCCACTGTCAAGGCATAATTTCCCTCACCACAAGAATGGCAGAGAGTTGCCTTCGCTCGGTGTCTTGATAGCTGAATTGTTTGCGAAGAGTGCCTGTAGTGCATATTGCAGTTTGCACAAGCATCCCCTCGCAATATAAACGTTCCCCAGTATTAGAAGAAGTGAAATCATTACTGTTCAAATGGTGTGCTTATTATTAGGTTTAGCATTTGGAAACAATTACTATGGTAATAGAGCTTCTTAACAGAAACAGAACTAACTTTTTTCTAGTTTATATTGCTGTTAAACGAGTAATGTGTTCCTAAATACGTATTATGAGAATTTCTGTATCATGGGGCCTATAAGGTACTTGCATATTTTATGCTGTGACCTCCCCTTATTATTAGCATTATTTTTGCATTACTTTACGTCTCTTTTTTGTTTTTTATAACTGCTTTTTCTCCTCCTTCTGTGTTCTCGAATGTGTTTTCAGTTTTTCAAGTAGTGTAATGAAGCCATTAGCTCTGGCTGAAACAGACCTGTACGTTCCTAGCAATGCTGTATTACAAGACTGCCTACCAAATATTTCATATAATTTCCACCATGCTTTAATCCCAGTGGACTGTGCTAAACATTATACAATGAATTTCCAGATTTAGCAAAAACTGACTTTACCCATAAACATTAATGAACGTAATGCTATCCTCGGAGAGTACATGAACTGCAACACTCGATTTTTTTCAAGAGAAGTATGCCATTGAGACGTTAGAAGTCAGCATAGGATGCTTTAGATGATGCATCATGTGCATTGATTGGTACTTATTTTGGGGGTGCATTTGAATCTTTCATAATCATTATGCTACGTCTTCCCTTCATAGGGAACTTTGCATAAAAGAAACAAGCCAACAATGCAAAAATATGTAACAGTTAAATCATTATCTCTGACACGGTTGCTCTGCATGGTCCTTCCATCAACATGACTGTTCTTGAGGTCTTTCATACTCAAGTTGGAAGCAAATGGCATGATCTTGGTTGTAACAATGCCATAGCAGTGCAGAACTCCAACCTGCATAGACAAGAATGCTCCCTTGGTTCCTCTGACAACCTAAACTTTGAATCAGAACAAGGAAAAATATAATTTGTTGGCTTTTCTAGATAGAGTGAGAAGGTTAGAAGAAGCTGCATGTTTGGGGGTGAACCACCCTCTCAAACCAATCAGAGCCAACAGTACAGCGAAGAAAATACAGGTGTGTTGGAGAAAGTATGAAGGAACCCAGCATTTGAGACAGTGGCATAAAATGTTGTAGCAGGACCCTCTCCTCTCACAGAGCACATTTACTGTACTGCTGCGAGTGGCTTTGGTCTCTATAAAATGCTTAAATTATTACTAGGAGACAATGGGAGAAAAAGGATCCACAGGTTGTCATTAGGGAAGGGGGACGGGGGCATTTTGGTTCAAACCCTGCTTCACCAGTTGTTTAAATAACCATGCGTATGGGTAGCTGCCACTGCTTTCTTTTCCTGCAGGTATTTACTAGAAATTCACTCAAGTCTTGTTTCTAATGAGCAGATGAGCAGTAATACATCATCGCTTCGTTATGGTCGGATTTCATGTTATGGTGAGATTTAATTACAGTAATAATGAAAATTTTCTGCCAGGAATTATACAGGTAATGTACATGTAAATACATGGATGATAAAATACAGTAGTGAATCAGTAACACATGTCGTCAATTTCTAATATTTCTGAAATAAAAATTAAGTTACTTTTTTTCGATAAATTTACAATCCATGAAGTTAATCCTTCCTTTTAAAATGTGATGAAAACCATTTCCCCTTTAAAGAATAACAGGGCGGTCCAGCACAGCAGCAGTACATAACTTATACAAAGGTTAAAAAAATGAGTTGTATTGCCTCCAAAATGTAACTGCTTATTTATCTCTTTTGTAGTGGCACTAATGGAATAACAGGCATGGAGTTGGACTATGGTGCCAGTAAACAGATTTTTTTTTCAGTCTCAACTTATCTGTTCAATCATCTGCTAGTCATTTATTACCTCATATATTCCACTATGACTATTATCCCTTAATTTATATTATGAGCTACTTTAGGGCTTGCTGAGCACTAAATATGAAAAAGAGGCAGTTATACTGTGTTAACAACCTGTGTTTTGTATAGCTTCAAAGAACCCTGTGTAAAGAAGCACTGCACCCAATTAAAGACAAAATTCAAAGTGCCACTTCATACAGTTTGTCATATTATCTTTTCAGCATCATCACAAAGATTTTGAACTTGCTCAGAGTTACTCAACATTGATTGATTCTCTAACCTCAGTCCTTCTAAATTAGTCGCTGTGGTTGATACGTAAATCTAAAAGATATTTCAAATACTTGTGGCACGGCTGGGAGTAGTTTTCAAGTAGTGGCTCACGTCAGTGGACTTAATGTAAATATAAAATGAAAATGATACCTTATCACATCAAAATGTAGGATCACAAATAAAGGTTTGCTTGCAAACGTAGGTACATGTCTTGGGGGATGGATGTATTGGTGAGATGCATGAACCTTGAAGGAGAATACCTTTAAGGGTGATATGTGGTTTATTATAAGAGGCCAAGTGATTACATAAAGAATGGGAAGGGACTTCAAGTTCTTGATACTCCAGCATCTGGTGAAATTAGATATTTCTGTATTATGGCATGTGATTAGTTCACACACACACACCCCGCCCCCAGAAAGCTGCATTTTTCACAAGTCAAAACTTTGAAGGCACTCTTTTACATATGGCATTTGAAGTGGAAATAATCACAGTAGTTTTACATCACATATATGATTATTGATAATAAAACTACCTTGTTATTGCATTTGTAAAAGAAACAGTTTTAAAGCTAAGAAACAGTAAGAGGAGTGATAAGTAGATTTTTTTTTCCCATTACTTTTGTACACTAGGAAGTATAAATTGTTCTGTGCTCACCTTCTTCTTATAACTTACAGAAACTGACTGATGAAATGAAAGTACGAATTACAGAGGAAACAAAATTGAGAACATCTTAAAAGAATTATTTTACCTCAGTGATTTCAAGCCATTGTACAGTTACTCATTTCTAATCCCTTTGCAATCAATTTGAAAGGCTGGATATACCTGGATGTGTAATGCTCTGTTGCTGTGAACCACTCCGAAGAATTATCACTTATTTAAGTTAGTAATACCAGTCTTTTAGCTGAAGGATGAGATCTTGCTTGAAATCTTGAGAGCCTGGTTATTGTCCCAGTTCTAGATAGTTTATTAACTGCCTACAGTAGTCCTTTAGGGGATTGTTAATGGTTATTAAGGCCTGGAGAATAATGTTGTATCCTCTTGGCTTGCATACATGTTTGCTTAGTGAAAGAATAGGTACGGCTTACACATGTGCATGAATATCTATCTCCCTCTCAATCAACTCTTGGCTCAAAGTAAAGATCTGTGGTTATATGTTGCTGTAGATGTGTACATGGCATGGTAGACATTTAAGGGAAGAGGAAAAGAAAATCTTCGAGTTAAGGGATTATAGTTGAATAACATTTTGGTTTTCTTTCAGAAAAATAAACTCACCTGTGAGAGAATGGGTTTTCTGAAGTCACAGCTCAAATTTTCAGATGTTTCAGTGCTGAATCTGTGACTCCAAATCCAGAGACCTTGTTTCAGAAGAGCTTTAAAACTTATTTTTATACTATCATGTAATTTAAGATCACTATGACAGGAAAGCTTATGAAATTTGCATTTTAATATTAAATTTGTACATTTGTACTGTTCTGAATAAGGTTGATGAGCATCGTATTGAAAGGCTTTGGAAACTTACTGAGCTTAATAATAGAAATATATTCAAATGAGGATTTGCAGAAATGGAGAAGTTGCAGAAAAAATGGAGGGCACTAGATGGCTGTTACCGGTTAGCATGGGCCAGAGGAACGGATGGTAAGAAAGTACGGCACTTAGAGATGTTGTAGCTGAAGTGTAATGACAGTAGAAAAAATCTCATCAGTGCAAACGTCAGTGAGCACCATGCTGGAGAGGTTTCTGCAGAGTCATAACCTGCACTTGGCGTTCCCTTTAAAGCTAAGCGGAGCTTCAGGACCCCGCTGCAAAGCATAGCTGCATCAAAATGAAAGCACCCGCTCACTTGGGCCCAAAAAATGTTTTGTTAAAGTGCAAGGTGAGGCCTTGTGGCAGAGGTCAAAGATCTGTGGGTCCTTGTTACAGAGGGTTCACTTCCCGCTTTCCTGTGTTTTTCATTAACTGGTAGGTAACAGATGAAGAAATGGAAAATCGTTGTGAGCGATCGGCGTGAGCGAGGCTGCTCCACGCGGAGGGATGAGCCGGGTGCAAGCGTGACCCGGTGTGGGCAGTGCCCTCCCGGCCTGGGCGCAGTCCCTGTGGGGACAGAGCCAGGCTGACAGGCCCCGTCAACAGCCCCAGGGGTGGCGAGGGCATGAAACCCCGTCTGGGGTCTGCCCAGGTCGGCCAGGAGCAAAAGGGGATGGGGCCAGAAGCAGGGCTGGAGCCTCGTATCCTGCGGCATCACTGGAGCAGGACCGAGGGTCCCCACTGGGCTGAAACGGGGTCCTGGGCCCAGGGGCAGGGTGTTGGGGGGGCCTAGGTGGGGCCGGGCTGTGGGTGCCCTTAGGGCCGCAGTATCTTGTGGCCTGTAGGGATTTTTCATTTGGCTTAGTAATAAAATACCTTGGTGGTTTGGTTTTTTTAAATAAGGCATTGAGTGACATCTTTCTATGGTTAAAGAATGCACACGGAATAATGATTTTCAAGTACAGTGATACCAAAACACCGCTTTCCTTTCTGTAGAAGAGAGTTGCGCAGACATAGTAGAGGAATATTAAATGTGCCCTTGGAAGTCCCCAGACAGCAGGGGATTATTGAACACTTGGAGGCAGCTCAGATGAGAAGCCACCAGCTCTGGTAATGTGCACATAGACTTAAGTGGCAGATGTTCAAAACAAAATGACAGCAGAAAATTACAGATACGTATCTGTAGTTGTAGAAAAAGATTGGGATGGTTTGAAAATTTCAGTGTGTGACATATGCTATGCTTTGAACTAAACCTTTTTATTTTCTCCTTTTGTGGGATTATATTATGTACATTTAACGTTACTGGAAGGAGGAATCACTTTTACAATACTTTTTTCCCCCCTATTTATTTCACTTGTGATAAAAGCTGACAGACTGCAAAAGGAGCTGTAAATGCCTAATATGCATTTATTAGCTCAGATGCTGTTCCGTCACGCTGTTTTTTATAGCGAGGGAATGTTGACCTCCACTTAGAGACGGTGAACAAGAAACCTTGGTACCAGCAGGTATAATCAAAGAGCGCAGTTCTGAAGTGGTAGTAAAAACACATGGATGTACCTACAAACACTCTATGAAACTATTTGCTAACCAAGGAAATGCAATATTTAAGAAGCTAGCAAACTTAAATGAATGATTTTGCCAACAGGTCAGAAATAGCAGAGTAAAAGATTTCCTCGTAGACTTTTAGAATCTTTATGGTAAGATGCTTTTTGCTTAGCAGTTCAGGAGATAGGCAAGAAGAAAAGGAAGCTTCATGCAAGATTGTATTTGTAATGCAGGCTCCCCAGGTAAGCACCGCTACACACCTACTCTGTTGATAATGGTGAAAATCTTCTGCACGGGGCGGTTCTCTTAGTGGTCCAGATAAATCAACAGACTCTGATTTCGGTGTTCTTTGACAGGACTTTGTCCCTCTGGAACTGTTCAGCAGATTAGTAATTAGATTTTGCTATGATGGAATTGCAGCTGTTTTAATAAATAATCAATACTTGATTATAATTAGGTCACATACTACAAAAACCAGGTATTAAAAAATCAGACTGATTTTTATAAGCTCCAAAAGATCCAAAACCTAGGCAGCTAGATGTGGAAAAAGTATAATCCTGTTTTCACCAGAAGGCAATCGGGAGAGGGTAAAACATGTCGATGCTTATGGGTGTTGGGCGGAGGAGAGGCTTCACTCCCCCTTGGTAGGGCTGCCCTCTAGTGCCCTGCGGGCTAAAGGCAGCGGGTTTTGCGGTGTAGTAGCAGGGTTCCCTTTGGAGGATAAAAGGGCATTTGCACAAATTATTATGCCTGAGGTAGATATAGATATGTGTGCATAAATATATGTATATGCATGGAAACATATACATATCAAATATGTTGGAGTGTCATCTGGAGTTGCTTGTGTTTGTATGGAGATAGCTGATGAAAAATTAACTAGAGTTTTTACTCTTTATTTTTCTCTTACAAAAGAAGATTTCTACCAAAGCACATTTTCAACAAAATCTATTATTCTGTAGAAAGCCTTTAAGCTAGTGGTAATACTCAAATCAGACAAAGCTGTCACGCGTTGTAATGTTGCATTGTAGTAATGGGAACATGGTAACAGTCATGAGCTGCAGCTGTAGTTCGCTGGAGTGAGAAGGGGCCACATCCTGAGCTCCTCACAACTGCCTTGCTCTCAGCAAACAGCAGAAAGGAGCTGTAATCCTGGTGTATCCAGCTCCTTCCTTCCGGCAGGATTTTCCAAATGTCCTGAAAGGCGTCACTGCTCAGGTTATGTTTTTGAAGCGTGGGATTTCATTTTCATACGCGCTCGCGATCCTTTGGGAGGCGGGTGTGCAGGATCCGCTGCGAAGTCAGAGAGGAACGCTGAGACTGCTCCAGTTTGTGAGAAAGGCTGTTGTAAATCCTGGTGACTCCAGCATCCAGGGGCTGCCGCAGTGGCTGAGCTGGGGTAGCCCCTGCTCGCTACCTGCGGGTACGCGGATCTGTGCTGTCCGTGCTGCGCTGCACACGCAGGACACCCTGAGCTGTGTGCACTTCGGATGAAGTTAAGGGGCAGTGATGGTGCAAGGAAGAAGGCAGACATTTGAATCCAATTTGCGTGTTTCCCACATCAGTGAAGGAGTAGGAAAGGCGTTTTATTTCATCCAGATGTTAAATGCTTATATTCTTAACTTAGTGAAGTACAAGCATTTAAGGTCTCTTGGTGTCTCCATGAATCAAAAATATATTAATGTCTCTGAAGTCCATTCAAGTTTACAAGGTAATGTTATGCTGGGAACACTGTACTGCAGGTATTTTTCTTCTGCTGTAGTTGTGTATTGCCCTCCCACGTCGGCAGTCACCACCTGTCTAGGAGCACCTAGTTTAGTATTAGTACATTACAGCTAGTGACTGTCTTAATGATTTTTAAATTACATATTGATTTGCTCCTTAATGCCTTTCCTCCCCCATGCTTTGTTTCTCCTCATTGGCATTCCTAAGAAGACTATCTTAGTTCACCAGCATTTTTGTTCAGCATTTTCATAGTTTTTGCAGACAGGTCAATATTTGTTTCCTATAAACCTTTTGCTAAATAACAACCCTTTAAATCTTGTGAATGAGATGTGTCTTGTTCAGAGGGTAAGGAAGTTGGTCAGGAAGTGCGATCATTCACATGCAAAGGATGACATCGGAGTTAACAAACCAGTTGGCATCAAGCAATCTCTTAATAAGTCTTCATTGCTTTTGAAGGTACTAATTTGGATTCTCAAGAGCAAAAATATTCGAGCATCTCTTCCATATGGTGCTTTCTTCAGGCTTGATTCTTAATCTTTGTGCAAGGGAGAGACATAAGGATGCGCCCTGTTCTGCTTTTATGTGCTGCACAGTGTGAGCAATGTGAAACAAAACCAAACAAAAGTGCTAGATAAAGAGCATCTACGATAGGGATAAAGCTTTGGGGTTTTTATGCTTTGACTTTCACTCTGTTTTATAAACAAAGGTGTATAAAAAGACAATAAATCTGCAGCTAGATGAGCAGTGACAAAAAGGCTGTTTTGTATTTCTGTATAAATATGTGGCTGCTATTACCTTACTGTCAAAACCCAGAGCCCAGGTATTTTAAAGTGAGATATATAGAGAATTCATTACCTATACTTTCCATTTACATATTTTTCTGTGTGTCTGATAGTTAATAGCAGCCTGGATTTATGTGACTGAAGCAATGAACTGTGAACCATTGTAAAACGCTGCAGTTTGGCCACAAAAGCACACGTAGGATTATGACCTGGTTTTAAGAGGTGATTCCACTGCTTCTTAAGGCCACTTTGTGGAAGGTTACCACCCTGTTCCTAACCTGTGGTTAGGGCTTGCACTCATGTCCTGCATCCATTTCTATGTAAAGTCCTGTTTAGGGGTGTTTTGAGCAGAAGCCATCAGGCATGGAGTAATCTTCAATTATTTAGGTCTGCAAAAACATGTCTGTCTGTGTCTTTGGCCCCCAGTAATGACAGAAGCCCAGTACTTTCTCTAAATGTTATCTCTTTGCTCAAAGTCCCTCTGTGATGGAAACCTGGAAAGTGTTTCTCTGCATCTGCTGGGGAACGCTGAATGCTACTCACTGTTAAGTCCACTTCAGTGAAGAAAATTGAACTGGAGACCTTCACTTACAGGGGCACAGGTTTTGGGGGTTGGATGGAGCGGATCATGCCCATGATCTCTTGAGCTATTCACAGAAAATAGTGTGTGCTTTCTTTCTCTGCTCTAGCAGAATCAGATCTAGACTGTATTCCATGCTGGTGGTAGTGCTTTTTGCCAGAAAATCAATAATTTCTTTTTGTGACTTCTTTGGTATCTTTAATTGCCTATAATATGTAAAGAGAAATTGTACTGGTTGAAGGAGGTAATAATATATTAATTTCTCCAACACATCTCTAACAAAATCGCTCTCTATAACTGCCTGAAAGGGGGTTGTGGCGAGGTGGGTGTTGGTCTCTTCTCCCAAGTCACCAGCAATAGGATGAGAGGAAATGGCCTCAAGTTGTGCCAGGGGAGGTTTAGACTGGAGATTATGAAAAACTACTGAGGGTGGTCAAGTATTGGAACAGGCTGCCCAGGGAGGTGGTGGAGTCACCATCCCTGGAGGTGTTCAAACAATGTGTAGACGTGGCACTTTGGGACATGGTTTAGTGGGCATGGTGGTGTTGGGTTGGTGGTTGGACTTGATGACCTTGGAGGTCTTTTCCAACCTTAATGATTCTGTGATTCTGTGAAAATCTCCACTTACTCTATTGGGAATTGCCCAGAAGAGTAATTTCAACCAAAAAAGCTCATTTCCATGTCATCTGCATGTTTTGCATGTAAACCTTCTGCCTGCAAAAATCCCCATTCTGCTTCTAGCAGTTATTCATTGTAGACGTTTGCGATGAGTGTATGAGACTTGATCACCTGTCTGTGATGACAGCCTTGCTCTCTCCGAGGTGCGCTTACTGCAGCTGCATAATGAGAAGACCTGCGGTGATTCTTATGGGAACTTTTATTTTGCTAAAAGTGGAAATATTTAAACTTGAACTCTGCTATAAAAAATTAGTGGCTGCTTTAGGATTCAGGAAGAGATGAGCCAGGAAGAAAAGCACGTGGGGCTGTTCCATTTAGTTATGACTGAGACATTTGGTGCCTATTCAGTCGGCTCGGCTAAGGTTTATGAGGCACAATTGTGCATAAAGCTTGTCTTAGAGAAAAGATAAATTAGAGAGGCAGAAGGCTTTCTGTCCTACTTCATGCTTTGCTGTGTATTCCTGTGTATTTGGTACTGATCCATGTATCTTGAAAAATAGGTGTGTTAAGTAGGATGACTTAGTCTTTTTCTATAGCAGAGGATGTAGTGTATCATCTTTAAATAGGATTACGCTTTCCAGTACCTTAAGTCACAGATTTTCAGGCGCTAAGGTCACGTAAAGGTATGCAACAGATAAGAACATCACACAGCGATTCTCCCCAACCCCCAGTGAGCAAAGGGCACAGTGTGATCTCTTGCTGCTACACCGAAGAAAAAAGACCAGATATGGCTGTGGATTTGCAGGTGCACAGAGATGGATTCAAAATAAATGAATAAATACAGACAGAAGGCTGGGTTATTCCAGAAGCTTCGCTTGCTTTGTGATGTGAACCTAAGCATCCAGATCGTGGGAAGTAGAAGCTGCAAGAAAAAAGTTATTTTAAGTGTAGTATTGGGTGGTTACCCCAGAGGGAGACTTCATAGGACAGAAGGTGTCTTCTCTGTGTGTGTGCAGTTTGTAAAAGGTTGTATCCCACTGGAGAGCCTTCAGGGTATACGAACCAAAACAGTTCCCGATTTACACAGCTGTAAGGGCTATGCATGTAGAGTTGTATCACATTTGTGCTATCATACTGCAGATTGTTTTTAATAGTCCATCCCTAAATGCCTAGGATTTCTGTACTCATAGCTACTTTGTGTCTGCTTCAAATAAAGTAATTCCCCATCTTTTCTTTGAGGTAGAATGACTGTGAATGGAGTCTTACAGTGCGAGATCACTGTATGATGTTGGTTTCTTTGCCACAGCAATATATTGCTCTGGAATGGAGTTTCTCGGAGCAAAATGGGAAAGGGCTAGCTTATTTTACAAGCACAATGTCACTTTGAATCATGAGAAACAAGATTGTTTGTGTAAAATACTCCTGGCTATTAAATTCTCAGATGAAGTAAATTATTTTCTTGCAAACAGTCAAGAAATTGAAATGATAAGAATCAATGCCTGTAATTCCATACAAAAATACTAATCTCCTTGAATTTGAATGTTTTCCCAAAATGTTTTCATTTGAACGCTCTTCTAGTTTGCATTGCCTAATAGTCGGGTTTTGATGATCTAGTTGTCTCTCTCAAAATCTGAAAATCAGAGAAAAAGTATTTCCAGTGCCTTGAAGACTCGAATTGCAGAGCTTTCAGCAGAACACGACACATTAATTATTCAGACATTTACTATATGGACATGTAACAGTCTTTTTATATATATAAGTTTATTATATTGTTGTTTCCTCTGGTGAGGTATGGATGAATGTTTTAAATGATTATGTAATACAGTGTGCTAGCCAGACCATGAAGAGCTGCGACAACATCATCGTATAAATGTTGAGTAGCCATGTTTTCGTGGGAAACCTAAAAGATGGAGGGCACCTGTATT
Source organism: Phaethon aethereus (assembly GCF_964289735.1). Classification (NCBI taxonomy): domain Eukaryota; kingdom Metazoa; phylum Chordata; class Aves; order Phaethontiformes; family Phaethontidae; genus Phaethon; species Phaethon aethereus. The sequence continues at coordinate 2,551,493 of NC_138583.1, read as the reverse complement.
CCCCCAGAGCTCAGACACCCAGAGCTCAGACACACATTCTGCTTTAAGGGAGAAAAAGTGTGCTCTCCATTTGTGGATCAGTGAAGTCACTCTTGTGTGCTGAAGGTATATGATGTTTCTCATTTGTTTTGGAAAAAAAACCCAGAAAATTTAATCTACATTATCCATCTGTGCAAAACAACGGAAAGAGCAGTATGCAAGAATGAATAAATCTTTTCTCAATGGAATTCAAGCTAGGAAGGTGTGTCTACAGAAAAACGTGAAAATGAGTTTTATTAATAGAACAAAGATTGTGATATAGAGACGTGCGTTTAATTTTTTTAAAGGAACATACAGATAAATTTTCTGGAACTTTATGTGAGAGAACTTTGACAAAACATTATTTTCTGACAATTTATGACAGTCCAAATGAATGACCTTTTAATAACCTGTGATGCTGGTTGAGTTTCTAAACGTTCGCGGCTCCTGATGCGTGGGGCAACATGTCACCGAGAGCCACATGCATCTGGCTGCTGCATCTGCCTTAGTGTCAGCTTGCGCAGTCCCATACAGCCTGCCGTTTGGGTGAAGTTGCATCTTTCACACAAGGGGGTACCCGTGAAGGTATATATTACACGTATAGCTGCGCACGCATATATAGGTGTGAAAGTATACAGACGTGTATGCACACACTACTACATCAGTGCAACTGGGCTTAAATCAAGCCTTTGAAGCTTCTTTTTGACAACGTACACATCAGCCCGAAGAATGCCATCCTGTGCTCCCATGAGGTGTTGATACTAATCTGATATTATTTTTTCCCTTCATTGATTGCATATTAGAGGTAGCAAACACTGTTAAGCAACAGCAGCTCATTCATTTTAGAAAATTAGCAAAACTGTGTTGTGGCCCACTGCTTGAAAAGCAGGTGTCATGGAAATCTCTGCTTTGTTTACTTGTGAGAATGTGTGTTTTTCTGCAGAGCTTTGTTCTGTTGATCTGTCTCACATGAGGGTTTGGTTGGTTTTTTTTGCCTTGAAACTTTGGCACCTTCCCTTTGTGTGGTAGTTTTGTGCAGTGGTAATGGAACTGAGAGCTGAGAGAGACTGTGAATGGCAAATAGGCTTCCTAATGAGGAAGGAATGATGGGGCAGAGTTTGAGAAAACTAATTGTGAATGCGTCTATAATTTTATTTGAACTTCAGAACTAAACTCTTAATTATGTTTTGCAGGATATGAATGATTACTCTCCAGTCTTTAGCAAAAAGCTCTACAGGGGAATGGTTGCTCCTGATGCAGTCAAGGGCACCGTTATCACTACCGTTTCAGCTGAGGATCAAGATCCTCCGGTAAGCAAAAAGGTTCTATTAATACTCTGCACCCAAGAGGGAAAAATCTTTAACCCTCGTAAGTGACCTAACTCTCTCAACAACAAAGGTGATTATTATGAGTTTCACAGAGCAGTAACTCGTACATTTTTTATGCCAGCCTGTCCTTTGTCCTTCTGGACAGAGACTGCATTTACAGTGATTGTTCCTGAAGATGACAAATCAATGAATAAGAGGAATTGTCAGAAAGGGAAGCCGTGCCTGTCTGTGGTACGGTTCTGCAGCTTAAGGAGGAAACAAAACACAACTCTGTAAGATCTTGATTTTGCAGTCATTCTGCATTTCCAGTCTGAGACATCACAGGGTCATGGGGAACTGTACAGCTCACCAGCCGGCCTTACTGGATGTGCAGTATTTGAAGCAAGTGCACTTGTTTTGGGGATAAAGTTTATTTCTGCCACTGGCTTTTATTGCTGTTCCCTGGTGAAGCACTTGATTGACAGAACTGGGCACATATTTTTGACTTGTTAACTATTCTGAAGAGTAATAGCAATTTTTGTAATCAGAAGTTGATGAACATTGGTAACCAGATGATACACTGAGGACAATAAAGGCCAAAGATGTTCTGCCAGACAGGTTTAATTTTTAATTGTTAGTGTTTGGCATATTAAGGAGAATAATCCTCGGGGAGAAGAGTTCAGAGAGAATGTGCCCTGCACATTAAAAGCTGATGGCAGTGCTTTGACACAAATCAACTGTAGCTTAGCTAAATATGGTACATAGTAATTTATTTACCACCCAAGGACAGAAATGCTAAAGCAGTGTTTCTGTGAGGACAGACCTGCTATCCCCTTGTAAAATGTCCTAACACACAAAGTTAAGTAAATTCCCTACAGATCATACGTATCAGTGGGGTATGACTGAACTTGGAGGCATTTAAGGTAGTTTATAACAGCTGAAGGTCTGGGCTATTGTTTAAAGCACGTGAAGGACAGTAATATCATCAGGTAGGTAATGAATAGCAGTAGTTATGACTTACTAGTGCTACAGAGTATTTAAGGAACGTAGCAGCAGAGGACATAGACGTTATTTGAGCAGTAAACAAAAGAAATGGAGAGAGGTGTGCTGTAATGGCTGGTCTTGGACAATTTGAAGGGGAGTATTAAGAGACATTGGTGCCTGATTTTGAGTGCTCTGCTTGCAGAATGGAGCCCGAGGTGCATGTTAAGCTCCTTACATAGAGCACAGGCACATGAGAATAGGGCCCCAACCAGCCAACATGTTAATCGCAAATCTGCTTAATTAAAAGCAGAATAGTCAGCACATGTACGCATTAGACTGATCAGTAGAGGCAAGTGGGAATTTCGGGTGTCTTGCTTTAGAGATACTTTTAAAAATGCATAGGACCGTTCTCTTCGTGTCAGGTACCTACACTCTCCTTCAAAGACACACCTTTGTGTACTCATGGCTTTTAGCATGCAGCAAGGGAAAGATGATTTAGTGGTAGTGTCTGCTCTCCTCCTTTTGCATCTTGTTAGATTAATCTTGCTAGGAAAAGCCTTTCCATGGGATGATAGAGACCTAGGCTGCCTTCCCTCCACTGACTGAAGGACTCAAACTTTTGGCTCTATTTCAATGTACCTTAACTACCAGGACGGAGACTGGCCAGAGTACCTGACAAACTTGAGGCACATCCACAGGTGTGTGGAAGCCTTCCAAGCCAGGAAGTCGCTAGTAAGGCAACAAGCTGCAGCGCAGGTGTAGATCAGGGACGTGCAAGGTTAGCCAGACTTGTACCCACATCACCTGGTCCTTTTCTGGACTTGAACCGTTATGCCTAAGCAAAGGGACGTATCTCTAGTAGCACTGTAGAAGCCTAAAATGTACAATTCCATGCTAGAGTCCTTCAGAGGGCTTTGTAAGTGTTCATAGTTTTGTGGCTTGCCTACACTCTTGCTCCCATTGCCTTTTTGCTCTGTGGAAGTCTAGTGCTTTTTGTCTGACCTCCTTCACTGTTCACTGGGGCACACCAGGCCTAGGTTTCCACCATCGTCTTAGTCACTGTTTAAAATGGTGATTTGCAGGGGAAGGTAGGCTTGATTGCTCAGATCTCATACTTACTTGCTGGAAAACAATTTTGAAATGGATTTAATGCTGTTTGGTTCTACTCTGTGAATGACTTTTACTGTCAGGTTTCATGCATGTCTTACTCTTCTGTATGTTAGGCACAATAACCTGGCGGTTACAGAATGGAAATGGAGATCAAAGTGGGCAAAGTTTCCAGGTGGCATTAGAAGCCTGAAAGGGTTATGTTTACACTATATAGTGCACAAAGGTATTATCTCATTTTGCTAGCATTTCTTCCTGAATAAAACGCTGTGCTACTGTAGTACTACCACCAAATTAAGTAAACCTTGCCTTCACATAAAGGCATCTGAATTGCATTCAGCATTTCAGGGAGTTCAATGGATGCTGCTTAGCTGGAGAAGATTCTCTGTTGCTCTGCTTAGGAATGTCTTGGGAACCAGGGAGGTAGGAAACACCATTTCCTTTTGAGAGCTCTCATCCTCAGCAGGTAGCAGAAAATAATTCAAAAGGAAGCACTCTGCTCATATCACAAGTGTAATCGCTTCAGAGTGATCTGCCAGTGGAGAGCGGGGAGAACTGGCTGTGCATGACTGCTGAAACTGTGCAATTTTTTGATTGCCACAATAGTAATCTAAAATACTAAGTTCATTAGTCACAGTCCTATGGACCTGTCTCTGCCCCTTGCACCAGTATGTATTTGCTCCTAGCAGGTTTATCATACTGACCTTTGAGAAAAGTCTGCAGAAAAGGGTGTTAAGGATCAATGAAACTGGGCAAGGAGACGAATTTCTAGTCCATCTAAATTTGACAGAAAGGGGTTAGTGAGGATAGAAAAAAAGTAATTATTCATTGGTGCTAGAGAATCACTTTAATTTGTTTTTTGTGCAGCTAATATTTATATTTAGTATTTGTTGCCCTACAACAAGATATTTTGGTCTCAATAAAGTATTTGCCCATTCTGATATAAGTTCTATTTTATAATCTCTGGGTTTAACATCTCTTAGATACCACTGAGATACTGGGAGAAACAAAATAGTTGAGAAACTGATTAATGTCTGTTAGTAACAATTCTTAGTCCTGTGGAATTGGCATTTCCTAATGCAAAGCTATTTCACTTTTTCATTTAAAAAAACCTAAACCCTTCTGAACACTCTCCTTTTCTAACAGATAAATGTAGAAACTGGACATGGATACGCTTGTGTGCATCTTGTACAGTGGGTAATAACGGCCATCCTTAGGTGGTATGAGGAGCAGAATGAAAACCTGACTGAAGTGCTTATGTCTCAGTTTCCTTTCTTGTGATTTCCTCATGTGTTTACATAGATTTCTTTTACATGGTTTTGAGTGTTTTATATTTGAAAGATGTGGGCATCACTTCTACTTCTGTGGAGAAATCGATGCACATGCAGGAGAGGGAGATCAAAGTCACTGAATGTGGGATGCTGTTTACCATTATAACGGGCATCAATGCATAGGACGGTAATGTTAAGATAATGTTCTTCGAAATCAACCATTGCATTTCTTTGATTTTTATGAAGACTTAAAAATGAAGCTACCCGTAGGCATTTAATGAATACAGTAGCCATAAAAGTTAGCCAACTATGGAGGAAAGCTTTTAAAACAGCTTTTGAAAGTTGGTAATTTATTTCAAACTAATGGCTGATAGTTTTTACTTTGCTATCAGGCATAAATGGCTTTGTTTCTTTTTCCGACTGAGCCAACCTGTTTAGATGTTTTGTGCTACTGGCAAATCTGTATTTATTTGGAGCTGGCTTTGACATGTGGTGTCACAAAGTATTCAACACAAATTCACCAGAAATGTTTTTTAAAAAATACACTGGTCAGCAAGAGTACCCTCCTCTAAACTTGCCTTAAGGAAAAGAATATTCTTCGTTATCATCGTCAATATTTTAGTTGTTCGTTTTGTTTTTTTTAACCTGGTGGAATCTTATTTGCACAGTACTAATACATCTATTTTATCAGTTCAGGAAAAGAAGTATATATTGATTAAGAAAATAATTGTGGCTTTAAAATATGCCTGATTATCAGGTCAGGTCTAATAAGAGCCTAACTAATGTGAAGTGTGCAAGCAAGCCTGAATTTTTCTGTTGTTGTTTTACAAGTTAGGCAAACTATTCCCCTGTCAACTTCAAACTCAGTCCAGAATAAAAGTCAAGCTAGATTTTTTTCATCATCTGCAATAAAAGCTTCTCAGATCTAATCAGCTCTTCAGAGACTGCCCACTGTCTTCAGCAAATCCCAACTTTGCATTGTCAAATTAATATGAATGGTATGAGAATCCAAATTGAAATGCTCAGCACCTGCATGTCATTTCTCTTGCAGATAAGGCAAATTTGAATTTTCTGCAGCAGAAGAGTGGGCTTGGGGAAGGAAGGAAGGAGGTGTTGAATGGTGTCAGTGGAGTTTGGCTCTCCATTTCACCCCGTAGGCACCATCCTCATCCCATTCCTCCTTTGAGCTGCTGGACTGGGGCTGTTGTGGTGTTGCTTTCCTGTTTCAGTCCCACAGCAGCAGTGATGGGCATGTAAATGGTAGAAAAAAATTTCATGCCACTGAAATCAACCTTAAGAAATCCTCATCTGTAGCAAGCTATGCAGGTGTTTTGCCTACTGTGTTACTTTTTGACTGTGGAAGTGCTCATTCAGTGATGTTCCTGAGGCAAGATCATGGTTTTATCTGTGGCTTTTGACTTCCAAAGGACAAGTCACAAATACAAACGCAAACATGAAATGGTCAGTGAGGGTACAAGAAGTAACATAGGTGAAAGATGAGAGGTTGGAAGAGACTGGTGGCGTAGAGTTTTCTGATTTACACTAGCAGTGTATTTCCTAAGTGATTTAGAAACTTACAGCACATAGATATGGAAGTGCCATGAGTGACTAACACGTTTCCAAAAACAGTCACAAGGAGTGTGCTTTTGCTCTTAAATGAAGTGCTGTTTGATTAAGTTATTGGAGATGTAGATTAAAGGTTATCATGTTGGTTTTATTTCAAAAACTCCCCCCATCAAATCTCCATGCAGTAAATTATTTGCAACTCAGTATATTTTACATGTATGAATGTGTACACGTGTGAACGAATGAATGGCAGAGTCAGGATGAAGATGTGGAATTTTCTTAATGGAACTGTACAAACTCGATGCCCAAAACATTAAATTGTCATTAGAATGCAGCTGTTAATAATAGGATTGGTTTAGTTGCACAAACCCATGGATTTCTGGTTACTGTTAACAGTTACTAATTCAAAACAAAAATTACCTGTGCTAGATTCAAATGCTCCCAAGTAGGTATTTCGTTATGTTTTTATTTTGACCTGTGGATTTCAAAGTGGTCAAAAAGTCTTGGCCTGAAGGCAGAAGAGATCTCTCATAGTTATTCCTTCAGGTCCTTAGTGAAACGTCAATTAAAACGTAGAAGCTGGTGCTTTTCACTAAAGGCCAGAGCAGGAATTGAAGGGCTCTCTTGAGCAAATGTCAATTTAAATTTCTTACCAGTTTTTCCTTCTCCTTATCCTTTCTGAATTCACTTTTTTTGCGGTGACTGAGAATGTAAGTTATGCTTCAGAAGTTACTTTTACATTTGTTAAAAAGACTTGTAATTTGCAATACCATTTTGGTAATTGAAATATGGCAATTTTGGTTTATATATGTTTCATGGAATATGGTAAATCGATGTATTGTCCTGTGGTTTATTGGAACAATACATAGTATATTTTTCTACAGTTTAAAAATGGTTATATGGTATCTGACTTTTCAAATTACTTAGTAGCTCCTGTAGTTGCTCACCCTGCCTTTCCCAGAAGAGCTTACATCTAATTCCAGACACACGACATGTAAAGGGTAAGAAAATACTAAGCAGAAAGCAAGAAAAACAGGCCAAGGTGGATGGAGGGAATTATGGTAATAGAACAGAACCATGGTTATATGGCTGCCAAGGACAAGCTTGAGTACATCTTCAGTTCTCTTTAAGTAACTGGTATGCCTTACTAAAATCAAAATCTTCAGTTTTACAAACATTGCAATTGAAATTGTTGAGAGGGTTGAGCATGCGTTCTGTTTAGCATTTGAATAATCCCTTTAAGGTATAAGTACTCACAAATTCAAAGTGTTTTGTTGTGTAGAGATCTGAAAGAAAAGAGGGAGGTAGCATTTAGGCCAGTTAAGAAAAGTTTGTTTGTGGGGTAGTTGTGAAGAAGCAGATGGCTGAGGCATCACAGCCACTGTGCAAGCTGAACTAAAAGGGTGGTAACACTGCATTAGGAGGCTGCACTGAGTAAGTAGCAAACAGCAGAGACAGTTACGTGTTGAGGGTCTCCCTCACACATCATCTCGAGTTTTCTTTCCAGAAGTGTTGTGCAGCTGGAGCTTAAGGACTTTTGTCTATTTATCTGGGGTTTCTTCACATCCAGGAGTGGATTAGTTGAGGCTGTTGGACATCATGGTTAAGCATTATATTCAGGGCAAGCCTGCAGCCCCACACAGTGAATCTGTGCCTCCAAAATGTGCTTGGACTTCCTCAGCACCAGGTGTGGAGAGTCACTCCAACAGCCTTCGCTGTATTTGTGTTGCCGAAGTTGCTTCAGTGAGTCCCAAATGGGTTTGACTTGCTGTCTACACAGTGTAAACGGCTGTCTGAGTAATCCCGGACAGAAATACGATAAATCTAAGTGAGAAACCCAGTTTTTTTCCACTGTTAAACTCCTTGCTTTGTTTCTTGGGAGAACTCCATTGACCTTATTTGAGTTCAGTTTCTCCACCAACTCTTTCATGCTGCAGACAGTGACCTGCCCAAAAGACAAAGTCAACAGTGGTGAAAGGTGCAAGCAGGTATCCTGTGTTAGGTGCATAACTTTGCAAGGCTTTTGTGTAGCTGGGAAACGACAGAAACGCCGCATCTCTGATGGCAGTGCGAAAGAAATGCTTCTGGCAACTAAAGTAGATGTGATAATATCCTATAGAAAAATACTTATTTTTAAGTGCTGCTTCGTTTTAGCTAACACAAATGTATGCAGCTTTGGTTTTTCTCAGATTGTTTTCCAGGTCTTTACAGGGAGAGATACCTGGAGCCCCCAAAGCCTGGACAAAGTCAGTGTCTGACTTTCTCACTGATGCTTCTGGATTTTACCAGAATAGTCTTCAGTATCCCTAGCCAGCATCTATTGCCATCTACTCTTTGGGCAAGTAGGTGATCCTTTGTAGCTGAAATCTGAAGCCTGTATCAGGGTTGGTACAAATGCTTAAATCCCTCAATTCGGCGTCGGATAAGATGCTGAGAGGGTCCTCAGGATTGTTTATAGTATTTCCCCTCTCAGTACTCCATTTGAGAGCTTAGCTCTCAAAGAATGATAATCATTTATCGGCAGTCCTGGCTAACTGGGAAGGTCCCAGTTGACTGGAGGTTAGCAAATGTGGCGCCCATCTGCAAGAAGGGCCCGAAGGAGGATCTGGGGAACTACAGGCCTGTCAGTCAGACCTCGGTGCCGGGGAAGGTTATGGAGCGGTTCGTCTTCAGTGCCATCACGTGGCACATACAGGACAATGCCGTGATCAGGTCTGGTCTTTAAAAGCTGTGTAGATGTGGTGCCTAGGGACATGGTTTAGTGGTGGGCTTGGCAGTGTTGGGTTAGTGGTTGGACGCGATGGTCTTAAAGGTCTTTTCCAACGTAAATGATTCTGTAATTCCAAGTGGCCTGCCCAAAAGCAGAGCTTCTTAAAACGGTTCAAAAGTGACAAGTGAAAGTGCATGGAACCAGTGTCTAGGCACCACTTGGGCCATCTGGGTGAGGCACTGCTTCTGCACTCAGCAGCTGCACGGAGACACAGCTGAAACTGCTTTTAAATTGTCTCCCACTTGCTGCTCTTCCTTTCTCTGTCTTGGGTTTTGGTTTGACTTAAACTAAATGCTAACTCGTATTGTAACACAGTCACAGAAAAAAGGCACGGTAGCTCTGTTTCCTACACAAACAAATGTATAGTCTGAACTGAAATGACAGGGACAGTCACTTCAGGAGCAAGAGAAAGGAAAGCAAAATGACTCTCGTGTCTCTGTGGAATGATCAAACCCAAAGCACAGCAGAGCGATGGTTTGCCTTTGAACTTCAGAGATCAAACTTGATTAGTCTCAAGACTGGGAAGGTTTTGATGACAACAAAGAGCTTTAAACCTGGTTCATTTGCTTTTAGGTACCAAAGTTTACGAATCTGTACTTTGAATGAGACAACTGCATGTGGAAGGATTTGAATGGTGGCTGGTTTTTTGCTTGGCAAAGGGGCTACCTGTGATCGGCTTCAGCAGGTCTGTACAGATAGCTGTACAACGTAGCTAAGTTACTCAAGGACACCTGACATCATCCTTGGAGAGAAGAAGAGTTTTCTTCATTGTGAACAGTTTACGCTTGATTGAAGTGGCATGGTGATGAAAGATGCCAGATGATTATGACTATGTTCTCAAAGCTCTTAACTCTCCAAATATTTTGAAATGAGAGCAACATGACCTATTTGATAGATGCTTAGTTTGCTTGCTTTCTTTATCAGAAGGTGAATATTCCCAGAATTGATATAACTTGAGGTGTTTGCTTTTCCTGTATATGCCTTTTTTGGTATGGTTTATCGCTGTAAAAGCTGATATATTTCTTCTGTGGGTGATTCCCCTGCATGTTCTGATTTTGTTGATTTGAAATGTCAGTAGAAGCAGATGCAGAACACTGATTTTAATGAGCAGCCAGCTTCCAGAGCTCCAGAACATCCAATTTAATGGTTTATCCAGTCTTAACACCTTGTAAGGTTTTTGTTCAGTGGAGCCCTATTGTCAAATTGAGAGTAATTGTCCTTATTGTTGTGCAGGCACCCGCTAAAAGTAAGATGCTAACAGATATTTAATTAGAGGTTTCACAGATACTTAATTGGAGATAAAAGCATTTGCAATCAGTCCAGGGCTTGGTCTTTTTAAAACTATTATTGTTGGATTTCATAGTGTCTGCTGGAGATTTGTATAAGGGAAACATGATGCAAATTCAATGAGTTCTTAAGGTAATTTTATATCATGGCTTTAAAAGGTCATGTTCTTTTTGTCTTCAGTTTGTTACAGTTAATAATTCAGAATTTCCAGATGTTGTGATTCAGAATTTCAGGTCCTCTGTTGAGTTACATACTAAAAAAAAAAAAAATCCTTCAAATTTTAGAATTTATGTAAGTGAATTTAGGGTGTCTACACATGAGTGTGCTATTCATAACCCATAGCTGGTATAAGACCCACCAAAATAATTTGCCTACTCTGTGGTCTGCCCTGTCTTTAATCACAGAATCACTAAGATTGGAAAGGACCTTCAAGATCATCAAGTCCAACCATTAACCCAACGCCACCATGTCCCCTAAACCATGCCCCGAAGCGCCACATCCACACTTTTTCTGAACACTTCAAGTGATAGCGACTCCACCACCTCCCTGGGCAGCCTGTGCCAATGCTTGACCACTCTCTCGGTGAAGAAATTTTTCCTAATATCCAATGTAAACCTCCCCTGGCACAACTTGAGGCCATTTCCTCTCGTCCTATCACTAGCTAGTTGGGAGAAGAGACCAGCGCCCTCGTCGCCACAACCCCCTTTCAGGTAGTAATGCTTACGTTACTTCGAGCATGTTACAAAGAACATGTGCAGCCACCTGTACATTTTGGGTTTAGCATCACTTTCCAATTTTTTTTCATAGAATTAACTCTACAAAATTTGCCTTAGTGAAATCATTCAGATTTGCATTGAAATCTACAGATGGAAATAATTTATTAAACTCCTTACCAGTTTCACGTTTTAGCTATAATGCCCTCAGACGTTTTCTGACTTCAGAAAGTGGCATTGAGTACAAAAGGTCTTGGTAAATAAGTCTGTATTCGTTATGCCACTATTCTGTACTTAGGGGTAAAATCCAGGTCATTTACCAGATGCGTATCTGGGATCTTCACAAGTAGCCTGCGAATGAAAGTGAAATGCATTTTTTTTCCGCTCTTTCTTGGGCCAGATCATTCTGGTTTTACACCTCTGTTACCCATTTGGATTGGGGGAGTAATGAGTCCTTGCTTCCTTTTGAATTGCTTTCAGAAATATACATGAAAACACATGGAAGTTATTGTTGTCTTACACTTCTCACCATTTTTCCTGGCTTTATTGCATTACAATTTCTCTGCAACCTATCTGTGCCTAGTTGAGAGTTATCTCGATGGTTCACATGTGCAGCCTCGACGGCCTCTTCGCCCAGGGCCTCTGTGTGCAGCCTGATAATCAAATGTTGGGGACGTTTTCCTACCTGTCAGCTGTGTCACAAATGCATGTTGTTTCCCCAAAGCAAAAGGAAACTTAAGGAATTATGCAGCAATAAAAGAAATAATTGAAGCCGGATGAGCTTTAGATCCAAGTTTCATGAGAGTCTTGAGCTCTCAGGAAAACTTTGGTTTGAGAGAATGAACATGGTTCCTGCCAAGTATGGTTCTTGCTCCATGATTTATCTGAGAATATCATCTGCTATATTTGAGTTTTGCTGTAGACATAGGAATGCATCTAAATTAATTTAGAACAGAGGCGAAAGATGATTAATATCTGAGAAAATTAAAACTTGCTTCTAAGTAGATTTCCCTGGGAAATCTCTCTGGAGTTTTTTCTGATTACATTGGTGCCAAAATACAGTAAATAAAAAATAAGTCCCTGTTTTGTTATTTTCAGAAATGACAGAAGATAAGTGTACTTGATAGTCGTATCAGGAACAATAACCTGATGAGATTTTTGTTTATTTAATAACAAATTACCTAGTGTGTACAGGTTTAATGATGATGATAGCTTTTAGTCTTCCAAGCAAATGTGAGGACCATTACTCTGAAACCAGAATGGATTTCAGCAGGTAATTTCCTCTTAATTATAATGTTGAAGAAAAATGACTTAATCAGAAAATGCCAGGGGAAATGTTGTATAATCACCTCTGTTATGCTATGATCTTTGAAATTTCTCATGTTTTCAAGGATTTGTACTCTTCAGTGTACATCCTCCCGTAAAGTACTTGTGACTATGGTCTTTCATACGTTGCTTAACTAAACACCAAAACACACCTGGCAGACCCAATTCTTAATTAGTAAAGGTGCTGGCTGGCCGGCGGCGCTGGAGCGGTGTACTGGCTAAGAAACCCTTCCTGGGCTGGATTTCCGTGGCGGGCTCAGAGAGGCAATGGCCTCATCACTGCTGCAGCTAAAATCATCCGGAGGAGCAGCTGTGCAAGTCTCCCCAGGAAGTCTGTGAATGTCTTGGTTGCATCCAGCCCCGTCTCACTTCTCTTTACGTGCAAGGTCTTATGGGGAGGAAGGCTGAGGTGGCCTTGGCTGCCTTGTCCTCTGTTAATTCTGTTAGCATTAGACTTAAGTATTCTTGTTCTTTTAACAGCTGTAAAATTAATACCACCAATTAAATTCTTATAAGCTACCCGTATTTTTTAATTCAAACAAATATTCTTTGCTGAAGGGTCGCTTTCTCACATTGACGTATGCTTTATTCATTAAATAGTCCTACTACTCATCAGGAGTTAACATGGCAAAATCTGATTCCATGTTATAAGGCTTTGCAGCATGCATGTATTAGCATGATACAAAATAGCTGTGCGAAATCCATTCCAGTAAAGCTTTTAGCTTACACTGTGTATTTTGACTGAGCATTTCAGTGCACTTTTGTTGTATCAATAAAATGTTCATATGATTTAGTGAGCCTAAACCACTTTTGCAGCTGTTTCTATTGCTGTTTACAAAAGTAAATTCCCTGTTTCCGTGTAGTTAGTAGGTGACATGGTACATTGAATATATTCTCAATAACAGCAAAGCTGCTTTATACCACATTACTGAATACAGATGAAAATTACCAATTCGCTATTAATGAAACAGTGGGCGCTCATATTTTGTCTGTCTAAGTACAATGTAAAGGTCAAAACCGAATCTGAGGTCTAGACTCGGAGGCATTAAGAAATTGAAGTCATACCAATGATAGGACCTGAGTTTCTAAGTGCTTCTCTGAATCTACTCCTAAATATGTTTAGCAAATAGTTTGAATTCTGTGAAATGTCCCAAGTGTCTGGTAACATAGACTTTGGTCTGCTAAAAAATAGTTATTCGGACATCAACGTGCAAAAAAACACCTTTCCTTGCTTTAAACCCCTTCTTTGATCCCTCTTTTCCTCACAGTTCTTTAGTACACAGCTTATGTTCATACTGGCTCCACTGCTTTAGTCGCCTGCTGCTACGTCACCTTTTAATCTTCGTTTTCGAAGCGTCACTGTCAATGCTATTGGAGGGGCACTGTCTGAGAGCGGAAGTGACCCGTTAAAATTTAACGTCTCTCAGACATCCTCTGTAACCAGTAGACGGTGCAGTTCATCTCATCCGGACAGAGGCTGGGCGATCCCTGCCAGAAGCGTCTGCCGCTTTGAAGCGAGGTGGGCGCCGGGAACCATCCCGCCGCTACCGGAGTCGCTCCTCCAGGCGCACGTGGGAAAGTGGCTGTTGGAATGGAGCCTGGGGTGCTGCACGGGACTGCAGCACGGGACTGCGGCAGATCTCCAGGACTGTGGAGATCCCAGGGGCAAGCATTGCCACCCATTTTGCTTTTGGGGACTGGGTAGACCACACAAGCCAGCGCAAGCCCTCCCATCTCTCTGACGGGGGAGCAGCTGCCTTGGGCTGTGCTTACAGGCAGGGTGTTAATATATGTCCTCTGAAGGTCCCTGGAGGGTGACTGCTGGAATGGCATCGTTGGAATATAACGGATCCTTCAAGAAACTTAATTCTTCAATATAAATGTTATTTTAGGCAGTTAGTGTTAAAACAGTTCAATCGGGTAAATAGCCTTCTATTAGAAAATGCTGAGTTACTGATCTGAAAAATTCATCTGTTCTACCCTCTGGCAATGCCTCTTCTGATTTCCCTTTTAACTTGGTATCCTTGGGTGCATATGCCCGCAGTTTGTGACACACGCATGGGCTCTCTGTGCTTGTTCCTTGTCATTGAAACAGGGTTTGAACCGTGGGAGGGTCCATTACAGGGCTAATTAAAATCCGTTCGCAAAACGGTTACCACTGACACAGACGTATTCTCCATTTGTTTTCTGACGCCGTGCCTCGCGCCGGCTCTGACGTCAAGCAGTAGGTGGCATTGCAAGGCAGCAGCCCTCTGTTACGGGTGGGGCGGGCCACAGGCGCCCGGTCGCTTCACACCGGCGCGTGTGACCGTCTCGGCCCCGCAGCGCGGGGCGGGCTCGCCTCTTCAGTCGGGGAGGCGTGGATGTGAGCTTTTAGGGGGTTGTGCCAGAACTGCTCAGGCACAGGACGAGCGTGTGGTGGAATATGTTTGGAAGTGCTGCAGGCCCTGTAATCTCTGTGTTTTACTTCGTGGGGATGAGGATTTTGAAACGTACTAGTCTTTTGTCACCCGACTCTCATGAAAAGCAAAGCCTTCAGATGCTGCTGTTTGACTCGGATGCAAAACAGCCGCTTTGGGTCCAGGCAACACGGTGCTGTTTTCATTGTGTTCTCTCTAAAGGAGAAGTGGGTGGATGTCACGTACTGTCCTGTGTTCAGAACTATAGCCTGATCTTTCAGAAAATAATATAACATATATCTTCCTATCTTCACCAACAAGACGCTGTAACTTTTAGGACGAGCGGAATAAATGTTGGCGGTTTAGAGTATTAGAAGCGTCTTGAACTTGAAAGGAGTTTTTGTAATACATTAAAATGTTGTTGAAAGGTATGTTAAGCAACCTTTGCCGTGTCCACTTTCTGTTATTTAAAAATTGCAGTAGTTATAAACCAGACAACTGCTTCTGTCTGTATTCATGTAGGGAGGTTTTTTAGCTCTTTTTAATGAAATCTTTCCAAATGTCTGGTCATTTTTCTTACTGGACCTCTCAGATATCACTGTAAGATACTCTGGGGGGGGGCAAGGGGAGTGCTCAGTAACAAACCCAGTACTGAGGAAGGCAAACTGCAAGTTTTGTTAGTGATGGTCTGTTTACCAATGCTGGCGTTTTAATCCTTTACTAACTTCATGACGTGTAAAAATACAAAGATATGCAAGTTGCTTTGTTTTTGCCTTACAGGGCACGCCAGCAAGTCGAGTCCGATACAAAGTAGATGTTGTCCAGTTTCCTTACAGCGCCAGCATTTTTGACGTGGACGAAAACTCAGGACGTGTAGTAACCCGAGTAAACCTAAACGAAGAGCCAAGTACAGTGTTTAAGGTATGAAGTCCTATAGCTGTATATTGTCAGTAAAAAATATTACCTGCGTTTGATGGAATTCCTTTTACCCTCTTGTTTCTCGGTGTCGCTTTATATTGCGTAGAAAGATGTGAAATTTTTATTCTGTTTGTTTCTTTACTTCCTTAATTTCTTCCTGGCACATATTTTGTGCCTTTTTGATTTCAGAAACATCTTGGGTGGATGATTGCTACTGTTACAAGGGCAGAAGAAACGGCGAGGCAGCTGAAGGAAACCTCAGTTTTTAAAAATTACCTTGCTGATTTCTTTGTTTTCGACAGGGCTGTCAGCATAGCAATTTTATGAGAACTTTGTAAGAATGACAAGATACCTTGTGGAGGAAGTTACTACCCGGCTAGATAATTCGGGACTTCTGTTCACAAGTGCTATAATGTAAAAACGTTGGCTTTAAGGACACTTATTACCATTGTGTTGCTATTGTTCCTGAAGAGTCTCGAGCATAGTTAGCGTGGAATAAGTTAGGATTTTAATCAAAATCATTGGGACAGATCTCCCTTCTTAAATCCATGGGTATTTGAGGGGGTAGTTGAAAATGAAAATTAAAATGTGTCAGTAAGCAAAATAGAGAAGGGGGAAAAAAAAGGTGTCAGAATATTTGGGGCTTACATATAATTTCACTGCTTGGAAACTACCAACCTTTTGTGTGGTCATTATGGTGTGTTTTGTTTCTTTTTTGCCTTTCAGTTATTTATTTATGAAATGAGGATTAAAGAGAGGTTTATTCACCTACTTTCCATTTTAAAGAAATAAAATCATCCACTTCACTGTTTTCCACTTCTGAGAGTCCTGTCAAGTGCTACCATGAGCTTGGGTAGTGTTGAAATGCTGTCACTGTTTTAGGAACCGAGGACAGCAGTAATTTGAGTTGTTTTCAGTTTTTAACTAACATAGTAAAACTGAAAGGAAAAGAGAATTATCTTGGTTAATATCGAGTGCAGCTTTTTTTGTTGTTGCACTTTTTATTTTTACTTCTCGGTATTATTTTGCGTGCCTATTTTCTGAAGCTGTGAGACATAACATGCAGGTGATGTGCACGTGGACATGGAGCTACATTTCTGTATGAAAACTGCTTTATATTCGGGCAGACCAGTGGTAAACTTAGCAGAGTATTGCTTTTGAGAAATTATGGGTATATAGGGAAAAAGCACAGAAAAGACTCCAGAAATCAGTGATGGGGGACTTTGAGTTGGTATTTGCATATAGACCATTGGGCTTGTATCTGCCTATCACCTTCTGTGAATTTTTCTAGTCAATTTTTAACATACTCATAGTTTTTGCAATTATGATAATCTTGCACTGGTGAGTTTCCTTAATGTATTGGCTGGAAAAATGCTTCCTTTTGTTTTAAGTTGTCTCTTCACTGACATATTCTAAGAATAGCTCGGACTCACAGAAAGGAATTGAAAACCGTTTGCTAGTATGAGGTGCTGACCTGCTCCATCTAGCAAGCTCTTGAAATAAGGACAAAGTTAGAGAGAGGGGAAACTGGAAAACAGTCCACTGCTCCATCTTCAGTGGGCTGGTCTCTCATCCTTTTGCTAGCAGATAGCTTACCTTCATTTGCAAGCTGAAAGCAGGTGAATTTTTTTGTCCCGGCAGACAAACACAGATTAAATAAACAGACAGACATGAGTAAAGATCAGATAAGCAAAAGATTTATAATAGGCCACATTCGGAGAAGGTCTTTGGGTCTCGTCCATGTTTTAGCATACAGAAGATCTCTTTTCTAAGAGGATTTTTTTGGAGGGGAGGTAATGTTAATTTTTTTTGTTTTGATATCAGACCTCAGTTTTAAATATAAATGATAGCGACGCAGAATTCTTACCCGGTACTTCTTCTGTTTGTTTTATTGGGAGTTACAGGTAGGTTTTTTTCAATAAAAATTATTGCACTGTGTAAATGTAGAATTGAACTATACTGTTAAAGAAGTTGAAATTGTTTCTGGAACTCTGAGTAAGGACAGTCTGTGATTAGACGTGAAGGGAATCTCCTGAAAAATGTACTTGAAGCTGGCAATGTGTTTTGGAAAGGTATTGGTAGAAAACTGTTGTATTTGAATTCCAGTTTACTGTGTTTCTGTAAATTTTCTAGCAGATGGTTCAAGTTGTGGATGGCTGTCACCATTTTCCTCTGTGTTTTGTTCTTATACAATGTATGATTTGCAGCGAAAGAAATCTAGTCCAACTTATTAGACCCTGAAAATACAAGAAGTATTGACCCTGAAAATACAAGAAGTGTTGTTGCAAGTCAACATAAAAAACATTCTTGCCTATACTGAAAGTGATTTTCTCTATTACTCATAGCTAGTGGTCATTGCGTATGACAATGGGGATCCTGTGAAGTTCAACACCACCACCGTAGAAATAGCTGTACTGCAGCCTTCGGTAATTCCGCGTTTTACGCAGGATGAATACAGGTAAAGCATTTATTCACATTACAACTGTTGTTTTTTAAGTTAAAAAGTTCTAGTTTGAATGCTACTCTGAGATAACGTGGGCTACGAAAATACTCTGTTGTCAACATGGAAGTGTTTCACCTACATATACCTCAAATGTTGTACCTTCTCCTGTTCACTTTGGCTCATGGAAGGAAATAAGACACAAAAATAAGGCTCAGACCAAAGCACCAAAAGCCTTCAGTACTTAGAGCTGATAACATATTTGCTGATGTTAACTCTTCCTTAGGAGATAGAATTGGATGCTGCTCTGTGGAGAGAGCAGTCAGTGCTCAAGTCTACCAGAAGCACAACTATGTGAAGTTACATGCAAGACTTCTTTGCAGCACTCCCATTTGAAAAAGTGAGGGTGGCAAAATACTTTAGAGTTGCTTCTTTCTCTTAGCTACAAGTTACTTGGCAGCCAGCCATTCCCTAACCGTATCAGATAGTGGTGCAATTTTACCCTCTTAACAGGTTGTCTCCAACTGAAGAGATCTGGGCTGTAGCTAACAATGACAGTGAGAAGAGGTGTGTTTGAAATTATCCTCTCAGAAGCTGTTGAAAATGTCAGTCGTGTGGATAAACAAAAAACCTTGTGCATTGAAATTGTAGCTGGGATCACCAGGGCTCTAGGTTAAGTTTCCTTCAGTCCGTTTGAGTATGGTTGGATCCTGTACACCATTCATGTCGGACACGAGAGAATTCAGACTTGACCTCTTTGATACGGGAAGTCCAGATGATAGTTATTATTACTACAGAGTCACGATTTGATAAAGTTTTCCCTCTGACAATTTAACAAAATCAACCCCATTTTCTTAAATTTAAAAAAAGGTGGTGCACAGGCTGACTAGTTTAAATTTTGTTACAGAGAACGTGTTCATAAACATTTTGACATCTGTATAATAATAGGAAGTGATAGGATCAATGCAGCCAGCCTCCCCATATCAAGAAGTTAGAGCCTTGCTGCAATATGTGCTCTTGATTCCAATGTAGTGACATAATCTGTATCAGAAGATAGTGGGTTTTGTACATAT
Source organism: Phaethon aethereus (assembly GCF_964289735.1). Classification (NCBI taxonomy): domain Eukaryota; kingdom Metazoa; phylum Chordata; class Aves; order Phaethontiformes; family Phaethontidae; genus Phaethon; species Phaethon aethereus. The sequence continues at coordinate 2,532,314 of NC_138583.1, read as the reverse complement.
ATTTTCAAAACAAAGTGCTGGAGGAAATGTGAGAACAGAAATTGAATGTAATATTATTGGCTTCAGTAGACCCTAATGAGAGGGTTGCTTGCTCAGCTATTTTAAGGAGTTTAGACAAAAATTCATTATGGGCATTCTATTTTTCCTCATGATTAGACTATTAGCATTTTGAAGCAATACCATAAATAAATGAAAAATAGCAAAATACTGCCAACCCTTTAATAATTTTGTATTTAATCTTGAAACAAATATGAAATCTGAGGGAACAGTGCAAAATTATAAACTTTGCATTTAATGCTAATCCTTCGCTGAAGGATTTTTCTTGAGAGAGATTATTCTTGCTACTCCCGATATTTTATTACATATTTGCAAATGTATGAAGTGTAATTTAGGTAATGTACCAAAAGGTAGTCCTTTAAATAAAAATGTTTCCATTTGTAACTGTAATTTCATATATCATGTCAGTGCATCCAATTTCTGAATAGTATTGAAAGCCTTTCTGTAATACACTTAACCTTCTGTGTTACTATTTTCAAGAAAACAGTTAACAGGTCCTATATGCGTAGCTATGAGGGGGAAAAAAAAGTGTAGCTCTGTTTAACAGGAGGATGTGAAAAAATGATAGGATGAGACCTTTGCAAGATACTCCACATTTTGGGTAAATTACAGAAGCTAATTTACCTAGCCTCAGGAGCCAGACAGGGGGCTGGAGCTGCTAAAGAGAATCTTCACTGCTAGGGGCATACTTAGTAATGCACTTGGTTTCCCTTTTCTGTTATAACTTGGGTTAGGAGGGCTCTGCAGAGGGATCTGAACAGGCCGGATCGATGGGCAGAGGTCAACTGTACGAGGCTTAATAAGGCCAAGAGCCGGGTCCTGCACTTCGGCCACAACAACCCCATGCAACGCTACAGGCTTGGGGAGGAGTGGCTGGAGAGTTGCCCGGCGGAAAGGGACCTGGGGGTGCTGGTCGACAGCCGGCTGAACACGAGCCGGCAGTGTGCCCAGGTGGCCAAGAAGGCCAACAGCGTCCTGGCCTGTATCAGCACTAGTGTGGTCAGCAGGAGCAGGGCAGGGATTGTGCCCCTGTACTGGGCACTGGTGAGGCCGCACCTCGAATGCTGTGTTCAGTGTTGGGCCCCTCACTCGAAGAAGGATGTTGAGGTGCTGGAGCGTGTCCAGAGAAGGGCAACGGAGCTGGTGAGGGGGCTGGAGCACAAGTCTTGTGAGGAGCAGCTGAGGGAACTGGGGGTGTTCAGTCTGGAGAAGAGGAGGCTGAGGGGAGCCCTCATCGCTCTCTACAGCTACCTGAAAGGGGGTTGTGGTGAGGTGGGTGTTGGTCTCTTCTCCCAAGTAACCAAAGATAGGACAAGAGGAAATGGCCTCAAGTTGTGCCAGGGGGAGGTTAGGCTAGATATTAGGAGAAATTTCTTCACCAAAAAGGTTGTCAAACACTGGAACAGGCTGCCCAGGGAAGTGGTGGAATCACCATCCCTGGAGGTGTTCAAAAAAAGTGTGGATGTGGCACTGGGCATGGTTTAGTGGGCATGGTGGTGTTGGGTTGATTGGTTGGACTTGATCATCTTAAAGGTCTTTTCCAACCTTAATGATTCTGTGAACTTTATTCCAAATAACCTTCACCTTTAAGGAGCTTGCCCTTGAATCTTATCTGTTGACAAATGTGATGCCGTAGCAGTGTGACATGGTCTGGGATGCCCGTTGTTTTGGGAGAGGCTTCAGTGCAGCCATAGTGCTAGACTGCTCAGACCAAATCCAGCGCAAGTCCAGCCTCCGGAGCACTCAGAGCACGGTGTGGTCTACCTCTGCAATGTAGAAGAGGTATTTTTGCAGTTCTCACGTTAACCAACACAGCGTCTTTGTTTGCAGGATTGTGAGAAGAATCTTTAAGCTTTAGGAGCACAGGCAGAGTTTGCATTGCCTTCTGAAAAATGAGCTGAGCTCACACTTCATGAGGCCACCTCGGGCTCCAGTTTTATCCCAGGAGATGGCAACTTTATTTCACTACAATGAAGAAAGCTTAAAGTCTGACACAGCTCGTATCCCCTAATACCCTTATATGACAACTGAATAACCTGTGTTACCCTCTCCTCCTTGCGAACTCCTCAGGATAAGCTGAATAGCCTAGTTTTTCTTTCTGAAGAAATAGCGCTACTCCATTCTTGGTAAATTCTTTGATGCCCACCATTGTAAAAAACTTCTTAAAATCTTTTTGGGGCAGCAGAGGCAGTTACTCATTTTCTCCAATGTCAGAAACTAAATGAAAACAACGCCGTAACTTTCTGATTCAGCTCTGACTCTCTCAAACATTTTGGAGCAGGACTACTTTTGATTCCTAAGGTTTTCAGGGGTTGTCACGGTCTGCCAGCTTGCACTTCGTGTTTGGTTTCTTGACAGTGATGCAAGCTGAAACTGGCAGGTTTCATATAACCTTATGTTTCAGTTGACATAGTGTATCTTTAGGGTAAATGTCAGCACGGGGTAATGGTGCTGCTTTCAGAACGATAGAGTGTTGGATGTGGATACTAGAATTTCTGAAGGATTGAGAATTAGTGGCTTTAGAGTGGATTTGTATTGATCTTTGCTTGCATAATTATCATAATCTAGATGATTCCAGCATTTTTTTCTAGCTGTTTTACAAACTTTGTTTCTGTGTATTTAGAAAAAGGTCACAGTTGAACAGTTTTACAGAATAAAGCTGCCTGTGCAGTTGCAGCATGTATTACAAATCAGAAATAAATACAAAAAATAGAGAGGGGACCAGATGGCATGATCAAAAAGGCATAGCCGCGTTAGGCAGATAGGGAGAAAAAAGTGCAACTCTGCCTTGAGCTGTTGGTCTGGCAGCTCTCTGCTCTGTCAGAAAGTACCCCAGCGCAGGAGGGTCTCTGCTTGGAGCCCTGTTCATACTGAGCGAGGCTTTGATTGATTATTATCCATGTGTTAAAGCGACTTCCACAGGAGGCAGCGGTCAAGGAGATGAGAGTCAGAGATTTGCATTTTATTCACTGGCTCTCCTCCTGACTTATTCCATAATTTGGGGCAAATTAATTAGTCTCTTTTTTCCCCAACCTTCTTGTTTTGAATTGTAAATTAAACCGGAGACTTCTAAACGCTGCTGCGCTATACATATAAAACAGCCACGGAAAGTTAAGAGCTCTGAGAACTGTAAGATACAACATGGAGCAGTTGCTTTATGACAAGTGAGTACTAAAATATAGTTCCTTCCTAATAACAATTGCTAAGAAACATTGGAAAGACATCTGCTGCAACCAGTCAACTCTTCTGGTGGGAACTAGCCGGTCCAGGCCAAGCATCACAGCAGCCTGGGTGCAGCGCGCTTTAGGACGTTCCTCCTCCACGCAGTCACACCCCGTTAGAAGCAGAGCAGCGTCAGCCTGCAGGTCTGCATGATCTGGTCCAGCAGCTTGTGAAGATGCCACCCCAGGGGCTTGCAGGCCATTAGCATAGTTAATAAGGGCCAGGTGATCCATGCCTAGTCCTCCTTGCACAAGGCCATCTTCTGGGAACACCAGTACACTGCAACTCCCACAGCTCTCTCCAGCACGTCCTTGGGTGCCAGCCTAACTGCCTTCCCCACACTCGAGCTGGTACTGCAGGTACTCCTGCGCTCCTGGCCTGGATCTTCGTTCTGAAGCCGCAGAGTTTAACTGCATGCGCAGTGTGGATCCTTCTCTACTTGGATCCTTGTCTGTCCTTGTCATGGATATTAGATACGACTTTGAGAGAGCCGACAGCACCAGTGCCAGCTAAATAAAGGGTTTTCCGAACCGAGCATGTGCGTGTTCCACAAAAATGCAAAGTGGGGAGAGGCAAAAATCAAAAAGAATCAAAGTCCTATAACATGCAGACGTTTAATTGCAGATGGCTAGTCCACCTCTGAGCCCACTTGACCTTTTGCTGCCAGGGAAGGACGCTGCTGCTTCTCCCTTCGGGGTGGTTGGCAGTCGGTCGGATTTTGCTGGTTGTCCAAAGCACTTGTCAGCAGAGGGGGGCACAAGCGCCAAACCTGACGCGTGGGGCGGTTGTCAGCAGCGTGCGGAGCTGCCACTTCCACCCGCTGCGAGGGCCTGGGGGTGCTGGGCACAGCAAGGTGGTGAAGGAAGGGATGCTGGCACACGGCACGTGAGACACTCTGCATCGCTGCTCAAAACAGGCTGTGGCTGCACAGTTTATTAAGGTTTTTAATGCTGACTTAGATCTCATTCTGCTTAGTGCTGGCGAAACAAACAGCGACGTCTCTGGCAATAAATCACTTGCCTGGGAAAATCAAATTGGCTGTTTTGAGTGCTCCTTTCCCAGGTTATTATTTCTCTTGTCCTGACGGCTCCACCCAGATCACCTCTTGATTGAACTCCAGAGCAAGTAATTGATGCAGAAGTTTCCATTTCTTCCAAACAGGTAATGGCAGCACTTTCATTTCTTAATTAACAGAACATAATTAGTAGCGCTATGGAACAGTGAAGACCAGATGTGAAGTGAACCTCAGATGAATATAAAGAGTTTTTTTGGTTTTTTTTTTTTTAGCAAGCCTGCCCTCTTTATGAGTACGTTCTCATTTTTAAAAAAGTAAAAAGTTCAACAGGACTTGGGATCTTTTTCTTGTTTTGTTAATTAATAAATACCACATCCTCTGCAACTAGAAGGTCATTGCTAATAGCAATGTGCTGCTGTAGCAGGAAATGAAATGTTAACCAGAAGCAGCGTCCTTGGTTCCTAATTGTTGCTTGTGGGCACATTAAACAGGTGTTGCCATTCCATAGCAGAAAAAGGAAAATAATGCAAACTTTTAGCTTCTGTTAGTATTGCATTATAGGTCCCCAACCTGTTTGAAAAGATGTGTCCAGTCATCTGGTAATCTGAAGTTTGGTTCCAGTTTATGAGGAAATACGTGAAGTTTGCAAATTCGAGGTTATTATGTGTTGTAAATGCAGTGTGGCATTTTATTTCGGTACTAGCAATGACACTCTACTGTGAAAATATGTTCTGGTTAAAAAGTGAGATTTTGCGACATGTGGACCTCTCGCTCAGTAGAAGATACAATCTAATGTTTTCCACTTAATTAAATCCATCAATACTGTAGGCAGATATCATCTAAGCAAATAGCTATGTGTCATAGGATTTCACAAAACAAAATTATGGAGGCATATCTGGAGTCAGTTGGAAGTGTTATTCCAAGAGGCTTTTCCCAGTTCCCTGGTTTACTGCTGTTCAGTCAGTTAATTCTCACTGTGAAATAGGGAATGAGGAATCCTGCACAGAGGCGTTGAGGGTATGGGTAGCATTTGATGTTTGAAGTCTCTCTAATTTGGTGCCGCCTTCAAAAAAGTGCTGTTTGGCACAGAACAGCATCCACAATATTGTCAACATCTGAGGTCTCGTAGAAGCAACTGTGCTTTTCTTATCATGAGTATCCTACTAATTCAGTCATACTCCTTCACAACGCATGAGAGAAAAATATAACTATTAAGAGAAAAGAGTTACTGCAGGAGGGAAACAGGTTAATCTATACATGTCTTAAAAAATCAGGAGTGATAAGTTCTCTTCAGAAATGAGGACAGCAGCTGAGAATGCCCGTTGTTCAAACCAAGAGCAGGATGGGAAAAACCCCAAACCAGGTACGCCAGGGATTTGGAGGGGAAGGGAACATTTCTTGGATTGTAGGCAACAGCGAGGTTTCCAAAGCTCTTTTCTTACTGATGTACTTATTTGTCTCTGACATGTTGCTTTGAGAAGTAATTTGAGATGTCATAGCTTGTTTCCTGTAAGTAAAATGACATTATTCAAGGAATCAAGATGCTTTCCAAATGACACCGTGTGCTGAAGTAGCAGGATATAAGCTGCTGCCTTAGAAGTTGGTTTTTCATCAGACTGTTCATGACCTGTATTTCTTTAAGCCTCTGTTTACTTACGTTTTCGTTTTTCCTTCCTATTAGAGCTCACTGCCATTTTAAGTAGTGCTCAGCACTCAGTTAGAGGGTCATTTCTCCCTTCTTGTAACACGAGTGCACAGGGTTTTAGTTTTGTCCCTCAAAAGTATTTTGTTTAATGATGGTAGATTTAGAGTCATTCTTTCCCCAGGTCTTACCGCTGCTTCGCCCCCCTTTCCATAATGGAATCTACATTTTATGAATGAAAGACATGAAAAAGAGTGACATACCTTTAATAATACTGGCAACGTCTTTGACGCAGCATTTCGGGGGCCCGAGATAGTCATTTTCCTCAAACTGTCACTAGAGGAATGATGCATAGGGTCCAGCGTGCATGTTTAATTTGCCACACATGTCAGTGACAGCTTGGCTTGAGGAAAATATGTGTGATTTTGCCTTTGGAGTCAATGTTTCATGACAGTGTTCTCCTGATACTTATTTTTTTGTAATAAAAAATAAGAAAGCACACTGTGGTTATAAAAGTTATGAATTTAAATTATTTCTACGGCAGATACTGAAGCATGGTTTGCCATTGAAAAATTGGCGAGTAAGTTAACAGATGATCACGGTGTAGAAGGATCACCCTTTTTTTCCAGTTTTCCTTGTTTAAGTAGTGCTACATTGCATTTTATTAAAATCTTCTACTTTTTTACCAAATGAAAAGGAAACTCTAATTTTATGGTTGTTTTTTTTTTAATGAAATGTTATGGTGAAATGAATCTGGCTGCATGTTACCTGGTTATGCCAGAAGAGGTAAGCACAGGGCCCAGGTCCGTGCAGGGAATCTGCCTTGCTGTGCTTGGTGAGGATGAGGATCAGAGCTTTCAATGCTGTGTTGCAGTTTAATGAAAGGTAGAACTAAATCCCTCCGGGAATGTGAATGTGGAATAGAAATAATACACACCTCTAGTATTAAACCCTATCGGCTTTTGGCGGTGTACTATGAGAGCGCAAAGCCACGGCGTTATCCTTGGTCTTAGAGTTGATTCTATCGGTACCCTTCTGTCTGACCAATTCAAATATGTGAGTGTGTCCCACATTGTGCTTGATGGGATTTTTTTTTTTCCTTTTTTTGCTTCTATAGTAGTCCTGACAGAAATTTTCATGTCTTCATGTCCTTAGTTTTAATTTAGGAAGATTGGTGGGATAACACAAACGCATTATGCCTGATGACAGATAGTTCACGGGAACAAAATTAGACATTTGGTTTAAAAAATAATAGGTTATGACAGGGGTTCACTGTAACAATGTCCAGACTCCCTTCTCATCTGTATTAGAGATAAATACGATGAAAAGGTCAGAATGTCCTGAACCGATTTGAGAATTGAGACAGAAAGTGAGGATATTAAGTACAGTAAGGAATACTTGATCCTTTTCAGGACATTTTGAAGATAAACTGCTTGAAAAATACATCTAATTAAGAAGAAAATACTCTTTTCCAGAAAAAAAAAAAAAAAATCACTGTCTCTGGGAAATTGTTCACATTGTTACAGGTGCACATACTGGAAAGTGAAAATTTGAGAAATGGATCAATTCTTGTTCTAAAATTGTGGCCAGGTCCTTCTTTTTCTAAGCAAGGACAGGAAGCCAAGAGAGTCTCAATGGGTTGGTGAAAGGCTTAAAAGAGCTGCTGTCATGATGTTTACTTCTTGCTTTCTTGTTTCTTTACTTTTTGTTTCACTACACGAGTTAGAAACTTGTATATTTCTTTCACAATTTTTAGAACTCAGCTGAATAGCCAGATCAGTTTAAGTGTTTCTCTTTGTAGAGCTGTTATTAGCCATTTTAGTTATCATATAACTTCACTGTTAGCTCACCTCGTTTTAGACACTAGTGCTGTGTCTACACGTGACTTTAGTCTAGAAAAATACATAAATTCAGTTGTTTTTAATGGCTGACATAGCTTCTCTTTAATGCAAAGCATCAGACAGACAAAAAGCCAAATGGACTTACTTCCCACCAGGAGCTGGATGAAAAGAGTCTGCGCAGGAATGGGTGCGCTGCTCAGAAACATGTTTCAGGTAGAAGAGGGTGTAATAACTTCAGGAAAAATGCTCCTGAGAGTTAAATGTAGCTAAGGCCAAAACACTTTATAAAGCTGTAATGTGAGGGAAGGCAGGGAGACGATTTTACCAGGAGAGGTCCAAATGGCATGTTAATCAAATTGAGCCAAGAATCTTAGCAATGTAATTAAGCAAAAAGAAAGAACTATTTAAGTTCAGAGGTATGCTTATGAACTAAAATATAACCCACAAAATAAAGTCAACTGAAGTGTCTAATACGAAGTACATATACATCACATTATTAAACTTCAGTACTAAACCAATTTTCCAATTTATTATTGGGTTTGCTGGTTTTAAATTTAATTTTTGATTAAATCTCCTGTTCATGCTTTTGGAGATAGAAAAGTTTCATGATGAATTTAAAGCATATTGGATATCAGGCATTTGAAAAGCGAATGAGAGTCCAATGTGTTTAGCAAACGGAAAAAAGTAGCAGAAAAGAAGACGGGAAAAGTTAAAATTTTACTTTGGACATTAAAGATAGTTATGCCCTGCAATGTATTTGGCATATATTTCCCCCTCTGATCAAGATATGGGGAATTGAGATATGGCTAACTAAAAGTTGCTATTCTTTTACAATTTGTTTCCTTTTTCAGTGGTTTTGTATATAAATAATGACTTTATATTAATGCTGTTGTTCTTCTAGTTTGGGTTTGCTTTTTTTTGTGAGGGGCAAATGCAATTTTTGGCACAGATTCATGCTGAAGCAGTAAGCAATGCAATAGAGGCCTCAAAGAAATACAGGCAACTCTTAAACTTGTTCAGGTATACCTAAATCAGAAGAGCAGGACAGAAGGCTCATTACCGAACATCTATTTTGTCAATTTTAAATTACTTTGTTCTTCCCAAATCCGAGGCCATCAGATCCCAATCTTATCTCAGCATGGCACAAAGCGATTGAGGCTTCTCCTTTTTTACACTTTGCTGCCTTCGTGCCCTCTTTTCCCACACGGCTTTTCAGGAAAGGTTTGGGCAGGTTGGGTGGTGTCACGCAGAGCCTGGGGATCCTCCTGGGTTTCTGCTGTGCTGCGGTGATGGGGTCCCTCCTGGTATCCATCCCATCCTGAATCCTAACAAGATACCATTTACGACTTCTGTGAAAGCGTTGAACACCAACCAACTTCAATTGCACATCGCTGTGACGGTTACAGAAAGACACCATGTGAATGAACAAAACATTGGTATAGAAATACATTTATTTTGCTGTGGTCAAAAAGGTGCTTGTGCAAAGGACAGCGTTCGGAGGGAAAGATTAAGATTATGGGTAGCCTGAGTTGCAGCTGAGCTGGCTAAAGCGCGTGTTAATGGCTCTTTATTCCATTTCACCCTAATATTTATGGGGTGCAAGTGGATCATCACGTTAATGCAGGGGGCTTTCTCACATTCGGTGGCGGTACGTATGTGCGTACCCATGCGTGCCAGTATTGGGGGGGAATATTAGGAATCACGTATTTGACAAGGTATTTTCTTCAGAAGCTCCGAAAGTAAGCATTTCATTTAAAGTATTTTCAGATAAGTCAGCGCTGGACTGGAAGGCAGTGGCGTGCCAGTCCCACGCAGGTGACGGTGGCAGAAACGTCCTGCGGGTGCGGTCGGAGCCTGTGGCTGGCAGGGTAGTGACTGTACTGGCAGCTGCCCTCGGAGGCTCGGTAAGGTGTCGCAAACGTTGTCAGACAAAAATACCTTCAGACGCTCTGAATCCGAATTGTGGGTTGAAGTCCCAGCAGTACCCTTCCCTGGCACTACGCTGTCGTTTTCTAAGCCGCCTCTGGGTGGCTGGGACTGCTTTGCTTGTGTCACGTCGTCTCACAAAAGTAACCGGCCTTTATCATCCAGTAATGCAAAACTATTGCATAAAAATGCCCTTGCCTGTCCCCTAAAATGGCCTCAAATAGTATGTCTACCACTTACCCCAAAAAGCCCACTGTTGTACATCTTAATCATCCCAAAATTGGAAAATAATGAACTTATTCCTAAAGAAAGCTTATTAGAGCTTGTAGCACAGGATAAAGAACAGTGTGTCGTCAGCTGAATACCTTTGTCTTTTGCCCGCTCACTTCTCTACAACTCAGCAAAGTGATCTTAAGAGACCAGCTGTATGTTTTAATTCAGCTGATGCATTGCTCACGCTGAACCTGATCACCTTAGTTAAATCAGGGGAAGGAAATCAATACAATTACTGTGGCGGTTGTCTGCCCGCTCCCTCTATAGCCCCTCCTAGCAAACACAAAAGCCGCTTGCTAATTGATACTGATTTATCAATTCGTTGAATTCAGCTGTGTCAGAGGGGACGTTACGAGGCCATTGCCATTAAAAGACTATACCGAAAGTGTGCTTCAGGTGACATGTGCGTTTTGCGTATACGCAGGCATGAGGTTTTTTGTTCAAATTATGTGCCTTCAGGAGAAAAACAAAACAAAGCAATACATAATGCAACGTAAAAAGGATCTTTATTTTCCTTGCTGGCCTGCATCTCTGACCTCATCAAAAGAGCTACAGCTTGAAATGCTTGCAGATTTGACAGACTTTTTTTCCCATCTCCAGCATTAACCTTGGCATTTGTAAAATGCACATTAATAAGCATTTTATAGCGCTAGTTTTGCAGCTTAATAAATCAGGTCGCAATAATGAATTTTATTTCTACTGCTGATAGCACGCTTGAGGCAGAAGGGTGGGAGCCAGAGTGATCTGCTCTGTGCATGTGTGTTTGAGTAAAAGTGAGCTTACCATCATCTTTTTCTGCAAAAAAATCGGGAGGTCAGCATTTCAGTGCAGTCACTAGTGCATGATCCAGTGTGGCTCAGCCTGGAACAGTATTTTCGCCCCATTATTTGAACAGTGGGAAGGGCTAAGGATGCTCAGAAGAACTGATACCTCACCAAGCTAAGTGAGATACAGTGTTTTAGTTTCAGGCAGACTGGGCCTGCCACAGGAACCAAGTAAAATTTTATTTTATAAATATTTTTAAAAATATTAAATAAAATATTATTTTAAATTGCAAAACAAGTAACTAAAGCAACGGACGATGCTACAAGAAGGGAAGGAAGAGTGCATCTTTGCCCGATGGGCCATGGATACGGTTTGCCTTTGGCATCTTTTTTACAGGTGGTGTAACCTGGAGCTTGAGCATTCAAGCCAGCACCACAGTGCCATGAATTGGATTAAGCTGAGCACAAGAACTCGGGAAGAGCATGAGAAGTATAACCCCTAGGGCAAAGTAAGGGAGTAGTCAGAGAATCTAGGATCGGGGTGAAGGCAGCCTGAATAGCAACTTGAGGGAAGAGGCAGAAGTGTAGGTGAACTTCTGAGCAACGTTCAAGTAGGCAGAAGGTGGTTGCTGCAGAAAGCCGCAAAACAGGAAGACAAGCACACCATCTCCAGGGCGAGAGGTCGTGTAACAGGCATCGTCACCCAAACTACCCAGGTCTCTTTTTTTTGTTTGTTTTTAAACAATAATTAATAATTCACCCGCTGAAATTTTTTAACTTCGTTCTGTATATTCAGTGTCATTATCTAGAACTTTTTCTAGGGTGTTCAAACAAATATTCATTCCAAAGAAAATGTTTGTAAGACACAGATCAAGGGGAGATTGTTGGTCTCTTGGTGCGTGTTGGCAACGGTTTGGGTTCAATAGGATTGCAACCCGGGGTTCTAGCTTTCTGCGCTTGGAATGGGAAAACATGGTGTGGGGTAGAATATCTGAAAAATACATAGAGGATGAAAGAGGAGAGTCATAGAGGATGAAAGAGGAAAATCATAAAATATTCTCTGAAACAAACGCAGGTGTAGATTCTGTCTAGAATTTTGAAGATCAGTGCGCAACTGAAATACTCCTTAAAGTCTACTCCTGGTTTAGGAGCCTGTCTCAACATATCCTTATCTGTCTTTCAGTTTGTTATATACCGAATGAGTGTAATTTTTTTAAACAGTAAATATCTGGATAATCTTTAATAAAGATGCAGCTGCATTTAGGGATGAGTGCAAACATTTCCTTTCAAATTTATTTGTTCACTAGCATGAATAGTTTTAAGCATGAATTCACCCTTTACTTGCTCTGATGAAAATCTGAACATTTGGTTTGAGTAGCTCAAGAGTCTCACTTCTCCGTGTTGAAATTGTTTAGATTGAGGTTTTAAATACATTAGCACAGAGTCTTTGTTAATTCTGAAGTAGTTACTGTTTCCTTGAGAAACAGCATCTCGAAATGTTACTCCTCACATTTTCCAAGGAGATAGCGTTTGAACAATAGGAAAGAGTGAAATAATTCTTTGTTGCATTTCAGGAGGAAGCTCATTCTTTATACATGAGGAACCTATGCTGAATACAAGATGCTCGGTTTTCAGCGCTTGTAGGGTATGAAGAACATGAGATTCCGATTTGTTAGTGGTGTAATGTTTGTTTTGTTCTTTACATGAATTGGTGCTCTGCGATTCAGAAGCATTTACCGAATGCTTAAAAGATGTGTATGTGTAGTCGGGTCGCAGTTGATTTCCTGAAAAGCATCTTGGCTTTTAGTACCAAAATGGGTTGGCAGGAAAGTTTTTGGATCTTTCTGAAGAGTAGAAATTCCTGTGGAGGTGGCTTTGAAGTGCTCACTGTTTAAATGATAGAGGTTTACCCATGAATCAGTTTTCCTGCTTGCGTTTCTGATAGATTACTGAGTGCTCTTAGCGGAGGTGAGTATTATAAACGATCTATTATGTTCTAAATTTTAGTTGCAGTTTATCAGTCTCTGGTGGTTCTTGCGTTTCTGTTATTTTCTACTCATTATTCCCTGCTTTTCCGTTTCTCATATCAAAGAACCGTTATCTTTTTATATTGTCACCTCTTGTCAGTTAGACTAATTAGGGGGTTTTGCATTTTAATATGTCTTTCTGTAATAACAGATCATCTTGCTTTGGCAGCCTAATAGATGGATGAAACTACTAACCTGAGGAATGAGTTTCAGTAATGTGCTTTCAGGCAATTGGAAGATAACAGAAATACTTCTGTTCAATTCTGCAGACCCCCGCCGCTGAGTGAAAGTGCACCAAAAGGAACTGTGGTCACAGTTGTTACGGCGGCCGCCTTGAACCAGACAATTGTATATTCAATTGTTTCAGGAAATGAAGAGGGTAAGTACTAATATTTTGGTCTTAGTGGTTATGCTGAGCCTAGTGCGTGCATCAGAAGTCTTCAAGAAACAGTGATTAGAAATAAAGATGCTGAAGTGAAATCCCACCTGATCTGTACAAGCAGGAGGGACCGCCATTATCAAGCCTTTAGAAATCAGCGAAAGATCAGATTAGTTAGCAGAATTACAATCAAAATTAAAACACAATGACATTCGCACTCGTGTGAAAATTCACATTGGTGCCACATGCTGTGAATCCATGGCATACTGAAATAAGGATATAAATATAGCTTTGATCACCTTGTACTTCTTGCTTAGAAGTCCGTTTTAAGACATTATAGATTTTGCCATGCTATAGCCACAAGTATTAGGTTAGAGCCTGTATTTAAACAAAACGTCGTTCCTACATTTGTGTCCTTATCGGATACTCGCTATGATTCACCTTGAAATCTCTAAGCAAAATTATGCTGAATTGTTTGGGGAAATGTTGCCCATCCCATCCTCCTCTGTGAGAGTGGGTTCTTTGTCTTGTCAGCTCTTGCCAGCATGTCCTCAAGTTGGTTATTCCAGTACCTGGTCAGATTCAGCCGCTGTGCTCCTCTGAAGGCAGCCTCAAGGAGGAGTTACATGGGATTTTAGAGGCCTTGAGGGAGGGATGGGAACCAATTTCTGAAGGCAGTGTAAGAGAATAATGTCATCCACCAAAGTAGAAGCATTTAAGCATTAAAACAGAGTGTTTGTGCATCGTCGTTACTTCTGTTTTTGCTGGATTTCAGATGTGTTTGCTATTAACAACAGAACAGGCGTGATCTCAGTTAAAAAGTCTCTGGATTATGAAAGCGTGAAAAGTTACGAGCTTCGAGTCCAAGCAGACTCCTTACAAGTGGTACGATCCAACCTGCGTGTCCCTTCCAAAAGTAAGTTTAAAAATCCTTAGGTTTCAATCTCTCTTTAATATACATATGTACTGTTATTTTTTTAGGATATTGGTAACTGCAGTCTAGCTAGCGACCTCGTTTTGTGACCAGAAATACAATGCTGGTGATGGTATGTGAGCAGCAGAGAGTGCATTTGTGGATCGCTATGCTTGCCTTGCATACGTGGAGCTGATCAGTCTTGAGCTAAATCCTCACAAATCATGTCGATGTTACACATTTGTAGGTCTCACCGATACCAACAAAAGTCATGTTTATATATAATCAGAGTGTTGATGGCACGAATCGAACATTTCCACTGTAATTGGAGCTTTTTGTGATGGAATGTCACAGTTACTTTTCTGAAAACACGTTGCACAGCCCAAATACAGACTTCCTTTCCTGCTGGGCTGGTGACATCGCAGCGAATGTTGGGATGCTCCCGAGAGGAATGAGGAACAGATACACAGCGAGGGTGACAGGGAGAAAAAGACTCCTTCAGCACGCCTGAGGGTCTGCGAGGAGTTCATTGCAACCCTGACTGAGAGCAAACTGGAGGCAAGGACCTGCTGTGACAAAGACAAGAAGGTTGTTTGCAGCATCTCTAGGCAGGAAGGAGTTCATTTACAAACGGATTTGCTTTGGCTCTGTCTCATGGTGAGGGTGTGCTTTTTCACTTTTATGGTTTGTATTATCCTCCCTGTAAGGAAAAGGTCTGGCAAGTCTGGCTTTCCAGCATCTGGCTCACTTAGTGTCCTGTCCCATCCTATACAACTTCCTGTTTAAGACACAGCTGGGCCCTTGCCAAAACAAACAAATCTTGTACCAAAAAGTGTTTTAGTACACGTTTTTACACAGACTGTGTTTGTTGTCTCAATTTTTTTTCCCTGTACTTTTGGTCTCTGTGAGTCTGTTTTTCCCTGCTGTGGCTAGGGAGCATCATGGATGCAATGCAAGTAAGCCCAGGGCGGTGGACTGTTGCACTGAGAAAAGGGCAGTGAGGAATTGTACATTTGTTTAAAGGCTATGAAAATACTACCTTTTTTCATTTCAAATTGAATGTAAGATTCTTTCGAGTTACTTGTTGGGCAGTCACAGTTGTTGCAGTATGAGCTGTAGGCCAGATCTGTCGCAGGTGGCTGGAACATTTTTCTCCTCTGCAATTCCACCAGTGTTAATCACAGAGCAGATCTTCAGCACTGTAAAAAAGCAGGCTCATCTTGACCAAAAACAGCCCGATGAATGAACACGTTGAGCGAAAAACTTCAGCCTCTTTCACTTATAAATGTCTGCCCTCGTGTGAGCTGAGGGACCCCTTGGAGGCCAGGCTTTGGGTACCTGCTGCTTACTATGTGTGTGTAAAATTTGTTCAAAAAGGGACGTCGCGTTGGTAGTTTGAAACCATGAAATACAAATGGTGTTCAAATTTACTTCAGACTTCTGTTTTATGCGGATAGCCATTATTCAGTTTCTTGTCAATCAAGGGAGATGAGCAGGGGGAGATACCATAAACAAAATGCTAGTACCAGACTGTTCCTAAACATCAGTGAGATTTGGGCACTTAATCAAAGTGTGTACATAATAAAACCTTCTTACAATTTTTGGAAGCCCCCAGTGATATAATGAGCAATTGTAGCTCAGCTGCATCTTTTAAAGCATTACTGGCAGTATGGTGCTGTAGGGATTGTGCCGCCACGGACTTTGTTTTGATCTCTGTTCCCAAGGAGGTCTGCATGGCAAGCCAGGGGTAAAGAAACACCCACTGGTCATTCATCTGTCACTAATGTTAGACTGTCACCTTTCCACCTGCCCTGAGTAAGAGCTAATTCATTGTGCCTCTGTCCAGGCACGGGGAACACTGGGAAATTAGCACTCGGAGCACAGTGTGATCCCTTTTTTTCCCTCGCTGCAGGGAGAAGTGATCTGTGTCAGCTTTTTTGCTTTTGCTAGTTACTCTGGGCTCTTTGGCTGGCGTGTTGGCAGACAGAGAGCCGAAGTGCCATCCCTTTATTGCCAAAGGTGACGAAGTTGTTCCATGACAGACAGAGTCTTTCCCACCATGCAGGTTGTGATCCACAGAGTTAATAGTCTGAGGGTTACAAAGGAAGGGCCACACTTAACTAACTGGGCTGATTCTGCTGTCCTTTTTCTATAATTACTCTTCTACTTATTATTCTGATGGATACAATGATAGCCATGAATATTACAAAACCCATCTCTGATTTATTTCCCTGCCAGTTTGGTGCATATGCTGAAGAGTATTGTATGTAGATTAGAGATTTTTCAGGATAGTAATTTAAACAAGGTACAAGTCTGTTTCTTTTGTATGTGTGTGTATATATACACACTACTGTATATATACATACTACTGTAGAACCTGCATGCGATACTGAAATTGGTACTTTATGAAATTTTTTTTACAGATTTTTGAAGTTCTTAAAGATATTAGGCGTAATGGACTTAAGTATTTGGGAACATGCCTTAAAAAGGGGTGGTAGACTATAGCCTGAGACATTGTACAGGGCGTGGTAGTGAAAATACATTCATCAGGCTTTGCAGCACTACCCACGTAATCAGCAGCAGATTTTTGGAAACTGAGCATGTTTTGTCATGGATATTTCTTCTTCCTTAAGAAAGAATTGAGCGTGTTTGTGGTGTCACACGCAGGGATTATTCAGTGGTCGGAAATGGAATTGTATTAACAGCAATGTAAGGTTCTGCGTGCTGTTACAGCCACCATCAATGATGTATCTGGAGAGGGAGAGAAAGAGAGAGCTAGTGCCAGCTGACTGCATTTCTTTGTGTCTTGGAGAGGTCCAGTTAAGGTTGTAATCTGTAAAATGCGGCCAGGCCATACACAGTGAGGACATAAGGCTTGTGTACAGCTTTTTTCAAATCTTTCTTCGACACGGGTGACAGACGAGGGAGTCAGCAGGTCCCAGCAGAGGTCTTTGGGCAGACTTCAGCGGTCAGGGAAGCAGTGGCCTCTGTATCCCTCTTCCACCTCATAGTCTGCACTAGAGCAGTTCTGCCGACTGGGCAGCCGTTTTAAAAAAGTGATAGCGGAATTATTTTATTCAGAGATACTTGATAGTGACTGGAGTTTGAATTTGGTCCAGTTTAAATGAAGACATGCACTTGCTGTATGTGTTTGGAAATCGAGGCGTATACAGCATGTGCTGGATGGATAGCTGAAGAGTTTGGTAGATGTATATTTTTAAAATACTTTACAAGTATCTGGCTAACAAAATCACTTATGTCTTTGTAATGGAGATTCCTTGACCTCTAGGTTTGATTCCTACATTTGTATGCTGTGTGTCTTTCCATTTTCTCAGCACCTTTTTCTTTCTTGATGAGTTTTAACCAGGTTAAATACTCCTTCAGAGTTTCAGGGCACTGAATTGATGAACTACAGTGGAAGGAGATGAGACGGAATTAATGCACCACTGTGGACTTTGATGACATTGAAATGATGAACCACTTTGGAGATAGGTGACTTTGAATGCACTTCTCTAGAATTATGTGACACTGAATTAATACACCGCTCTGACATTCAATGGCAATGAATTGCTGCCAGTTCCGGTGTTAGATACCACTGAATCGGTGAACCGTTCTAGAATTTGTTGGCAGCAAATTGATGACCTACTGTGGAGCTGCAATGATGAGCCCTTCTGGAGCTAGATAACACAGCACTGACGAACTGCTCAGCCACAGAACAGTGCTGAATTTAACAAAATGCAGACGCTAGGTACCAGATTGTTTTTAACTGGATGGTATCATAGAAGATAATTACATAGAAGTAGGAGTTTGAGTTTTCATCTGTGCAGTGGAAAAGTGGATCATACTGCATTAAGTGTAACTGAGCTTAGCATTCGGTGATAGTGCCAACTGATAGCGTGCTAATAACTGAATAAATAAATGAGAGAAAGTAAATTGAGATGTTCTTTGGAGTATGAGAACATAAAATTGGTGACTTAAACTGGGTTTTTAAAGTATGATGTTAAATCATGCAAAATCAAACTCTTACTTGCAGCGGAATCGAACTCTGTGAGTGAGTTACTTAAACTGAAACTTGATAATATGAAATTGCAGTGCATTTTTACTTCATTTGAGTGAAAGAAGAGTTAGGTTTTCTGACGATAGTGAATTTAAAAGGTTGGAATTCTGGCTTGAGGTATCAGCAACTGGTGATGCTGAGCCCTGAAAAACTTTTGGTATTAATAGATTTCTCCAATTCCGTTAAATTTAGCAGCCTGGGTTTTTTTCTGCCTGCTTTTTGCTTCTTAAATTGTCTATCACAATAGAACATAGTCTAGTGGTATACTGTAGGTCAAATTAGGATTGTGATTATCAGCTTCCAAATAGCAGCTTTCAGTTCTCCTTCAATGGATAAGGTAAAAAAAAACCAAGAAAAACTGATATATATCACAAACTTGTGTGTGGCAGGATG
Source organism: Phaethon aethereus (assembly GCF_964289735.1). Classification (NCBI taxonomy): domain Eukaryota; kingdom Metazoa; phylum Chordata; class Aves; order Phaethontiformes; family Phaethontidae; genus Phaethon; species Phaethon aethereus. The sequence continues at coordinate 2,513,805 of NC_138583.1, read as the reverse complement.
TGTTCTGCAATTGGAAGGTGCTGCTCTGTAATCTGTCACTGAGCGAGCAGCTCCTTCCTCCCAGAAAGGAGTGAATTAGTGAGCTGAAGGGAACGTATCAGTACAGTTAATCTTTTACTAAACCAGAAGTATTTCTTGCACAAGAACAGGAAAAACATCATCTTTTACCTTGTTTGAACGCTGTCAGCTCTTCACAAAGTTTTCATCAGCAGCTCGCTGTCTTGCAGTTTGATACCTAAGAAAATGCAATCAGAGCAATAACCCTGTGGCAAGGAAGGAAGGGGCAGGAGGAAGCAGAGGGCTTTACGGGAACCCGTGGGAGCAGCGAAGAGAAAGTGCTGCCTAAATACAGTGAGAAAGAACAGTGGAGCGGTATAGACAAGAAGGGGAGAAGAGCAGGGTTTACCACCGAAGTAAACGTGGTCCCAGTTTTAAGAATCAAAGCGTTAGTGGCCACATGGTCCCTGTGCCAGACAGATGAAACGCGTGCTGTGGTGGCAGACACCAGGGCTTCCCACTTCGATCAGCAGAGAAGGGTGTATTTACAAGAGAGCCAGAATATGTTTGCTTTTGAACACCACGGACATAAGGGCCCTCCAAATTCCTCCGAGTACAGAAGTAGAGGAGTCAGTCTCCTGTTTTTCAGCGTTGGCGGTTTCCAGGATCTGAGAAGAGCGCACCTTTTCATTCCCCAACTCCATGCGTATGACCCTTTCAGCCTGCCACCGCGCCCTCGCCCACTGAACTGCTGCCGACGGCAGTTGTTGTTTGCTGTCTTATCTTGACTTACCGTTGCCGTCTGTGCGTAGCTTCGCCTGTCCGCCGTGGCTGCTCAGCAAGGTAGCCTCTAGGCTCTTCGGTGTCTGTCTGCAAACGGACATGGATGCAAACAGATTGTTCAAAAATTAAACCTTACAGGTGAAGGTGTTACCAGTTGGCACTCTGCCGCGTGAAAGGTTTGTCTTGATTAGAAGTTACCTGTGTTAACAGCTTCTTGCTCAATCAGTTGTTGAGAGGGAGGCCAGAGGGAATATTTTTGACTGCAGGTTGCTCTGCTGTAGATTTTGTCTTGTTTTGATTGTCTCTAAGACTGACTGTGAGGCATCTCTGCCTCCCAAGTCAGTCATGTTCTCGTGGCAGGTGTGAAAAGGGCAGTTTCTTGTGTCACAGACTTGTAAATGCAGTGGAACTCTCCCCTACATCCCTGATCTTGTCACCTGCACCTTCATTACGAAACTTCTGGCGTCACTCATAATCCCACTGTCATGTCTCCCACACCTCTTTCTGGTTTTCGCTTGCACTCTTGCTGACTTGATTGGCTCCAGTTAAAGAGTAGGGAAAGGAAGAGCAGCAAGCACGTATCTCGCATTCCTAGAGGTGCAAGAATAATGCCAGAACCACGTGGTGGTTTTGCTCTCTTTAAAGAGGTCTCAAAAAGAAACGAAAAGCACAGGAAACAATTTATTATCTTTTGCAGTTGTGCTTGCACCGTCTTGATAAATAGATTTCCTTTGTGGAAACTGCAAGTGCCCTCTTGGTGTCTGCACACGGGCTGGCACGGGTGAGTGCTAAAACAAGATATCCCTCCAAACTCTTACGGGTGCTGCAGAATTCAAAGTAGCATGAATTTTTATTAAAAATCAACTTAGAAGTGGAATTCAACAAGCAAGAGGCAAGGTGTTAGACCAGCTGGGAGGGAAACACACTTTCTGCATTCTTTCGTTTCAGTCAGGTGTGCTAAATATTACATCCATTGCCGGGTGCGAATATGCGATCATGGTAGAGATGTTTTGTATTTTGGTATGGAAAGATTTTTAAGCAAACACGCACCTTTCAATTTATTATTTACACCTTTTATTCATCCGGTTAGCACCCTTTTTCCCCTTTGGCACAGCTCCAAGCAAGAAGTGGTGCATACCGATTCCGCAGACGGATGCAGAGGCGCTGCCCTGGGGAGGGTCATTTCTGTTGTCAGGTTGCTGCTGTAATCCCAGCTGTGAGGCAGGTCTGTTCTGTGGGTGTTGGAGGGAAAAAGGAGAACAGCTCTCTCTCTCCTGTAATGGTTTTCGTTTTCTAAGCACAAAATAAACCTTTGGGAATCATAAAGCAAAAAGGGATAAAACTAATTTTGCAACCAAAATTGTGCAACTGCTCCATACTAGTTGGGAACGATAGTTTTACTAAGTTAAATACTAAAATTAATTCTGTGTCCCTGGATTATTGACTTTTCAAGTAGCCTTACGTTTTTAGTTTCAAACATGTCGCAAAAGTTTGTGCTGACGGTGTTTTGTAAGTTGGCTGCCATGCCAGTCCCTGAATCCGGGAGACGTGACAGATGGACAAAATCCGCTGCAGAGCCTAGAGCTGCGAATCTGCCGCCTCTGCCATACGGCTCTGGGGTAGTTTCCCTGAAAACCACTGGGACAAACTTCAAATTCCTTTGGGCAACAAAGCAATGTATTTTAGAGAGACTGCATAAAATGTGAGTTCCCTTTCAATTCATTATTTGGTATAAAAAGATTTTTTGTATTTATTTAAATCGGACCTTGGATCAGCGCTGTTCCAAATACGTTGCTGTTTATGTCTCGTCGAAGCTTCCTTTTTGCACTATTCTTGATCAGCTGTGGCATATGAGCTTCTTTAGGCCTTATGAGCACATGGTGATTTAGATCAAAATGCAACTGAAAAAATATTTGGTGTTGATTGCTATTTGGTTCTGCCAAATTTAGTAAGACGAGATTGAGCGCAGCTGCAGTTCAGTTTACCTGCCAAAGCACGAAGTCTGCCCGACAGGCTTGTAAGGTAGCAGTAAAGCAAAGTGCTATTGAAGCCGGTGGAATTACAATTGTCATTCCCAACTGGATTAAAATGAACTTTTAAAAGACAAGAATCTGCTGTTACCGAGCTGCTTAAGATAGGTGTGGGGTTTTTTATGTTAAAATTACCAATGCATGAAGAGCAGCTCTATCAATGGCTCGTTGGGCGTATTGTAGAAGACAAGTGCAGTATCACTGGTGAAAGCATAACGTAAAACCAATCTGGTAACACTCGAGGCATAGTTGACACTGTCCCAGTGTTCAAAAAGCATTGCTTTAGTTCGGCTTAATTTCTGCAGTCTGGTGAGAAACTGCGGGCTCCCATGGATCGGGCCCATTAGTAGCACTACTTAGATAAGCAGTGATACTGGAAGAGAGTTTTCAACAAGCCTGTTTGGGAAAAATTTCTGGAAATGCTCGTACACACTGGTTCTGACCAGCTCCTTGGAGTTTTTGTTGTTGCTTTTGTTTTCTATGTTAGTCATTCATGATCTACTAGTTTTATGTCTTTCGGAGGATCCTCAGGTTTCCTTTAGAGCAGCTTTCAGGATATTTTCACTTTCCTTAAGCAAGCCACAGGAGTCGAAGGATCCAAATGCCTTGTCTTCTAGTCTTGGGAGCAATTATTTACCTGGAGCAGTGATGCAATACGTTTGGCTCTTACAAGCTGAAGATGACTTACAAGCAGCTGCAGTCCTGTATACTTTGTATGCTGCAGCTCGTCTCAGAGGAGTCTGGAAGAGAGGAGGCAAGTATGGCACAGGAAACCTTGCAGGAGATTGTGGTACAGAAATTTCCCTTGCAGTGCATTGTCTGGGAGGCTGACCTGGCCTTCATGGCTGTTGAACTAATTGGTGTGAAAAATCCAGCCAATAAACATGTCTTAGCCATAAAAATGTGCAGCAAAACTAAAGAAGCTGTTCGCTTATCAAATATTATCTGCATCCTTTGCGTGCAGAGAAGCAGTTCCCTCACGGCTGAAGTAAGGCAGTTGTAGCACTCGATTTTCTTCTCTGCTCTTTTCGTCCGCCTTGGCAGTCCTGTGCCGCTTTGTCCAGGGAAAGATCCTTTCTTCTTTCACCTGGCCAGCTATTTAGGTAGCTCAGTCACAGTAATAAGAATTATACGTTGATTTCATGAGGTCTCACAAGAAGTACCGGTAAATTCTGGCTTCAGCTCCTGGAATCCATGAAAATTCCAGATCTAGAATATCAGAGAAGCAAGGTTTTACATACATGGGGATACAAAATTTCCCCTCTGGAAGGTGAGCGTAAATATCGGTGTCTTTCAGTGTTCAGTGCCCTGCAAGAGTACCAGTAACTAACAGGGCACGTTGTATAGGGGATGCTGTTGCCTCCCTTCAGGTACCAGAAAAGAGGGCTAAGAGCCACATGCGAGCAGTATTCAGAAGAAGCACTAAATATTTGGAAGATGAAGGAAAAAAGAGTCTAATGCTGTAACCAGACTCCGTGAGAGCACGCTCGGGTTGGGTGGCCGTTTCAATCAGGCAGGGCACTGGAGGTGGACGTCGGAGCGCCGTACCCCGTGTCTCCGGCACCACAGCCCTGCGTGCAGGGCGTATCTGACCGAGTCGAGCAGAGCGGCTGGGAAAATCCCCACGGCAAAGGGTCTGGCGCAGCCTTCACACGCGTGGCACGGTTTCCGATGAGGGGTTTTAATGCGCGCTTCTTCAAGGCTTATCCCGTGTGAGAAACAAAAAGCACGCGGTAGTGGGGAGTTCACAGATGCCGCCTTCCCCTCTGCCTGCCAGAACGAATGAGATACAAGCTGTATACAAAAATCAGGCACTAAGATAAAATGAAGGTATATGCTTAACGTAACTTAACGTTAATGGTGCTAATGGTAGTCTGTATATATGCAGGATATTTAATTTGCTTTGTTCTTAATGCAATAACTTTAATTTCTCATTTTCAGAGCATTCAACCATTGCTAAACAAATCAGCATTTTGGCAGCTCAGAGGACTACCAGCGAATGAAACAAATGCTTTTGAGCAAATTTGCACGAGGCTAAGCCACCTCACCAAAACTGGCTTTGAAACGGTGAAGATAGCAAGCGCTATGCAAATAATGTTTGATTCGCATTAGAGGGAGCTAGTGCAGGTTAGCAAATGCCTAGCCCTACCAGCACTGAACGTGATGCAATTAGGATCTTCCCTGCAGCAGTAAACTGGTGCCAGCCATTGATAGAACTGTTTATTAGCTCAGCAGGGCAAGGTCACTTAGACACATTGCCTGTAATCCTGCTCCAATTGCCTTCTTCCCTAAAGGGTATAGCTGCAGTGAAACAGCCTTCCTGGGAATCTCATTTTTCTCAACAGGGCTGCAGTTTCTAACTCTTAACTTAGTATTGCAGCGAGAAACATTAAGGATCCAGTTTAACAGGAGAGAGATTTGACTATTCATTAGGACCTCACAATACCTCTTTGACTGAAATGTTCCTTCGCTGTAATAAATAATGTAGTCAAGGTAAGAAGCGTTCTTTTAAAATGAACATAAGCAAACTAGAGATGATTACAAATAGACCATTATGTCCATGTTACACACATTCAGATGCTGGATTGTGGCTTTTTTTTTCATGTCCATAAAAAGAGAGCTTGTCATGAAGTAATTTTTCCATGAGGTAGTAGCACCTACAAGTTGTTTAACGTCTCTGCACAGATCAGTGTAGAAGGTGAATAATTTATTATTCCTCTGAGGAAATGTAATTTCTCTTTTTTCTTTCCTTTCTCTTTTTTCCTTCTCTCTGTACTAATGCATTGGATGGCATTTTAAATGTTTTTCTCAGATTTCAGTTACATTTATGAAGTCCTCGTTTGTTTCCCATCACTTGGACCATCAGATAGACAGAATACCTTTGGTGACTTCGGCAATCTAAGAAACAGTCTGGGTTTTAATTTTTTTTGTCCCCTAAAGATAAAGCTACTAAGCTCTTTTTAAATGAGATACTGTTTTGAAGCTAACTCAGATCAGCATGGCACCTGTGCAACATTTAAATTACCTTGGCACTGAAACAAGTTGGGAAAACCAACTCTGAAATGAGGCAATTTATCACTTGAAAATGCGGTTTTAATGAACTGGATATCATCATTTCCAGCAATCTTTCTGCATTATACAATTCTGAAAGAGGCAAACAGATGTTGGTATAGATTACTGCGCAGTTGAATCTTTTTTGCACTAGGTCCATAATTTTTGCTAGATGCTTTTTCCTTGCAGAAGGAGAAAGATGTTTATTGTTCAGTGGGGTGGATCAGTAACTGTTTAATAAAACACAAATTAATGGCAGTATTTTGCTTGAAGATGTGTTGAACCTCTAGGGGGGAAGTAATACTTCTCGAGTTCCCATGGGCCAGGTTTGTGATGAAGACAGACTTAGGCACGCGCTCAGTTAACACGGTAAATTTGTTAAATGTTGAGGTTGCTTAGCACACGAATGGTCAAACCCGTCAGATGTTTGTGCTTTATGACTCAAGCAGGTATAGAAAACGCTGCATTGACCTGCAATGTAAAGTATCATGTTGTTATCCAAGGGATGTTTCTGCCAGCACTGTTGTATGAACATGTGTGAGTTTAGAGACACCATGGCAGAATCACCTGTTGGGCATTTGCATGGGAGCTAGTAGTAATTAAAATACATAAAGCAAGCTGCACGTGAAGTGGAAAAAACAAGCTGCTGCTTGAAACATAACTCCTAATATACATCACCTGTTCATTATCTTTTTATAACACTTGTGAGAATTTAATGTGACCAAAATCCGTGTTACTAAAGTACAGTATTCTTACATGTGCTTTTCTATTTATTTGAAAAATTACTTACAGGTCTTTTCTTATATTTTCCCCAAATAACATGCTTTCTAAAGAAAGCCGTGGCGTCTTTTTGCTTACGGGCAAATTCAGATAGCCCTAATAGCAAAGTGCAGGTGTACAGATAATGGGAATCATTTTCTGTAAAGGTACAACTTTCAGCTCAAGATTCATTCAGAAAAAATGGCAAATGCAGAAACTATAAAGGTAGAGTACAAAACAAAAAATACATGAAATCTCTTTACGTCCTTCAAGTTCATACTTTCCATACCAAATGTGCTATTATTTCTAATGTATGTATTTTTACAGTGCTATCCATGCACATTTATTTTACGTGATCTATTTGGGCTCTAAACATTTGAACTGCAATAGGTGTTTAAAGAATTCTGGCCAAATGCTCTATGTAGACTTTTCATTCCTTCTCTTAGGTAATACAGCCAAGGTATTTATTGAAGTGAAGGATGAAAATGACCATGTGCCTGTCTTCACCAAAAAAATGTACATTGGCGGAGTGTCTGAAGATGCCAAAATGTTTTCTTCTGTGCTTAAGGTTAAGGTAAGACTGAAATTTATTTTAAATAGCATTCGCTTGCAGTAGGAAAGTATTTACTCACTGTTTGATTTTTCACAGGAGGTTACGTGTTATGTAACCTCTCATGATTTTTCACAGGAGGTTATGTCTCTCTCCTAAAACTGCTCGAACTCCTCAGACACTGTCAGTAATTTCCATTTTATTTTGGTTTATAATCAAGTATAGTGAGTACAGAATGGGTAATTCTTCTTATGAAATCAGTGCTTGAGTATGGGTATGTGCAGTGGTTTCCATTTGTGTATGTATGATTGACAAGCATCGGCCCAGTATTCCAGCCATTACTGACACGAGGTTGTTTTTGAGCTTAGAAGAGTTTCACAGGTTTTATTTCTATTGAATTTGTCTGCTCATTTTTCATTTCAAGATTTGTAGCTATCATTTTAGATAAGTTAATATTTAGAGAATTCTTTTATGCTTAACACTAGTTTTTACCTTAAGTTCTTCTGACTCCTTCTTTGGCAGCAGCATGTTTATGCTTTAAAAAGGAAAGAACAGTTTCCGTCTCACGTCAGCAAAGCAATTTCAGGTCTGTGCACTGTGACGCAATCTGTGAGGAAAATTGTCTATCCGTAGTTCGGTGTTGTGGGTTTGGGTTTTTGTTTGGGTTTTTTAAGAGAAAATTCAAGGAAGTGTAAAATATAGAATGTAATTAGCGTCAGACAGAGAAATAGTTTAGACTAAAAGCTATTTGTTTTCTACAAGATGCTTTGTGATGCAATCTTTTGTGCTAGAGACAGCTTGAGTTGCCAGGACTTTCCAAGTCATCTTGTTTCCTCTGCCTTTATTTTGTTACCTCAGCAGGCCTCCTGCATCTTTTTCACCTTAAGCGTTAGTGGAATAGCTTTGAAGTTGCTGATTCTAGCTTATGCATGAAAGGGCACGGAAATATGACCTGCTAAGAGTTCTACTTTGACCTCGTGATGTCTTTAGAGCACCAGAAATGAAATAGAAATATCAGAGCTTATTAAAGTTGTCCGTTGCTTTTTGGTTTCATGGCAGTCCTTCCCAAAGGAAGCCCAGAAATGGCAGAAAAGTGGGAAATTGTTAAGCATTGGCTGTTGGATAGAGGCCTCTGCAGATGAAATTTGTTTACTTTGTGCGCTAGTCCAGAGTATTTGGTTTTGGGGGTTTTTTATACGGTGTTTATCATAGGCAGTTTTTTGTCCCCAGAGTATCCCAGTTGGTCTTTCTAGAAACGCCTACACCAATCCCAGTGAACAGCGGGGAATTTACTGAAGATAACTTGGAAAGAGAACATGGTAATGTATAAATCTGCCCTACGCCACTTCTTCCCAGCTTCGTCTGCAGGCAGAGTGTGTTTGAGCCCACAGCAGGTAGGGACGGACCTACTGAGCGGGGCTGGTCCGGAATTTCACGTTACCCACTGCCCTGGGACGGTCTGTGAAGGAGCCTTAATGCCGCTTTGCCCCAAGCGCGTTCCTGGCGTAGCAAAGGATGCTGCTCAGCGGGCAGCATGAAAGGTTGCCTGATGGAAAGACCTGTGCCCAACCTACAGGGTAATTTGGGGAGCCAGGTAAGATCACTTGGCAGATCAAAGTCAGTGCAACTTCTCTCATAGCGTTACGAGGAGAACACTGAGTGGTTAAAAGAAGTAGCAATCCTGAATGAAAGGGAAGGCGTAGGGAGGAATTCTGACTAGAGGTGAATAAAGACACACACTGGTAATTGGAAAGAGCGATTAGCCCAGAATGCTTGTTCAAAAGGCATGTTTGTTTTCTGCTGCTTTATCAACTCCGAAGACTGAGTTCAGACTTTGCAAATGAAGCAAAAAAAAAGTCATCTAGCAAGCGCAATGCCTGTGTTTACTTTAAAGATTTACTTGCATGCGAATAAAGAAATTACAAAGTGAGTAATAAAGCACCACCGTGTGTTGGAAACAGTACAATCAGAGAATGAATTGCAAAATTTCCTTTTATAAATTTCTTTTCCTCCATCTTCTGTGTTGAAGTTTTAAGGTACACCAGATTTCTACTCCGTACAAAATAGATAGTGATACATAACCATGTGTCTGCTTGATTCAATGAAAAGGAGATTGTAGATGCAGAAATTAAAGAAATTGTGGCAGTGTTGCTTTTAGGGTGCCCTGAGACCATAATTGAGCAGAGTTTTGAAGGTAGGGGTAATCTTTTTGTTAATGTCTCTTTTTCCGGACATTTTGCCAGTTACTGCTTCTGGCTATGAACCTAAACTGAAGCCCTAGCATACTCAAAAATAGGAAACAGAAAATGGTGTCAAACCCATGAACTTTAGAAATGCTGGAGATACAGAACTGCACAAAGATACTGGAGTAGATAAGGAATAGTGAATAGCAAAGTTACTTAGATGAAGGAGTGTTATGTCTGTGAAAGTAAATGAAACAATAGACACAAACGTAAAATTACGTTTTGAGTTAGCAGACCAAATTTGAACAGGCTGTGAAATTCTACCTGGTTTTTAGAGAGCCGTTCCTGATTTCCTAGGCACGGATGTTCGTGTGTGTGTCAGTCAAGGGGCTAAGAAGCGTGTGAAAAAGAGCAGGCTCAGAGATAAGGGACGTTGGGGATGAGGAGGGGAATCTTTTTCTACCCTCTAGAAACATTTGACTCAAGAAAGGCGACCAGAGGACAGAAGAGGATCACGGAAAAAGCCATTACAATTTTTTGTCTCTACCCTGCTTCTGTTAAAACACAGGACAGAATTCCCCCTTTTTACCTTGCTGACAGGCAAAGTAGAACAAGGTGTAAGACAGAAGTTGTTACTAGTGGATGGCATCAAACGTGACTGTGTGCTTAGTTCAAGTAAAGTTAGAAACAGTTAAGAAGGGCTTGTCACAGAAGATCAGGCAGTAATGTATTGTTCTAGCAGCAAGCATTTTCAGCAGTTGGTGCTAGTTAGCTTATTTTCTGTCCTTTAGAAAAAAACTTAATTGCCCTGTTAGTTAAATACAATACCCATTCCAATTAGCATTAAGAAGAATTAATCAAATTAATGTATTTTCTTAAAGAGTTCAAGTGAGTAGAACTAAATAAGTAGTTTTCCAAGTTGAAATTTTTAAGAACATTAATAAGTACACACATAGCTTGCACTGGAGAAACTGTTCAAATTTTTATTCTAATAAAATTATTAGAATATATATTTTTATTATTACTCAAATGTTTATTCTAATAAAAAACTCCTTGGTAGGAGTTTTAAATGTATCTGCTTTCATCTTCTGCATTCATTAATAGTTGGTAAATTTTTTAATGGCGTCTGAGTAATTTTGAAAAGAAACTGATATTCTCAGGATATTCTCATTCTCCCTGTCACTGACAACAACTTTGGTGATCCTTGAACATGGTATTGACTAGCAGAAAAAATTTTTACAGCTGAATGATCTAAAACTGCATATTATAGGTGGCTGAAATAATTGGGGGGGGGGGACTCATAGTGAACGGGCATTATATAATTATGAATAGTGTCATATTGTTTGTCACAGCAATGCCATCTAGTCACCGTTGTAGAAAAGTATGCAACACTTCCTGCACACTAGGACCCAAACTTGCCAATTTTTCCCCTGTACTTCAAGGAGATACCAGCAATAAATAGGTACTAAATGTGTAGAAGTGTCATTATCTTTTAAATTGTTTTTTTATGTACATTCCATTATCCTGAGGGAAAGGGAAGGTGTTTATTTTAAATTGTAAGAGTGTTGTTACCAAAAAAAGAATGGGCTCTGAATTGAGCCAGTGTTTTCCTTGTATTAAACAAAATTAGGCATTCTAGAGATACAGCAGGGACTTTGTTGACCAAGACCTAGCTGCTTTGGTTTTTCCACTTGATTTTTATCTATGTGTGACAGATTTTTCCTAAAAACTTGGAAGTCAAAGACTTCTATTAGTAGTAGATGATTTGAATAGTCAAGTCAGTTGAAAATTCCCAGCCCACCTTTTCTTTGTCAGTCATTGTGTGTTTGTGTGTATGTTTAATACCAGCTCCTACCCTTCACTCTCCAAGGCCCTTATTTTTGTATCCCTTCACGCGAATATCCATGCTCCTAATGACCTATGCCAGGTCCTGTGCCTGCGGACGGGGCTAGTGTAAGTCATATCGTTGTTTTGTACCAGGCATTTACTGTCCCTGTCAATACGTAGAGGCGGTTGTTGAGGTTTGGTTCTCTAAGTGAGGTGGGGTGCTTAAGAAATTGCAGAGGGGAGAGGAGGAACTGAAGCGTGTAAAACAGTAGGGTGTATTAGAAGAGCAATGAGGACAACCCAATTCAGCGAAGAGAGAATCAGAAGGAAAACAACAGCACTCGATCAGAGCTGAGATAGGATCCATCTTCGGCTTTTCTATCATAAAAACGCAACTGAAGGTAATGGTGATACGTTTCACAAGACTCTCTCATCACTTGTGTAACTGTTACGTACCATAAAGATGGTATAGATCATGGAAAGGGATATTTAAGTCATGAATGAAGATAATTGGCGTTGTGAGCACCTACATTTACTTTCTTATGTGAAAGTGATAAAATACAGCAAAGTTCTCCTTTTTGAGATGACCTAATTGCCCAAGTGATGGAAGCATGAAGGGCAGGCAACCATTTGGCACTCTTATTTGATTGCCTCCCTATAGTAGCAAAAAGTTTTGTATAACACAACTTTTATAGTATAATTTACTAGTTAACCATATTTTAGCAGACTGTCAGAGAAAATAAATCACATTCATTCATTACATTTTTACATTTTAAGCACAAATGTGTGTTTAATTTGCCTCAATGGGTATAATAAAAATTCCCTGACGAGGCCCTTCTGGCAGGCTGGTGCAGGATGCTGCTTCTGGAAGCCCTAATTTTGGAAACACCAACACTGGCTCCGACAGCAAGAAATGCCTTTTTCTGGAGTGGCAGAAGGAGATGGCGTTGGTTGAAAAGAAGGGTCAGTTTTATTGCAAGAAGCTGGTCGTTGATGGTGTATGAAAGCAAGGGGTGGGGAGGTTAACTACATAGTACTTGAGGTAACAACTCATCATCGGGGTAATTGTGTCTACTTTACATCGCCTTTAGATCGAAAGATGAGGGTCTGGAATTTCATGTTAAGCCCAAGTGCCAGATAGTGGTTGGGTTTCTGTTACCATTCATCCATGCATCTATTTTTGAGGAAAGTATTGTGACAGAAAACCAAGACTCATCTTGAAACTTCTCCTTTCTCCTAAAAGCTCCAGGTCAAAGCTGTTTGTGGCTTTAGCAGAGGGTTTAAATGGACGCCACACAGTTCTTCATTATGTTCAGGCATCTTCCGTTTCGGCTTGCTGCCATTTGTGACAGGTTCCTGAGCGGAGCACCAGGGGCCGGGAGGGAGATCGCGCTAGCGTGGCTGCCCCGATGGAGAGCTCGGTCCGCCCGAGCTCTGGGGCAGCTTTACTAGTGGGCCGGTCTTCACGGAGCCCTAACATGGTGCTTCAACCCAGCTCCTGTGGTCTGCCCAGAGGTTGGAGCAGGCCTGTGCAACAGGTTTGCTTTGTCCCGTTGCTGTCTGGTGGAAAACCGTGGGAAAAGATCAATGGGTGGGTGGGTTAGTGTCAGTAACCGGAATGGCTGGTATTTAGGTATTGATATGGCTCCTGCACTTAGGTGTGGTTTACGGGGTATGCTTGCTGTTATTTGCCGTTGCTGTAATTAAATCAGTTAAGCATAATAATCACAGTGGCAGGCACTTCCCAGCAGTTATCGTTTAGTGGCAGTCGAAGCTAACAGAATTTTTCCTTTTTATGAAATAGGAAATGGAAAAGATGAGCTGAGACATGTTCGCTAGGAAGTACTAAATTACAGGTGTTTACCAGCATAGATACTAAGCAAGTTCACAGATTATTTTATAATCTGGATTGAAATGCACTGTGTCTGTATTTTAGAGAGTGTACGGGTCACGCTAAGCAAGAGGTTAACAATATTTTAAGTTTTTAAAAATGTATCTAGTTTTGCAGTCGTTCAAGAGGAAAAATAGTCTGACGTGTCAGAACGGCAGCGTGTTAATACCCAGAGGCGCTGATGTGGCAGGGTGGCACTGCCAGCTGCGGTTATGCCCAGACCCTCGCCGCCGGGCGAGCCTTATCCCACCGAGACGCGCAGCGGCATCGCCCGGCCGAAGGGCCTGTGGAGGTGAGTGCAGGGCGGGTTCTGCTCGGGCTTTGCCCTGGGCAGTCGGTGTCCTGCTGACTCGCCCCTAAGCTGTAGGCAGGTCTCCGGGTCTGTCTCATTTTGGCATTTAATAAGTTGAGGTTCTCAACCACCTATTCTCTTTCTTCGTACAATGTTACTGGCACATAAGAACGACTCATTTTTGATGAGTGTAATTTATATAAAAGTAAGGCGACAAGCTTTATTGCCCTACGCAAAACCTACAGCTTTCAAATAAAAAAAACCCAACAACAAAACACAATTAGTTCCTCTTTAACAGTACTTAATGATTTGCTGTAGTCATTAAGTTTTAACATGGCAATTTAATGTAAATTGGTTTTGCAGAAATTAATCACAAATATACTGCTTAACGTTTGTATGTTTAACTTCAGTTTCTTAAATCATTCTGTACTCAGTGGCTTGAACAAAGTTTCACCCCTCCCTGCAAGGCACAGCTCTTCCCCTCTTGAAAAATATTTTGTAAGGCACCCCAGTCTTGGCACTAGTTATGCCACGCAGCCTAGTGAGTAGCACTGGGAGCAAGAAATAATCTAACTGCCATGGGCCAAGCACACCAAAAAAAAGGCAGGGAGAGAAGAAAACTTGTACTGAGTACATAATCTTATGCACAAACTGAATTTAGAGTCAAATAGGCCAATAAAATACTGGATAAACACTTCTCTCGTCATCAAAACAGTTACATATATGACTAAGGCAAATACTGTAGATTGCTTCTCCGAGCTCTGTAAGGTGCAGCAGTTTTGCTGGCAGCAGCAACCGCTCTTTTAAGTATATTCATTAGAATATAAAATCCTTTTAGAATAGGGTAATGTGTTGTCTCGCTCTAGACTTTTAGAAAGATCTACTGTAAGTAGATAAAAAGGAAGCTTGAGCTCAGAAGAATGCCACAGCTCATTATTAAAAAGTCACTTTTAATTAGAATTAAGTTGGTTAATGATACGCTATATGAATTATTCTGTACGAATATGACTGTTCTAAGGCTAGTGTCCTCTGAAAGCTGATAAGTACTAATGTCTCTAAGCAAAAAATAAAAGGAATATATTTATTCAAATGGAACCTTTTAACCAAGGCTTTAGTCCTTGCATCTTAAAGACCATGTTTATATAGCTAATAGCTCAGCAGGAAACGTGGAGCTGTGTTAAATATCATTTCTCTTGAAATGATAGCTGAGGCTGATTATCACGTCTCAAATCTACAGGCAATTTCATACAGCCGTCTTCTTAAGCCTACCCATTTCCCCCAAAGCCTGCAAAGATAAACAACGCACAGATGAGATCTTTCGAGTCCAGGTTGGTGGTTTGGTGCAAGACCAGAGGGTGGTCGGAAGCCATGGTGGTAGGACAGCTGCAGGACCTCTCGGTTGCTGGTATTTGGGTTTCCCTTTCACTCTGCAGCCCTTGTGCTGCACCCGTGGCGGTGGGACGGCTGGAACAGCAGGCTGGATAATCGCTTTAGTTACGGTTCTGGTGGTGCTCAAGAAAAGGTTCCAGGTGTCGGGCAGTCCTCATGGGGACTGGCGTTGTATGTTCTCTTCCCTTTTCTGCAATTCTCCTTTTTTCCCCAGAATTTTCAACGTATATAAGAGCCCATTTCCATGATTAAGGGCCTTTTCGTGCTTTTTCTTATGAATATGTTAATTAAAAACAGATGTAATACAACTACTAATTTATTAATTTTGCGGTTTGAGATTTGCTTTGCATTTCATTATATTAGACTTAGTTATTTTGCTTTGCCACTGGTATTTTCATATAACTCCTGCTTTTCCCCTCGGAATTAGAACCAGACTTTCTTTAGCCACATACACAGTATTTTGAATCTGCTGTATAAAAGCAAAACCAAAATCAACACAATCCTTAGGGAAATTACTAGCGGGAATTGACTTTTCACTATAATGGTGTGTTATTAGCCCTTTCTTTTTGAACATTTTCTGTTACAGCATTAATCACTCTAGTTTTATTTGTTAAAGTGCATTTAAATGAGGAAATACCAGAGATGCTAATTCTAGTAAAGAAAGCGAGAGGCTTTTTTCTGAATTACTCCTAAGTTTATAAAGGGGGGGTTTCTAACTGAAAATGTTTGCAGAAAAGGAAGCTTCCCAAAATCAATGCCAGTGAATCAAAGTCTCTGGAAGTGGCTGACCTGTATTTGATAGAAGTGGCTCTAATATGAAGCCAGCGCAGGGGTTTGACGATGCTAATAGGAGCCAGTGGAGTCTGAAATGCAGTTACAACCTGAAGGAAACTTGATTCTTACAATATGGTTGATCACATTTTCACTTCAGACCTTGTCTGTGTTTTGTGCTCCTTCCTGATAGGCTTCATAATGGAACCTCATCCTTTGTTACTGTTGGAATATCTTAATATACAGAGCAGCAAAATAAAGCCATTTTCTGCTGCAGGTCTTTACCCTAATGACACACAGGGCAACAGGGATTACTCTTTACTTAGCCATAATCCTTGAAAGCAGTCTCTCTTTAGCAGTTGCATGCTGAACTAAAGCGACTGGTAGAATAAAGGTTTAAAATTCCTGGGTATGATTATGTGTTACATATAGAGACAATACTGGGGTTACTTTTTTGCCCAGATGCATTTATCCATGTTAAATCTCCAGTTATTTTCTATTCACGCCTAAACTGCTAGGTTTCTCTTGGTATTTCCTTCTTCCTTGGGGTGACAGGTAGATCTTCACAGTGGCAAGTTCTGTAAGAGTGAGATTCAACCCTCGGCACCTTGAGGCAGCTTTCTGCTGTGAAACACAAAGTTTCCCCTTCCCTAATTTTGCTTTTGCATGTACACAGGAGAGCGTCTTCCTTGTAAAAATGAACTGCTTTGCCATTCACAACCTTTTATTAGTTAAAATGTGATTGATGAATCACAGAGAGTAATCCAGAGGGAGAAAACATACTTGGCAGAAGTAAAAATCTACTTTGAAGCCTATCTGCAGTGACAGCAGCACACCCTCAAACATGCACATCTGCTGTAACATCTGGCCTCTGACAGGAAGCTGCTTGCCTTGCTACGAATGATACTACAGTGACTCCAACCACACAGATAATGTCTTTCAAAGAACGTAACTCTAGAATCATACGCTGGCTTGCTAAGTTTTTTACTTTTCACTATTAAAAACAGTACTGTTGTTTTCCTTTGGCAGCGTTCAGGAAAACTACTACCCTTTGTGATTTTTTTCAAATGTAGTATTAGTTTATGCCAATTACTATGTTGTTTCTGTGAGTCCTGCACAAGCCTTCCAAAGTACCTCCTGCAGGCATACCTCCTGCGTTCCCCTGGAGCATTCGCAGTGCCGGATCATGCCCATCCCGTGGAGGATCAGCAGCGTGGTCTGCATTCCCTCGCAGCCCATACATGTAAACTGCTGTATCGAGCGCTAACCACTATTGGCATAGCAGGAAAATGCTAGAAAAACAACGTTCCTAATTTTTTTTCAAAATACAAGTTTGGAAACACCTCTTATTCAACATTTTTTCCCATGAGACAGCCTATCAAAATTGATCCGTGTTTCCAGAGCTCAGGTTTTTTGACACCATTGGAGGAAAAATTGAACAGTTCTCATTCACTTTTTTTTCTTACTACCTGTATTTCTTAGAAGTTTCCATGGAGCTGGGGTTTACTCGGTGTGGGTGGGCAATGATCAGCAATATGCCTAGCAGAGTCCCTTCTTTTCCCCTTCGTTGTCGTACCTAACAAACGAAGCATTTAAAACCTGTGTTAATTAATCTTTGGCTCCATGCAGCCCTTATGAAAGGTGATTATTTGACATTTCTCAAATCTGCACATTTCCGCAGGGAATATCGCAGTGTGAGGCGCAACTACGTGGCTGCACAGCCACAGCGTTGCGGCGGGGCACTTATGCCCTCACCCGGAGAGACTTGTAAAAGCAATGCCATGTGGCGATAACACTGGTACTGTCACCAAACTTGCCGGTGGGCTCACATGTTTGGTGGCTTGTTTGGGATGAACATCGAAATCTTCATTAACCGTAGCCCCTGAAGCTATTGCATAATCATCAGACGATTACAGTTTTTATCATTCTCGGCGTGAGCTAAATTCAAACTAGTTAAATGCAATTGTTGATTTTAAATGTTTTCCAGTCTCCCTAGCAGGGTCACCCTTAATCATGAGCCTGAGGTTGCTACCAGGGCATGTAAAATAAATGGGACTGGGCTGTTGGGTTTTTTTCTTCTTCCTAGCTTAGTACCACTAAGCAGATGGCAGGTTCAACTGTTTCCAATCAGTTGCTGGCACATAAAATAGCTTTGAGAACAAGACCATTTTTGCCGGTAGGAATTTACAGATTGTTGAATATTTTCAGTTCTGAAGCCACATCTGCCATTCTACTGTTTTAGAGGCAGTTTTACTTTGTGATTTACCGACACTTAAGCCAGGAAGTTTGTTGTAGCTATTGCAGTTTTCCTCTTTTTTTTTTTTTCTCTACCCCTCCCGCCATATTTCTTCACTACTGTGCTCTTTTACGCCGTTACCCACCTCTAGCACTTTTGAACTCAAGCTCATCAGCTTCCTGTTGCCACAGAACTGCCTCAGAGTTCTGCAGCTTTGCCTCTCCTGGCGTCTGCTCCTCAAAGTTACCGTCCTGTACAGACCTCTTTCCACCAAATTGTTAGCTGTGGGATAGTTGGATGGCCTCCAGGGACAACTGCTGGGTGAAGCGCTCAAATGCGACCCACGTCTTGTGTTAGTTACACCAGAAAAAATGCGTACGCTAGGACAAACCGTAACTGGCTACAGAGGCACCACTCAAGGGATCTCTGTCACTCCTAGTTTTCAGCTCATATATTTTCATCTCTTGCCTTCCAGACATGCAGCCTGACTCAGCTCTAGTAAGTCCTATATATTTCCATAGTGGAGATAACTCTCTATTCCCTCTCAGTCCTCCTAAAGCTGAAAACCAAAGTACCCTGCTGCTCCCTTTCTGTTTTAAGGCAACCGATGTGTTAAAAGCACTTTTTGTCGGCAGCAAAGCAGCTGTACCCTTGATCCCGTTGCTGCTGCCGCAGTGCTGGGCTGAATTAGACATCGCTTATCGGAGAGCGAACCCGGCGCCGACAGCATCCGTCTCTGCTGCCTCTGCAGTGCCAGGAATTTTAACGTTTCCAATGACTTGCTGCGAGTCGTGCTGGCAGTCCGTGTACAGGAGATGTAGTCACCAAGAACGCGTGGCGTACTGGTCTTTTTGCTCCAAGAGAGATAGCGGCCAATAAAGTTATAAAAAGTAACTGGGAATGACTTTGTGGTAAATATCCTCAATGTTAGGGCCTCGAGCAGCATGTTTCAGCTGATACCTGGCTGGTGTAATGTGCTTTTGTGGTGGGGTTAGGGAGCACCCCAGCAGCTGCACCTCTTCCACCGGGCGAGAGGATGGGTGAGGGCTGGAGGCAGCGCCCGGTGATGCCAACGAAACTCCATTCGTGTGGGCGCGCTTACGCTCAGCTGCAGGGGGGTGAATTTGGCCTGGCAATGCCTAAATCCTACATATTCATCAGTACTCAATCATAGCAAAATTTAGGAGACATCTGTATTTCTTGCACATGACAAAAGGAAGATATACTGCTGTAATATTAAGATTAAGTATAGCTCTTTCTCTTCTTTGACAGTCATAACGCAACTCTTGAGATGTCATATATCTCTCCCTAATGAAGTGTCAAAAATATTTACCTTCAGGACAAATTACAAAAAATAGCAAACATCCTTACTCTGTATTAAAGAAGTTGCTACATTAATGTCAGCAGCTCACAAGCTCTCTCTGGCGGTCCTGCAAAGCTGAACGTTGCACTGTGTCGTTAGGTTTGATCAAAGCATAAATAGTGGTGAAAAGGGGGGAAATAGAGACGACAAAGGTAAAATACTTGAATTGAAATCTGATGATTTTTCCGAGTTCCTCAGGCTGTTTTGCACCTGGCTTTGCTCATCCGCGTGTAGATGGTTTCTGGGATGGAAATAGCCTGAACTGTAATGATATCGAGGCCACTGATTTCTCTGGAGTGCCACCGAGTTCTCAAAAGTTCTGAAAATTAACTAGCTTTGGGCATCTGAATGGCAGGATTTTAGAGGCTGCATGCTTAAAATTTCAAAATGCCTCTTCCACTGGAGTTTCTTGCATTAAACTCAACGTCAAGACTTATTGTACCGTTACGTCTAAGCAACTACACTAGGGCGACGATTGTTCAGAAAGGCTGACTCTGTTTAATGTCTGTGCCTGCAATATTGATACCCAAATTTGGATCCAAATTTTGTTTGTCCTTAGTTGCACACAGATACAAGTGTGAAATACTGAAGGTGAGATTGATGTCTGTTGTTACTGAAATAAACTTACTATTAAAAGTCGTATCTTTCTATTGAAATAAAATTTCTTAATATTAAAAAAATGATAGGCTTATGGCCCAGCTGAACAAGTCTAATGAATCCATTTTAACAAAGAAATTGGCTTTTTATCGAACGGCTGCAGTGCTCGTCTCGCAGGGCACCTCCAGGGAACCTTTGGCAGTTAGCCGGGCAGTCGCTGTAAATCCTCGCTACGGTGAAGACCCCAAAGGAGCCAGATCAGATAGTGCTCTGCTACCTGTGCCTACGTGCCTTGTGCCAAAACACATGCTGTGTTGGGGTTACGGGGCGTGGGGTTTTTCCCCCAGCTCCATTTACCAACGTGCAAAGCTGAGTCTGGATAAGCCAGTGGCTTTTGCCGACATAGATCTCTTGTATGTTGTTCATGGCTTTAAACTGGGCTATGTTGTACAGCCTGCACTTGCCTGCTCTTAGATGCACGTACACAGTGATTTGTGAGGTATGAGGCAAAGCAGCGATTATTTTTAAAAGTTACCTGCTCTGCATCACCATGAAATCATTTCCGAAGAGGTTTCCTTTTAGTCTCTCGAGCAATGTGTAGGTGGTCTTCTGGATGGGTGGCACCAGATGTTATCCCCTGCTACTACAGGCAGAGGCTTCCTGATCTCTTTTTTGAGTACATGGAGGATGTAAAGCTCTCCTAGAACACATAGGCAAAATTCATCTGAAAAGCACCGAGAGAAGCTACTTTGAATGCTGCTCTAACCTACAGTTTGCATATTTTCAAGGATGTTTTATTTCTGTTATCATGCCAGCTTTAAATGTTTCTTTAGTGAGAGTAATTTCAGTAGTAATAGTAATCAGGTGGAATCGTTTAGTTGTAATTTTAAGATTTCCTTTGCATTTGGTTAAGAACAGGTACTTGAAGTGAAATACTTGATTTTCAGATGTGCCCAGGCAGGGGCTGAGGGGTCTCTGAGGTGAGGCTGGTGCTGTCCTGGGTGGGCCGGGCACAAGTGGTTCCAACAGCCCCATGGCCAGGCGCAGCTGAGGCGATGTTTTAATTTTTGTCTTTGTTTCTTATCATCCAAATCTGTTTCATATGGCAGTAAATGAAATCAATTTTCCTCAAGTTTTTTTCCTCAAAAACAAAAAAATCACTTGTTTTGCCTGTGACAGCGATTGATAAGTAAGCTCCCTGTCTCACCTCAAGCTGTGAGCTTTTTTGTCTTATTTTCTCCCCTGCCGTGTTGAGGAGGGGGGTGAGAGCAGCTGGGTGGGCCTCGGGCGGCTGGCCAAGATCAACCCACCACAACGCACTAATTTGAGAATACCTCAGATGAAACCGCGGTGGGAGTAAGAGTCCGGTAAGGTCACTGAAGTCGCTGCGGTTGCTGGAGCAATGAATGTAACCTGTTCCGTAATTCAGGCATTTATGCACTTCTTAAAAGGGCTGACTTGAGCGCGGTGCTGAGCACTGACATTTGTCTCTCAAATAGCGATGACTGCTGGCACTTGCGTATCAACCTGATTTTTAGGTACAGCCGCTTCCCTGTGCCGTGTAGCATGCCTTCAGATTTATTTGTTCCTTCAGCAATTTACTTGTCAAAAGGAAAGTCAAAAATGAGCCTAGTCCTGAAAATCCACCTGTCAAGCTCCTGTCTGCTGGCTCCGTGATGTTTTGGGGCTGTAGTTACCCACGCCAGTTGGGTAGCAGGAGTGCTCTGGAAAAGCTCACCGATAGCTTTACCTTTACTGATGGATGGAAAGGGGTGAATTCCAGAAAGCTTTTAACGTGCCCCATCTTTCCTAAAAATGCTAATAAAGGGGTTTGAGATCACCCAAGAGGCAGTAATCTTGATTTTAAAAGCCTTACAAAAAGCTACAGAACTAGAGAACAAAAGCACTTTAACACATTTTCTATTTACGCTTTTCGCAGCCAAGCCAGATAAAGCTTTGTCAATTTAGAGGAAAACAAAACATTTACAAAGGACCATTTTAAACAATTCCATCTCCATGATGAGTGTCAGCCAGGGTCATTGAGGGAGCTCATCTTTTGGGCACATTGGTGTGCTATGTGAAACTCATTTGCTACCTCTAGCTAACCCGGCCCAGATATTATTTCTTAAGCGCTGTATAGTTCTATCTGTTCCATCTGGTCTTATAGCAGCCGGAGTAGCATGGAAGGAATGTCCAGTTTTGAGTACCTGGATCATTTGTCTGGCACGGGTATCTCTTGATGGTGCCCAGTGCAATCCCTGTGCTGCGTGGACTCGCTTGCTGTGTCTCCTCACTGGTATTCCCTGAAAATTATCAGGAAATGAAGACAAAACAGGAGTTAGTAAAAGTTTCCACCTTACAGAACTCGTTCACTGCTGGTGAGGAAACAATTAATGATGATTAACAGCCGTCTATTGAAGGCTTAACGACCTTGCACTGATAATGCTTTTTTAGATGGCAGTGGCATATCATGCTAAACAAGCCTTCACACTGCCATTAAACCGTGACCAGAGTGTGGTTACCCTTACTGGTTTTAAGTCATAGCAAAGTATGGATTTTACACAGACCTGCACCTTTTTGAAGTTAAGGGTGTTTTTTCTCCAACATGAGGTGAAGCCACAGGCTTAAGAAGTTGTGCCAATATTTCGATAAAAGCCTGCTAATAGATGCCGAAGTGTCCCAGATGCTGAGGCAGTGCCCAAGCCTAATGAGTGGGCAAACGTACAGGTGGTAATTAGCTACCATCTTGCTGACCCCTTCCTAGACGCAGCACGTGAAAGCATTCTAAAGGTCCTCAGAAACACTCCCGCCTGACTGCGGGCACTGCCTTTTGAACAGGAGCATGGTTTGTACGAAGGAGTAGGTCTGGAGAGGCCGGAACGGGGCCATGCGGGGTTGTCGGGCACAGGGAGGTGAAATAACAGCTCCCGGGGCTGCCTGACGGACAGCAGGGCTGCGTCCTGCTTCTGCGGCAGTTCAGCAGTGGGAGCACGCCAGGGCAGCCATGTGTCCTACCCGGCCTCTGGACATCAGGTCCGTTGTGCAGCATTGCAGGAATGCCACTCAGTCCTTTTTTTTTTTTTTTTTTTTCCCATTTTTTCATTAATAATTACTCCAAAAATAGGCGTGCTCAATCAATGAGGGTGCAGAATGTCGCTAAGAAGGAGGAGGACATTCTTGTTGTGTAAGTTTGTGAATGCGTTGCTGGAGTTTTTTTTCTTTGGTATTTAATATTTGTCAACAAGAATTTAGCAGTGGAGGTTTCTCAGAATTAAGCTGTTCTTACCTGTTCAGTTTGTTGCAGACTTGTAAAGTCCATTTGTATTTTTCTTCTCTTTTTTTCTTTTTCCCTTTTTTTTTCTGGAGCAGTAGTGCCAACACAGGAGAAAGAAATTGCTGGAAAAGCAAAACTGTATGCAGCAAAGTTAAATGAACCATTTAAAGTAATAGCAATATCTGCTCTCCGGGATCTAATGTTTTAAATGTCAGAGCGGAAGAATGGGCTGGACCAATATGCAACTTTATTTATAAAGGACAAGGTTAATGATTCTTTGCATGCATATTTACTTTATTTGCCTTTGCTTGTTTTCTTTTTCCTATTAGGCTGATGATAAAGACACTGGGAATTACAGTGCCATGCAGTACAGACTCATCATTCCACCAATCAAGGATGGTAAAGAAGGTTTTGTGATTGAAGCTTACACAGGGCTAATAAAAACTGCTATGCTGTTCAAAAACATGAGAAGATCCTATTTCAAGTTTCAGGTCATTGCAACTGACAATTATGGAAAAGGACTGAGCAGCAAAGCAGAAGTACTTGTAAGTATGAGCCAGGCATTATCTTTATGGAATAACTCCTGAGGAAATTCACACACTACGTAAAGTTTAATTCCAGGCAGACCTATAGGAAGGCCATAAACTATGTGTACTTAATCTTTTTAAGTCACTGAAATAAAGCTGCCTTTTTTTGTTTTTTTTTTTTTATTTAACCAAAACCATTTATGAACATCTGAAACGTGTTCATGTTTCATGGCAGAGATACTGATCTCAGTTGCCACTCTAGACATGATGGTCAGTATTTTACTTATTCAATGAGCCGTTGTTAATGGTTCAATTTAGATTCTAATCGTTTTCATTAAACGTGGACCTAACTTATGTTCTGGGTCTTCTGGGCTCAGGTGGCAGCAAAAAAAGTGCTGGTTTTGTGCATTACAAGTATAAAGCAGGTCACATCTGCGTGGTCGGACACAAGCATTTACAGGTCGTCTCCACCTATTCGCTAAGCCAGGAAGGTGCAGCTCCCGTACCAAAGCGGTGAAGCGGGGTTAGCATGGCGTTAAACCCCCATTAATACTGAAAGGTTGCTAACTCGGGCTGTACTCTGTATTAACGTGAGTGCGTAGCTTCTGGGTCGGGGTTAGATCTGGTGTGTCTGGCTTGCAGTGCAGGCAAATAGCTGAGCAAACAGTCTCTGGAAGCTAGAAGTCAGTTGACTTACTGGGGAGAGCCAAGGCTGCCATGGCTTAGTTGCTCGTGTCTGTAAGGGAGACGCGAGGAATAGTTTTGGGCTGAGACACTAAGTTTTCGGGGAAGCAACGTGTCAAAAATGGCACCAGCTTTAGGCCTTGAACTCATGTTTTTGTGCTGAGTAAAGGACGCTGACTTAGTCCAGTCACAGAAACCATCAAAGCTAAATTTCTTTAAAGCCCATATAACTTGATGGATTGGATTAATATTAGCATAATGTCGTGGGGATGAAGTGCATTATCTAGTTCATGGGAACACTGTCAAATGATACAGATGATAGCCATAATACTTGGTATATTGAGTTATGCAGGAATTCGGCAAATAAACATAATGTATGATGTCCTCACGCTTGACCTCCCAAACTGATAGGGCATTCTCATGCAATTTATGCTGTAATAGTATATTAAAATATAGCCAGAAGGTATCGACATTAAAATTAGAAAGTGAAGTATGTCTCATTAATTTATAGAGGCATCTTTAGGTTGTCTGAGTGAGCGATGAGCATTCTGGTACAGTGTTTTTGAGCAAGGCGTGAAAGCTTAGGGCGGCTGTAGATACAATTACAGACTGACGCCATCCCACCATGAAGGTTTGGGTTTGCACTGAGCATGATCCGTACGTGAAGATCCTTTCTAACTAGACTAAGCTGTTCCTGGGCTTCATGATTTGAACAGAATTGATCCTGCTCTCACTGCGGCGTCAGGTGCTCAGATTGGGAGGTGTTAATTCCTTCCAGTACAAGCTCAAGATGTGCACAGAGACAAGGGAAATGAATTTAATTACTGGCGTGCAAAAGAGCGTGGTGTGGGGGAAGATGTAGGGGACAGTCCATGTGACATCTGTGGATCTGCAGTTTGGTTCCATCTGAGGGAATTTCCCTTTTTAGCCTCTCTGAGGCAAAAGAAAGAAATAAGAAATTACATTTTAAAATATGTTCGCTGCAAGTAAGCACTTAAAAGGTACTAAGTAAGTGTGGATAGTGAATATTCACTATGATACCATCAAATGTTTGTTGGGGCTTGGGGGGTCCCAAGGCCCCTTCCTCATTCAGCTCCCAGCATAAGCTACTCCCAGGAATCCATTGATGCCGTATAATGATCGAGACCGAGTGTGGGCTCTGCCTTGCTTGATTTAAAAATTGGAATGTGCCTCGTGAATGAAGCATGGGATCAAGGGGATATCGCTCACGGGCTAGTGGTTATCAACAATTATATGTTTTCCCTGCCTCTGCTGAAAACTTCCAGTTTGTTGTGCTGCTTATTTAACTCAACCTGGAACTTTCCTAGTTCTCTGCAACGTATTCTTCAGATACTTACGGACATGAGACTTCTGAACATGCTGACTTCCCGCCCTGTAATTTAGGCTGGTGCCTGCTATTTAGCATCATAGGACCTGGCTGTATTTCTGCTCAGTAGACTGGAAGTAGCAAAAGCTTTCTAGGGAACGGTGGGTCAGATGATCCCTGGTGACTGTACCCCAAAAAGCTTCTAGAGAGCGGTGACAGTGGTGCCTCAGGAAGTGCCTTTGCTTTCCCACACCTTCCACCTCTGCTCCCAGCATGCTTCCGTCTCTCCTCGAGTGGAAGGGAACAGTTTCTCCCCACAGCTTTTCTTACGATGTAGTTAAATTGGACTTAGTTCCTCAACTTAATGCTATTTTTAATAATTGAAAACTGAAAGCCTTTACAAAGCCTTGCATAGCAAGCAAGTTAATGTTACTGTGGAAACCTTAACTGTTTCTTGATTTTTGCTCAACACCCTTGTTTTATTATAGCTGGTCATGAATGTGTGTTTGTTTATACTTTTGTATATGAACAGTAGTCGTAACTGTGATTCCTTGAATATCAAAAGAACTATTCCTTTTTTTAAGTGTTGCATTTATGCAATACTCGGTACGTAGGTGCACAGTGGTTGCTTCAATTGGCTGGTGTAGTTAATTCTATTAAACTGTTCATTGCCTTAAGAGTTCCCTTCAATGATCTTAGTCTAAAATTTATTGTGAGTTCATAATAATTCTGTTTTTCTTACACAGAAGTCTGTACGTGCTGATCAGTGCAGCTGATGACATTTCAAGAACATTTAAATATTTAAAGTTGAATTAAGCTTCAAAGGTGGTGAATCAGCGTTTGATGTGAAAGTATATTATGGCTTGTCTGCTGAAGTGCTTACAGGGCTCAGACTTCTCTTTTGAAAATCAGGGGTTGGTTTTTTTTCTTTTAGAACTGAATCAGCTAACTTTGATTTTTAAATTTCCTGGGTTTAACGTTGTCCTACTTTTCCAAATTTACCTCCAGAACCCTCTATAGGGAGTATAGGTCTGGAGTAGAACATTTGCTGTCATGCCTATATGGACAAGAGTCACGTTTTAAGAAATGTTTTATTTTCTCCACCAGCATGGGAAGTAACTGTTCCTTTCACAACCTATAGGGGAGGTTGGGTGTGCGGGTCAAGAGAACTATCACAAAATGCAGAAATATTTAAAAGGGAGGAAAAAGCGTGCAATCATTTTACTGGAAGGCAGCCTTTTCTTGAGATAAAAATAGCTCGAAGAGACTAGATCAGGAGATGCGAAACAGAGTTTGCCAGTTCTGCTGAATCTGATGCATGCGTGTAGTCCCTTCTGCACACTGACCACCCAACCTGTGGCTGAGAAACAGAAGAGTTGTGTTGCTGTGGTAGTAGAAAATGCTAATGTGAGAGATTTGTTCTGAGGTCAGGTGGTTCTTTTCTGGAATCCTGGGGTTTGTTTTTTGTAGGTTTTTTTTTTTCTAAACAAAGCACACAAGTATTGAGTGTATTAATGAGGCATTTTTCATGTCCTGTCCTTTTAAGTAAAAGTGCAATTGTCAAATGCATACGGTTATGCACCAGTTATGCCATATAGAAGGAGAAGCCAAAAAACATTGGAAATTAAAATAACTTTAACACTGATGACTTCAAAATAGATGAACGATTTCCTTTGTGATTTTCAAACAAAGTGTCATTGATTTAGTTGAATTAATCTGGTATTTGCATTTACTTTGGTGCAAACTGCATATTTCCAAGGTTGGATTTTCTGCTCTTAAGTGATTTTGAATATGGCACGTGGGAGATCCATGAATCTGTAAGTAAAGTCTAAACTACGAAGAACAGGTTTCGTAGTCCCTCCCTTAAAAATGTGTAATGGTGATGCAGTCCTGCAATTACGGTTCTAGTTAAATCTTTGCCTGCTGTTTATTGGTTTTGGCTGCCGAGCAAAGCAAGATTTCCCAGCTCTCTTACTTGGAATTAAAAAGAAGATAAATCCATACATCAGGGCATGGCTATGAAGGCAGGGAAGTAATTATCCCGTTCTTTTTGTATAGGGAGGATGTGACGCATGGGACTGCCAACTGAATGTCACTCTCTTGTTTCCAGGTGTCTGTGGTCAATCAGTTGGATATGCAAGTCATCGTCTCTAATGTTCCTCCCACCCTTGTGGAACAAAACAAAGATCAACTCATAAGGTAATAAATTTATTTACTCTACAAATATCAGTTAATTCACTGGTTTTGTGTTTAGATTCAGCTAAAGGGAGTGCTCCCTTTATGCCATTATCTACTTTTTTGTCAAAAGACTTGAAAATGAGCAAGCGGGTGTTTTGACGGGGAGCGCAACTGCCTGAGTGACAGCCCCCCAAATCCACATTTTGCCCTTCCTCTGGAGAAGGCAGAGGTACAGCACTTCTTTGCTTGCGCATTTGCCCACTTTGCAGGCTCAAGCTAGGTTCAGAGCTGCCCCTGATACAGACCATAGCGGAGCCTCCAAACACTGAGCGCAGAACCTGCATCTGTCAAAATCCGGGGTCTAAAACGAATAAAGTGCCTCTCCAAAAGGTTGAGGCAGTGTGTCTCAGTGAGCTGTATTGCTTCACTATGATTTTATTTGGGTGATGTAGCTGTAAGGGAAAGCAGAATTTAGAAAATTTATACTGGTACAATTAATACCACTAACATCACTACATAAAACTTTAATGGCAAAAAAATTGGTAACAGGGTGTCATTATTCAGGCCTCGCAGGTATAAAATGTTGTGATGAGGGGACGCGTAATTGGAAACATTAATGCTTTGCAATAAAAGTGAAGTATTTTATCATACTAGAAGCCAGTTAAAATCTTATTGATAAAATATGTTTTAATAGCGCTCATATACCACAACATCATCAGCTTCCAGGAGTCAGGTTTTCACTTTTAGCTTCTTTTTGTAAGACAAAGGCAATTTTCGATATTTTGTGTCATTGGGCATATAACCATGAATTAGACAATATGGGAATACTATAGGAAATAGTTTAAAAACAATCTTTGTACTCTTCTGTCACTTCAGTCAGCGATGAATGGCAGTTCTCAGATTTCAGCGGCTCTGTTCTGTCCTGACTGTTGTCATACCTTTACTTCTCCACGGCAGCCAAAATACATTAGGGTTGATGATATAATCACTCATTGAAACAGAAGTGTGTTGTCTTTAAATGGCTCATGTCTTCACTGGGCTAGGGAAAAATATCGACGGATTTGCTTTTGGAGATTTAGGACATGCTCCCCTTTTCTCTCTCCGTTTTGAGCCGCGCGTAAGTTAGCTCTGATAGATTCTAATGTCAGAAACGTTAATTAAAGTTGTTCAGGCAATAGTCGGTATTCGCAGGGACGCCATTTCCTAGGGCTAAGAATAATAGAGGAGTCTGCTTGCTTCACACTTAATATCTAGCTTTCCAAAAGTGTCAGGTGTTGGTGTTGGCTGGAGAGGCGAAGAAGAATATATCTTTTAGTGACAGTAATAGGAAAGTTTACTTCTGCGTTGCTAAGCCTTCAAGTTCACCTCAGCATGCTGGACTGTGCAAACTTTTCTTCACCCAGTAACATGTAGCCTTCTTCAGCTTCTGTTTTCTTCAGTGGAGAAGACGAACACGTGTTCTGTACCATGTGTTTCTATGTGACATGGTGTAGATCTCATCTTAAATTGGACTTAGGCTGTGTTTGAGATCCTCCTGGTTTTGGATTGTCCTGGAGCCAAAGGAGCCACCAGCAAAATACAGACGGGCTCTTGCAGAAAGGGGTTTGAAAACAGGGTGGAACAAGCCTGGCTTGAATGAAGAGTGCCAACCGCGTGCCACACGTGTTGTGGGACTGCGAGCGTGACTGCTGCGGCGCGTGGCATGGCAAGAACAGTAAGAGCAGATAGCGTCTCGCGCTTTCACCGTCCCTGCAAAAATCCCCTTCTGCAAACGCTGGAGCAGCTTGTTCCCAGCTCCCAGCAGGTCTCAGCAGCGTTCAGGGCCTCAGCAATAGATTGTACTGTAACCATACCCTCACTCCTCGGGAGCCCAGAGGAATAGCTGGCATATCCTGCCGCAGTCTTGGCAAACGGCCC
The DNA here is from genome assembly GCF_964289735.1 of Phaethon aethereus. NCBI lineage: Eukaryota > Metazoa > Chordata > Aves > Phaethontiformes > Phaethontidae > Phaethon > Phaethon aethereus. Next base: position 2,484,179 of record NC_138583.1, on the reverse strand, counting down.
AGAGCCATGTTCCTCGGTCTCCGTGCTCCAGAAAAACTCTTTTTTCTGACAGGTTGGAGTCTTTTAAAACTTGTTTTGCGCGGTTCTGGCCCTTGTGCATAGAAGCCTCTGACAGATGTGTAAATGTTTCACAGCGAATGAAGCTTTTGAATGAGCATAGAAATAAAAAAACATGGCCAGGTTTTGAATTCTCACAATGAGCTTGGGAAGACTTTTACCTTCACGAACACCCTGAGGCCAGCAAAGTGAGTATAGCGTAAGAATTTGACTTCTAAGGATAGGCTTTCAAGGACAACCTTTCCAAGGAGAGATTGCATTAGCTTGTTTTAAAATTGTCACATCCTTTATTGAATATATTTGCAGAGAGTAAAAGTCTCAGAAATAAATTTTACATATTTGTCCTTTTCTGATTCACCTAGAAATGTATTTATTTCATTGCCATCTTCAAATTTCTTGTGTTTTCTTCCTAAAGTTTTAAGGAATGCTATCTCCCTGTTTTTATAAAGGCTCTAGTAAGTCATGCAGGACATTAAAATAATAGGAATTTGTGAATTTTCATGCACTGTATGAAAGATATAACCACAGGCAAAGGGAAACCAAGTAATTTGGAGACCTTTTCAGGCTGAAGTATTTTTGCCCTAAGAGGTTTCTGAGCCACTTTGAATAATGCACTAATTTATAAAATTAGAACACTTTGTATAATTCATTAACAGATAGAAAGACTATATCATTAACTACATTAGTCACTGCAGACGTTATGCGGCTCTTTCTACTCTTTTTTTGGCACTGGAGTGATAGTAAATATTAATCTGTGAAAATACAACATTTAACCACCAATTGCAATACTCGGTGATGGGGAATGTCGAGGAAGTGGGTAGTTGGGCCATTTTTGAAATCACAGTGATTTTTCACAATAAAATAAATAGCGATTTAAACAACTCTGGAGAACAAGTTATGACAGATTCTCCCCAGCTGCCTGTAATTTTCACTAGAGAGTGGATATTAAGTATTAAGAAATATATAATTCAGTTCTTTCCCACTGAAAGGGCTTACTCAGCATAGCCCTGAGATGCCTGTTGGTTAATGGTCCCAATAAAAGAAGCATACCGCAGGAGAAAAGGCTTAAAATTTCGCTATCTACTTGGCTTAGGCGTTTGGGCTTTTTGAGGGATACAACGGGCATGTCTTCAGCTGACGTTTCTGCTAGTGTCGTGTTCCTTTGCAGTCGTTCAGTAAGCACCTCGGGTTTCGTCCAGCTGCTTTAATTTCATCCACAAGCTTTTCATATCCTCTGGACTGCATATCAACGTCAGATTTGCCATTTCTCTCACCCACTTTAATTATGTCTGTTCTGATAGGTCCATTTATGTCTGCTACAGAAGATGACAGAGAAAATGGAGTGAGGCCTAGGGAAAATTCAGTGTGTGTTCCTCTCCTTCAGAAAGCTTGGTGACGGCAGACAACAGTGTTCTTTAAATATGGCAGTGCTTGTGAGTGCTTACTTGTTGGGCAAGGAGCAGCATTTCAGCTAGCCAACGTCATGCTCAGAGCACCTAGTTCTTTGCTTCTCACGTGACTGCAGCTCACACCTCTAGCTAAAATCAGATACTCCACATTACCACGAGAGACCTGTGTTTCATCCCATGGATAATAGAAATGTCTTGTGAATTAAATTCCTTTGAACACGCTTCTATAGATGGCAAGTCATTTTCTCTGAAGCGGAATAATGGAGTGGCTCAAAATGAGCGCTTCGATGAAATACTCCATAGGCAGTCCTCTTGAAAAGGCAGTTTTAAACCCTACAAAATTGAGGTAATATGCTCAGGGAACTCTTTGTTTTCCTGAACAAAGCTAGCCAAAACCATTTGGGCATTATTTTCAATGTTAATATTAACCTTTTCTGCATTGTGTGTGCTTTCTGAGCCGATCAGGTGATTAAAGAAAACACATTTAGCTGCACTTGAACTGCTCTGCATTTGTTGAATTATGATATGAGGATTGTCTCCTCGCTTTCAAAAATCATATGAGGTGTCCCATGTTCTTCTTTCCTCCCTGTAGCGAAGAGCGAGCCTGGAAAGGACGGAGTTTCTTTTCCGTCCGTAGAAAGAAAATCTCTTAGTGGTGGTGTAGGAATCTTTCATGGGAAGAGCGGGTCTGATGGAATGACCTCATACTGCTACTAAATGTGCATAGATACAACACTAGGAAATTGCTTTATTATTTAATAATAAATTATGTAATAAGTATAAATTTTTAAACACTGAAATCTTGACTCCCCACATCAAGAATTTTCTGTAGTCTCCTGTATTTTCAGTGTGGTCTTGGTGGTGATTTCCTTTTTTAATATTTTGACTAGGTGTGCGTCGTGGGCTTTTGAGCCTGCCTTCTCTCTGCATTGCTCTAGCTTTTTTTGCTTTCCTGGGCTGAGGAATTTAGGTGCGTGCAGCCTCCCGGCCAGACCCTCCTCTGGAAGCGGAATCCAGGTGCAGATGTTCCTGGGTAGCAACTATATCTGTCTTGGGGATGTTCATGTGTATTGTGTGTATCTTAATAGAGATTATTTCCCTTCTTTTCAAGACAAAATTACTGGAAATAGCACTTGTGATAATTCCAGGGAACTTCTCTTCATATGTATTTTGGATTGTGTAGTCTGCAATCCTTTAATACCTTAAGGCTTATAAAAGAAAGGAGCAGTTCTATAATTAAAGAAATTCTGCACTCAAACCTCGAATGCAATGCAGAAGTGACCAGGCAGTTTTTTTAGCAGAAAATCCAAATGTTAAATCAAGTGCTGAACCTTGGAGATGTACCAAGCGAATGTCTCGGAATACAAACGTTCAGCCTGCTAACTTAATAGTTTGCATATATAAAGTTGACTGCCATCGTTTCTCAAAGGAGTGACTGCTCCGCTTTGCTGCATAGAGACTGTGGTCGGCTTAAAAGAAATGTCATCATATATACTATAGCAATATATATTGCTATAAATTATATATCATACATAACATGCACATTGTACATCATATGTATTTTTATATATAATCATAGTATAGGAGATAATATATTTTATATGCAGGAGCTGGAACTCAGAGTCCTCTTTTTAGAGAAATGTTTCAGAGCATGGATGATTTCCCTTCAGTTGTGTTTTGCCATTGACAGTATAGCAAATGGTGTTTTCTAATCTCGGGTGCAGAAGCCAGTCGGTGGCATTGAAAAGGGACAGCTGACATGAGTGCTTTACGTGGCACTTGTGTATATTGTTGTATTTTATTTCTTAGTTCCCGCTTTCGTTTTTGTTAGAATGTCGGTACGTTCGGTAGTTGAGAGGATGAGTGGGTGCCTCTGGAATGTGTATGGCTGTGTATAATGAAATCGGATGTTATGAGGCACGTCACTGGGTTTCCAGCGTTCCTGGTACCTTCAGTAAAGCCAGACACAACTCCCCCTCGGATGGGCTGCCTTAGAGGTGCTTGTTTGGAAATGCAGTGCCTCTGAAAGCACTCTTGACTGTATTAAAATATTCAACCTTAGTGCATCAGTACTTTTTTCCTCTCCTCAGTCCATGAATGAAAATGAAAATGAATGAAAATGAGCGTGTCTCTTCTGCTGGACGTAGCTGCAGTACGTAGATCACTCAAGACTCGTTAGTTCTCCCATAGCAGAAGTACCATTCCGTTGCTTGCTTTATGATTTTCTGCCATGTAATTACTGAATTAAGCTTAATTACAGGTGACTGGGGTGGTGGCACTGAACGTGCCATTAAGCACTCTCCACAGCTAGCCCTTACTTTCCTCCCCGTTGTTAAATGTTCGTTAGCCACAGGTACTGCTGTAGCTGCCTTGTTCTTTGCCTCGGTGCTCTCTGACACTGTTACATGGGTCCCTTTTGCCCCTGGCCCTTCAGTCCACTTCCCCTCTGCCTCTTTCCCTTTCACTTCTTAGCACTGCGTTGTTTCATTCTAAATTCAATTGCAAGATTAGCAAATAAATAAGAATGAGATTAGAGGGACATTTCCCACCAACTGGCCGCATCGTATTTCATATCCACCTTACATTTGGCTTTGCTTGGAGAATGCATGTCCTGTAGTTCTCGCTTTGCACAGTATTTAACAGAGCCCATTCCCTTTCTTAGCTGGTCTTAGCCTCCCTCTGCCGTAATCAGGATGATTAATAACATTAGACTACCTTTATTAAGTTAGGTAATAGACACCAAAGCTTTTTCAGCTCCAGCTTTTCCACTGGCTACTTCCACTGCCAGCTGGGAAGCACTGGTTCAGCGATCTCCTCCTCCCCCCTCCTCTCAATAATACCGAATGTTGTTCTGCTAATGTATTTTCTCTGAAGGACAATAATGCAGTGTGTGGCTTCTCAGATAAAGCCGTAAACTTCTGCTTTATTCTGAAATTGCTTACTATGGCAGTAAAAACCCTTTTGTGCTGAGATCTGAAGATAGTCTTCTGGGTCAAAGTCAAGATGTCTCTGTCCATTACTCTTTGGGTGAGTGTAGCGTAATGTTCCTTCTACGACGGGGAAAAATGATACTGAAATAAAAAGTTGGGAGTGCGTGTAGGTTTTCTGGAGGACAGGATTGGACATGATGAGCACAAAAAGAAGAAAAGAAACTTTAGCAATATGTAAGAAAGCAAATTTCCTTTATGGTGTGCAATCCCAATATGCTTTTATAGGATTAGGGTAAGTATGTATAACCACATTGTCTCTGGGTTGTTTTCTAAATAATTTAGATGCTATTATATGCAGAGTAAATGGGCTCCGTGGTGCTCCTTCTTGCTAGATACATGCCTTGTGTGTGACATAAAAGGAGAAATAACCTCTGTCAAAAGGCTATTTTATAAAGAAGGAATGGTCGTAGGCTTGAACTAGACTCCACTTCTGGCTTTTTTATTCTACATTACAGCACAAAGCAGGCAGACTTAGCTGACGAGGAAGAGTTTCTTGAGTTGTGCTGGCAGCTCCAAAGCAGCTCGGCGCCTCTCCAGAGGCCACAAAAATAGCATTAACCTTCCTTGTGCTGTACGTATGTTGTAATAAGGCATCTGGGAGCAGGCAGCTGCAGCCCAAATGCATCGCCCCCAAAGCTATCGCTAAGTGCACAGGAAGGGCCGGAATTGGTCCTTACCTATTTGTGAAAGTACAGTTGAAAATCCAGCAGTTCAGTTGTCAATTATTAACCTTGCAAAAACGCAACACAGCCAGAATTCGGCTGAAGTTGAGCAAAATTTGAGAGCATGTACTCGGGTTAAATGAAACATCTGAAAAGTCTGTATTGATGTGTACTGGCAGAGCTGGATGCCTTGTTGTGAAATTTGCTTACATTTTCAAATACCTAGAATGTAAATTCATTATTATTACTACGTTATTTTGGGGACCTAGGATTTTCAGTGGAGGGGCCAAAAGTTATGCAGGATATCTAGTCTTCAACACCTGTAGCTCCAAGTCTATGCTACCAGTTATTTCAGAGTCCTGAAAGAAAGTATGGATTTTTTTTTTTTTTTTTTTTTCTTAAAATATTTTTATGTGCTTCAGAAACACAGCAGGCTATCGAATTACTAGAGAATCAAAACATTTTTTTCCCCATAGAATTTCCTGCTAAGAAAATTGTGCAGTAATTAAATCCAGGTACTGGTGAGCATCTAAAATGTTCTGCAAATCGAGTTGTTTCTTTTGTTTGTGTGCTGGTTCAGAGGATATGCACGCAACGTAGCAGTTCGGCTTGAGGGTATAAAACTATTGGAACATTGTGGTGCTCTTTCAGGCCATGTCGTGCATCTCCGCCAGGGACAACAGAGGGTCATTAAACCTTGCTGCTGACTTACCAAGTCTTACGCGATGACCGCTAGTCTAGTTGAGTTGCCGTTGCTGCTGGGCTCCCATGCAGCTGCTTCCATAGCTCGTATTTTGAGGCGAGTTCTCTCACTCGTATGGACTTTCACATTAGTTTCCAAAGAAGCTTCCGAGTGGTCCTTTGCACCTTTCCCAGTAGCAGGATCTCTCCCATGCTGGGGCGTGCATCTGGCATGCCGGTTGCCTGCAGCTGTGGGGAAGAAGCAGCACGATGCTGCGATGCCAGGGCATGCCCCTTAATTTAGGCCTGTGCCCAGCAGGGTCTTCTCGGCCTGTAAGGGGGTGCAGCACCCTCAGCCCTGCCGTGCGGCATGATGCCTCAGGGGTGCGTATCAGCTCACGGACGTAGCGCCGAGTGCGGCCCAGAAGTGTGGTGCCTTATCCCAGATGGTGGGTTTTGGTCTGCTGGTTTCAGAAGTGCTCTGGGAAGCAGAATGCCACCAGCTGAGCGACAGCTCAACAAACCAACATACCTGTATTTTTTTTTGCCTTTCCATTTCTTTTGCATCTAAGGTGAAGAAAAATCACCTCTGAGTTTTTAGCGTATATCAGGGCCACATTATGACCTCAGTGACAGTGAAAATCCTCTTGTCCTTCATTTCATTTCACTGGTGTCGCTGATGGGAAGTGGGAAAGCGATGGCAATGAAGCTGCGCTGGGAGGCATTTCTGCTCGTTACGTCTGCAGAGCTACATGGGGTTAGAGCAGTAGGAAAGTCTGGTCGCCTGTTGCTGGTTCTGCCTCTCACCACACCACTGTTGGGAGGATGGTAATTAACCCTCCTTGCATTAACAAGTGATAGACTAATTTTAAGCTAACTTTTGCCAATAAATGCAGCAGAACTGCAGATGCTGTCGTTACTTAAAGTATGCATTTAAAAAATTGGCTCTTGTGAGTAGTACAAGTAGGTGGCCACTTTCAGTAGAGTTTCAAAACACCACAGTGTTTTCAGCATCACGAGTTCAGCTGAGTGACTTTAAAAATAACTCTATGGGGAACTGCCCTATTTTTCAGTGCATTCTTTAATTGCTACTTTTTGGTCTTCAGTGCATTTTTATTATGTATTTCAACCTAAACATGCAATTTGTGTGTTTCAGATGAAATATTACTGTCATTCCCCTATGCTCTGTGGTGTTTCTTGCAATGTCAGTTAAAGCCAGCGGCTACAATGTTCTGATTTCTCATAGTCAGAAAGTAGTATGCTATTTGTTCTTCAATTTTAATCAAGTTTTAGACAAAGATATTCTCAAAGGCAATGAATTCCAGCAGAAGCCATGCCAGGAATTTCTGAGAAAAGGGAATGTTGTTACCAGTTCTGCTAAAAGCGACCCTACATTACAGCCTTCCAACCTTACAGGGCGTTTCTGCCTCGGGTTCTGTGCGAGGAAACAAAAGCGTCCCCCCCTGCAGCAACAGAAGATGATTGTATACTAATGAGGCAGGTGAATCTTTTACATACTTGGTCTGTCTGAATCCTTGTGCAAAACGCCGCTCTGAAGACAGTTACGGTTTCTTTTAGTCACTCACATTCGCGTAATATTGGGGGGGGGGGGTGTTATAGTAATCTGCATAACCCAGATCCGTTCTGTCAAGTTTTGCCTGGGAGAATTATTGTTGCTGAGGTGCCTGTGACAGGTTATCACCCTAGCTGCCAGAGAAGCGCGTGCCAGAAGCAGAGATGAGTAGAGTTTACTGTATCTGCGAACAACAGGAGTGCTTGTTTAGAGGACGCTAGTCAAGTAGCAATGTGTCAGACAATCTACTATTTTTGTTTTCCCTATAAAAATGGCTCTGCACTAAGGGTATATATTCACTGCTAAGCTAGGACCTGGGTCTGACAGACCTGGATTTTTCAAAATCTTATAGAAAAGCTTCTGTTTTCTTTCACACAAAGAGCAGAGAAACTGGATGGATAAATGTGGAGTCAGTGGTCTTGAAAAATTATGAGACAGTGATACTGCTTTGACAGCATTACTGCTCTTTCTTTGGAAATCTTGCGTCAGGAAAAAAACAACAGCAAAATGTAACCTCAGCAACAGCAAAGGATTTTGTTCAAAACAACAACTGACTTTAAGAAGTCATTGATGTCCTGTTTTGAGAGACTTGTCTTTGTCCACACCCTAGTGCATCCTTGATATATCAGGCAGCATGTTCCCTCTCGTTCCCTTGCTTTTGCCTCCTAACTCAGCTGTTGCTTTTTGATTCGATATTCCAATCACATCAATTAGCTCAGAAAATCTGGTGTTTTCCCGTAACTCATGGTTCTGATGAAGTGTTTAGACTTCCAGCTTCTCGCTTGTTTCTCCATGCTGCTTTGCCCTTGTATCCAGTATTGATGATATTTGCTTTTATGCCTTTGTTTATAAAACTCTCTGTGGGCTTTAACTGAACCCTTCTCAGTCCCAGTCTGGAAACCGCATCATGCCGTTAGCAAGTCTGTTGTGCAAAGACGCTCCTCCTGTTTTCTCCGAGACATATTCTGTCGCTGCCTAACAGCCGTGGTTAAAGCTCTTCTGACGGCACTCTCTAAGCAGCTTTCCATTTTCCTTCTGGCTCCATCCATTCTTGCCAGAGTTGGGGTCTCTACCATCTTGGCTGCCAGCCCCAGCTATGGTCTTGCTGGGAGTACCACTTCTCCCTGTGGCAAACAGAATTTGAAGGTCATCCAGCTGCGCTGCAACGCTTCTAAATGTTGGGTGCACAGTGCAGCCAATACAGAGCAGCAGTCTGCTACAGGCACACAGCAAATTTCATGGGGCCCACTGGAGTAGCAGATCAGACAAGGAGGAAGCAAAAGAATAAATTTTTTTTAAAACTTTATTAAGGTATTGTCCTTTCTAGAGCAGTTTATTAGAGCAGTAGTAAGTTATGCTTATAACTTCCCGTAAACTCTCCGTATCAGAGGTACGAGTGTGCTTGCTATCTGTGCAGAAACTTTTCAGGTCCTTTTCCTATCGGTTCTGTGCTTCTGCAGGCACGCTGAAGGCATTTCAACCTGGCACAGGCACGAGTACTTTTTCTTTGTTTGGAGGGACATTCTGCAAAAAGACATCCTCCCTTTGTCTTTTTGAATATTTTACAAATAGCTTCACACGTTAGCACTTCTCCCATAAACAGTTCTGCATGGAAAACTGTAGGAAAATATGAGATTTTGAATTTAGAACAAAGGCTTCCAAAAGTACATACTAAGATGTCTGCGGACAGTCGGTTGTCAAAAAAATTTTTTTTTTTTAAATTAATGAATATTCAGTAATAAAGAAAATGGGTCACGTGACAAGAATTAATAAAATGATCAGTAAATGTCATCTTCTCTAATAAATTTTAATTCCCCAGAATTGCGTTTTATGTCATGTATCGACACATGCGATTTATATACATATCTGCAGCATGTGCCATTCTCTGCTCTGGCGGCTTGTAATGAATCCTTCTCTTTGGAAAAAGAACAGATTTGTTTTGGTTTATTGTTGTTATGCCCTTGTTATCTCGGGCATAGCTGCCGCTGAATTCCATCGACCTATCTTTCTTCTGCCTGTAGAACGTCTGCGGTTTATTTTATTTTTTTCCTGTGGTAAATGTGTCAGCTCGATACTCCAACTCTCTGATGGCTGTAAAACTTGCTCATGCCTTTTGGAGTAGCAGGTGTTCTGGCACCTGACATGTTGTGCTATATTGGAGGGCCAAATGAGATATCCCACCAAAAATGGCTGAAGTAGTTGTTTCTGTGGGTGAAAATTTATTGTATGCACCCTGTGTAAGGCTGGAATCGAAGAGTTCTGAAATCATATAGCTTAATAAAGGGGTGACAGGGTTCTTTTTGTGAAATATAGATGGTGTTTCCCATGAGCCATTTAAAACTCAACTGATGTCATAAATACAAAGAGCTAGACTTAAGGACACTATTTCTGGTGACCTCTCCTAACACTGCTAAGCTTGTCCCAAGAGTTCAGCATTTAAGAGGTTGTATTGGAGCAGAGATTTTTTTAAAAGTGCTCTGAAGGTTACCGTCCTTCTAGGCCTGTGGTTTTTGTCAACTAGTATCTCATTTGGGCTGTTGTCAATCTTGATCAGAACAAATAAATCACTGCAGCTTTCTGGCTCCATCTCATCCGTAGGATTTTGGAACGCTATGTCCAAGATCAGATTCCCGGTGCGACGGTTGTGGTGGAATCTATCGGTGCGCGGAGGTTTGGGGATGGGTACTCTGAAGAGGATTACACCAAGTCTGACCTCATGGTCTACGCAATCGACCCGCAAACAAATAGAGCTATAATGAGGAATGAACTTTTTAAGTAAGTATATTATTTGTTGCTCTTCCGATATTTCTGCGGACTGTTCTGAAGTCTGTTGATCTGTCTCTGTTAGCAAGTGGTTCAACACACCAGGAACAGAAAAATCTATTGAAGCAGTTGGCCCATGCCCCTACACGATTCCTATGTGCAACTTGGGAGTTTACAACTTTACTAGGTTCAGTCCATTCCCTTGAGCTGGGTGGCCTCAGTACCTGTGATTTAGACATTGTTGCCATGAGAGCTTGCAATACATTTGGTCCACCTGGTGGAGGAGCTTCCAGTTTAAATGCCTCTGAAGAAATTTACTTTCTATGTACCAAAACTTCTCTGTGTCCTCCAAGCAAGGGCTTTGGCGTGCCAGTCATTGACCTCCAGGCTTTCTGCAGTTTCCATTTGGAGCATGTCTCTTTCTCTTTTCTTTTTTGTGGAAACAGAAGAAGGAAGGGAAGGGGAAGGAAGAGAGGTGTTGTGCACCTAGTCTGAAGCATAGACATCAGAACATGGCCCAGGCGTACATCTACAGGCAGGAAATCCGTAGTCGTCCCAGGTGCCCAGTGGGCTGAGCGACAGATCTGCGTGGGCCCGTCCCACCAGCTGCTAGAGGAGGTGGTGAACAGCAGTAGACAGGCCTCTTCTATTCATAATTTGATGTTGTTTGGCCTTTTCAATGGACTTCCACATTAGCCCACATAAGAGATGGTTTCTTACTGACTGATGATATTCACAGCATGTTGCCAGCGAGTGGACCAGCTCTGGTCACTGCCGCAGAGCGGGCTGATAGGGTGCCGCTCTGCCTGGGCTTTTGCACCTAGCAGAGCTCCGGTGGGATATCGGTGGAGCCATCTCGCTGGAGTGTGATTGAAAAAGGGCTTGTTCTCCCTAGCTGTTAATTTAGTACAGATTAACTATAGCATACTAAACCTCTGCATATATTCAGAGTTTATAGGTTGGAAAAGATCACTGTGATCAGTCTGACCTAGTTATAATAATGACCATAGGAACTCCCAAAATGAATTCTGCTTTGAGCGTGTCTTTCAGCAAAGCAACTGCTCAAGAAAATCCAGTCAACTACAACCTTTGTGGTGTTATTGCAGGGGAATTATTTTTACTGTCAAAAATTAGGCCTTTTTTTAATTTGGCTAGATTCAGTCGTAGAGTTTTATTGTAACTTTGGGTGCTAGACTGAAGCACCCAACTGCTGCTTTTAATTTCTGGTTCCCACCGAGGTCTAGGCTTATGATCACATCATCATCTTAATTTTTTTTCTTAAGTTCCTTGACCTATGCACTCTGGGCTATGTTTTAGTTCTTTTAATCACTTACAGGTTTCTCTGAACCCTCTCCAGCCTTCCAGCATCACTTTCGGAGCTAGAAATGTAAAAATCAGATGCAGTTTAGCAGTGGGAGCTTTCAGAGCGGTAGCAATACAGCCTCCTTCCTTCTGGTGGCCATTTTTTGTTTGTGGGTATCTCCATGGTCATACAGTCTTTTTAGGTCTCGGTGATGCCCTGGGAATTTGTGTTCACTTGTCCACTGCCAGAGCTGCTGATTCTTCCCAGAATGGGGTTCTCTGTGATTTTGTTCGCAATTTTATTCAAGAGTGGAAGTGGAAGTTGTGGAAGTTAAGGAAGCCTGGCAGGAAGCCAGCAGGAATCCCTGATAGGTAACCATTTTCCTTTCTCTCTAAGGAAAAGTGTCAGTAAATCTGCTTGCAGTGCTCCTCTAAGTGGCTGTTGTACCCCAACCCACTCCCAAAACTAGTCTCAATAAAATGTATCTTACTGCCTTACATCCAGCCTACCTACTGATCCCTCTTTATCATTACTTTTCCGCTTTTACAGTCTGTAAATTCATTGGGGTCTGTGTTTTCTTCCAGTTGTAGCCAGCTGAGAGTACGGCCCAAGTGGAATCCCATTAGAAATGCTCAAGGTCAAAAGCACATTATTTGGTGCTGCCCAGATTGAGAACATTTATATGACCTTGATGGCAGCTGAAAATTCTGACAGCCTTTTACTCCTGACTCCAAAGTGTCTCTCTGCAAAAAAAAAGCTCTCTGCAAATCTGTCATTATTAGTATATGAAAGTGAGCTGGTATCCATGCATGGAGGGAGGCAGTTAGCTCTTTCAAATCCATAAAAAGAATCTTTTTCTGAGGCAGACTTTCTCTGTGGTCAGAAAATGCGTCCGTCTTCATTTTGGTGCCCTTTGGAAATACAGGAATGTCGTCTTAGGGATGTTTGTGTGTCCAGTGAAATACACAGAATAGAATAGAGTTAAGATAGGTTAAAAAGCAGTTTTTCAAATGTGAAGGGATGGTTATTCATTTGCCTGGTCTGCAAACGTACGGGGTGTCAGCTTAGAAGCAACCTCATTAAAATGCTCCATATGCCTGCATACTCATCTTTTCTTTTTTTTTTTTTCCCCCCTCCTTTTTTTCCCCTCTTTTCTCTCTTCAAAAACTTTAAAATATTTAAATCGGCAGAATCCTGGGGAATGCTTTCCCGGCTTTAGGGTAGAGGTGAGTGTCAGCTGACTAAAGTAAGGAGAAAAATGAAGTGAGAGTTTTGTAGCTTAACATCTGAAGTTAACAAGTTTTCGCTAGCAAGTGGATGAACCTCAAGAGATTTGGCTCAGCTCGGGTGCTTACCCAAATCTAAAAAGAAATTCCTTCTGTGACAATCTTTTCTGGAGTTTTGATCTTTAGCGGGATGGCTCAGTGTTCTTCCTGCCCCAGTCACGGGACACAGTAGCAACTGGTGTCCCCCCACTGGGAAGAGATTGCCAAGAGTCACAACCATCCTTCTGCCAGCCAGGAGTCTGCTCCAGATCCTAGCAGAAGAGAGAACAGTAGGAGAAAGGATCATTTAAGAAACTGGTTATGATGGGAGAAAGGTTGGAAAGTCAGCAAGAGGTGGAGCCCACTGTTTTAAAAATTTATTTAGCAATAAGGAATTTAATTTGGCCAAGGTATTTTCCAAGTGTTCAAAAATTTCACGATGTATAGAGAGGAAAGAACTGTACCAATAGCACAGATTTAGCACATTAGTTCTGCCATTTGCGATTTTAATACAACTTACAAAATTATTGTCTATTGCAAGATATCTGTGGCATTTCTTGACTGGGCTTTCTGGGAACACCCTGCTGTGTTTCTGCTTATAAAACGTAGTGGAGGCCCTGACTTTAACAGAGTTTATGTTAAACCTGTCCCTGTTAGAAAACAATTCCCTGTACAGGTCTTTCAAGGAATGTGGGGGTGAGTTGAGGACAGAGTGGAGCAGAGCGACCCGTTCCCCTTCGCAGCTGGAGCGCTCCTGGGACACAGGCAAATATCACTGGTGACTCATCCTGGTGCTGGCAGCCCGGCACGAGTCAGGGTGGTGTGGGGTCCCAAAGGTGCTTGGCTTTGTGCCGGAGCTGGGAGGAGAGGATAGTCAGGACAGCCAATGGCCATCAGCAGCCGAGCAAAGTCACGCCCGTGACCAGCTACAGAGCTGCATCCCTACAAGATGTAAACCCCGCTAAAGCAAAGCTAATGTTTGAGGCTCCCATAACCCCCGCTGGGAAAGATCGCTCCAGTGCGTCAGGTCATCTCCAACAGTCATTTATGCAGTGAAGGGATACAAGGAGGTGCAGCGTGCTCTGGATGTGCTGGATTAATGCCGATGTGAGCAACAACAGCGCATGCACAGGCTGTGCCATGCTCGCTACCAGGCCTGTTCTGAATGGGCTGCCTCGCATCCAGAAGTCCCAAACGAGTAGCCCAATCCCACAGACTTGCATTCAAGCAAAATGTTTGGCTGGAAAACAAAGATGTGATTTAGAAGTCATGGACTTAGCAGCTGTGTCTGTCACTGCCAGCTGGGGAAAACCTATGCATCTCTCAAGACATGCTGATTTTTCCCTCTCCTGTACTTCATAAGACTGATACGCAACGAGAGATTCATACTTTCCCTTAAGACTGTTATGACTGATTACCTGACATTCTTACTAATCAGGAATCTGTCTGGTTACACCAAAAAAAGGGTCTGAATAGTAACTGTGCTTTGTTATTTCCTCCCTCTACCACAAACTCCTAAAAGGCTTTGGGGCCACTTGGATAATTTTACAGACTGAAATGATCAGCTTCCTTTTTTATCTTTTCTATGAAAGAGGGTTTGATTTATTGGAGCATAAAAAACAGTTGAATCCAGAAAATTTCTCCTGCATATATTAAGTGGAAAATGTCCACCATTAAAAATAAAATGCTTACCCTGTCTGAATCTTTTGCACAATGTGTCGTGTTTCATCATGGAGTGAATGTGCACGGCAGAGTTAAGAACCTGTTAAAATAGGGTTTGTCAAGAAAATGCTAACAGAAGTTTAACTGAGAGATTGTTAAAATCATCCAGAGATTTAATGCCATCTTACTTGAAAGCTTTTGCCAACTCCAAGGACGTGTAATGTGCACCAGTGACATCTAGCGTACAACAAAAAAATTGGAGCTCCCTTTAAACTCAATTTATGTCTTGTGAACCCTCATTGCAGGTCCTTTAAGCTGTGAAGAGGGATTTTTGCCCAAATACAGAGAAATGCCTTGCGGAAGAAATCAAGGAATTAGGTGTGAACATCAGCAGAGCATGCCAATAAAAAGGGAAATTATTCTTCAAAAGGCCTTGGGTTGCTTTTTAGGGGGGCGAGGGCGTGTGTGTCTGTGAGTGAGCAACCACTGGTCACCTTTGAAGTTAGTATCATGAAACCAGCACCACTTCATCATTCGGGATGAGTTGTTCTGCATGTTAGGAGATGAGTTGTTCTGCATGTTAGGAGATCCGGCTAATACACAGAGCACAGGGCATTGTCCTCAAAGTTCCAGAACAACCAGGAACAAACAATGCTATGAGGGTTTATCAGTGAATAAATCTGAGAGGAAATCAATTGTAAGAAATTAACACCCTTTAGGAAATAGTCTTCTAGGAGCGTAATTTCTGTCTCAGGGTCAGACTAAGGAAATAAGAGCTATTTCAGGTCTCTTTAGCCATTCAGAGTTTATATGCAGAAATCCTTTCAGAATATTTTCTTAGCTGTTATTTTTTTAGTATTTTTTTATCTCGGTGTTTTTCACTTGACTGTCTTTCTCCAAGCGAGCCAGTGTACATGTAAGGGTCTAGCGTTCTGCTACAGCTAAGAGCCAGCAGGATCCTCCTCCATCCTAATGGGTGCCTCCTACTGTGATCTTTATAGCTGGAGCCTCCTACCTGGCAGCCGGTGAGACGGTCAATCCTCACTTCGAAAGTGACCCAAGAACTTTTATTTTCCTTTGGAAGTTAAAGCCTTGGCCAATATATGTTTTCAAATAAAGCTTTGGCCAAAATATTTTTAGAAACTCCCAAGGTAAATTTCTTTAACAAAAATACTGTTTGCTATCAAAAAGCCACCCAATAGAAAATTTTCTGTCATACGGGAAATGAGGTCATTTGATTAGGATTTACATTTGGCTAGCTGTCTTTAAACTGCTAATTATCAGATCAGATACTGAGCCTCTTCCACTGCATTTGCTTTTTCAGAGACCTTTCCAGTCCTTTGCTTGGTAACTATTTTGTTCCAAGTCCCTCTCATAGGTGATGCACAAACAGAAGATGGACGTTATTAGAGGTTGCAAGCAGTGAGAGCAGCACGTCGTTCCTGCTTACCCAATACCCTAGTTTTGCCTAGGACCTAACTCTGTCTTAACAGTGTGCCTTGTAGGCCTACTTGAAGCCAGTGTTTTTTCTGATAGCTGTGCAGATAGCCTATTGATCCTGTAATTAGTAAGGTTAGTCAAGATTGTTCTGGCACCTGGCAGTGTTTGGAGAAGTTTAAGTTACAGTTTATTATAAGCATTTAATGCTTTTTCTTTTAGAAGAGGTGTGAAACTCCAGAAGAAATGGCCTGCATCTTCTCAATAGAAGAATAAGAGGAGGCAGTTTACAGTAATCTCCATCTGTCATCTTTTGTGGACTCCAATTTGATGTTAAGGAAACCAGTACAGATGATGTAGCATTTTCTAAAATGTTATTGTTTTCGTCATTACAATTCTCCTGCACCTCTCAGGAATGTTGCTACAGATTCCACCCAAAAATTGCCGTGATGGAGAGGATACCATCAGATAGCCTGAAGCCAGTGCATAACTCCCTCAGCACTGTGCCAAAGGCTGAGAGGGCACATCCTTCAGCTACTGTGATGTTCACTCCCACCGGACATGAGTTCATCCAGTCATTGTCCCTCTGTGTTTTCCTCTTGCCATGAAACAGCTGCGCTATGAGGGGAAAGTTTTACTCAAATAATTCAATACGTAGTACCAGCACTACAGTCTAATAGCAGAGACATGGAGGCTAACTAGACAGAGTAGATCTGGGAACGAGGTTCAGAATTGATGCAGCTGGGGGGAAGGGGGCGGGGATTAACAAAAGCGTAGTTTTCCCAAATCCCTTTCCTTTGTAATATTGAAAGGGAAGTCAAAAGGGAACAAACTGTAGGCTGTACTTCCAGCCAAAGAACCTCCCTAAGAAGCTGAGGAAAGTCCCCTGAAAATTACCTGCTTAGAGTAGCATCAAGTTGATCTTCAGGCCAGAGCGGTCTTCAGGGTTGTGTGCAGGAGGATTAGCTAATGCTCTGCAACGGACCACTGAAGGAAAAAACGCAAAGCAAGCTGTTTGCCATGCTGCTCTCAGTGGCATGGAGAACTTTTTGGCCCTAGAACTTAGGATAATTTTCAGCTCACCTCTCCTTTTCAGCATTTAAACTGTGTTCTGGTATTAAGTACATTGGCATTATTACAGACACGGGGATTGCAGGGAATTACTAACACTTTTAAGCACTTAAAGAAGAGGTATATGCTTTATCAAACCGCAGTTATTAACCCAGCTATGCAGTAATTCAAACACAGTTAATGAACTTAGCTGTAATTGTTTTCTTCTGTGACATTGAAGGTTCCTGGATGGCAAACTGCTGGATATCAATAAAGAGTTTCAGCCGTACCTGGGGCAGGGGGGACGCATCCTGGAGATCCGCACCCCAGACGTGGTAGCAAACGTCAAGAAGCAGGCGCAAGCCGTCGGCTACACGGAAGGCGCGTTACTTGCTCTGGCCGTCATAATCATCCTTTGCTGTATGCCAGCTATTTTAATAGTTATGGTCAGCTACAGACAGTAAGTGCTCCTCCTCCTTTTTGTGGTAGCAACATTGTAATAGGGATGCTACATTTCTTAGCAATTTCTTGAAAATTACCCTTCATTGCAGGGAAATTATTATACAGGGAAATATTGTTAGTTTCCCCCTGAGCAGAAGAGCTGGTCAATGCCTGATGTGGGCTGTGCGTGAAAAGAGAAAATGCACGGGAAGTGCATCTTGCTATACTTTCTAAAGTTGTGGTTGCAGTAACTGTTTCAGAATACGTGCCAAAACACAAGATCACAAGCCAGATGTTTGAAACGCAAGCATAGATTCAGAGCTGTATTCCACGCCAAAAAAAAAAAAAAAGAGGAAAAAGGTGCTGTTTCAATAAATGAATCAAAAAGCAAATTGTGTAGTTGGGGCAAAATAAGAGGACTCGACTTTCTTTGTTGAAGTCCTGAAGTGTATGCTTCTTAATTGCAAATGTTTCATGAAGAATTGATTTTGTGCCATTTTAGGGCTATCTAAAGCAGCATACACCAGAGAGTGCCTTCTTGATATTTCCACTCACCTCTCATAGACTCAAGAGGTTTAAGTAATTGGGCTAATAGACTAATTAAAGGATCAACATCACTAACAAGTTCCTCTCAACTAAGCCTTTTCAGGTCCACTCATATTTAAAATCAATGCATTTGGACTTAAAGGCTGTACATTTATTCTTTAAGTTCTTCTCATGAAAGATTCTAATTCCACATGCATGCTCCAGGCACTCAAAGAATTCCCAATCATTAGAAAATCAAAATACAAATAAGTCTGTGCATCTTCCCCAGGAAATGGCTGTATTCAACTTCTGTATATATCGGTCTGTAGTTCCGTATCTTTCTATCTCCATTTTAAAATCAGTGAACTAGCTGGAATGTAATACGCCCTCATCATGGGACACCTCTGCTCCGCAGGACCATGTAGGAAGTTGTTCCCAGAGCCCTGCTGGATTGTTTGGTTGGTTGGTTTGGGGTTTTTTTTTTGTTTTGTCTCTACAAAAAATGCATTGGCATCTGCTCCCTTCGTTGTGTTGAGGGCAATAAAGTGCCTCCGTGGACGACTGCTGCAGTGTTGCATCAGTCTGTGGGAAGAGAGGGCATGGAAGAGCTGATATACATGTATTGCAGTAAAGCAATTACAACCTGAATGCTGCAATAGATGTGGTACAATACGCCAGGTGAGGTTTCAACTGTGTATTATTCTGCACTGCAGTTAGGAGTTAGCAAAGCGCTATGTTAGTCATCATTTAAAAAGCGTATCCTACGCGAAAAAACAGCAGCCTGCCTGAGAGCACTTTCTTTAGCGACACCAGAAAAACAGCCGAAGATCACAGAATCACATATAGCAGTTTCTTGATGGTTACTGCACGTTCTTTGGATTATATTTACATCCCAGTTTCTGCAAGCAATTTGGGTCAAAGGAAAGAAGTGCTTTTGTTTGAAAGAGCTTGACAGACTGCTGTGCCATTGGGATGGCAGTGCATCTCAAAGCTGCTTTACTTCTCCCAAAATGCTGTATAAAATTCGCTTCTAGTGAAACACTACTGAACCAGTTCAGCCTACGATTAGGTTGTTGTTATCTGAATTGCCTGTTTCTTTAAGAAATCTGATAGCACTATTTTTCCTTGAAATCTGTTAGATTATAAAGAGATTATCAATCTCCTTTAAGAGCTTTCAGGAATCTGCCTAACTTCATTTCATCAAAAAATCCCACTTTCGTTGTCTAGAAGTATGACTTGGAGTTGGATTTATAGCAGACCAATGTGAATGAACTGTATTTTTATGAAAAATGTGTCACTGAAGAGTGCCAAAGAAAATAAAAGTAATTTTGGTGTTAGTATCAACACCAAAAGCTATCCTGAGCCTTATGGTTCATTTTTACATTGCAGCCTTTTTTCTCCTTTTCAAAAGGAGTTTTGGTATTTCTTCTGATAACACTCTGGCAAAGTAGGTCCTCCAGTCTGCCACTGAGTGTAGAGGTTATAGAGGGATAAATGTAACTGTCATACTCGCAGCACATATAATGGAAATGTTAAGGTTTTCTCACTGTTAAGACTTTTATGTGCAGTAGCTTCATTTTTCCATGCTTTCCAGAACAGTGATCAGCTTACTAAACTTTGTAAAAATAATAGTTACTGAAAAGAAAACTCAATTAATTTTGTAAAATTATCACTGTTAAAGTGCAAAGCTCAGTGTCTGCATTTATGACTGGCAAACAAGCCAGAAACTATCATTATTCTTTTCTATTAAACAGTGTATTTGAAATACACTCTCCAGTACAACACCATAAGGTAACTGTAACTAATGTATTATTTATTAATCATAAAAGGTCAGTATCTTCTAAATAGCAACCAAAAATCACACACCTTCGCTATCGAAGCTGTTTTCTATAGCCTTATTGAAACATGTTAAAAAGAGAAAACAGCTACAAAAGTGCATCCCTGGTAGTCCACCTGCTAAAGAAATATCATAAGGTATAGTCATGTTTTCATGCTTTACTCTTTTCTCTGTGTGTGTTTGTGGGTGGCAGGGAGTTGTTTTCTGTAAGCCCAAAGCAGTTTTCCCTGCTGTAATTCATTGCTGACAGCAAAATTGTTTCAAGAGTATCACAAATAGCAGCTAAACCCTGTTCAGCTCTGGAAATTATGATTCTTTAAACATGTCATTAATTCTGTAATTTTATGTGTGGAATAATTAAGTAGCATCTAGTTTATTACTCCTGTTCGGTTCACTGTTTAGGACAATTGTTGCAAGTGGAATTCATTTAACCTTTCTTTTTATTTCTTTACCTTTTTTTGCATAACAAAACAGATTCAAAGAGTAAGTACTTATTTTCAGCTTTGTTTGTGACAACTTGTCTAGGAATACTGACAGCCTACCAGTCTTTCTTTTTAAGAAGAAGGGGTAGTAGACGCTCAATAAGAGTTACTTCCTATACTCCAGCTGGCTCCTGAACACCTTGTATGGCGAGGTTAAAAGTTACTTCTAAGGCTACTCGGCGTGTTTCATTGCATGCTAGCACGCGTTAAAGATACTACGGTTCAGGACCATAATTGCCCATTTCCTGCAGAGAACAAAGTAAATATGGTGTGGTATTTCTCAAGCAAGCAGGAGCATGTTACGCTAGAGTGCATAGAGGGACTTCCCCAGGAACGATCAGGTATCCACCACCCTCAAAACTAAAGCGAGGTAGAGCAGTAGTATCACCTCAGTGGCGCTCCCCCAGTTACGCACATGAGGGACCACAGACTTTGTTTTCTAGACAGAAAACAGAAATCTGGTTCATTGTGAATTCACCCATTAAAAAAGTAATTTTTTGGGGAAAACTGTTCATGGAGACAGAAATTTCCCAGCCAACACTAATGAGAAAGGAGTTGTAAGTGATAACTTAAACTTTGCCAGAGCCTTTTTTTGTGTTTAAAATTACAGTTTCTTGGCACTTGAGTGAAGCACTTAATCAAAAAGCTCCACTGTTAGTCTTGGGCAGCCAGGACAGGTAAACCCCCTAACGAGAGCAGTGTCAAAGCTAGCACGTACGGTATTTCCTGGGAAGTACCTGCTGCGTCAGTGACATGCTGCTGGCCGGGAGGTTTCTGTCCAGGGGGAGCTCTGGGATTCCACCAAGGGAGGTGGGAGCTGAAAAAGCCAGGAAAAGATTATTGCATTATTACTTTTCTTTGAAGACAAAACACAGGGATGTTTTTGAAAACTGCAGGAAAAAACATAGAAAAGTTTCTATCTTGGGTTATATTAGGGTATAGAGTGTTTCTAATGAGTACTTCTCCTTCCCTACGTGGCTTACCAAAGGCGACAGGCTGAATGCGCAAAGACTGCGAGAATCCAGATGGCTTTACCAGCAGGCAAACCAGCAAGCACCGCTGCCAATAACCTCTATGAAGAGCTTGGCGACAGCACCATGTAAGTATTCCTTGTGATACATCGATAAACGTGTTAGTGACTGAAGCCATGATTCACTTTCCAGGGAGATCGCTTCATGCAGTCTATTGTCAAAAAGGCTTTTCTTCGTGAAGGGGTCTTCCCGCAGCGGGCTGGGGTTCTCAGACATCCAGAAAATAAATAGGGCAACTCTGTAAGGAGAGAAAAAACAATTTAACCTGCTAATGGGGATTTCTTGTAGCGCATGGGGGGGATGTTTAACAGGTTTTTAAGGTGGCAAAAAGCAGGTATAACCAGATGTTCTTTTCTAGAGCAAGAGCCTATAGCAGGCCATTGCTACCAGGGTGAGCCAGGACTGGGCTCCTTTAGTGCCTTTGCAAATCCAGGCCAGCATGCCATGTTTTTCAAGGCTGCTGACTAAACGCATCCAATGAAATTGCTGCCCCAAAAGTCCCCATTTGCTGTAGTAAGAAATATTCCATTGGGTTAAGTGGGGGGTTTTGTTCTGAATTTGGAACTGTTTGAACATTGAAATTAAAAATAAAGGAACTATCAAAATAGAGAAACCACTGGCAGTTCAATGAATGTATTTTTTACCTATTACATGCTCATAAAATAATAATATTGCAAAGGTGCCTACCTTTTCATGCTTCTGTAAATCTGAAGTTTATGGACTCCAACGACAATTTAATTCTCAGTATGAAAATATTACAGTGGAGAACAGCCAATTATAATTTGTGTCATGCTGGGGGGGCGGAGATAAGCTTGCCGCACTCATCTGTGTTTATATTTTCAAAGCAAGTATAGGGGAGCATAGCATTAATAATATGTCTGGAGGCAGGTAGAGAGCGAGCTGCTGGCGTTGTTGAGGGTTGCCCAACTTCTGCTCTATTTTCAATCGCTATTTGTTTTGCTCAGAAAGGTGAAATTTTCCAGATGCTGTGATTGAGTTTATAAAATGTTAAGGAGGCATGACAGAGCGTGTCACTGCCGCTTTAACTCTTGGCCATGAGTGAAGTCTCTGCCTTTGAAATAATTCCAGAGCTTGAGCTTTTCTGTGTAAATAGAGGAGCCATACTGGAAGCAAGAGTAGCTTCTCCGAACTGCTGAATTTCCTCCCAGGCCTTTTGCCTTTGTGAAGTGTTACTGCTTGGGCAGGAAGGGAGGAAAAACGTAAGTTCGACAGTAGCATATAATCGTGTTTTTGAATGTGAGTACTCCTGCTTGTGAACCCCACGAGATCACTTCTGTACACGTACACGTACAGTGAGGTGCCCTGCTGGATGACATTCCCATTTCTTTTGCATTTAGCTAAATTTCTACTGAAATTAATGATTCACTTCTACTAATTTTAGTGGCAGGGTTACAAAGCTGATTTACCTGTGGGAAGTGGATATCCCAATGAATGAATCTGTGTTTGGTACCGATGAATACCTTATGCTAAGCCCAGAACAAGCCTCGTCGTGCTGAGTTTTTACCTGCAAAGATATTCTTTTTATGTTTTAGTACTGCAACATACAGGTGCAAATTTACAGATTTGCAGTATTGACTTTGAGGCTTAGATTTGTGTTCATTTTGACTAAAAACAGTTTTCATTGCACCAAAAGAGATGCCATATCTGGAATATTTTCCTCATGGATGTGTTTGCATGCAGCTAAGATATACTCATACCTATCATGCTCAGGAACTATTAAACATAAAGTAGTAAAAGTCTTTAGAAGATAAAATAAAGTCCTTAGGATTTTAAAGAAAATAACATGCTTCAATAAAAATAATGTCAAGTAATCTTTTTTTTTCTATCAAATATTTGATTTCAAGGCACTGGTATACCTTAGGAAATTATTATTTGGGAAATACCCTTTGTTAACATTTGTCATTTTAGTTAGAATTTTAGTACAATATTTCCTGTCTGTAGTTGTCCTAAGACAGTCATCTTTCATTTGCGGTGCTGCCTTGTGTCTTGTTTTGTTAATTTGATGTTTATAGCAAATGAAATGGAACTAAGCTCTTTAGTTTTAAATCTGCCTTGTCTCATAATTTTCATTTTTCTCTGTCTTTGGATACATAGGCATCAGTAAGTAATCTCACTTCATTGTCTTAATATTTGTAGCTAGTAGAAACGCTAGTTAATTCTCCTTTCAGTAATCCCCATTAAACCTTGCAATCTGAAACTCATATTTTATTTGTCCATTGATCAAGTACAGGAAAGACATTTACTATGAAGTTTCAATACTTCTGTGCTTCTTTATCCTTTTCTTGGAAGTAGAGATGAAGTATGATTGCTGAACTTGAATGGTATTATTTCTAAAGTAGTCTTAAAAAAACCCAACAAAACCAAGACTGAGTGCATGCACAGAGGTTTGCTTTCGGTTCATGCACTTGATGGTAATCTCACCATTGGATGCAAGCAAAATCTTTCTTGTCTGCTATTTACAATGCCTTCCAAGGCACGTACACTTCTTTTGCTTTACAGAAATGTACTTCAAACTGGTGAGCTGATGTTTCTCATTGGTTAAGATACCTAAACAGAAAAAGGTCGCAGGATAACCTCACCCTTGAGAGGTGTCATGTGCAGCAAGGAAGGAACTGAGAAGCTTTTGAAATAATCTGTTCCAGTAGCAGAAAGGTTATGTCATCTTGCATGGGCCTTCTACTGGAGGGTTTCTTTCAAGTTCAGAATCATTTATTTCTCTCGCCTCTAAACAGATTGGGGGTGCTTGACCAACCTCAAAGTACGCTGCTTTAGAATGAAGAATTACTTTATTATTAGTGCAAAGTCAATTATTTTTTCATACAGTTACATTCTGCCCAAAGGCGAGCCTTACACATACTGTTTTTTGGAGAACCACAGTGCTTGGGGAGGGTGTATTCACTGGTACGACCCTTCGTGACTCTGCAAATGGGAGCGTGATCCCTGTACTGTCGTCGGTCTTCTCGGGTCCCTGTGGCCATTAGGAAGCCGTAGTTTCTCTGTGCGGCTCATCTCCCAGTGAAAACATGAAACAAAAGTTAAGAAGCAAATGTGTTTCATTAGTAAATGCAGGCCTTCGGGGGACTTTTACATATTAAATAACTTAGAGGAGATTTAATATCTCTTAATTAACTCCTATCCAGTATCTAGTTATTTAAATTTCTCTTCCAGTTTTGCTAGGGAATATTTAACCACCAGAGGTTAAATTTCCATTCATTTAGATTTGGTAATATTTTCTAAGATATGAAAAAGCAACACCAAAAAAAATGGAACAATCTGACCAGGAGGTCTAAAACTTCGTCTTCCAACATGCACATAATCAGGGAAAATGTAATTTTTCCCCTATTCCTTTGTTAATAAAGCCTGCCTAACCCTTTTTGATCTAAATTCTAAAGAATATGACTCAAATTTTTGTAGAGTTAAGACTTAGAATTTTTAACTCGGAAGGTTTGGTGAAAACATTGGACAGCTTTAAGCTGCTAAAAATAGTTTTATATGGTATTTTGATTTGTGTGTGTGTGTAGAAGTCATTGTTATTCATCCTATACTTTAGCTGCAGTTGCTTAACTGCAGAAAATGGGAAGGTGTTAAGGACGGCATTCAGAATGTGGAGTACCAGCATTAGGCAGAGGTATTGAAGTTATAAGTAAATTGTACAAAAGTGGAATTCAATCTTTATACCCCGTTTCTACCATAATGTTCCCTTATGCCATCATGTTCTCATCATAGCCTTACAGATACATTTAATGTTTCAGAGAGGTTTTTAGAGTAGGTGTCCTTTTTAAGACTTTTTTTGTTTTGGGTTGTTGTTTGGTTTGGGTTTTTTTTTTCAGCCCCATGATAGATAGCACGTTTGTTTAATTACAACAAATTTCTATACGGTAGCCATGGAAAGGCATCTTGATTCAGTCTCATTGCTGACGAGGGTAATCTGCTCTTCGAAAGGATAAGGGGTTTGTTTTTAGCTCTGACATTGGCCAGTGTCTTAAATTTGTCACAGGTTGGTGAGAAATACATCTATTTTCAGCCTCAGGTGAGCATTATTTAAAATCAGGCTCTAAGAGCACACTTTTCTAGCAGGCAGTTTGGGGGTATCAATTTTAAAATACGCTTATCTTAAAATGCGCTCAGAAGTTTGTGGTATTAAAAATATTTGAGGAAGGTAGGTTAATGAGGTGCTCAGAGGTGCTAGATGAATTCCAGAAAATGGTGGCACCTCCTACTTTTGGTGCGGAAATTCAATGTAATCCAACTGCATGGGTTTTTCATTTGGTTTAAGGCGGAGCAGAGATGAAATTCATCCACATATTGATACTTCTGTGTCAATATGTGTAGCGTAAATGCAAGAAAAAATGCCCAGCGTGGTGAGAATTGGCATCGGGAGAATGGCCTGGGTCTCACATGCATCTCAGCTGACTGGCTTCGGCTCCCGTTGGCCACCTCGCAAAGACCCTACAGGTCTACGCTTCAGGTGTGCCCGCGTGCACCACTGCCTCCTCCTGGGGCCACAGTTTCAGGCTCACTGTCAGCTCCAACCACAATTCTAATTTTGTGTGTGACCGACCTATGGCCAGTCCTTAAAAGGCCCTGCAGGGGCGTTTAAAGACTGCCTAATCATACGTGCGTTTTATAGAATAGCAGAGTTTTGATGCGCAATTATTACAGAATAGGTTTAACTTAAAAATCCTTGTGAATATTCTGTGGTGGCTGTGTGCAGTACGGCACAGTGCCACTGTGATTTGAATTATGGAGACACAACTATACATACAAACAGTATATATACCATGAGTCCATATTATCTCACAGAGGAATTGTATCGAATAACTACATAGCATTGATGTTTTGTGTCACTGGGAAGACAGGGTACAGTATTGACTGACTGATACTTTTCAAATCTAAAGGTTTTTTTTAAGAAGAGGTTAACTTCTTTTTGAACTTGCTGAGTAGCTGAAAACTCTTTTAATTTTTCTTCCTTCTCAAGCCCTTCTCCCTTAAAGAAGATGTCAAAGTAAATGTCTTGCCCAGTAGTAAATGTGATCTTTCTGTTGGATAGTAGTAGTTTGCTAGAAGTAGTTTAATGGCTCTGATTCATATCATACGTTCTTTTTTGCTCTCTCATAAGTATCTATGTCCATGCATGTTTCCTCACATGTGATTATCTTCTTTTCTTTCAAGTCTTTTTCTTCTCTACCATTTCCAACAAAGCAGGGGAAAAAAGTCAGTCTTAGAAGAAGGAGACCGTCAGAGAGTTATAAGCAGCTTTGCTTCCCGTGCTATTGAGGCTCACAAGCAATCTAATATCAATGGATCATTGAACAATAATCTCCCCAAATCTTCAAGTAACATTACTTTATTATCTGATGAGAACCCATTAACTAC
This sequence comes from Phaethon aethereus, assembly GCF_964289735.1. NCBI lineage: Eukaryota > Metazoa > Chordata > Aves > Phaethontiformes > Phaethontidae > Phaethon > Phaethon aethereus. The sequence goes on along the minus strand of NC_138583.1, from coordinate 2,457,614 downwards.
TCAAAACCCCTTATACGTGGAAGGTGTCACTCAAAGTCCCGCTGCTGCTGGGTTTCTACGGAAAAGAAATGATACTCTTGATATTCTTTCTCCTTCAAGACTACTCTTGAGAGATGCCTCTTTGGGAGGCAGTCACCGTGCGTGGACAGTACCAACTCACGTTCCTAGGAGACACGCACCTGGTTCTCTGAGTAGGCCAGTTATCATGGACCCCATTCAGTGGCAACAGGAGAGACTCAAAGCAGAGAATGAAGGAACTGAAAATCAGCGTAGCAGTGTTGATCTTAGCAGTCCGCTATTTCAAAAAATAAGTGGCCCCAAGTTAACTGTAAAAGAGAAGGCAAGACAGTTTGAGCAGCAGGCTTTGCAGGAAATGAAGCAAGTGAAATCTCCTGATGTGAAATCCATCCGATCGCCAACACACAGCATCCGTTTCCAAGAAGGAGAGAACGTGCTAGAGCAGTGTCCCAAAAGTGTGGTTGCTTCTCCATGCCTTCGCTGTTCTCCTCTGCCCTCTCCAACACCTTGTGCTGAAGGAGTTGAACCTGAGGCCTCCGTGGTCCCCTCTGTAATCATCACTCACCACGACTATCCTGAAGAACTTTCTCCTCCACCAACTCGCAAACCAACTCCTCCGTCTTTTAGGATAAAGAAATCAGTTTGCCAAAGTTTTCTAGCTCCTCGGACCAAAGACGTTACAGAAAGCATTCCAGATCCGCCTAAAATTCCCCCACCCCCACCTCCACTGCTGCCACCTCCACTGCCACCACCACCTCCATCCCCTCCTCTGTTGCCACCGCATCCTCCGCCTCCACCCACAGTTTCTCTTCCTTCTTCTTCATCTCCTCTTAGCACCCAGCACCCCTCCCCTGCCAAGCATTCAAAATCCCCTGCCAAACAGCCAGCTGTACCACCACCGGCCACAGTGCCAGAGCCTCCTCCCCACAGGGAGCTGAAAGGTATTCTTAAAAACATTCAGAATTTAGCGGCGATCGAAAAGTCTGTGGCCAACATGTACAGCCAAATAGACAAAAACCATGTTCTGCCCAAGCACGTTTCTAAGTTCAAACCAGTCGCTACACCAGAGCTGCCAACTCCAGAAGCTGTGGCTGAGCACAACCAGCAGAATGGCAACTTGAGCTGTGTTGTGGAGGAGCTTGAGAAACGCTTCCCCTCTCAGTCGACAGCGCTGTAATGTTTACGGTTGGATGTTTTCTGCATGTCACATTTTGAGAGAGATGACTCTAATGCAGCACACGGTATCTGCCTCAGACTCTCCAGAAATTGAGACTTTTTCCTTTTCTCTGCTGTGTATCACTACGTATTCAGTCCTAATCCCAAATTTAGAGACATTGTCTTTCCTGTTCACTTGGAAATTTGTAATGTATAATAATTCTACAACTTGTTTTCTCAGAGCTACATCTTACTGTTCTATGATGCTGGTTCTTAGCCTGTTTACCAAAAAATCCTGGGAAAAACTGTCCGTTTTTACCCAAGGATCGGTCACAGACGGCAGAGGGCTCGATACTGCTTTCTGTTAAGCAGCCTTCACTGTAGGTAATACCAGTAAGCAGAGTGATTTTTCTGCAGCTGTAATTGGAATCTCTTGCTTTGCCCATAAAATGTACCACCTGGGAGGAATCTTACTGTCAAATAATGGATGTCAAAGAAAGCAAGTACTGGTAGCAAGCGGGCTGAGCAATAGTGAGCCAGAGTTATTGCCATAATGCATCTTCGTATTCGGTGGGAGATGACGCAGCGCTCTGCTACGCTGGCGTGCTTTCTTTCAGCTCACGTTTGCACCTCAAGTCAGAAGAAGGGTTTTGTCTTCATTTGTCAGTAAACCTGGCTGTCTTCCCTCCTGTTACCTACATTCTGCCTTCCATTGCATTTTTTTTATATTGCAACTGCATGTTAAAAGTTTTTATTTTGTAAATGTCTTTAATGTACAAAGCATTTGTTTGTTTTTCATTTTTGCATGTGCATGTCGTTGGCATCTCTCTAACTTTCATGCTAGTTTGCCATGAGCTTTACAGCTGAAACATCTCGCTTATCTTAAACTGTAATAAAGTCACTCTGACTAGGTGTCACCAAGTGAAGATTTTTCAAGTATTTGTAAAAATCCACATAATACGGATTTACTTACTGGCTTGCTTGCAGTCAACTGAATCAGACCTTTACATGAAATATGTCTATTATAGCAAATTAGCCTGTCCTTTGAAAAAAATGGTAAGTAAAAGCAGTTTTAGCATTTAAACAGACGTTAGTTTGTTCAGCTTGCAAGTTTCCTTGCAAGTCCTTTGCCAAAATTCAAAATATCTGTGTCTAATATGACAATTCTGAGCAAAAAGGTAATTCATTATTTATCACACTGTCTAGAGATATGCAACATTTCCATGGTGCTTGGCTTTTTCCTCTTTTTTTTTTTTTAAAAATCTGCAGTTAGGACATGTATGGCTGCTTCAGTCAGAAACTGCTTGAAAGTAGCTTCTTGTTCTTTGTCCCAGAGCCAAACTCCATGAAATTCATCGCATAAGTTTCACTGATACATTAGAATTTTTCTTTGCTTAAAACTCTTGTTGGGCTAGACTGTAGTTCCAAGACATGTAGAGTAGCTAGATGTGTGAGGGGAATGATTATCGATCATCACATTTTTGCTGTAACAGAATCTATCTAATGTACAAGATGCACGTATGTAGAATACCTGCCAATGATGCTAAATTCTGCAAGAGTGCCACTACTGCAGCACCAGCAGCAAATTGTCGAAGTTCAGCAGCTATTAGGTAGAGAAACTTTGAAGATTTGAGAGCCAGAATCGGAAGATGGCTTACATCTGTACTTGCTTCTGTGTGTCTGCGATGGTCCAGGTATGGAGGCAGTGGGACAGTAGAAAGTGTGCAGAGATGAGCATGAAAAATTACCGCGCTCAGCATGTTCAGAGTGGGCCAAGCCTAAGACAGACATTTGAGTTTAAGTACCCAAATCCCACTATAGAGCTTGTAGACCCGTAAGAGATGCTTCTGTGACGTTCGTTACATCACTAGTGAAATATTAGACAAATATGACCTAATTTTGCAATGCCTAGTGTGACACAGCAAAGCTGCAGGTCTTTAGTAATTCACAGCATAAACTCCAAAGGTTTTGTTCAGCTACCATTATTCGTGGCATTCCTTAAGCAGAAAGAATGGGCATCACAGGCGTTCCTTTTTAAATATTTAGTTTCATCAGTCTCGGAAGGGTCTGGGGGGGTCATGGTAATGACCTCTTCACTAATGAGGAACATCTACTTTCCCATTCTGGAAACCTTTATTAAGTTGACAAGTTTACAAAACGTAGTTTCATTTTCTCTGGAACTAATGCAACCTTTGTTCTCCTGCTGGTTTTTTGAATAGCCTTTGTATAAAAAAAAAAATCGTTCCATTAGTAGGAAAGACACCCTACCAATAGGATGTACTTTTAACCTAACCCAAGGAAGTTCTGGCCCCTTGAGATGTCTGGATGCTGCTGCAGTTCTGCAACACTGCGACATATTGTAACCAATATAGTAGTTCGTAAGAAGTTGAGCCTGTATAAGCTTACTGACCCCTCTTCAGTTGTCCGATTTGGTTCAGTAGGGTCAGGTGTCACCCTGCATATATCTCTCATCCTCTCATCATCAGCTGGACTGGGCTGAGTTCTGAGCAGGAGCAGAGGCTGCTGCTCTCAGCAGAGAGCACTTCTTTGCAAACCCGTTTGCAAAGCTGAAATTGAGCTGTAGTGTATCATTACTCGTCTCCCTTCCAGATTCTTTCTCCTCAGTTCCAGCTATGAACTGCAGGAAACCTCCATTGTAAGAGTCAGGGCAAATTGATAGGCAGTTGCCTCTTCTGAAGAGTATCTGTAGTATTTGGGGTTTGTGGTGCTTTTGTTTTTAATATGAAAACAGATATAAATTACAAAATAGCAAATGCCTGCTGGGATGCCAGTAATTGGGAAAATTGTTGCTTTAGGCCAATCACAGTTCCTTTAACCTATGTTAGCAATAGAGACCTGTGGAAGGTTGGCACATGTTGTACATGTAAATTCATTCTTGTTTTATCTTTCACATTGAGTACCAGCAGTGTTATACTAGCTGTCACGTTATCCTACATCATCACAGGCACTATGTCCTTGCTTCCCATTTTGCATTGAAGATTTCTCTCTGACTGACTGCAGTGAAGTCTGGCTGATAACGTTTATCCAGAAGCAATTCCTCCCTCAGTGGAGAGCTTTAATTCCTTCTGGGAAACAAATGGTATTTTTTTGACCTTTGCCTTTTTGTCAGAATAGATCCTTGTGCTGTATTGAGTGAATGGGTATTTTTCATCTTTTGGGGGCTTTTTTTTCCTTCGAATCATGGCCACACAAAACTATGAGGGAAGTGTAAGCATCTCTCAAAGCACAGCATGGTGCTATTTTTAAGAAAGTTGAATTCCAAATTGAATGAGAATTACTTATATTATGCTTTTAATCTGCAATATAGTGATTACTCGAGAGCAATTAAGATTAATAGGCTTACTTATCCTCTGTGCAACAAAAGACCGGCTTTATGTGAAGATTGTTGTAGACAATAGGGAGACTAAATACAGTGTTCCTTAAGTGGGCTTTGAAAAGTCACAGAGCATCTTTTGATGACAAAGCTTCATTTCAGTTGTTCATTAGTTTTGTATTATATGGGCAAGAGCATTAATTTAATGCTGATAATCAACTCCATGTGTTGAACATTCATAGAAAACTTTACAGATGGTGATATTAAAGACTTAAAAGGACTTCTACTCTGTTCTTTATTATTTACTCAAATGTAATTAAAGAATTTCCCTAGACTGCTGTCTGTGTACTAGGTTAAGCTCAACATAATTTTGAGCATTTACCCTTTCCTCCTTAAAAAAAGAAATTAAAAAAATGCAGGCTTATCCTTAATAATAATGCTAAGACCTAAACTGCTGTTCCCTAGTTTTGTCTAAACCATTTTAATTTTCTGGCACAAAGTGTGAAAATAGGGAACTTGATACACATAAGTGCATTTGTCATGCATATGAATGGCTCCAAGAAAATGAATTAAAAGAACAACAAAAAATTTCCAATCAGATCAAAAGTACAAAGCCTGTGGCAAAATAATCATAGGTAGCAAAAATAATTCAACTCCTCCCCACCCTGCAGAGGAAATGTTAGGAAATGTGTAATTTTAATAATAATGTTGTTACAAGAAGAAATTAGTAATAGAACCTCCAGGCCAACTTCTAGCAAGTCCCGAGTGGATACAGAAAGTCCAGAAGTAGAAGAGAAACTGTTTCACTGCGTAAGCAGATGCGTGCAGTCAGATTTGTAGACGGTCTCTGAGACAAACAGAGAAGGTGTCCGGGCCGGCCCCCTCTTACGGGAGCGCAAGGAAAACCAAACAGAGCATTCAGCCCTTCCCTTCGCTGTCTTCCACTGGGTGCACTGGCTCTCTGGCTGTTGGGGATTGGGGATTTCTTCTCATTCATTTGCAATCTTAAAGCAAGAAAAGATACCAAAGATTCACTAGCCTTTCTCATGCAATAATTCGCGTGTGCAGAGCAAATCTAAAGAAAAACATTTTGGTTTGTAGATATGCATTTCTTTTCTTGCTAGTAATATTTCTAATCACATTATCTTTTCACCTCTCTCCAGAAAGAATGGCAATATGCATCTTTATATAGTCTCAGAGAAGTATACTAATTTTTTTTTTTCTTTTTCTGACTTCTAGGCGAGGATATGCACAGCAAGAGGTAAGGCTGTTCCCCAGTTATGTTTAAAATATGAATTACATCAGCATACTTTACCCATACAGCCTATGTTGTGAAACTCATTGCTACTGGGTGTTTTGGAGGCCAGAAATGTAAAGTGGTTCAAAAAGCTGACGAGGCATAGATTTACTGGGCGCTAGCAACTGTCACGGCACAGACGTAACCTCCAGCCTAGGAGACTGCTGCTCAACAGTCTCCCAAAACCAGTTCCCCTGCACACTTTCGTGTTTTCTGATGGCACACCTCATTGTCTGCCACTGCCCTCCATCATGGGCCTGGTACTGGGCTACACAGACCTCTGCAACTTGGTGTAGTCTGCTGTTCTTGCAGCATCTTTTTTCTCCAGCAATGGATAACATGGAGCGTTTCCTTCAGAAATATGAACGAACTCATCCAGCAATCGAAAGTCCTCCAAAATACTTTTCTATCATAAAGGCTGATATTTACTGCCGAGAGCGGGATCAGTTTTGCTAATCTTAAGGTGTGCATCTGGAGCTTACTGCTCCTTATTCTGTAGTGTTTTACAAATTGCAAGCTTTCTGTTGTTATACTGTGATTTTTTTCTCACTTTGCAGAGCTGACTTGTGTCTTAATTCAGATACAGAGCTTCCTCATCTCTCAGGGTTTGGTTTTGGCCAAGAAACTTGGCTGAAACAGTGCCACCAAGTTTTGGGAGGAGTGTGGGGACAAATGGTTCTGATTTTCTTGATTAAACCTGATCCTAATTTACAAAACACCAAGTGAAGTGCACCAGTCTGTCATTTGCAGAAAACTGGAGCTGCGGAGTAATTAACAACATGAGTACCAAAAATGACCCATGTTTAGCTGTGACACACCTGCGAGGAGCCATATGGTCCCGTCGTTCCTCTCCGTGCAGCCTCCTGGGGTCTCTTCCCTCACGTCAGCATGCTTTTCTGACTGCATGCCACATACAGAAAGAAATCACACATAAGCTGTGGAGAAAACAAGTGAGATAATCCTTCAGTGTCTTATTGGTATTGTGAATTAAAGTGTATTTATGTTGGGAAGTACTCGGTTAAAAGCCACAGAAGTACATAAATATAGATAGAGAATTAAAGTGATGGTACTGCAGTAGAAGAAATCGAATCACTTCAGGTTTTTAACAGTTGGATCACAGACTTTACTGCAGATTCCCACAGATTTGCTTTCTACCTGTTGCGGATAATTTTATGTCTGCCATCGTCTCTCTGCTGTCTCCAACATACACAACGCAACAGTTCTCTTGGGCTCTGACAGAAGTTCTTGAGTTAAATAATTTAGAGAGTGACCACATAAACTGGGAATTTCATTTTATATTAGGCAAAATAAATAGTGGACTGTAAAGGGATTTTACTACATCAGGTGTTTAGCAGTGTTCTACTTCCCACTGAGTATGGAAGTATCCAGGTGGCTGCCGTACAACAGGCTCTGAAGGACCTGTGTTTTTAGGTTTTCTTTCCAATCTTAACTCAAACACAAATGACCTGCACTTTAATTGTTGCTGCCTAATTAACCCCTTTCTAATTTTCTTTTGTAGCAACAGCAGTTGCTGAGACCTTCTCTTCTCAGACCAGAGGTACCACTATTTTGCATTTCTTAATTATTCTATAACTTTTTGAATGGCTGTTACATAATTTCCTAATAAAAACTTGTCTGTCTTTGGTAATATTTTTCCACCTGGCTGTATTAGATGAAAAGAAGAGTCCTGGCATTGTTACCCTATTTACGTTGCTGTAATTAAATACTTTAAATTTACTATGTTGTGGTATTTTCCCCTTGAGCATCTTTTAGTTGCTCCCGTGGACCTCATCACAGGGACTGAAAGCTTTCCTAGTTTCGTGTCCAGACTCAGAGACAGAGTAATTTCCTCGCTGTCCAACCGCAGTCTGTTTTTTCAGATGTCAGTCAACTGATAATTGATTATTGTACCTAAACATGAACAAAGCGGTTGGCCTGCCAAGGTAATGAAAGCATTAGCACGCTGCTGCGAAGTGCAAAGGCCGCTCTGGATTATAAACTCAGTACTTTCTATTTCACATCCTTCAGACCCAATATCGTTTGCAGAATAAGCAGTAGAGCAAATGTAGCTTTTGTGAGAGGTTGCTATTGATGATATTGTATTTGTGGTACAGAACGGTGATCGTTTCTGTAGTCATTATAAGGAATTACAATGAGATGCTCTGACACAACTTTAAATTCATTGTACAGGAGAAAAAACCCCTAGGAAGCTGTGAGAGAGAGACAACATGCAGTCCCTTGCCAAAACCCAATCCCTGGTGTTCTGTGTCGATACAGCAGTTTAGAGGTATTCCACAGAGCAGGCCTATACCAAACAGTGCGTGAAAGGAGCTTAAGGACACGCTGGTGCTTTTGTAGGATACAGACAAGTACTTAGCTGAGTCCAATGCTGCGCAAGATTGTTGATGGTTCAGGAAACATTTTAAAAAAAAAAAAAAAAAGAGACCTGACAAACACTGTAAGTAAAATAGCCCTAATCTTTCAACACAGCTTTTTCCTTTGAGAAGAGGCGCAAGAAGTGACAGCGTATTTGCTGTGAGTCCAGTTTACTGAATGAGGTTTTTGTACAGGATAAGTGAGACAGTGTGCCACGCCAGAACAGTGTCTGCGTTTAGCTGACTTAGAAGGGTCACTCCCAGGGAGTACAACCAGGGAAGGGGTCATTTAAAGCCCCTGTTGGCTTCTCATTGTGGTTCTTAACAGTTGTCAATGTTTCTCCAATTATTATCCTTTTTTATTTTGCTTGTTTGCACTTTAAGATACCGTTCTTTGCACCTCTTTCATCAGTTATTACTGTGTGTAACTGTTTGCATTCAGTCAGTGTTTCTCTTTTGACAGGAGTTAAGTATGGAGTCTGGAATTGATCCAGGGCAGGAATACTATGGGCAAGATTACTACAGTTATGAGCATGGGTATATTTTCGGTTTTCTTATATATTTTCTGAAAATGCTGCTTTTCCAGGTTGGTGATGTTTATTATTACAGCATCTAATCTGGAGACTTTGCTGAACCTCAGGATTACTTTAATCTTTGTGTCCACAAAGGTGCACACTAACAACAAAACTCTTTTTAAAAGTTAAGGGGGAGTTGTATAATTCCTGCTTCTTTAGGAATCCAGTTATTATGCTTGCAGAGTGTATTCCTCATCTATCATTCTGTTTTTATATTCACTTTTTTACTTGCATAGTTCTGCTGTCTTGGAAATTAATTTTCACCATCTCCTCCCCTTTTGTGGCTCACCAGCCCGAGTTCAGTGACTGATGCTTTCTGCTCACAGTTCCCAACTAGCATCTGGCCTTGTCCCTAGAAAAACATCATCCTGCCTTGTTCTGATAATGCCCATCTGTCTGCAAGCACTTCAGGGATTATTGCTTACAAGCAATTATTCTTAGAAGCTCACAGGGATTCTCCAGAACTGATCCCAGGGAACCTGCTCTTTCATTTCGTAATTATAAAAAAAGATCCCCCAAAAAATCTGGTACCTGGAAAGAAGGTCAGTGCACTTGGGGGGTTCTTGACTGATCCCAGAGACTTCGCAATTCGGGTCGCCCTCTAGTTGTACAGCCAGTTGCAATGGGAAGAGGGTTTGGATTGTGTTGACGCTAAGGAAAAAAGCATAGTAAGCTTCTCAAAAGTAGAGAGAAAAGAGAGCAAAGAAACTCTTGTCCTCTCGGGATGTAAGCATGTGCATTTGTTGCTATGTATGGAGAGACACGTGAACACGTTGGTGCATGTTATGAGGGGACGATGGTGTTTTTGCCAGGTATGAACTGCCTCAGTATGGGAGTCGCCGCCGATTGCTGTCTCCTTCAGGGATGTACGATGAGTATGGGGAAGTTGTGGTGGAGAATGACGGTGGCTACTACTATAGTCCGCATGGATCGACAGCAGAAGAGGTAAGCCTCTCTGATGTGTTAATTCTGTCTCTGCAACAAGATGAAGGACCATTAAACCCTGTCAAATGTCCTCTGTAATTGATTAGAGTATTGTGTTCTGTATAGAGCGAATAAGCAGCTCTTCCAATGCTAATCATTGTTTGCCCTTCTGATGACCGGTGAAGTTTGTCAGCACCTCTTCCCCTTCTTCTAGAAATAAAAAGGAATTGCAAAGTTTCTTTTAATAGCCACATTTATTTCTCCCTCAGTGTAGATTTCTAGCTCAATGAAAAATCCACATAGCCTTTGGTAATTCCATTTTATATTGTTAACCAAATGGGTTATTACTAATATTCAGCCTATAACTGGTGGTTTTCCACTGCGAAAAGCAGTCACCTAAGCTGATTTATCCTAAAGTTCACAGCTGATTGTAAAGAAATTTTAAAATGTCAGTGGTAGCCAGAAGAAAGTTGACATAAATGTTTGGTTTTTTTAAATCTGATTTTCAGAAATACTAGACTCTTAATCCATCACATGGGTTTTAATTAAATGAGAAGAGATAACATTTCTGAGCCAGTATTTTCCCTTGTTGCAGAGTAAGGTAGTTGTGCACTTGCAACCTATTCTACAAGTAGAACTTTCCCCACAACTTTGGTCAAAAGCTATTCTAAAACAGGTAGGTTAGTTTTGATGCTGGGAAAAAATGTTCCATTTGTTCCTACTGAGTTATTTTAGGGTACAAGTTTTCACAATAACTACCTTCCAAATTGTAATCAAGTTCCATTTTCATGATTTGCAGGGGATGAGTCAAGGCAGAGGTCCTTCAAGCAGAGGTATAAGCCAGAGAGCAGGGGCTCAAGTAGAAGGTAGACCTTTAGGTGGTGGGATGGACCTAAGACATGGTTCTGGAAGAGCATATAGGCCCAGCCAGGGAAAAAGGAAACTAAAAGCAGTGATGCATTTAAGTCGCGTAGCAGTCAGTTCTCACAAACCGGTAGGAAGAACTGAGTCTGCTCATTCTCCGTGGAAGAAGGCAAAGATATTCCCAATGATTCTGCAGAAAGTGAAGGCTGGTAGGAAAGATTCCAGTTATGCCAAGTTGATGTCAGCTCGCCAAGTGGACGGTGAGAAAAGCATGATTATCAGGGGAAGTTACTTCCAGAAACCGACAGATGACAGACCTTCGATGAGAAAACTAAATCATGTGTTAAAACGCATTAGTGTCTCCAGAAAATTTCAAGAGCCTATTAGCAAAGATTCAGTGCATGCAAGAGGAAAAGGAGAGGAAGACTATGAAAGAGATGAAGCAAAATCAGGAGTTTCAATAAGTATCACAGCAGAGAGTGAACATGAGGATAGTGATTATGAGAAGAAGAAGAAGAGAAGAAAATACACTTCAGATGAATCATCTGTGAAGAGTAGTAGCTCGGGCTCGGAGTCAGAAGATAAAGACTACTTGAAAGTAACTCTGGACCAAGATGAAGCCACTGAAAGTACTGTGGACTCAGATGAAGAAACTGGGCACGATTTTGGGGATTCTGATGATGACTCTGGATCCAGCTCTAGCAGTGAATCAGAGGAGGACTCGTCTGAAGAGGACGATGATGAGGAAAACTCTGACAGTAATGAAGATGGTAGCCTGTCAAAGAGCTCATCTACGCAAAGTTCATACAGCAAATCGGGGACTAGTGAGTCCAGCAGTAGAAGAAGCACTGAAAGGTCCAGTATAACAAGTAGGGGAGGTAGCTCTCATGGCAGAGCGAGGCGATCCAGCCAGAAATCAAATATTAGCTCTAATGCATCAGGTAGTGACAGGGACACGAGCTACAGGAAAACTTCAGGATCCAGCTATAAGAGCAAAACCACCTCTGCCAGCCTTGAAATAGAAGACACGATAGAAGAGGTGTCAGAAGAAGATGAGCGACCAGATGTGGAGCGAGTCAGCGCAAGCCCCGATGAGACAGCAGATAACTCAAACAAAGCAGTTTCTGAAACATCTGCCAATGCAAAAACTGCTGCTACTGAAGAAGACAAGAGAGGAAAATCACCTATTAGTGGTGAGGATAGCGTGGATGAAAGCACAGAAGAGGTTGATACAGATGCTAGTGACAGGGAGGAAACTATCAGTAAGAATGAATCTTCTTGCCTAGGAAGTGAAATCAGTGTTACTTCCAAAGGTACTGAAGGGACAAAAAGCACAGCTAGCACCGCTTCTGGTAAAACTACTACTTCCCCTGATACAGAGAATCAAAGTTCTGACACCAACATGAAAAGAAAGAAAATAAGAAAGAATGTGTCCCAGGAAAACAGTCAGTCTCAGTCAGATGAGACCCTGGATACTGCCGTTACTGAGTCAGAAACTACGGGTGATTCTACGTCCTTTTAAGAAGGAGCGACAGTAGGTGGACGTTTTGCAGTAAAGAGTGATCTTGTTTGCTGTGTCTTCTGTGTGGTCTTTCCTAAGCAATATGCATTTGACTAGAGACAGCCAAAAAGGAAATGTCAAAGCTTATTGCTTCAGCATTTGAACCCTATGTGCTGTCTTAAAGATAAAACTGTAGAAAACCAAACTAATGTAATTCCTCTGAGAGACTACTCAGGTATACTTAGTGGTGAATATAGAAAGATTAATTTTCATTGTGCAATGACAGGAAGGACTACTACTTTTTCTCTGCTGGTTTCAATAATGTAGTTAAAGAGGTATTGTGTTGAAACTTAAGATTTAATCCTTTTTGCATTATGCATATTGTGAAGCAAAGTAACACTGCATTTTGCATTAGCTGGTATCGATAGCTGGACGAACCTCATGGCACAACCTGTTAAGGGCCCTATGTTCATGCAGGTTATGTCTGTCACAAAACGCAACACATGCAGGTTATGTCTGTCACAAAATGGAACACTGGAGGAAGGCAAGAGGGCAAAACATGGAATTCAGTGAAGAACAGGCATGATGATGAGGATGAAAAGACTGAGAAGTCATACATGGTTTTACCTTATGTTCCCCCACCGTACGATATTTGCTAATCTTCAAAGGAGCTCTCTGCTGCAAACGTTAGCCCTGTTTGCAGGGAGGACAGCTGAAATTACAGCAAAGCAACACTCCCAAAACCGCAGAGTATTACTGGCAGAGCTGGGATTAAAATGTTTGTGATTCATGGGACTTGGGTTTCGCGTACCAGTGATGTACACGACAGGGATGCAGGGGTAGGTGTACGAAGTGAGCTTGGTCAGAAAAGGAAGCGGATTACATTTTCCAGCGTCTGCCCTTCCCACCTAGCAGTACAGTGATTTTATTAATTTTTTTACAAACATCTGTTTATAAGTTTGAGATGCGTAACAGCAGAGTATTGCTGAAGGTAACCATCACCTATGTTCTATGTTTTCGTATCTGCCTTTTAAAATTCAGCAACCTGTAATATCTGATGTCATTCAGTAGAGATACCTTGTAGCACTTTCATTAGCACAGTTCTGCTCAGAATGAGCATGATTGCCTAGGAAGGACTTCTGTTATTGACAGCACAAGTGGCCTTTGTGCTTTGCTATAAGAAGCAACCTCTGCGTGACACGACGTACCTCCTCATGGAGCTCTTACCCGTGCTGCCTGCACACAGAGTATGCAATCTGTATCTGTGCTTTATTTACTGTGTATCAAAAGCCACAGAACTGTTGCTCAACCACTAGGTTTATCCAGATAAGTAATAAGCAGCCTACATAAAATTAAAGCTTTGAGCCAGTATTGGATTAGTCTTGTGAGTGAGTACCTTAAAGCTAGTACAAATTCTGGCGTACGCAGCGAAGCTCTGCCAGGAAGTCTCTGTGAGATGGGGAGAGAAAAATGCTTGAATTTCTAAGATACTTGAACCTGCTGTGGAGTTACACTGACAGGACAATTGGTGTTGAGCTGCAAAGCGTGATACTAACTTTTCAACTACTGTCTTTAATTCCGGTTGAAATGCACACTAGATTTATGATTGCTTGCCTACATTTTGTATTGCCATATAGCACAAAGTTGTGGCTGTACACAGTGTTTTAATGTCAATCCCATTTAAACTAGTCAGTCCTTTCAGTCATCTGAATATATCTATGTGAAGAAAATTGTATGTCTTTATCAGGAAGAAAAGAATAGACATCTAAGTAATTTGTACAAAGTGTAACTTTTCAAAAGCTTGAGAGTAATCATCACCTGCTTGCACCTTGCATGATTTTCTTTCTCTAAAAACTGTTTTTTCTTGCATGCATGTGTATGTATTGCAGTGGGAGTTAATTGTGATGGTATCTGCTTCCTTAGTGAACTAACGGCGTTTTCATTATTAATTCAAGAATGATAGTAGCTTGTTTCAGTGTACTGCAAGGAGGCATTTATTTTAAAAAGATCAATTATAAATTAAAATAAGTAATGGGCTTTGTGTAATCACTGTTAGTACAAAGTCACAGCAACATGGAAATTGTTCACATTAGCTCTTTAAAAAATACAAATTATATAAAAATCCGAAGTTTCATTTCTCCACCATCTTCCATTTAATAGCAAAGCATCTCCATTGATTCCACTAGATTGGAATTGGCACAAAGCCTTATCTCAAGCGCTTTTTTTTTTTTTTTTTAACCAGCCAATTTTGCCAGCGTCGTGCCTGAGAATTTCCCTTGTGTAGGTCTCGAGATCTTTGTCTGCTTGATGCGTTGCACATATAAACCAGACGTGCTCAACGCCATTTCTGCACTGAATTTACTATGTAGTAATACTCTGGAAGAAAACTCCTCAGGCCTTCCTAGCATTTACCCATTAGTACAGTAATTTCTGAGAAGGTATCACTTACACAATGGCTTCATTATCAGTGCCTTCCTGTTCTTGTTAGAAGGGGTTATTATTCTAGTTGTTTTTCAGCTCTCTTTGCTAGACAGACTGAGACATTGCTTTGTCAAAATATTGGCTTATCAATATCGTGATTTACAGAAGTTTCCTTTCAGAAAGTAACGTCTCCATTCTCAGGATTCACCAAAGAAAGTGCACTTTGACTTAACAGGAGCACAGCTGAGTGACTCTTTAGAAAAAAACAAAAACAAATAAACCCAAAACCAAACAAAAAAAACCCCAAAAAACCCAAAACAAAACAAATTTGTCACTATGTTCCAAACCTGAAGAAAAACATCACAGGTTTTATACACTCTCATCTGACTCACATTTTGCGAGTTCATGAACTAAAAGGAATTTATCTGTCTTACAACTTCTTAGTACAAAGAATTGTTTGCCTGTTCAAGCATTGGGTATATATGACAGGGCACACAGTGGTAATCAAAACAATTAAGAAATATCTGTGTACACCCTAAGAGGAAGGATACAAAAGACCAAGTTAATAAAAATTCATATGGGTGTCTAGATAAAAGACGAGAAATAACAAGTAGAAAAAAGGGCAGGAAAATGTAAGAAATAGTGCTGAGATTTAACGACATTTCTATTTATTGTCAAACAGTGGGCCAGAAAGAAAAGGATCAAGCTGATAGTCGACCCAGAGTATGAGACCAGCTCCACTGGAGAAGACAGCGCTCCCGATTCCAGCCAGAGGAATCGTATTAGTAACCCGAATATTCAACACAACATCAACGGTAACATCTACATTGCACAGAATGGCTCTGTTGTCAGAACCCGTCGCATTTGCCTTGGTAATAATTTAAAAGTCACATCTCCAGTGAGGCTGGGGAAACAATTCAAGAAACTGGACAAGCTTGCAGTGACACATGAGGAGAATGTCCCACTGAACACGTTGTCAAAGGGACCGTCTTCTAGTGATAAAATGAACACAAGACCTTGCAGTGTCTCATTTGCTTCCTCTACTATAGGGGCCGAAAATATAGTAACGAAGCCAGGAGGCTCCAAAATGAAAAGCACAGAAGAGCAAGAGTCGGTTCTTGATAACGAGGATGTCAAAGAGCCCTTGGAGTCGCACAGTGAACACACACAGTCAGATGAAGAGGAGCTCTGGATGGGCCCTTGGAACAACCTTCACATACCAATGACAAAACTGTGATTTTATTTTATTTTTTATTTTAATTTTTACTTCAGTTTATAATAAACTGCGCTTTTTATTGTCACTGAGGAAAATGTATGAAATTTGTATTGTGCACATACGTTGTATACTACAAACGACACGCTTTAAAGTTTAAAAACAAAATTTGCACTCACATTTGTACCAATTAATTGTCCTCCCCAACAACTATTTTGACAGGCTCCCATTTCACTAAACAATACTTCATTTAAATTAATCAGGTTTTCGGGATCTTGATTTATTGTTTAATAAACAGTAAACTACTAATAAATGCACAGCAACATTTGGTTAACTTTTCAGACACTTCTATACATGCCTAGCTTGTTTTTCTGTATGGTACTTGTGGCTATACTGTTTAGATTTGGAAATTGTCTATTTATGTTCAAGATTTATATCCAGAGCTCTTTATTCTGAACTCAGAGTAATGAATTAAAAATAAATCCATGAAAGTCAATGGAGCAAATCCTCGGCTGGCTTAAATTTGAGTAACAATACCAAAGGTCGATAGTGATGTACCAGTTAATGCGAACGGAGGATCTCACTCAACACCCAGCTAGCAAACTTACGGAAGAGTGGAATCGGAGTTTATGAGTATAGCACTGCTACATGGAAAAGTGGAATAGAAGATTAAATAAGATAAAAGTTGCAAAGAGGCAGGAAATGTGTAGCAATTAATCTTATTTGGAGTTACCTGGCCGCAGTTTGTTCATTTTCTTTTGTAAATTAGCTCATTCCAATTTTCTTCTCTAGTCCATTTTTCATCTTTTCATCTCTTCCCACATCAGTTCTGTCGTCTTCTTTATACGGTCTTTAGTTCTTTTATGCTCCATCAATAATTGTCATCCTATGGCCATGTTCCTCCAAAATAAACCAGGATGATACACGAGTCTGTGTAGCAGAAATAGGAATTAAAGAGTAATTATAGGAAGGGGATGAATATATTTTCAAGCCCAGCTAGCTGTTGGGTTAAACGGTACAATCGCTATTCCATTCCAATAGTGTTGAACATAAACCTGCTGAAAAGACAAATGGATGATGGTGAAGAGCATAAAAAGGGAATATTTTACGAGGCTAATATGCATAAACGGATCTGTGAAGGGCAAAGGGTGTCAGAACGCACACACAGAATTATTTCAAAAACTTTTTAAGTAAGCATTACTTGCAAAACACACTACGTAAATTTTGGCACCTGCTTATAATTTGTTTGTACCTCAAAGTAGTGCGTGTGTTGTGTTACAACTGGAATAAGGAGCTGAGAATTGCCACTGTTCATAGTCACCAATACCTAAAAGACATTAGCAATACAGAGCACGGTGTTCTTCTCCAATGTGATATAGGAAAGAAAAAAAAAAAGATATATATTCACATGAGAAAAGTGTCCTGTTGTATTACGCAAACTTCTTTTTCAGGATAAGATCAAACTAGTTGTGAGAACAATCTGGATACCTCTCGAAAGATAGGAATAGTCAACAGATAAAGGCGTGCAATTAGTAAGGAAATGACTGGCATCATCATTCTTTCCCCATTGCTATAGTTGAAGTTTCACCACACTACCGGATGACAACCGCTGTTGGTTTTGCTCTGGCAGTAAATGGACTTCTGCTACTGTGATTGCGTTTGTTTTCCCCTTGCACAGGTTCTCCTCCACAAGATTCCTCTTCATGTTTGTCTTCAGAAGCTGTTTGCATGTTACGCTGATGTAAATGTGACATTTCTATCAAATACCTCCTTTTCAAGCTGAGGTTTCTGACCAAATATTTTGAGAGACGGTACTTGTTTTTAGGTATGAGAGATGCAATGTAGCCTGCCAGGCAAGGGGAAAAAAAAAAAAAAGACCAGGTATTTCTTTCTCCTAACTCTTTTATCTTGGCGTATTTGCACTTGGTACCTAACAAACACTAGCTGTTTGGAGTTTAGCTAGAGTCTGAACATATAAATGAGAATGATGGAAGAAAAAATCTATTATTTGAAATAACTAGTAAAATGTTATTTTTTAATCCTGTTCAAGATACTGTTGTTATTTCACTACATCATTTTTATTGCAAGATCTGTCAGTTCGGTTCTTACTAAATACTTTGATAAGATCACACGCTTTTTTGAGAAACATTTTCTCCCAGTTTCTCTCAGTTTTCTAAGGGGGGAAAAAAAAGTTGATTCTTTTTCTGGAGACTCACAGCTATACCAGCTTTAGCTCCAGCTCTGTGAAGGACTGTCAGGCCTAACACTGGTGGTCAGTAGAGCTGGGCATGCTTACCAAAGGCAATACCTGTCCATGCTGTCTCCTTTGTGCTGCCTCAATGCAAAGAGCATAAGAAATGTCACTTTTTCAGCAATGGGTGGGGTTTATGTAAACTTAGCTCGATTTCAGCTAAACTTGTAGTGACTTTCAGAATTTTGAATACTGTTGGCAAAGAGAGGGCTTCATGAAATCTTTCAAAGGTGCAGAAGATGGGGGGGGTTACTTTTTTTCTTTTTTATTTTCTGTGGATATAATACTGTAAATCAATACAGAATTTGAATCTTTGTTTTCTGAGGATGCCATACTGCAAATTAATACAGATTTTAGACTGTGAGCAGGCAGTGGGTGCCAGAACCAACAGCAATAACAGGATACAGTCTGATACAGTAAAAAAGAGGTCACTTTTCCTTTGGGAAGTGAAGTATTAGCATGGCTTTGGTGGATACAGTAAGTAGAATAACATATCTGAGTCTTGGGATATAATTTACAGCTACTTAACCACTGAAATCTGTAAAGCTGATACAAGGCACGAGCATTTTCCTCTGGGTGGCAGAACTGCTCACTGGCTGACCGATCAAGGGGATAATCATTGCTCCTGACATTGATTTAATTTGTACACTCCTCCAAGCAGGCACTGATAGTTTTGTGGTTTAGTATGGCATCTGCTGCATTTTCAGTGCAAGCAAGGTGCAAATGACCAGCTGCATGGCTGTAGAAGGGCAGTGGAATACCCGCTGTGAGGCAGAGCAAGGAATGTCAGGAGAAAAATAGAAACCTTTTTTTGTTTTCTCCTTTGTTTAAGTATATAGTCCTATGAGCAAGCCTGCAGATCTACTGGGGACCTGTTAGGAAGTTTAAAATATTTACGCATTAATGGTAGGTAGTCTTTGCACCCAGGATTTTGCCTGAGCTGGTGTTGGGGAAAGGACAGCGTGGTCGTCGTGGGTGGTGTGTGCGTGTCTGTCTTGGTGTGCTTTCTGATGGCGGAGTGATGTCACGGCGCAGTCACGCAGCATCCCACCATGCCGGGTTGAATCCTTCCAGAATCTGGTTATGTGGCTGGAAAACTTGCACGGTCAGCAAAATGGAAAAGAGATAGGGGAAAAAAACTGCATTTTTAGGAATGGGAGAACAGCAGCACTCTCTGACACAAATTTCAGCTTACATGGTGGAAAAACGGGTAGCGGGAGCGCGGTATTTTGGGCCAGTCACAAACACGAAAGTGCTGTCTGGAAGGTGCCACGCACTCCTAAGGGAATACAGCTTGATTATTTAAAAGTCTCTGATGGGTCACAGCCACGGTGCTTCTGGCTTCTTGTGGTGGACATCCCCAGGTTGCTTACGTGTGATGATCTCCGTGGTTGGGAAGTGGCTTCTCCTTTTTACATGTTTGCCTTTAGCAAATGTCAGTTGTAACTCAAAGCTTTACAAGTAGGTATATTTTAAAGCCGGTGGACGGTGATAAATGCATCTTGCCTTGTAAGATTTATAATTGTGCTGCAAATGGGGGTATACATTTGAATGCTTTCTCATCAAGCCCTAGTTCTTGGCTGTGCAAAGACACACAGCTAGCCAGAAATAAAAAGGGCAGCAGCTTTCCCCTGCTTAGCACACGCTTGCTTGCTGCCCTTTCAAATGCTGCATGCAGAAATGGTAACTTTAAATTACCATTGACTTGTCTCATTGTTACAGCCTGAGAAGGACTTGCATCCATTACAAAGTATTGATAAACCACAAGGTTTGATAAGCCCAAAGAACGGTGCAGTTTATCAAATGAATTTTGAAGGCAACTAGTTCTCAAAAGCCCATTAGATGAGTACTGAGGAATATTACCTTTTTTCTTTGTTACTGGAAGAAGAAAGTTTCAGTAATTTCACTGTTCGAACTAGGAGCACTAAGCCCACCTGATCAAATGATAAAGCTGTAGCACAGACCTGGATCACTAGTGTAGCAACAACATGAGCAGAAGCGGGTAATTCACTCATAGCGTAACAAAACCGAAGCTTTCAGGGTGCCACCAGCCTGGATGGCTGGAGCGCAGTTCCTCTTTCTGGCACTGATTGTTGCTCTTCACCAATACACGGTAAAATTATACTGTTCCTTTAGCAAGCAACGCCAACCCTGCAAACTGTTTTCATGTTGTTAAGCAACAGCCATCCGCGATGCTGCCGTCATACCCAGAATGAGTTGCAGCATTCCGAGGAGTGCTTGCCTGTCCCTATATGGATGCCATACAAACATATAGGTGGCCGTGGCATTCAGGAATTGCTGCCACTTGTCTCTGTCTAAACAGCCAGCATGGGGTGAGCAAGCATGGGGAGCCCGTGCTGGAAGTCAGCAGAAGGGGATGCAAGCTTCCGATCCCGGTTGTGTGGAGAGGGCTACATGGAAGTAGTAAGTGGTTCTTGCACGAGGAGGCTTAATTAACCTGGCAAGGAGCAGCAGCTTCCACAGAGAGCTGGGGAACCACGTAGAGCTGCTTGGGCAGCAAATCCACCAAGGTGCTGTGGGCAGAAGCGTAGAGGCCCTTGGAGTTGCCATGCTAGGTTTTAACTGGTAATTGGCTTTCAGGAGGTCCCACTGAGACTCTACCTCTGGGCAGGCTGACCTTGCTTGGAGTGGATAACAGCTGGTAAGTTGGTTGCGCTGTATTCAAGTGTGTTTGGGGAAGGGACAGTGTGTGTACCACAGAAGTGGCTCTTTTGCAGTTCTTGAAAGAGCAAGGACAAGATCCTGTGTCAAGCTGTTAAAAATCCTTCTCTTCACCCTCCAAGCTCTGCTGAAATGCTTAAAGATAGAAAACATCACTGCCTTTTTAAGGCAACAAAGGTAAAATTAGCCTTTTTTAGTGCATACTACTCAAGATTTCATTCTCTACTCCCAGAAGACTGTGGACATGGTACCTGGCAAAGTCAAAGGTGAGGGCAGGTATGGGGCTTACCTCATTGCAGCAGTTATCAGAAACTTTGCAGAGTGCCTGTTCCCAGGGGAGGGGTTCCTGGCACCCCTATGCATGCTACAGAAGTCCAGTCAGAGGCTTTTTGGGAGATTTTCGGGTAGCCAGGGACAGGATGCTTACACAGAAGGGCAGCTTTGGTGCAGAACTGAATGTTGTGTTATGCTGGAGGGAGGTTTAGTTTTGTTTCAAGAGTTTAGGGAGAACATAAGCCTTTATATTGAGAACACCACAAAGCCGTGTTTTACGACAGTGTTGCGGAGGCAGACAGTTAAGGGCTCATTGGTGAAATCCATCGTTGGTTCTCCTCAGCAGTTAGATTTGCAGTATGCACGTGCATCATCTCCCTGGCTGCCCATCGATTATCTATTTGCTTTTGAGGCATATAAATGAGGTAAGCTTCCATTTCGGAGGGCAGTGGTCTTGTAAGAGTTAGCACTCAACAGCCAGATGGCTCATAGAAGTGCTCCCTGCAGCACAGTAATTTGCCACCAGTCATGTGGGATGGAGCTGGTGGTCTTTCACTGGTGTGAGAGTCAAGCCTAACCTCTCAGAAGCACTGTGTTGTGTAACATGCTCCCGTTTGGCAGACTAAGCTGTTCCTGTGGAGCTACTGGCAAGTTATATGCTATGGGATATAATTAGTGGTTCCCAGCCACACCCCGCTGCAATTTAACAGTGGGTCACTGGTTTTTGTGAGAAAACATGGCAAAACTCCCGTGTTCAGCACTGCTGTGGTTTAGCTGCTAGTCACCAAGGTAATGCTTTAGATTCTCCTCAATGCCTGTGTTGAAGGCCAACAGGAGAGTTTAGAGAAACTCTACTTTGCCATGATTATTTTTAGTATCTAGAATTTCTTATTTCCTCAATTAAGGTCATCAAGGGAAATTGCATTAAGGTCATTATTTAATCTGATTAATTTTTCACAGGTAGAAAGTTTATTATTTTTTAATGTATTACACTTTAGAAATTACACCTAGACGGCATCTCTCTAACAGCATTCACAAAAAGCTATTTTATTCTAACTTGTTATCTCAGAAATGCTGGTAAGAGGCTGTTTTAATGAAAAAAAGGAAAGTGCGATTTTTAAATATATAAAATATTAAGCAGGGTCTGCCGTGATTTAGTGTTACAAAAAGCTACCACAGTATGCTAGTCCTAGGAAGAGGGCGTAAACAAAATGGTGAATGCTGATTAATCACCACTGTTTAAATGAGGAACATGAAGTATAAGAATGCAGTAAACTACAAAACTTAATACCATCATTGAGCCAAGTAAGAATAGTAAATATTTGTCTCTCCCATTAGTTTAATTTACTGATACATGTTTCTCCCTTGCAGAATGAAAAATCTGCATAGTTGCACTCTCAATATGCATAAATAAATGAAGTATGAGGATGTGAATTCAGAGTAGACATCAGGGCACAAAGTGGCCTGTAGGCACCTTGAAAGACCTTCACTATGTGGAACACTGGTTGTGGATAGGATTGTTAAGGCCAAGTGAATCAGAAGCACAGGAAAGGAACAGAAGCGATGCTCCCAGATCTCACGTTCGGAAGCCACGCTTGGCTCAGCCACTGGCTCCTTCACTTCCTTATAAAAGGTGAGCAAGGGCGGGAGACACGGCACTCTGCACAGTGCATGGAGAGAGGCCCTGTCTAGCACGAGTGCCAGAGTACAGCCATGCTGGGCGTTGTGGTGCCCGGCTTAATTATCCTGCCAAGATGACAAATTACAGTCCCTTTTTTTCTGGACTTACAGAATAGCCATGCCCTTGTTTGCTTGGAGGGGACTGGCTCTCTTTGCGCACGTACGCGTGTGTATCTGTACACACACGTGCACCCACCGGTCCATCATCTGTCTCCATCTATAAATGTATAGCTATGACACAGACTATTAGATGAAATAGATCTTCCTGTTAAAATAAGCTAATGGCTAATGAGAGACTACTGTAAATGAAAGATGGAAATTCTGATTAAAAAATTGAATATATCTTAAAGGGGCCAGGAAGAGGGAGAAAGCGAAATGATGAAACGTGCAGCACTCATTATCACTATGCAATACCGTGACCGCCAGACACTGGCAGCTCACAAATCAGGGCCAGTGTGGCTGCTGCAGTACTGGAGTGCACACCAGGATGACGCTGCAGCAGCAAGCACTCCGTGGCAGTGCAGCACCTCTCCCTCCTGGTGCCACTTGCTGGATACATGCTGTGGCCGTGACTGGAACAGAGACCCAGAGCTGCCTGCGTGCTGCCCTGTGCACACAGGTGTGAGGCATCGCTCCCATTGAAGCTGGAGCACGTTTCTTGTGCCCCTGTGAAGGTAACACAGCTAAAAAGCTGCTTGTGCCAAATGAGTTTGGGTTAGCAGGAGGCAAAGTGCTCAGCTGTAGTCTCCACAAAGGCAAGCAGAAAAGTCACATTGATTTCAGCAGCTGCTCTGTTTATGATGCAGCTTTCCAGCCTTCCTGATGACCTCCATATCCTCAAACTAATGAAGATGTAGTAACTAAAGGGAAAAAGTATTAAAAAAACAGACAGGAAAGCTTCTGAGGTTTAAAAACAAGGTAACAGGTTGCAAGTACAATGAAACACCCCATCTGCTGCTACTGCAGCATGTCACCTTGATTTCTTGTGCTTCCTTCCCAGCATCCATTCACCTGACATGTTGCATGAGAAATAAAATGCACTCTATTGTTACAAGTTTGGGTCAATAAAATCTAATAAATCATACAAGACAGCAGCTGGAACTACAGTCCTCCTAAGGGCCACTTAAGAGCAGGGACTTTCCTGGTATGTAAGTACACCACCCCGCTGTTGGCAATACTCTGAGCACAAGTTAAGTGCAAAACTGTGGCTGCTACAGCTGGACAGGTGTACCTTTTCCAAATTTTAGACCTTCTTTTGATGATCTGTAGACTGCTTGCGAATTTTTTTTTTTTTAAAAAGGGCGGAAGGACTATGGTCTTGATATTTAAGGCCTGGGGTAGGTTAGTCACATAACGTTGCAGATGATAGGCTCTGAAAGGATAGTGTCAACCTTAAGTCCTCCTTGAGAAAGATTCCTGCTTTGGCCAAAAAAAAAGGGTGTTCATTTGCTGATTAAAATCAAACATCTCCAAGAATTACATAAACTTGCACTGAATGTGTTTAGCATGTGCTGGGATTGTGTTCTGGTGGTATACTATAGCAGTTAAGGGCCAAGCTTGTTGCAGGCATCTAGCTAGGTTAAGTGCCCAAGTACAACTTGCCTGCTGAGCCTTAGTCTTGGTTTCGCTACAGATCACTGGGAATGTAGTGATTCCTTTTGCAGAGGGGGTATAGGTTACCAGGACCTTGGCACCTTCAATTCCCATCCTTCATATCTTCTTCTCCAAACATCATACCCACCTTCTCTTGCCTCTTGCTAACTGCTCATTTTTCTTTCTTTTTTTTGTCCAACATCCAAGAGATCTCTTATAGCTGTTGAGCTGCATTGTTTGCATTATACACCTATGTATGGATGTATAGGAAAATGAAAGGCTGGCTTAAGCAGTATTTAGCTATTGGAGGTTAACAAGAAAACATCACCAATACTTCAGACTTGATCTTTTCTGGCTGAGTCAATTAGGGGCAGGCTGTTAAAATGATAAAGTCTTTGAAATGCAGTAGCTGCTGTGGCACTGCAGTTTCTGAGGATGACTGGTGTTAAAATCAAAGGATGCTCAGCGGACACGCATGATGACCATGCCTCCATATCGGAAACCCCTCTGCACTGCAGTAACATGAATTCCATCTGATGGCAAGCGTGTTACAGGACTGTGTCCTCCACAAAGAGGGATGTTTTAGGGACTAATCAAAAATATTCCTCCAATGCTTGTTGTTGCTGCTGAAATGTGGGTTTCTAGTTGCATTTAAAAAATGAGGGAGTGGGTGTCCTGAAGAAAGCACAGAACAACAGACCACCCAGGGACAAACCAATTCTTTCATAGCCTTAGCAAAGGGGACTTCTGTGAGGTCATTTCATATGAGAATGTGGCCTCAGCTCTTATTACTGATACAAATTTTACAAGCTTTAATAATAAATTAAAAGGTTTATAACTACTGGAGTATGGACCCTTCCTTTTATTCAAGCAGCAAAATGCTACGTGGATTTATAAAAGGAGACTATCTTTATGAATGCACTGAAATAACTGCAAGAAACACTGTAACATGGGACTTGGTTTGAAGTGCTTTTTTTATAGTAAGCTCCTTGTGGAAGCTATTCACATCTGGTCTTTTTCATGCATAGCTAGCTTGAGCCATATTAGTTCTGTATTGCAGAATTCAGGGCTTAAGGCCATATTCCCTTTAAGCGTAAAAATGTAACTCCTTAGACTTGATTCCCCGCTGTAGGTCCCACTCCTGTTTCCACATTTCCCTTTTGGCAGGTTGGTTTCTGGGCATTGATTCAGTGCTGCTTCTACAAAGGTAGATTTAAAAGCAGATCATCTGTGTTGAATGCCAGAACTGGGACACAGAAATATTGGTTAGTGCTAGTAAAGCAGCCTGGCTACAGCACACGTTAGATAAACAAGCTGCCTTTTCAGTGAAAGGTGTCTTTACAAGGAAGGTTCACCATCCAAGGCAGTTTTCTGTTTTTTTGCAAGCAACTTCTGCAGCAGGATTTGCATGGAAGGAGTGCTTGTCTTTTCCTAGCTTCTTTCTTGTTTCATGCAAATATGAAGTAGCAAAATGCCATCTCTGCCATGACCTGTCTGATGATGCCCAATTATTTTGACTATTTTTGGTTACTGATACATGTTGGGCTGTGCCCTGATTTCTGAGAACTGTCAGTGATGACTCCAGGAGCTCCACCTATAGTTGTCCTTATCAGTTCAGGGTTCAGCATCTTGCAGGTAGTGTTTAGATAATCTTTCCCTGTATGCATTTCCTTGCATTTATCTCTGCTGAAAGTCACCTACCTCCCTTTTTTTGCCCACTCATTCAGTTCTGCGAGGTTGCTCTGGAGTACTTTAGTATCATTGTGGCATTTGACTATCCACAACTACTGGTTTCTTTGGTTTTGTTTGCTTTGGGTTTGTTGGTTTGTGTGTGGGGTTTTTTTTCAATATATTCCATAATATGGAGTGAAATAGCATTTAGTGGAGAGGTATTCTGTGTTGTTGCATTGACAGTAGCATTGACTTATATTTGAACAATGCAATACGCATGAGACGTTCCTAGCAGTCCAGCAGTAATGTGTGAGTTTAGCTGGTCTTTAATCCCTCTCCATCTTTCTAGGAAAGGTTATACTTATACATAAATGATAAAATAAAAGGTCTGGTCAGGTAGGCAGTGTTGGGTAGGTCTCATTAACAGCTGAATACAGCTCTGTGTGGCCGAACTGAAGAGGAAAATACAATCCTCAAACCAAGTCGGGAAAAACTGAGGCAACAAAAGTTGTCGAGATTGGAAGCAAAAGCCTCATGTGCTCCTGCAAGTGACTTTGCTTACGTAGGCTAATGAATTTCTTGTAAAAATACATACGCTATAATGTAGTTTGATTTTTTTTTTTTTTCCTTTTTAAGCACCATACTCTTGCTAAAAGTTCAGCCTGAGCAAGTATTCTGCTGATGACCCTACTCATACAGACTATTACGTTAACAATGCTAGTTGTAGCCTGTGAATTTAATGATTTGGAAACCAGACGGAGTGGATTCGTTCTCTTTCCTACTCTATGTTATAATAAATGTTGCAGATTTATCTTTTGAAAAAAGTATAGGAAAGAAAGTTTTTAAGTTTTACAGTCAACAACACGTTTCCAGAACCTTTCTAGCTGAATTCAGAGAAAGGAGAGTTAGTTTTGATTTTATAGGATCATAGAAATCTCCAAAACCAACCGAACAAAAAGATTTCTTACAGTAGCTCTTCTCCTTAACTTTAAATTCCAAAGGCAGACTGAAAAAACACTCTTGTATCACGATCACTACTGTTGCTTCTCCTTCAGTGCCCAAACCCGTTCTTATTTCCTCCCATAAAAACCTTCAGAGTTAGGTTGTAGTATCTTTTCTACTGACTTCCTGTTTCATCACTTCTAAGACGCGGTTCTGTGGTGCCTTCTGCGTTACACATCAGCTTTCCACTGACCTTAAACTTGCCAGATTACATTAAAAAGCTTTGGGTTTTGTGACGTGGCACAGGCATCTGAAGTCTGGCCAAGTATTTCAAGTAGCTGCTGCTGATTGCCCTTACTTTCAGGAATTCAAGGTTTTTTTTCCTCAGTGATTGGGTATTTTACAGATTTGACTGGGCTCTTTATATTTGTCAAAGAGCAAGCCCTATTATCTGTAGTCATGCCTGTATCTTGTGGGAAGTGCTCCCCCTCTACACTGCAGCATGACTACAGCAATGTGCATGTATAACCAGTACTTTCCCAGATGCCTGGTCAAAATTAGTCCATCAACAATTAGTCCTCCAACAGTTGTGAGGTACTAATTAGCTCTCCTAAGATTTGAAGACCTCTTTTTTTCTAATGTTCTTGTTACTCTTTTGTTTTCCGTTTGATTTCCTAGGGAAACAACACTTACGTGACTGCAGTGTCCACCCACCTGTCCTTCCTGCTCTGAATAATTTCTGAACCAAGTGACCAATTTAGTCCAAATTTGAAGGAGGGTTTGCAGTCTCCAAATTAATTAGGTTTCCACAAGCTCCAGGAAAATTGACAGCTGGGTACAGGAAAGTGAGAAGCAAATTAATGCTTCTGGGCCCCCAGAGGAAGATCAGAATTCACCCGTTACCCATTCGGTTGGCCACAAGCAGATGGCCAGCCAGGACACACCCAGCTCTTCCCATGACCGCTGGGGGTGTCCTGGTGGCCTTGGGATGCCTGATGTGACTGTGTGGGTGGCAGAGGGACAGATGAGAGAAATCCAAATACTTTCCTCCATCATGGTGCAAGTTACTTTCTCTTCCTACTGTCATACACAGCTGAGATCTTAAAAACCATTAAAGAGCCAGTCATCATTGCCTATCTATATCTGCCAGGAGATGTGAATGTGCTCGTCACTGCAACACTGTGACTAGCAGAACATTTCAAGCTCCATCCTTCACCATAGACTTAAAAACCTTTCACTTCTGTTTTTTGAAGATAGAATAGGAATTTAGTAAGTTGAGTAAGAACAATTATTTGCTCACTTATAATGAGAATTATGGCAGCTGTGTAATACAAGTTTTTTCCCACTAAAATTAAGTTCTAATTAGAATGATAACATCTATTCTTTGGGGAAGCTTTTAAAGCAATTGCGAGGTCACCTACAAATTTGTTTGAACAGGCAGTTATTTCTCAGTTTCATTTTAGTCGCTATCTTCTGTGACTTTCACCATAAACCTACAGCCTCACACTAAATGTAGTTTCACAATAACGGAGTTTCAGTGAGATAGATACTCAAGGTTTCTTTTGCATTTTAGCTAAGAAAGGCACCGTACAGACAATTCAGGGTGATATTTATTGATCCCGTTATATTCACTTCTAAAAGTTAAAGGGAACAGAGCTTGTGTTCTTAAATCTTGATTTTCTGTGTATCATCTTAAGTGAACTCTAAATGCTGCTAAACCTTACAATGTGTGCTGTATCTGCGGTAGAAAGTGATGTATGCAGCTATGCAATACCAAGCTTTCATGGTAGGTGAGTATTAGTAAGAAGTACAGCAAACCACAGTTAAATATGTGCATACTAGCAGAAACCTTAAAACGTGCTTTTGCTCTTCTGGCAGTTTATGATGCGTTACTCTAAGGCAGGCATGACTCCCTGGATGGCTCAAGCTGATCAGCACTGGGCCGCACACCTCTTCCCTCCCTCTCGGCACTCTTCTCCTGCTCTGCTGCCCAAACCCCAACCCACAGCCCGCACCCATACCTGTCTCATGACTTCTCTCCACGCTCCACCTATGCCGTCGTCTGACTTCTCCTGCACTGCGTGCACCGCCCCCGCAGCCCAGCGGGTTCTCCCAGCCCTGGAATATAATCAGAAGTTTCTATGAGTGGTCAGGTTTTTTGTTTGTAGTTTCTACCTAGTGGATCAAAAAAGTCCCTTAAATTCCCCTCTGTTAATAAAGGGTAGCTGCAATGTACAACATGCAGTATAAAACCAGGAGCTGCAAGGAGCCAGAACAGCAGCTGGACACAAACATAAACTGATACCTGTTAATAAATTTTGCAGATTAACAGCTCCTGCAGGCTTAAAAACTTAAAGCCTAAAATGGTCTCTTGCACATTCATCTACAGAACTGATTTATTCATCCTTCCCCTCCTCTTTGAAATTATTATCTACAACTATAAAGTTGTAGAAGAGTCCCCCTTGTGGTATATGCCATAAAAGCAACAGGCAGGACTGATTTTATCTGGTCCAATTTTCCCCTCTGGTCTGCATGTTAAATGTATAGGTCTCTATTAGATCAGAAGCATTAACAAATCAAAGTGTGCCCTGACTTCTTCTTGGGGAGTTTTGCAACTGGTATTAGAATACTAGAAAATAAATACATTGAGACTGATTTTCTTCCACTTATTCACAGCTTGTCAACAGGGGGGTTCATCACAGCTTCTGCAAAACATAGCACTGGAGGGGTGAGTGCGGAGGGTGAGAAAGTTGAGAAGGTGGCATTTTGCAGGATTTTCCTCAAGTCTGAAAAGCTGAAGTGGAGGAGAGGAAACAATTCAGTGGGTCCGTGCTTGCAGAAATCCCACTGGTCCTAGAAAAGGTCAGAACTATTCACTGTGGCTGTCAGCACTGAACTCACCCCTTGGTTTTTTGGGAAAAGATGCAACATCTCTTCTTCTGGCCACTGCCACTTTCCTTCTCCTCTCTAATGTATTCAAAGTTGTTTTTATTGAAGTGTACAAAAGTCTGAGCGCTGTGTGGGATGGCTCATGAAGCTGCGAATTATCATGTGGATGTTGTTCATCTTATAATGTGTTTTCTGCTTTATTCTTCCACTGTGGGTGTGTTAATAACTTTACCCACTAATGAGCTGTTCAGGGCAGTTGTACTTTGTGGGCTGCTCCATCTCCCTCGCAAAGCAGAGGGCTTTCTTGAGCACACGGTGATTTTTTTGGCAATACGTCTGGTTCTGGCTCTGGTAGGTCACTCTGTCCCCCGCAGAAGCGTGACTGCATTCAGCTCCAGAGATTGCATTCAGCTCCAGACAGTAAGGAGAAGGAACTGTAGTTTTTGTAGCATGTTTTTAAGACTGTATTAGTGTTTAGGCTATCTATCTTACCTGTTGATGAGAAGAATTTCCCCTCTCCTTTGAGGGCTCACACCATATTCTTTTTTTTTTTTCTTTTTTCTTTTTTTCCTCCTTCTTTTTTCCAGTTGCAGCAGATGCTGTTCCTGTGTCCATTTCTTATCTCTGCATAGTGAAGGAAGAATTCATAGCTTAGAGACTCAATATCCTGCAACTTTGATACAGCAGTATTTCTGGGTAAAGTCTAGTTTGACTGTAGCTGTTTCCTGCAGGGTAGGAGAAAACAAAAAAATGAGGCCAAAGAATTCTGGGCTTTTAAGTAGGATGCCCTTTCTATTAAACTGAGGATAGTCAGCCACCCCACTCCAAGGGTCGGCCACACAGACCCTCTGGAAGTATTTAAGGGCTATAAACTCTTTACCCTACAAACTCATCAAACATGTTTGTGAGGCTTCCCCCTCCGCCTTACTCTTATAAGGGTCCCTGGTCGCTCCCTTCACCAGGGACCAAGGACAACTTATCACTTGGGATGGGGTGGGGAGGATGTTCTGTCTGATGTGCTCTGACGACCTGGAGAAAGATGCAGTTTGGATGATTTCTAGGTTGTGCCCAGGGGCCCTGGAGAGCATATGGATGCCCAGCCTAATCTCCTGTGGGAACAGGGAGGGCATCAGACATGGCTTGCCTTGGCCAGCTAAAACAGGGAGGTCTATAACAAGTAATGTTTTCCCCTTTATGGGTAAAAGTCCTTTCATGGAATGGCTCGGGTTGGGCATATAATAATGCCGTAACTTTCTCCTATCTGGCTCCCTGATTTGAGTGCCATAACTAGTATTTCTTGCTTTGTCCATCTTGTCAACCTCCTGTTTAAAAAAAAAAAACAAAACCCCAAAACAAACAAACAAACCAACCAACCCACCCAAAAAAAAGTAGTTGTTGGGTTGCACTCAGAAACCAGCCAAAGGCTTTGTTCATTTATCTGCAGAGTGCAGAAAATTTTACATCTGCTTGGATGCAAAACTGGCAAAAGGGTTTAGAAGGGGGAGGAGGGGGGAGACAGAGATGAGACACCAGACAGTTGTCTGTGATGCTATAGAAAGCTTATAATTTTAAGTATGCCTGCACTGAAGCGGGGGGGGGGGTGGGGGGGTGGTGCGCACATTTGACTGATTGCCAGATCTGAGGTGCAAAATGGATGGGGCCTTTTTCACCTGTTTCCACCACCCTGTATTTGCTGCAGGTCAGTGCAGAGCAGCAGCTCGGTCTCTCCTTTTCTCTGTGCAAGGACACACATGATGATACAGTCTCCAGGTGACCAACAGCCTTTCTTACAGCCCATGCTATTTGGCTTGATATGGGGGAAAAGGGATAAAACGAGTGCCCTGTGACAGAACTGAATACCGCACTATCTGTGCTAATGCTCCCTTCTCCAGGAAACAACTAATTTGTCATTTGGTTACATCACATCATTTTTGTGTGACAAGACTTGTATTCAAGCCAGCAGCACTTAGAACTACTTTTTAAATTATTGTTGACATTTCTATGTACCGTCAAGTCTATTTGCCATGTTACAGGTTTATTTACTTGAATGAGAAGGTGCTGAAAGAGTTGTGTGTGTTAACTTGTTAAATACACTGCACTCCTCACCTCTGTGTTTGCATTGTTCCAGCTCATTATCCATGAGGCTACCACAGATGAGGGCTGGGTGAATAGGTACTGATCAGCTCATCTGACACAGAGACACCTGTTTTCAAAAAGATGCAGGTAAACTAAAATGGTGGAAATAAGAGGTCTAAACTCTGAAATTATATTGCAAAACCTCCTACTCTGCAACCGCTTGACCCTGGAGGCAGGTAGCCTCAGTAAACAGCTTCCTTGGCTTTTGGCAAAGTTCCCTTAGTACCGCTTTGTATGGGCAGAAAGCTTTGTCTTGGGGCACATGCCCAGAGGCTGAGCCCAAAGGCAGCCCAGGACCCCATCAGGTGGCTGTTTCAGGCTATGTGTAACAATTGGAAGGGCCCAGCCTCCTGTGAGGAGTCTGTGACACTATGAGGGCAGTGTTTTTCAAGGTGAGGGAGGAGAACTGCAATTTTTCTAGAGTCATTTAGGCATTCGGGGAGGAGCTGGGGGACCTGTGGGGCTGTCCTGAGGTCATCTGCAGAGTTGTTGTCTATCCGCCTCCCTAGGTAGGGTGCTAATGTGTCTTGGGGCAAATCTGTTTGTTCGTTCTGAGGAGCAGTTGTTCAACATTCAGCTGTAACACATGTCCGTGTGAGGACCAAGCAAACCCTTAGATGAAACCACCACACCAGGTGAGACAGGGGCATTAAGCTCTTGGTCAGACCAGCTCTCAGGTATGTTGTGAAGACGTTGGGAGTAGAAGACCTCCATACTTCCTGAAAGAACTGTACAGACCAAAGCTCGGGATAATTGTCTTAGATTCCCCCGCAAATCAGCTCCACAATGAAAATGCATAGCGAGGGCATTCCTGTTCTGCCTGAAAAAATGGCTTTATTTGGGATATAGCCAATTTTGGAAGTTGAAGTAGCCTTTGGAAAAAGCAGCAAGGTTCAAGATGCATTGTATTGGGAAGCTGGGGGGTGACTGACTTACACTGCAGACCCTAATTCTGAGCCCTCCTTTGCTACAGCTTAATAATTGTGCAGAATAAAAACAGTAAAGCAAGTGACTTCTTGGGAACAGGGTGGGCATTTGTTTGTTGGGTGGGGTTTTGGCCAGCCAAGAAAGCTCTGAGGATAATAATCCTTGTGGGAAAACAGAAGAGTGAGGTTTTTTGGTCCAGTTTTAATGGCCAGAAACTGGAGGGTTTCTGAGCTGTCCTCCATCACTGTCGCTGAATGTGCAGTCTGAGTAGGGCCCAGAAGATGTCAGCACAGGACAGTAGGAAAGCAGGCAAGAACCTCAAGTCCTCTTAAAAACAAGGAAGAGAGCCCTAGATCTATGGAATAACCACCCCAGGCAATCTCTAGGGCTTGCGTTGCTGGATTTATATTTAGAAAACTATTTTGGGGTGGTGTTTATTTTTTTAATAATCAGATTAACATTAACACAATTATGACAAAAGAAAAGCGAAAAAGTGGTAGAAGTTAAAACACTTTTTTCCGAGGAGGGTTTTTTGGTAAAGATTTGCATTCTGGAATAGATATTTATAAGTAAGTGACTTACAAGACAAAACTGAAGACTATTTTTGAACAGTCACAAAAGCATTCATGGGAAAAAACTCATTTTTTCTCCATAAAAGGAGTGGTCAGATGGTCAAATGAGTGGGCTTATTAAAAACAAGCAGTGTCCTGTTCTTGTTTTTGCATTGTTCTGGGGCTGTTCCTCTCATTTCCTTTTCCCTGCCGTAAGTTCAACAAGTTTCTCATTTTTACTAGAAAGCTAAAGGGTCATTTTTTAAACATTACAATGATGTACAAATAAATAAAGCAACTTTTTCTTTTGCAAAGTCAGCGTATAAAAAATGGTGCAAACAAGTATATCCGTGATGTGTCAAAGCAATCCACTTGGGACTGACACAGGCATCCATAAAAGCTTTATGAGATCTGCAGCTGCATGCTCAGATATATTTTAGTTGCTTGCACTTACTTAACTCTTGAGTCTCCAGGCTAGTCCACCAGGAGATCAGAGTGTAAAATTCATCCTATCCAGAGCCTTGCAAAAATTTCCATGTGTATACATAGCAGATTCAAACCGCTTTGCCTGCTTGTTTCTGTAGAAAACCCCAGTTTCTACAGTATTTCCCAACAAGTTACATTTCTTATTTGCCAGGAGTAATAAGACTTCGAACATAGTAATGGAAGAAATGTATATGCTATGTTACACGCTGAAAGGGGTATGTTGCACTTTGTTCCTAACGCTATGCCTGTGACTACCCTTTTTTGAGTTTGCACATCAAAACTGTCACAACACTTTAGTTACGGTAGGAAATATTTAGATTTATCCATGCCATGGTCCCTTGGCTGCCTTCAACGTAGCACATCCCCACTTTGCAGGCCGTAAGAAAAGCAATCTGCGTTTATGCTCAATGAGTTGGGCTCTGACAACTCCCAGCTGCTGCCTGTTTCTCCACCTCATTCCTCTGGGCCACCACAGTCCTTTGGGTCACATTGTAACATGACCTGATTTCTGAAATGCGGTGCCTTTGCTGGTGCTATTTGAATACAAATAAATCTCAAGAGAAGCCACTCAATATAGGGCAGCTCAAAACAAATTACTTTTCAGGCGGTTGCAAAACTTGCCAACATCAAACAGATTGTCCCCTAGGCTTCAAGTCACACACATGAGGTGCGGGGACAGTTATTTAACACCACATGCTTTGTAAACGGACGAAGTTGTGAGCTTTTCTTTAGGTTCGGTTTTTTAAGTTACTTATTTATCTATTTATTTATATTCAAGCCATAGCAAAGTCACATTTTCTTCCAGCAAGCCTTAGCAATGCAGCAGCAAGAGACTCCGAGGGGGTGAATGTTCCTACACAGTTGTCCTTCCTACAATTCTTCCTATTGCTAACTAATGCTTTTGTAAGAGACATCAGCAAAGAAAAGTTTGTGCAGCAAAGTTTCATCCTAATATAAACCCCAAAATATATGCCCCCGCTTAAAATAATTTTGGAGGACAAGCCAAACTGAAAAACCTTGTGTTAAAAGAAGCAGGTGGGCTGCAAAGCTGAAGATTCAGCTTCAGAACTGAAGTTACCTGATCAGCTGTAATTGTTCTCACGCATCGTGGTGGACTCATCATAGCACCAATTTCTTCTGTTAACTACGTACCAGTGCATAGGAAACCAAGCTAGTCTTCTCTCATGCACTGAAAACACTTGCAGCATCTCAAAAACGTGACGAAACAATTTTTCTCCTTGTCTGGTTACGAGCAAGAATATAAATAGGCCAATTTTGGGGGATTATCTCCCCTTTTTCTATATGCTGCTGATTAGGTGAAAGTATTTGCTATCTCATTTTATACCCTGATGAGTGAGGTCTTTACTGTGAGACAACAGAGGAAAATTTCAGACCCCGTCTTCTGATCTCACCAAGTTCCCATGAAGAGTGCCTCTCTCCTTGGTCAGGTGCAGATGGTCATGCATGAGGTCTGCCTGCCCTCAGTGCCGGCATGCCCTCCAGAAATTCGCAGCCATCCTAGCACATCTGTGTGTGGCAGTCAGGATGGGATAATAAGGGCAAAATAAAGTGTCTAATGAGCTTCCTGACTGATGCTGCTGCCTACTGCAGGCAGGAAAGAGGCCTTCTGTGGCCTGTAGGTAGCACTGACCAATACACAACTTAGCCAAAATGAAACCCAGCCAAAAGTTGGAGAATGGGGTGAATACATCTGGATTTCTAGATGCTTTTCCTTTCCATACTGTAATACTGTTCCAGAAAATTTGACAAAGAATCTTCAGAACTGATGCTCCAAAATTCATCTTGACATGCAAATAATAATTTGGGTTTGTATCGTAAAGGCTATATCTTATCAAAAAGTGATGTGTTGCATTAATTGTCTTTAAAGAATACATATTTTCCTTTTTCATTTTAAGTGAACCATTGCATCTTTGCAAATGCTTGTCTTCTTTTTCCCTAGGGATTTTTTTACATTTTTTACCTACCGAGCATAAACTTTGGCCTTTTAAACATAAACAAAAAAACCCCAAAAGGTAAAAACAGTCCTAAAGGAATGAACTTAACGTTCAGAATTAGAAGCTGAATGTAGCAGGTCAAAAGTACGGTAACTCAGTCACATAGTTAAAAGCTGTCTTCTACACTGGGTTGCAAAATCAACTGTTTTACTTGCCTGGCTTTTGAAATGGTTCTCTGATAACTGCTGCAGTTAAGCGCCATTGTAATTTTAGCTCTCATGTTTCAATACTGTACTTTCAGTCGATGCTGTCAGCATCTTTACTGACTTACCGTGTAACTAATAACCGCATTTCTACCCTTTTTTCTGTACCTAAAATAGTGCAGTCACAATATCATCACACTAGATGGCAATGATGTCCAGAGAGAAGGAAAACAGACTCCAGCACCAAGGTCTGCAAAGGAACTGAGTTACTTGAGACATTTCGTCCCCTCTTATTTAAAAAGGAATACTTTATTCACTAGTGAAATCAAGGTTGAAAAATAAGGTGACAGTGATTTACATAAAAGAACTTGCCAAGGTGGGTAGGTGAAATGTGTGTATGAGGACAGCACAGCTATAATTTCCAGGGATGGTTATGTTTTGAACACTTCCGGTGTCAGAGAAACGAAGGAAAGCCATACCTTGAAAACTGAATACCTAATTCTGCAGTGGACGAGTGAAATTACAATATAATTTCCTTTCAGCACATTGTTTCCATAATCCTCCTTCAAGCCTTTTCTTGGACGTGTGCTGCTTCATCCTTCATTTTCTTTCTTAACTGAACCACGTAGCTGTAAATCCAGAAATTAATATTTTAGGAAAAAAAACAGGGGGGGGAAAGCCTTTTATCTGTTAGAAATCTACAGATCATTTGCATGGTCGAGTCCCTATGGGCAACAATGTCATAGTAAAGAAATTTGCTTGGAAACGTTGCATACTTTGCAATGTGTTGCTTTCGGTGGAAAAAGGATCAAAATGTCAATCCGCCCTTGTGGTTTTTTACACATGTACACACACACACGTATAAATGTACATATATATGTTCATATATAGATGCATATACAGACACATGTATTTATATTACCCCACAGTTTGGATTTAGGTAAAACTTAAAAACATTGTCCCCCTCCCCAGGTCAGCCCAGCACAGAAGACTCATTTGCCTCTCTCAGGCTTTATCCTGGAGAAATTTTTGAGCATTCTCCTTGCAATCACTTGTTTTTTCCAGTAGTATGTGTAGCCTCTGTCTTCTTTCTCTTCCCTTGCAGCAAATCAGCTCTGGAGCACTTACAGCTGGAGCTATCAGCTGGTGCTTACTGGGAAAGCCCCTCTCAGCCACATTACTAAGTGCTGGAAGTGAGAAAAGGGATAGCATGGAGTTAGCGCCCAGCAAGAGGGGGGATTGAAGATTCATCAAATCCCCCCACAATGAAGGAATCTTCCTTACTGCAGGTGACCTCAGTTTAGAAGGCCAAAGCAGCTCTGTAGGTGAGGGTGGACTGTTTGTACTTGCGCAAGTGGGTCCTGGCACTGAGAGCTCACTGCTCTCTGGTTCTCTCTTGATGGGCTACAGAGAGACAGTTTTTATAAGCCAGTTTAGCCTGCATGAGCTCAGTGTAACGTGAAGGTTTGCTGTAGGTACACACTGCAGAGCACCTGTCAGCCTCTTGGTTAATTCCCTTGTCTGCCATACGAATGTTGAACGGACCTTCTCCTGATTGCCGTATACTTTCTTCCCTGACAGTTCCGTAAGACAGCAATGACATTTCGCAAGAAAAGCTGGAAAAGCTTGGCCGTTACCAGACCCCAGTGTCAAGCTCAGGGGTTTATTGCCTCAAGAAGGGCAACTGCATGTCTCCCTGGCTGGCTCCAGTGTGTGCAGCCGTGCTGTCGGCCCACAGGGGACCCAGCTCGGTGGGGCTCTGCTGCTGAGCCGAGCTGCCTTTTGCAAAAGTAAGCAAGTACACGCACGGAGGCCTCATGTTGCCAGGTATTTAAAAAATACACTTTTCAGGAATGAGTTCCTCGTGTTTTCACATAATTGACTTTTCCTTCCTGAAATGAGCTTCCTGTGTTATGCTGCCAGCTTTCTAGTCCTTCCACCACAGCAAAAAAACAAAATTCTGACATAGTACATTGCCTATGTGCCCAAGTCTAAATATTTTGTTTTTACAGTTCATTTGAAATTAGACATTTGTTTTGGAAATATAGAGTCTCAGAAAAGGTAAGTAGGCTTTATCTCTAAATCTCGCTATTTTTTCCAAGATCTTGGATGATGTTTCAATGTTTATTCAGTGGAACCTTTTCTATTGACTTCAAGGAATTACAGACCAGCCCCAAATCTTCCAAATGGACTCTCTGCTGCCAATGAATTATACTGTATTTTCTTTCTTAAGGGCATTTCTTACACTTAACATGGGAATTCAAAAGTTATATATAGAACTGGGAGCTATACAAACAGAATTTTGTTTACACTGTAAATGTTTACCATATAATCTGACCTGTTCTTGCCTCTTGGCTACAGTGCTGTTATTAGCTAGTCTGGCTACATATTTTTTAGTTTTCCCTTTTTATATAGCATCTTCATAGACTGTAAATGCACCCATTCATTTTTTACATGGAAAATTTCATCAATAAATAGGTTTTTGGGAGGAAGATATTGGTATTATTTGGAGAAAGTATTTTAAAGAGGTGACAGATTTAAACTGTATTTCCTACAGTTTTAAAGTTGCCTGCAAATTTAAAGGAAATTTAAATCACTAGAACTGATTTCTGTTAAATTTCATCATGTTGGAGAAGTTTTGGAGGAGCAAAGAAAAATTAGTATTTAAAACGGTGAACAGGCCAATATAGGCTGGTTGGCTTGACAATGAGTCTGAGGCTGGATATTGGAAAGATACGGCCAGATGCAACAGTGAAAGATTTAAGACAACGTAATTAACACCAATCAAGGGCATTTTGTGAAAAATAATTCTTGCGAAGCAAATATGAAATCTATTCTGATGGGGTCAATAATTTAATCAATAAAATTAACTTTCAGTAGTGGGACTGCGAAATCATTTGCAGCGCTTAATTAAAGTCACAGGAAAGAGCATATTGTGTGGTATCAAATTGAGACTAGGCTGTTTAGGAAAGCGAACGGTACAGTTCAAATGAGAGTCAGCCTCTGATGTTGGTGACTGCAGTCGTGCAGCAGCCAGCCCTGGTGAGCCACATTCTTCTCTGCCCTTCAAACCTCAGAGGTGATCTGGGCAGATTTCCTCTAAAGCTCCTCCAGGTATTCATGTAGACACAGAAAAACAAAAGCATTGCCAGCAGCAGGAACTGTAGATCATAGGTTATCAATAGCCTGTTTGGGATGCTTCAAGGTTGCAGTGACACTGGGGTTTATTTTTTTTTCTCTCTGCTCACACGGCTGATGTTTACTTTTTGTTTTTTAAAGAACAGTGAAAACCTAACACCCTTGTTATTACCTCGTTGCCCTGGTCCCAACAAAATAATGAGGGTTGGCAGCACTGAAACTAACATTTTCTATGAAATATGGAGCCTCGGTACACTTTTCTGTATGCTTTTTACCACAAATGTACACGTTAATGAGTATAACTGCACTGCATCATAATTATGCTGATTAACGTGTACATTCGTGGTAAAAAGTATATTGAAAAGTATACAGAGTTAGAAATACTGATGCTAAATTGTTTGGTGCTGTTTTCCGGGGCAGCATACATATGGAAAAAACAGGATCGGAGACCTGACAGAGGATCCTAACTAGGCAATGCATAAAGGAGAAGATACCTCCCCTTGTAGCTTCGCGGTGGATGAGGAGCAGAGAAGAAACCCCATGAGTGCACAGGAATCCCAGGGCAGATAGGAGCTGCTTTCAGTCAGTGATCCTAACCCACAGGTCCAATTGCACTGGAAATAATCCTGTTTATTTCCAGTGTCAGCGGGGCTCTGTAGGAAACCTACTGTCCAGGTTTGCTCAGAAGAACCTGCCTCGCCATAAAATGAAATCAGCTACATGTCTGGGCTGTGAACGGTATAAAGCGTCCAGCCTCAAACTGTGTGGTGGTGCAGCACATTCTCGCACGACAGCATTCACTGTTTCTGCTGCCAGGGAAATAGCGTCAGGCTTACTCATTTGTACAGAGGCGCCCTTTTCACAGGACCTTCGCAAAAGTGAGAATAAGTCTTGATCTTAGGCAAAATGTGGCAACTACTCGCTGATAACTGCAGCTCCTTATCAGTGTTGTAAATGTAGTCAGCCCTTGATCAAGTGCAATGTTTTAGGCCTCTTGAGGGTGGTTAAAGGTTCCCAGAGAGGTGGTTCCCCATTCTACAGTTAGAATTAAATTCACAGCCTTAAGATAAAATAATGTTATTTAATCCTGGGCTAACACCCCTTTCTGCCTATTTACCTGGCAATAACAAGCCCTTTACCTGGCTTGATCATAATGGGTGTTGATCCAAATTGTTTAAAAAGTCCTTTAAAAGAGTTAACTCCAGATAACATAAGGCACTGCAAGGCAGCTGTTACGATCTGGAAATCTACCTAGATCTTGAGTATGAGGGAGAAGACAAATGTTTTTCCCCCTTTCTAGGGCCTCTGTTGTGGCATGAAACCATGGGTTTGATTTTATTAATTGTATTCTTGCACGTGTGGTGCAAAATTGTGTCTGAACTTTCTTCATAACTGGTTTTAGGAGAACTTTCCTGAATTCATCTTTCATTACCAGAGGTGCAGGCTGGCAGCATGTTGGTTTGCTCTGCAGGGAACGGATGAGGCAGAATTTTAAGTCATTTTTATAGGGAATCATCAAAGATATTCAGTGGTCTAACTGTATTTCATTGGTGGTTATTTCTCCAGCGCTTCTCAGTTTTGGTGCTAATTTATATAAGGCATGATTTGGTTATTTTGAAATTGCAGCTAATCCTACAATAAACTAAGGGATTGTGTTATACTTTATACCATTAAAAGAATGGAATAACAGGTATAAATGATACAAACCAACTAGTAAATTAGCATTGAAAATAAATTTTCAAGGAGCTAACACAATTCAGAATTGCTTTTTATTCCCAGAAGATAGTCACTCCATCAGTTCCCCTGTGAAGTTATTTAAATCAGAAATGAGGTAAATTTGCCATTTCTTAGATGGAATTGATAATTTATAAAGTACAATGATTTCACTGATGGGGGAAGAAAGGGTTTAGCAAGGGCTAAATAGATTGCAGGAGTGTATTGAATAAATTTAATCTGTTTAAAGAGTGTATTTTGTGCCAGATTTAATGAACCAGTTGTAATTAAGTTTTTGCAGAATGGCCTATATCTGAGTGCCTCAAATGCTGCTGAACTGGCCTGAGTGATAGACAGCTTGTTTCCATGTCATGTGTGAGGGAACTAGAATAAATCTGTTAAAGGCAGAGTGAAAATTAAAGAAGTGAGGGAAAACTTGAACAGTCCTGTCACTTAGGTCTGTAAACACTAGCAAAAACCAAAGAGGAACAACTTGCATGGGATAAAACCATACCAATGCCAAGGTGGGTAGTAGGAAAGTGTTTGGAAAAATGACTAGAGGCTTCAACAGCCCTTTCCCACCCCCCCTCTGCAGAGATTCAATTTGTTTCTGGTGCCAGGGCACGTGAAAACGGTTTGCGCTGAGGTGCAGCCTGTGGGGGACCATGGAGGGCTGCTTTCTGAGAGGCTCTAAAACTTGGATTAAAGGGGAAAAAAATTTTTTTTTAAGTTACTTCTGCCTCTTTACCTCTCATTTCCCAAGAAATGGCTGGGCAAAGGCAATGGTGTTGAGTAACCGAATGGGTATTGGGAGTTTTTCCTCACACCTTTTTCTCTGAAGGACATGCTTTTGGGGGCTGTTTCAGTGCCACAGCTGGCATATTTTGAGAGGGAAAATACTCTCCCCCGCCCCACCCCCCGCCGAGCATTTTCCTCACCAACTGCTGGGTTTTGCTACCAGCTGCCTGACAACTTTAGCATCTCTTTAGCTTGAAAAGAAGGCCGCGTGCATCTCTTACACCTCTTTGCCTCAGTTCCGCCCCAAAATGGGGCACCCGGATGCAGCCGAGAGCCAGTACAGCCAACACTTGGATGGGACAGCTTTTTCACCCCCCTTACCGCGTCGCTCGCAGAGCCGTGAGTCCTCGGACGTTCCAAGCTGCCGTTAGCCGGGCTCGGCTGCGCCTCACGCCTTTGTCCGTGGCCCGAGTGCGGTGACAGATATCGCTGTTGTCGCACCTTTTGGGGCTGAGACACCGAACACTGACGACGGGCAGGAACGGAGGGCGTTAAGCGCACGAGGGCGAGGCGCGCGAGCGTTGCCAGGCAACGGCGGGCGACCGTTGGGCCGAGCGCGCGCGGGGCCGCGTGGGGAGGGCGCGGGGTCGGGCCGGCCCGCTGAGGCGAAGCGGGGGCAGCGGCAGGCGCCGTGAGCGGGCTGTGCGAGGCAGGCTGGGTGCGGGAACACCGGCGGGCGGTGCCCGCGGGAGGCGGCTCGGGTCGCGGGCGGTGTTTGGGGAAAGCTAGGCCCGCTGAGGCAGCTGTGGGGATAGCGCGTTAGGCCTCGTGTTTCTCTGGGCATAACCTGGCTTGAGAGACGCACAGTTGTGCCTAAATGGTCCCTTCCCTACTCCATAGGGAGCTAATGCAGGTGTAACCCTTTTTTCCCCCCCGAAGTGCCAGTCTGCGCAGCTAAAGTGATAAAATGTTGAAATAATAACTGGCAATGCAGTCTTAAAGCTTGGGTCTGGCTGGACAAGAGTCTGTGCAGTGACATATTTAACCTGCAGCACCCATTACTTCTGCCTCTGTTCCTACGTACTCAAGGGTGAATTAATTTGTAAAATTAATGTCATCTGCAGAGTCTTCCAGCTCTGCACAGGTGAATCGTTTTTCCAAGGTTAGATAGCTTATCCTGAGCCTGGCCACCTTATTTAAATACAGTAACAGAGTCAGCCTGTTGCTAGGAGGGCTTGGTTAGGGGAGGGGTTATGGAAATTTGCTTGCAAAACTCTGTCAGGTTTATGCTGTTGGACGCTTAAGTAAGTGGCAAGCTGTTTAGTCCTGGAAATATATTCCATGCACGTTCAGTGCTGGTCAGTGTAGTTGTGTAAGAAGAGATCGTTTTGATTCCAGTTTTGGATGTCTTTGCAATTTCCAAATTGCTTACGAGGCAGGGGAGCCATGTGTTGGCTGAAAATGTCTATGCATGCTCCTGCAGCTTCAGCTTTATGGACAGACAGTTGGATTGAGGAAAGTCAGTCTGGAAATGCTTGGATTTATGGGGAGATGGAGGGAAGAGTCACCTGAAAGATAACTGAGTAAAACTTGTTTTATTTATTGTTCTATCCCACCTGTCTTACTATTGATTATGTTCCCCTATACATACAGATTTTTAGCATTATTGGGCCCCAGCAAACATCAGTTCTTAGTCAGCGCTAACAAGCATGAGGCAAATAAAAATGATGTCCCTCTGTGTCTAAGAGTACCAAGAATTTGACCACTGTGCTGCTGCTTGCAAGGAGGGCTGGGGACATACAGTGATGTTCCTCCACATAGTCTAGAACTGCGGGGCACCAAGGCTGCAGCCGAATGCTACCAGGGAATCGCAAACTTCCGTGGGGAAGACTTTAGAGTGAGAGCTGGTAGCAGCCAGAAATGCTATTGATTTTTATTCACCTCCTTCATGAAGGTCAGAGAGCATGGGGTTTTGTTTCTGGAGTTGTTGGTGCTGCAATTTCATCTCCTCGTTTGACGATGTAGCGGGAAAAGTTGTACTAAAGGATGGTAGTAAGGTTATTGATGTGCAGGTGGTTGGATGCTGGCATACAAGGGCATGTAAGTAGCAGATTTTTTTGTTGGTAGTGGTTTTGTTCTGAATCTTGATTTAAGTATGAGTTCTTCTGGACATTTCTGACTATTGTAAAAGAGCTATGTTTGGAATATTGGCTTAATCTGAGTGAAATCAGATACAGGCTACAAGTAGAGATCTTGCTATGTTTTGAAAGTTACATTAATAGACATAAAAACGGGCAGATCCTTGGCTGACAACTATTTGCATGATATTGGCGTCAATGCTGAGTTCAGATTGGGTTGTACTGCCGTGCTGAAGGTTATAAAGAGGGCACGGAAAGAGCTCAGGATGCAAGACCAGACACCCTGTCTATACTGCAATTCAGCCCCCAAAACATGGCAGAAAGCCTGTACATCAGGTGAAAGTACTTAGTAAGACACACACAGTTGGGTTTAAGTAATCGTAATTTGCATTGTGCTTCTGTTATTGGACAACACTCCACATTACTGAATCACGAGGTTTGCTTTGCCATATACTGTTAGAGCTGAGAACAGTTTCTGGCTTGTGGCTTACGTATGGAAAGTTATGGTTTGCAAAAGCTGTTGCCAGTCTTCAAGTGGAATCTACTGAAAGGTCGAAAAGGCTGCATGTTGCAGCTTTTTGTACTGAGACTTAATGTGGTGAAACTAAAACTGTGGGGTCACAAAATTTCAATTCTATACAGAGCCAAAAGGGTAGGAAAGGCCACGCTTTTAGATGTTGCAGTTCTCTGTAAATAAAGATGGCTCCCTGTTACTGCATATATTGAATGCAAGATAAAGCGGCAATCTATGTGCTGTTATTGCTCTATGGATTCATGCTGTACTAGGTAAAAGCACACTTTTTGAATTGCTTGTTATGTGTAATATCCCTCTACAAAATAGATATTAGTGTGATGTAGTTCGTGTGGCCTGCTTTGGTAACATCACTAGAAACGCTTACTGTGAGCTCTCTGATTTCTTTATTACAGCCCAGATATTGTGGGTGTCAAGACATTTGTCTGTTGTGTAGGCAAGCTGGTATGCCGATAACTTCTGGCTCTCGAAAACAGACACAAAATTCCCACTACGGAGTAGAAGCCTGGAGAAAGTACACTTTGGGGCCAGGAGTCAAGTCCAGCAGCACTCAAATTCAGCAGCAGATCCAAGGAATGTAAACTGGAATTAGCCAGGTCAGAAAAGGCAGGGGTCCCAGAGGACATGCCTTGGAAATGTCAGTTAACCCACAACATCATGAAAATTATTACAAATAATGGCTGCTGCATTCTACTGTAATTGTATACTGTATTTTGGAAATTTGGGGGATTTTGTTCATTCA
The DNA here is from genome assembly GCF_964289735.1 of Phaethon aethereus. NCBI lineage: Eukaryota > Metazoa > Chordata > Aves > Phaethontiformes > Phaethontidae > Phaethon > Phaethon aethereus. The sequence goes on along the minus strand of NC_138583.1, from coordinate 2,412,697 downwards.
GACCTGGATACCAGGATAACCTAAGCAGTATATTAGCTTTTAAGAAAAATTAAATTCTGCAATGAGAGTTGGATTGACAGTGATTTGAATGCAGCTGTTAAGTTTCTTGGTGTGGAGTTGGGAATATCATGTGTAGACTCATGGTCTCAGGTATCACCTCTATAAAATGCACATAAGCAACTTTTTAATATGAAGGAATGATGCTTTTCTAAACCTTCGGTGTTTTCTTGTGAAAATACTACCCCTTAAGAGCCTTTCTTGCACTAGGACTTGTTATTGTACATGTCTCTCGTGTGAAATGTTGACATCTTCGCTAAAACTGAGGTGATAGGTAGGCTTAAAGTCACCTAGTAAATTTAAAGCCCGAGAAGAAATTAAGCAGAAAGAAGAGAATAAAATTGTTCTCCAAAACACTGTGATATTAACTGTGATTCGGACTGTGTTGAGGTTTATATCCAAATTTGTATGTGTTAAGACTATTTTTGGAGTCTGGACATAAAGCTAGCATATCTATGAAGACTAGTGGGTAAAGCTTTGTGTCCTGAGTAAATCCATAGCTTGAAGTTTCATGTCTAATTCTCATGCTAGTTTGCTCAGAACAAACTCCTCCTTCCCCCAGGAAAAGAAGTTTGAAGGCTATGTGAGAAATTAGGGCAGGATAAGTGTATCATTGAGTTACATGAGCCCACAAGCTGACTTGTAGAAGCCAAGGAAAAATGTGTTCGAGAAAAGGAAAGTAACAGGAATTCAGAATCAAGTTGCTGATGTGTAAAACTTAATCTAGGATCAGCTGCTCTTAATTGTCTGTAGTGAACCTTCCACTGTGTGAATCTCTCTCCTAGGTTTCTCCTAGAAACCATCTCACTACTGGTTTTGGGGAACTTTTTTGGTAAACCTGCTTTAAGTATGGACTCGTGCTTGACACAACAGTGGTGGTAGCCGGGGTTTGGTCTGGAATTCTTTCTTTCCCAGTATAGTGCCAGGCATTGAAAATAATTTCAGTTTGCTTTTAAAAATGGTCTTTTTTTTTCTGTAAAGCGTATTTCTTTAAAAGACTAGTGAAAGAGGAATGAGCCTATACGGTCTGGCTAAGTTTCTTCAAAAGCTCCGTTTTAACCATAGTGGTGTTTCCAGAAAAAGTCAGTAGAGGGAGCTCATGAAATACACGTGCTTTGGTAGTTTCTGCAGTAAAATACCGAATTTCTTCATTTTTCTGCTGCTGGGGATGGAGGAGGGTGCTGAAATTGTTTTTCAGGCAGACAGTGCACCACCACGGTAGACTGGAAGCTGAGGATAATTTTCAGAGGTGCCGAGTGAGAGAAAAGGCCTAAGGCACCTGAGGGCATTAACTTTAGGGTTTATTTTTGGGGTTTAATGTATGGAGTATATATGGAGCATGGAGTGACCTCAGTTCCTTCACTGTGCAGCTTGTGGTCCTAGATTCAACAGAATGAGTTTTTTAAAAGGTCTTTGAAGTGGCTTTTCCTATTTTACCATCTTGGCAAAAATTTCATTCTATTTTCAAATAATTGCAAGTTATGGCAACATCCCTCTGTACAGCGATATGACCAAATAGGAGATTTCTCATGATAATGACCCAAGCTTCAATGTGACATAAATGTAGAAGGGGAGGGAATGGTGAATCAACAATGAACGAGAGACGTATGGGTAAAATAACCCAGTTAGTAGTATATATCATGATGCGACTATAATACACACACATAAGAAATTTCTTTGAGTGAGAAGTCACTTCTTATTTAAGCAAATTTTTCCTGTGTTTTAGGGCTGTTCCTTCAATGTTTTTTTTTATGCTCTGTGTGTCAGCATGTTTGCTGTTGGTAAGACAAAGTATCACAAATACTAGGAACCAAAGAACAGTCCTGCTCTAGTAAACCAGTGTTGTTCTAAATGTTGTATATATGACAGCACTTTGTTCTTTTCCACCTATGTTTTAAGCATTTAAAAGAAGTGCTCTAAAAGTTACCAGTTGCATTATTGCAGTGCCTGGTCTGCCAGCATGCCCAGGACACTAAGATACCACAGGATTAGCATGTTACCTGTAAACAGAATGAATATACTATTGACTCAGAACAGTATTGCAAGCAGTAGGACATAATACAACATCAGTTAAATATGTGCCTAACTGTTCTCTTGATGTTTACTGTGCTGTTGAACAGATTAGAAAAGTGAATAGATTTCCTTTTAACTTGAGATTTTTCTAACTGAGACACATTTGCTCTTTGATATGCCATCTTCCTTAACTGTTGACGGGAGTGACCTTCATTTTGCTTCTGAACCTTGGTCAATATTCCCTTGTAGAGACATGGTCATAAGTGGTGTGTGGTGTGTTTAGTTCCACATTTCCCTTCCATAATAGCAATGACATAGTAACCAATGGACTACTGGAACGATAGCGTATTTTTTCCCCCAGGTAATTGAATTCATATGGATTTTGGCCTCATGTCCTGTAGGAAACCACAAGTACAAGGTGCTGAAAAATCCCCTGTAAAGCTAGGGAATGAAAGTGGACCTTTACAGAATAGAGCTTTTGCTGAAACGTTGTGTCCTAGAACGCGTATTACAAATGTTCATTGTTAATGGCATTTAGATGATATCTGAAAACAAAACCCTCCCAATAATTTTTTCCATGCAAAGGACTACAGTCCTGTTGTTTATATGTGTGTCTGATGCAGAGTAGTATGGGGACTGTGGAAATGTATCAAAACCCATGACAAGCCTGTTTGTTAATAATATCAAAACCCATGACAAGCCTGTTTGTTAATAAAAGCACCTTGTTCTGAATACTTATTTTGTCCAAAGTACTTTGTCGGTAAAATAACAGGTAGGTATAAAGTGCCTTCCCCATAATCCTTCACAGACCAAGTGCTGTAAAATATAAATGTTATTCACAAATCCTTGACAGAAAGATTATGTTGTAATAAGAGAGCTCTTTTATTGCAGAATAGATAGGAATGTGTGTATATAGAAGGGCTCAATCATGGCAGAAAGATGCAGCATCTCTGGCAGGCCTTGTATAAGCCTGAACAGCATGAGGGGTTGTCTGCTGATCCTGGACTTAGACTTGAGGGTGTATTATTGATGGCTGTTCCCCTTCTTCTTTAATGGCCCAGGAATATTTTCTGCCATGGTGTTCATGCGAATGATTTGGTTTGGGGTTGGGTTTTGTATGTTATTGGCAGAAGGAGGTCACTAGAGTGGTACTGTGAGCAACTGAGGTGATGGCAGGAGCAGATATCCTGACCATGTATTGGCTGCTGAAGAAAAGCAACCTCCAGCACCTGTCATATGCACTCTGCCTTCCCATTGTCTAGTCATTTTAATAAGTACATGGGGTTTTTTTCCATTTTCTTTCAATTTTATCCAGTTTCCTCATAGTCCAGGTCCTGTATGTCTAGTACACCTGCAAGCCACAGCCTCACCTGTAACTTGTTTTTCTAGTGGAATAGCAGGTCCCAAAAATGCGGTAAATCTTCTTCCACCTTTCCTTAACATGTCAATATATGAACTGACTGCAGGAGCTGCATTATTGGGGCTGACTTGAGACCTGTCTGCTCCTGTGGCTGACCCTGAGCAAAAACCTGGAATTAGGTAGATTAGGGATCTTTTGTTCTTCCGTCCTGAGTTTCATTCTGTCAGTAGTGGCTGGAGATTAGGAGTCCAGAAGTGCAAACACCCAAGTATCGAAGTCTAGCTTGTGTACTGAAATCCGGCACGAGGCTTGCTAGAAAGGTGCTCTGCCGCTTTACAGCTCTATCAGCCCCATGTTGCTCTGGTGTGGTCATGCACACATGACGGAATATTCTTGCATCTCCTGAGCTGTGCCTGGTGCAGAAACCAAGTGTACAGCTCTTTATTGCTTTTTGCAGCTTTACTGCAAATTAGGTTTACCATGAAGTTGTAACAAAATTGTTCCCTTTGTTCCTCATACTTTGATCTTGTGGCCTATGTTGAAGAGTGAAGTAGCTGGGTTAGGAGGAGGTGTTTTACAGGCGGCAAAAATCTTCTGCGAGCTGGCAAAGCAAATTCAGAACAAGAGCACAGCTGCCAAATCTGACGTGATCCTAAATTGTAGAAAATTTCAAGTTCTCAAGACTTCTAAGATCTTAAATATCAATCAGAGGTAGAATAGAACACAACAAAACCTTTCCTTTCTCTCTTTTTTCCTTTTTTTTTTTTTTTGAATAAGAAGCAAGCAATTATTCAGTCACTTCCTCTTGAAAGAAAAGGATTCAGCCCAAACCCTAATGCTTAACCCTGTCACTTTTGTCTTCGGTGTCAAGCATAGAGGAGTTAGAAATTCTCTTGATTTGGCATATGGGGAAGCAAGAAATAAAGTAAATGTATATTGTGCTATTTCCTAAGTAAAATGTATATGAAAGGCAGAAGTATTAATGGCAAACCATAAGCTTTCCCATGTAAAAAAAAAACTTTGAGCAAAATAAATTTAATTACCTCAGCATTTGTTGCAGCAGCTTTACAAATTGATGTATTTTTATACTAAGCTATTTTTTTTCCTTGGGCTAGTTGTTTTATGTGAGGGTTAGTGCCAGCACAAATCTTTCTGTCTTTGAGCTGCTACAAGCCACAGACGCTACCTGCAGGACCAGAGATCAGTCTATAGGAGTCTAAAGTCTATAAAGTCTGTTAAATCTAAGGCGGGGGGGGGGGGGGGGAGGAGAGGGGGAAAAAAAAGGTAGCTATTGCTGAAAAGACAAGACTATGCTTCATTTTTGCCATAGATCTTGAGCTGTGTTTTTATCTATGTGATTTTGTTTTTAAACTATTACTGTTCTTTTTCCTGATAAATACAGAACATTACTATGAAGTATGTCCACCACATGGCCTCCAACAGAAATCAAACTGGCCAGCCCAGAGTGTTATAACCACAGCAAAATTAAACTTTTGGGTGTACTATTTTAGGTTCTAGCAGAGACCGGAGGAGATGATAGGAAATGCCTCTTCTCAAGACTATACCACTGCAGTTTTAGTTGGGCAATATTGCTAACTTAAATGTCTCACCTAATTAAATGCTTCAATATCTGAATGGAAATCTTTCCTCTACCCTGAATCAATATGATTTATAGGGAGAGCTATGAAAAAGGAACTGAACTGGATATTTGTAATGAGAAGGAAAAAATCCCTCCCCTCTTCTTTCTATGAAAAATGAAAAAGAACCCCAAACCATTAGCCCAAGTCTTGCCAAATTTAGTTACTTGGAAGCAGCTGAGTGGTTGGACAAGCTGGAGCTGGATTAATAAGCGGGGTGGGCTTATTGGCGCAGAGGTCCACACTGCATGGAGCATTCATATGAATCACTGGGTGAGGTGAAATGCCTCCTGCAGTCCTTGACATAAGTCTTTCATGTTGAGGTACTTCCAGTTAAGTGGCTCATAATTGGTGCATCTTTTGCATCATCTCATTCCCTCAGGAGTTGTCTCAGATTTCCCCTCATCTTAGAAGGATATAGCTGTACATAAGCCAACAAAGTCCTTGGCATCTGTCCTCTGTATGTAATTATGTAGAAATTAATCTCCATATATCTGAATAGCTCATTTTCCAAGATTAACATGAGGGCTGCTTGCATTGTTATTAATAAAGCACCTAGATTTATCAAACAACTCTGCAAGGAACAGGCACATAAACTTCAATGTGTAAATAATACACTAATATTCTAGCTGTCTGGTCTACAATCAGATGTTGGAATGCAAATGCTTTCTTTTTTTCTGTGAAGACGGCAAATGTTACATGTTTTCCACTATGTAAATGGCCTTAGTTAACATTAATCAAAATTGCTTATCAGCTGCAAAACACACTTCTAGATGTGCATCTCCAGGGCAGCCCAAAGCCAAATGGGTGACAGGCTCCTAATAGATCTCTCATGAAACCCTCTTCCGCCGCCACTTGTCTTTGTTAAAGCTGAGCTGTAGTCCATGTTCTCATCCCGTGATACAGGGTGTGATACGTGTAGGCTCGTCTTAGAAACCTTGACTCCTTCATGCTAGAGGAAAAACAGGAGCATGAAAGCAATGGAAATACACAACCTGAACACATGCAAGTCTCTTTCCTACAAATCCTTCAACTTTGAGGCTTTCTTGCAACACAGTAAAAACCTCACTTACGCATCCAGTCAAATCTACACAGAGGTTCCTTCAGAAGTCTGATGTCGCAGTGGGCTATGCCATCATTTCCCATTTGAGGAAATGTGCATTTCCAGTGGTATGTGCTGTTGCTAAGGTAAAAATGGGAGCCCATACTAATACAGTAGGTTGGCTTCTCTGTGGACAACAGAACAGAACGTGGGTCAGGGAATGGGCTAGAAGTCGGCAATGTGACTACTTCACAAGCAACTAGTTTTTGCACTTGGGGCTGAAAATACATAATCCATAAACTACTTCAAACCGTATAAATAAAAGTGTGACGTTCCAACAGATTCTCTGGGTAACGTTCTCAGCAATGGTTTCCTGTTACTTTCCATGCAGCAGAGAGTTAGCTGTGTTAACAAAATGAGAACTGGATGTTTTTAAAAGCTGCCTCCCCGTTAGAGTAATACAGTTCACAGGAGCATAGACCTCTGTGTGTTTGCGAAGGTGAGGCAGCCAGTAGTGCAGTAACAACAACCTGTTAGGTTGCTCAGCCTTATATCAGTCCCTAGAAAAGCAGATCCTCTTGGATTCCATTTCCAAATATTTTAAGAGCAAGAGGATAATCAAGGATGCGTTTGTCGAGAGCGAATTTTTCTTGAGCAGCTGCATTGCCTTCTCTGGTGAAATGACTGGATATATGGTTGAGGGAAGAGCAACAGACACAAACTACATTGATGTTTAGAAAGGCTTTTGAGAGGATCTATCACAGCATTCTCGTTTGGAAGCTGCGGAAGGTATGGGCACGAAGAACAGCCAGCCAGATGGCCTGAAAGTTGCCTGAGCTGCCAGGCTTGAAGGGCCAGATGTCCAGCTAGCAGCTGGTTAAGAGTGAAGTACCCCAGGGATTGATTCTGAGGCTGATGTTATTCAATATCTTCAGCAGCAGCCTGGATGATGAAACAGATTGCCCCCATGGCAATTATTAGGTTGCCCTTGATATATGTGTACTAGTTAGTAACAGAACCTGTGAGGCTCCTGTATTTTCTGGCGGTAGACTTGGGATTTTTGGTGGTGCTGGGTTTTGCAACACATGATCTTCTGTGAAGCTGTGGAAAACTTTTAAAACTTTTAATAGGCTGAGTTTACTTACCAGTATTAGAATCAAAAAGGGACCCTGGTAAAGAAAGAAGTGGGACCTTGCTAGGTCCAATTCCATGAGCAGCTTAAATATGGCAAAGCAGTCCAGCCCCAAGAGTGATTCAATTATTATTTTAGTAAATCTCATAAATTTGACTTGCGGAAGCAGTTTAATACCTTCAGACAATGTAAAATTATATTGCAATGTCATTTTCTTGCCAAACAGTGGCACTTTGAAATCGGCCCACCTTCCTATTTTGGTGTAATATTCCAGAATAGCAGCTTAATTCATGATTTATGCTGAGAGGTCTTTTGCTCATACAACACCTTCAATATACAAGCTAGAGGACTCAAATCTATTAAAAGACATAGGGTTTTTTTCTGATATAATGTCTTAAATTCTGAACTAATTATGTAGTGGCTGGAAATATGCTGTGATCTCATGTAAAATAACTTTCTAGGTGAAAGGACAAAAATAGTCGTTTAATTTTGGTGGTCCCTGAGGAGGGCAAAAGAAAAATAGTGTTTCCAGTACAGAGTTTCAAGATTTTGTGGCATTAATTAAAAGCGTGTTTTGGGGCGGTTACCCGTGGAAGGGCTTAGAACTTGCAGTGACATATAAGTGCTCTACAAAGAAATAACTTCAATTATGTGTCATGGATGCAGGTTCTCACATACAGGTTTTGTGTTCTCATGGTGTTTGTTTTGTAAGAACATAATATAACAAGGACAGTACTGAGAAAAAAATGTACTCTCCCAGCTTCCAGTCATTTTCAACTCAAGGAACGTCCTAAGCCCCATATAGTTTTTGAACGCTAAGAAGCTCAGTGAACTTTTCTTCAAAGTTTGCGTGCATCTCCCCCCTAACTACATGTGAACTGTGTGCATCCAGGACGTCTTGTGGCAAGGAATTACATGGTTTAACTAACTATTGTGTGAGAAGAATACATTCTCGTGTGTGTTCTTGAACCTGCTAGTGTCATTTGATAACCCCTCCAAGTCTTGCGCAGGAAGAGGCAAGGAGTAGCTGGCCCCTGTTTAGCTTCTCCTTGCCATGATTTTACAGGTATCTGTTGCTCTCCTGTATCATTCCTAGATGTGAGAGTCCTTGTTTACGCAGTCATTCTTAGTATGAAGGAATTGGCTTGTTCAAACCACTGGCCATTCTTGTTGTGCCTCCTTGAACTTTTTTCCAGTATCGGCCAGTCTGGCTGAGGATGGATGAGAAGGACAAGAACTGCAAAAATTATCCGAGCTCTCGACAAAACATGGATTTAGACAGCAGCATAACTATGTTCTCTGTTTGCTTTTTTAAGAATGCTGAACGATTTCTGAGTCTTGATGACTATGCACTGAGCTGGTGAGTTCATTAGATATCCTGCCTAACCCTAATATGTTGCTCTGGAATCGAAATAGGCAGGGTGTTCCCCGTCATTGTAACTGTGAAGTTAGGGCTGGTTTTCCACCTACATCACTTTACATCAAAGCTGATCTGTCATTTTAACTCTGTTACTCAGTCCTGTAGGTTCTCCTGCAGTTCTTCACAATCTGCTCTTCTCTTTAGTAACTATAATAACATAATTGCTAGACTGTGTGAGTTACTATTCATCCTCTTTTCCATGCTGTTTGTGACTACCTTTCCACATATACTGCAGCGTGCCTAGTGGTTACCACCAAGCAGCCAAATGCATTGGTTGTTTTGAGGTACAAAAACCGTAACTGCTGAAGAATGATAGAACTGATTCTGATTTAAACATGGGAGTATGTTGTGAGTGTGTTTGCTAGGTCATAACTGTTGATTTTGGATCTTGGGCCCATTGCCTCAGGCCCACTACCTTACCAACAGCAGTGAGACTGGGGCTGCTGTTGCAGGATCCCCTCAGGTGGTCTGCAGTTTGTTTCCTTGCTCATAACCTCCAGTCCCACCTTTCCAGGCACTGCATACACAGGGAGCCTGTCTCTGCTTCTTGGCAGAGAGCTGATCACCACTGGCTTCTGCTTTCTTTGGTTTTTACTAATTCTCCTACTTCAGTCTCCATGGTTTTTAATCAGTCTGGAATGAATTCCTGCGGACCTGCTTGGGTAAGCTTCTGATCACAGTGTTTGGCATGTTTCTACCAGCGCTTGCCCAGCCGGCCTTGATCTGGCTTACTTTTATCACTTCAGGCTTATGTATGATTAAGCAAAATGTCATTGAAGTTGCCTGCATAATTCTGCTTAGAAACAATTTTCTGTGGAATACAAAATAGCTTTCTGTTAATATTTTCTATGTGAAATACACAAAGATACCTTACAGAAACCTAACTTTGCCAATACAAGTTTATTTAAAAAACTAATTTAATTCCTTCAGTTTAATTGGAAGAATAAAAACACAAATCGGAAAGAAGTTTGATTCTGCATTGGTGTTCGTAAGGTGGAAAGCTACAAAGTTTGGCACAGGTCTTTCCAGCCCAATGTCTCCTCCCCAGCAATGGCCATTAGTGGGTTTTCAAGGAAGAACCTAAAGAATATGCTGTTCTCCTGCTATTTTTTGTCATAAGCAGAGGTAGTTCTGCAACGTTTGTCTGACATCCCCTAGGCAGAGAGATGCGCACACACGCAGAAACTCTGCACAGCAGTTGGTCAGGGTCAGGGCTGGCTCCAGGGTGCCTTGGGATGATCTGGCTGTTCTGCCCATGTGCTGCACAGCTGGGCCTTCCCATGTGCAGGAGTTGGCACCCAGAGCTGATGCATCCTGAGTGCCCTGGGTTTGCTCTGCAGGCACAGGCCATCTGTGCAACACGTGGGCAGCAGATGTTGTATGGCTGGTCAGTGCTGGGCATGCATCGTGCACACATGCTGTGGATACAACTGTGCAGCTGGCTGCTCTGAGGGCATTGCTGATCATCTTGGTCATCTGAATGTCTCAAGCCCACAACCTGCCTATGGATGAAACATCCTTTGGAAAAAGATGATGTATCCCAATGAATCTGGATAATGCAGGATATGCTTAGCAATAAAAGTTTTTAAATAGCCACCATGGCTACATTTCTGGTGCATCTCAAAGCTTGGGACTAATCTCTCCTCCATTGAAACCAGGGCCAAAATTCACACTTGTTTTTACCAAAACAGGCATTGGGATCCCTTTCCGCTTTCACCAAAAATCCTACTGGCCAGTACGTGTGAGAGGAATCGGACAATAGGGAAGGGCGACATGCAGTGAAATCGACACCTGTTTAAATCATGACAGTCATATCAGCAGCTTGTCTGGAGCCAAGACTTTGGCCATGGCAAAAGTGAATTTCCATTGAATTTCCATTCTGCTGACAGGGAAGAGGAAGGAATAAAATCTTAGAATTCAATGGCTGTAGGAGTACGTTCAGCTCATTTCTTTGTTGCAATTGCTCTTTGTCTTGGGTAGTTCCCCTATTGTAAAGAAAAATCAGTCTCGATGCATCTAACTCACAAGGGTTCCACGAGGCTTAAACATCTCTGAGGTGCTTGCAGCTGCTGAAATGCTTTTGATTGACGGTACCACTTTCATGTAATTCTTCTCTGTTTCCTTTCGTGTTGTTTTCAATTACAGTAATTTCAACAGAGCTGTCTACCATCAGAAACTATGGAAATTGAATACAGAAAGATGTAATATTTCAAGGAAGAGTAAGTATAGCAGTGTCATTTTTTTCCTAGAGAAAGGATATAGATTTCTCAAGACCAGCTCTGTATTCTCCGTTTAACTGGCAGACAGGAAATGTTTTTTTTTTTTTTTCTTTAGGTCCCAAAGGATGTTTCTTTGTTAGAAAGCCAAACCTCTGTTTCCTCTATTCCTTGTAACCGATAGCAAACCTGGTGAACATAGAGTAGACTTGGCACCAAATGCATGAACTTGTAGCCCATTTCTTTTACAAACCAATTTCGTTTGAACATTGGAAGTCTGCCTTTGTTTTCTGCTAGATAACTTGGTAGGCAACTAATTGATTTTCTTGTGGCCAGATGCTGGAGCCTACCCTGATGTTAATGAGACTTCACTTACACAAACAGTCTCAATGAGGTTAACAGCAACACGTGTGTGCATGGAAGTCCCTGATGCAGCTGTTTTACACTGAGAAATAACACACCACCACAAGTCACTGCAATAGCAGTGCCTTGGTCTTGGTCCTCACTTTGACTCGCAACAAATTCCCCCTTTCTTTCCCAGGATACTGTGCATACACTGGATATGGCTGGACAGCGTAAAGCATACATAGAGGTACGCAAGCTAGCTTCGGTAACAAAAACAATAGCTGCGTACAGCCACAAACCTGCTTTTAAGAGGACTAATTGTAGTTTGGGTCCAGAACATGCTGTCCAAATTGCTGTGCGGCTAACACATGGATTCATGTCCTGTTAAATGGCAGGATGGAAATTTCAAGAGCATTTTGAAACAGGTCAACCTTGTAGTGATTAAAAAGCTGTGACCACAGCCAAGTGGTTAGGCTGAGTAAATCGGGTATCTGGGATGCCAAATAAGTGTGGCATGATGATTTGGAGCAGGTAGTATGTAGCTGAGAGGGTTGAAGAAATATTGCAAGGATATACAGAAGTACCATCTTGAAAAGTGCAAAACTGAGCACTGGAAGTCAAGCTTCTGGCTATGACTGGCACATAATTGTGAGCTGGAGGGCTGCAGGAGCAGACCTCATGTTCATGGATGCAAGACTTTAAGCATCAACTGTGTCTTCTTATTTTTCTGTATAGAGGTTAGGAACCTTGGTTGCTGGAGTCTGCCATCTCTGCAAACTCATCTGAGTCAGTATCTGCAATGTTACCTCTTCACTGTCTTCATATTTTCAATGGATGATTTTTCTTCATTTACTTCGGATCAGGACATAATACCTGTGCGCTTTAAAGGATTGCTGCCTAATGAGTTTCCATGATTCTGAACTCCAGTGTAAAGTTTCTCAGCCATGAGGCTCTCCTTTGCAGAACTACTGAGATTATTTTCATTTACAATGAAATGAGAGGTAAGGTTTAGCCTCCCATTTTCTTTGGTTTTGTGCCCACACCTCTGAATTGCTTCTGCAGTGGTTTGTCTGACCACGCAGCTGTAGAGACTAGACAGAGACAAGGAAGTCTTCAGCTATTTGACTGTCACCCAGCTGGTAATACTAGTGTTTAAGTTGGATTTGGGGAGTTTTCTAGCTGATAAGTAGGTTTATATGTTTAAGTTGATTATTCTAGGCTGACTGTTGTGTTCATTTCTGGTTAAAAAGCTACTTGGACAACCAGTTGCTTACTTTCACCACATGCAGAAGTTCATGCTTTATTGGTGATTTAGCCACATATTTCTTGTTTAAAAGTTTCAAAAAATGCCTGCATGCTGCTTGTCCTTGATACGTGAAGCACAAGGAGAATGGCAAATTTAGGAAGGCCCTTATTGTAAGCATAACAAATAAAAATTAAGAACTCATAAAGGACCAGATTATAGGCTAGAATTGTGATAGTTGGATATTTTAATAGAAGTGTATTTGTTCTGCTTGCAAACAGCCTGCAGAAACATTTTAAAAGATTATCTGTGAAGACAATATTACAATATTTTCATAAATAAATACTATGTTTTCTTAGAGAAAACGATAGCAGTTGAAGGAGCACAGGAAAAAAAAGAAAACAGGCAAGAAGCAGGGCTGTTACGTTGCCTGACTTGAATTGTGTACTTTACTTATTCTGAGATTAAATTTGATCTTGATAGTCAGTAGTGCAATGAAGTAATTTGCTGTAGCACTCTGTTGCACTACTATTCAAAGGCAGCAATGAGGCTTTTTGACTGGTGTAGTCCAGCTTTTATAAAATGGGAAGCTAAAACTGTAACTCTATTCAAGTCATTCAACTGTCTTAGCTGGCAAGAAAAATAATATAAATTTTAATAAACTTTATAAAAATAGTTTTATGGTACGAGATGAGTAGTCAGCCTCTGAAAACACATATAGGTAACTACTGGTCATCTTTCATGTAAATACTTGACATGGTATTAAACACTAACTTTGATAAAATGCAGTCATTAACACCTACCTATTTTGTCTAATGCTGAGATACTGAGGTTCTTTTAGGTCGTATTCTCAGCAAGAATGTATTTTGTCCATTTGTCTCCAACTGCATATTCTTTGTAAAATCATAATAGCAGGATGTGGTTAGAACATCATACATGACATTACAGCTCTTAACAACAAGGCTTTTCCAGGAAGAGATGTTGGAGACTTGTCTGATATAGTGCTTGCAACCATGCCCCAGCAAAAATACTGACATCTTGTCGGACTGGATGTCTGCAGTTAGCTTACCAACTACAAGAGAGGAGCAGTGAGGCTGGGTGAATTGGTGGTCTTCACAGCTATTCAGACTGGTCTTCAGCAATGTCCCTTTACCCTTACTGGAAAGTTATGCAATAAGGTGCTTTTGCATCGCTGAAACAAACAAAAAAACCCCAACCAAACACCCTGTCAGTCTATCATTAACTTACTGGAAGCGAAGCAATAGAACTGTACTTTTCTGGTAGAAAACATGAACTGTGATCTTGCTGTTATAACACAAAGCAAACGTCACCTTTTTGCAAATTAATTCTTCCTACGAGTTGATGGCTGGATTTGACACTGAATTATTTTTAAATGGGATCCTTTTTACATGCAATCTTAATTTCCTCTTAATTAGTCTTCTGTAGACATTAATGTAGGTCAATGGTCCCTCAAGATAGAGATGACCTGCTGCAGGAAGAATAAATAGGACTCCAAGGTTTGTTCACAGGTCTCTCAAATCTGTGTTGCTCTCCAGAAGGTTGTTTTGCTTGCTTTCTCATTCCTTTAAAAAAACAAACAAACAAACAAACAAACAAAAAAACCCCACAACTTTGGTCCAAAGCAGCCTTGAAAAACATAAGGTAAATGCAACCAGCTCAGATATCTGAATCTGTGAAGAAGCTAAAACCAGGTCCCAGAAATTAGGTGGGATTCACATGCCCCTTCTATTCTCTCTTTGGCATCTTCTGAATAGAAATTCTGCTCAGATTTCTAGCTAGTGTCACCCACAGCAAAGGTTAACGCAGAGTTCATTGGGCATGATCTTGAAGGCAGACAATCTAAGACATGTAAACTTGTAATGTAGAGGGGGGCTTTTCCTGAACCAGGGCTCAGTTGCTGGTGATTTGGGAAGCATTACCATGGTCATGTCAGGGTTTTGTGAGAACAGTTCAGCAAAGAATGAGGAGAGAAACTGCAAAGCTTTCTTTGCATAGGCTTAGTCCATTGTATAGGACTGAGATCCCAGAAAATGAAATGACAGATAAAGCATCCCATTGCTTCACTTGGGAAGTTTGTTATAAAAACCTATTACATGAAGAAACTTATCAAAGCACTGTATCAGAAAGAACCAGTTGTTTGGTCGCTGTAGACACATGAGATGGGCCTCAGTGCTTTCTGCATGCACCCAGGGACCTTACTTAACTTGTGGAAGCCATATCCTGTAAGAAATCAGTCCTCACTCAAGCAGTGTTTGGACAATGCGTGGCATGCAGGAGAGCTGATAGAGCTGACAGGAGTGTGACCAAAGTATGTGTGTGTTTATACAGCTTGTGCTTATCACGAGGCAGAACTTTTCCTTCACTACAGTAATACCCCAGTGGATGCTGCTGTGCTGCTGTATGGAGGTTCGCTGTTTCCTCTTCTGGAAGAAGCAGAGGCAAGGTACTGAGCAAGGTACACAGACCTCACCAGGCCCAGTATGGCCAGCCTTGTGGGTGCCTCCTGCATAGCACACGGAGAGGAGCTGAGAGAAAAGCAATGTGTTTGCTGTATGCTTGGCTCAGATACTGATGGGGAGAAAAAAAATCTTTGAGGTTTTACTCTGCACACTGGTGTTTTGCTTTCCATAGAGAGCAGTGGTGAGCCAAAGAGGCAGCTGTTTCGGCGGGTGAAATGCAAGTACCAGTTACCAATGGCAACGGGTCTCCTGTTACGAAGAAGCTGTTTTCCTGGTTCTGATGACCCACTGTAATATATAAATCTCCAATCTGGTATTTCTCCCCTCCCCATTCGTCAGATGAACTGTAGGTTTCAATAGCTGCTTAGGATCCTGTGGTTGAAATAGGATCCAGAGGTGTGTATGTTTATACTTACCAGCTGCCATAGTAAAAACTCAGTGGTTTGATGATCCAATTTAGTATAAATCACCACTTTAATGCTCAGTGATATATCATAGTGAGACATCAGCCTTTGAGAAGTGTCTCTGAGGCTGTTATGGTGCAGTGATGAAGCCAAAAATGCTTGCTGTTCTGAATAAGGATCATTATTAAGGTGGACTGACCCACTACTGTGTTCTGCCAACCCTTGTAAACTATGACATGTCCTTTCACCAAATCTTGTTTAAACTGCAGGCCTTGAAGCTACATCTTTCTTAGGTGCTGTACCAGACTCTGATGTAAACTTAGCACGAATGCTCTCTGCTGCTTCTTCAGGGCTGTTAATTGGTGCCATGGCTTGGTCCTTGTTTTAGCAAGAAAATCATGGTGCATCATGTGCTTGCTGATTCAATTTGGAAGGGGGGTGGTGATGAAAAAGTCACTTGCTCCCTTTGAAGTAGATTTTACATTTCTGCCCCATGTGCCATTTTTCCTGTGCTGAAAGAGTTGGATTTCCAAACAGACATTGTGGAGCCTGGTTTGTCCAACAAGGTTTAATGAGGGTTTCCAAATGTTTCAGGCAGGAAGGCCGAAATATTAATGCTTCTAAGAAAACAAGAAACTTAACCCACTTCTGCTGTGTGGGATCAGTTCATTATTTCCAGAGGTGCTGCAGCTTCTCAGATAAGATTTCTGTGTGCTCTTCTGTTTAGAAGCTAATTCAAGTTTAGCCGCATCCATCACTAAGACTGTCAATAGTGTCTCTGTTGCCATGATGTCTAAAGATGTGCATGAAGATCCTACGTAATAATTTATCCTTGTCGTTTGAATATGAGGCAAAGCGTGTAAGTCAGAGAGAGAGAAAGAGAAGAAAAATCAATGAAGTCTGGGAAAAGAAAATTGAGGTGTTTCTGTAAAGCTGGCAGAGGTGATGAATGCTGTTGATGTAATATGCGAACAGCAAAACAAGTGGTTTGGCAGGCACTGCGAAGCAATTTACCTTGCTGACCAATATCCCCTCGGTTGCATTTCTGTGCTCCTTTTATGGCTTGCGCATGCCTGCGGTTCCTAGTCTCTAGCTCGGCGCCTGGGCTGGCCGGGGCTGTTTTGTTCCTCTTGGTGCCTAAAAAATGGTGTTGCACAAGTACTTTTTACTAAAGGTAAGAGCAGCTCCACCATAGGTTCCAGATCCTCCCTGGGAATGCATAACCTCCTGCCCATTGCTGTGGTGTGCATGAAAGTAGCAAGAGGCTCTGAGGTCCCCTGGGATTTTCCCAGTCTGTTCTGGTTTGGGTGGGTATCAGTTAGATACTTTAGTCAAACGCTGAGAGCACACTGTTGTTAGCCTGGACTTTGGGACACAGAGCAAGTGAGAGCCTTCAGTCTCATCCAGATGTCACTGAAGCTAAAACACTGATGTGGTCCCATCTGCCAGGGAGGAGGTCATGTCTTCTGGCTGGACTGCATACTCTATGGTATAAAACTGCTACAAGCTATGACAGCAAGACTGAACCTTAGCTCTGTGAGGGCTGTACCCAGCTTGTAGCGCACAAGCTACACAGCACTCGGAATGTGACTGATCACATCTTGGATGCAGTCACTGCTCTGAGGTCCCATCAGGAAGGGTGGCAGGCTGCTCTAACCATGACCTTTAGTCTGAGAGGACGGGGTAGGCCAGCTGAGACTGTAACAATGAAGTGTCTGCAGGATGAAAATGTCAGTCCCATTCAGATCCCTGTAGCAGCAAAACATTTCACCTGCACTGTAAGATGGTAAGTGAAGGAAGAAGTATCGTAAAGTTCCCTCACTTCCTGCCTGCAGTGACGATGCTGTTTGGAGCCTGGATTGCAGTGCTGGCCCTGTGGAGCCTGAGCTGGGGCTGTTGGTGCTCCTGGACCTGGGAGTGCGGCATTGGCGCTGCTCCGAGTGGGCGTAGCTGCTGAGACTCTGCTGGTAAGTCCGAGCAGGCCCTTGAAATACCCCCATGGGTACATAGTGCTGCATCTCAGCCCCTGACACCATTTTGTTAGAGCTGGAGGCAGCTCCAGCACCTCTCTATCAAGGGCAGCCTAGTTCTGACCAGTGGCCTGTGGATGTTAGTTACGGGTACTCAGGTATCCCTGTTCTGTGTGTATTGGTGGACTTGTATGAGCAATAATTAGTCACCTGGGTTGCCCAAATGACTGGGAGTCGGGTAAGAACACCTGTCTTCAATCTGGAAGGCCACCCCTTACCTGATGAGGAGAGCAGGAGGAAAGGATTAGGTAAAAATTGCTGGGTATGAAGGATGCTGTTAAAATGGATGGAAGCAGCAAGCACCAAATACTGTGCACTGCAGAGAGTGCTGGCTCACAGTATGAAAATACTGGCTGAAGAGGATGAATTTTGACCTTAGCATTTTGGTTCTTAATGTTTCCCCAGTGTGGCTTTTTAGACTCAGGTAAGATAAGTCAAAATGAATATTTAATGTGAGCGTATGCGAGCACAATGCTGTCTTGCAAAAGCCAAATCTACACTTCATAAGTTTCTGTAGCTATGTCTATACAGGGGAGAAAACCCCATAGATGTTAACAGGTGTTTGGTTTCTTTGTTATCGTTGCTTTCCATTGCTATCATTTGGCCAAGAAGGCCATGCCAGCTGACACGCACTGGTTTCTACAAGGGTTTTAATGCCCCTGTGACCAACTGAGACAGGCTGTCTGTTTTGGTAGATCTCAGGAGTGCTCTTTGACACGACTGATCACCTTTTCTGTTTGATTGATAATTGTGTAGGATAATAGTGTGGCGGTCTGGTTAAGTCTTATCTCAGTGGGGGCTATTCGCTTGGCTGTTTCTGGTCAATATGAAGCAAGGTCCCTTTCCCATGGTATGCCACCAGCATTTTGTGTATTTGCATTGTTATTGTAGCAATGGTAAGCTGTCTCTTAACAGGAATATTAAGTGGCCATAAAACTATAGATATTTCAAAGAACAGATGCGTGTGCGTAAGTTTTTAAGCCAAAGTTAAGAGTGGGAAAGTACAGCTAAATCTTTCTCAATAACAACTATTTTGCATTCCAGTTGGCAAATCCCAGGTGTGTTTCAGACTAATTACTTCAAAATACGCTTGCTCACAGCTGTAGGCCAGCTGTGCAACGACAGCTATGAAATACTCAGAATTTAACAAATCTGGTCTTTTAAGCCTATGAAACCGCATAATCCACAGAAATGCTTGATAGGAAACAATTAATTAATTCTAATATTAAATTAAATTAAAAAGGAGTGCCCTGATTTGCAGCAGAGAGCTCATTGCCTTTGGTCTACAAAGACTAAACTTTTCGCCCCCCTCTAAATTTTATGCTGGAGAACAGGAGCTATTCTGGGTGTTGTAGCTTGAAAAACCTCGCTCTCCTCTTTATCTTTGTCTCTTCGAGTCCGTTGTTCTGACATCATGGATTGTATTTAAGTGATTGCCATACCCTGTCTGCAATGCAGAAGAGTTTGTGATGTCTGGCTTTCCACTTAACTGCTTGGTTTTCTCCTGTACCTTTTTGAGACCTTATGCAGTTTTTTGCTTTTAGAGGAATGCTCTAACTTGGTGCTTTGACGGTGCAATAAGAATATTAAAGTACCTTGGTTCTGTTATGACAGCTGTAAATAGTGGTCATTCTGGCAGTGGTGTATTTCTTCCCGAAAGTGCAATGTGGTAACATGTTAGAACTGTCAGTGATTCAGAACAAACTTCACTGTAGCAAGTGTGATTGGAAGGACACTTGTGTGATTAGAACAAGCAGCTTGGGAAAACACCTTCTGAAATCATTCCTCAGAGGTGCCTTGCTGCATGTTCACTGCAGCCTGCTTTAGAAGAAGGAAGTAATCAGTAATTACATGGGAATGTTAGGCTGTCTGTCTGCACCCTCTTACCTCCACGCTTCTCTATACCCCTACGGTGTGCTCCTTCCTAGCTATCCTGACTTTGGCTGCACTTCAGAGCTACGTATGCTTTTGTATTCTTTGCAAAGAGAAAATGTTAATTTTTGATAGCGGGCTCAGAGTTGGCTTTAGCAAGGAAGGGTAGCGAGGTAAACTGTGACGTTCGCCTACAGTTGAAGAGATGAGCTGGCTGCTCTGAGGGTAGGCTGAGCTGCTAATCCTTCCCTCCTGCTTGTACAGGCCTATGCTAAGATGCCTTTGGGCTGGCTTTGAAGGAGGACTGATTCACTGAAAACATCTGCTCCCATGTTCTTGCTTTCCAAGCAACCATCCCTTTGTGATGTATGCCACATTCAGAAATTTGGATTAGGAGGAAGTAAAGGAAGGTTAAACAGCCAGCGTTACAGTGGACTGAAGAATCAAAGAATAACCTCCACAGAGTCATAGCTGGATGTGGCATAGCTGGGGGCACGTTCTTCTGTGATGATGTATTTTTAGCATAACTTCACAGCATCCCTTGCTCAGTACTTCTGTTATGGAAGCTGCTCACCCCACCTCCCTGCTTCTTTGACTGTGCCCTCCCTGTCTGCACCTCTCCTGGCAAGTGCCCAGATCATTTTGGAAACATCTGCTCATCCCTGACATAGTGTTGGCTTTGCTAATCCGCAAAAGGATTCAGTACTTCAACAAGAGAGTCTGTATATTTTGTACGTATGTAGAAATACTCAGAAGGGGGAGAGTTAAACCGAAGCATCACAGTATCAGAAGGAGAGCTCCTAATGCATGTGCCTGACTGCTCACATGCTGCACATCTAAAGCTGGGCAGTGGAGCGTCAGGAGGGAAAAATAGCTCAGGGTTACCTGTAATTCTGTACATTTGTCCTTCTCATTCTCAGGTCTTTCAAACCAAGGTCATAAATTGTCTTGAAAATGTAGTAGTCGTATGAATCCACTAAAATGTCAGCAAGTGCGGAGTGAAAGGTATCTGCTGTTATGTACCTTCTGACAACACGCCCCCCAGCTCTCCTGTTCGCAGCCCGCAAGAAAGAAGCTGACTGCAAACACCCTGGGCTTGCAAACCCAAGCCTGAGGCGAGGCTGTCCCCTCTAGAGCACAGGGCACAGCGGGAGATGCTATTGCCTGGGCTATCCCTGCACAAGACCGTCCATCCAACCTGTAGAGCAAGAGCTCAGGTGTGAGGGGAGGCAGGGCCTGCTGCCTTCCCCGCAGCAGCCGCTGCCTCCTATCTTAGGGGCAGCAGCAGGAGAATGCCATTCTGCTGAAGACCTCTGCTGCCTTTTCCTCCCAGTACTGTCCTTTATCTTTTACAATTTGAGCAGGAAGAGGACTCTGGTCTCATCTTTCTGCCCCATCCCTTCATCCTAGAGGGATTGGAGTGGGGGAAGAAAGTCTTTGTAGAAGGAGTAGGTTGGGGACTTGTGGAGGCCTGTTGGTGTGGGCCTCGAAGAGGAGAGCAAGTGATGGTAAGGGGGCTTTCCTCCTCCCTCGTGCTTTTAGCCCCAGTGCCCTCTCCTTGCCTGCTCTGTGTCCTCCAGGACACATTCTGCTGCTGCGGAAGCAGAATCAAACCCTGCCCCTGGGGCAGAGATGCCTTGAGTGCTGAAGTCTCCCTTGTGTGCCAAGGACACTGTCCCACATAACAGCCTCTGTTTGGGGTATGACTCTGTGTGATCATAGGTATTTCCCTGTGTTCTGGGAAATTTTAAACACTGGGCATGTAGTATTAGAGAAGAAAGAGACCTGAGAAAGACCTCCAGTGGTCAGTAAGTCCAGCCCCTTGCCCAAAGCCAAGAAAGATCGCAGCTAAGCCATTCCTGTGAGATTCTTGCATCATCTCGGTTGCAGAAGACTTGAAAGCTTCCTGGACACGCTCCCCCTATTTACCTCTCTTAAATCCTCTCTTAACCTGTTACTTCTTACCCTATCCAGTGCAGCTCCAGAGAATGGGTGATCTGTTTCCTTGTGGCCTGCAGTGGCTTTTTATCAGTTTGAAGATGGTTGTTGTGTGTCTCCTCTGTCTAGCCCTTCTCCAAGTACCCAGGAATGGATGAGTCTGGTTACTCCAGATGGAGGTTTAAGCTGGTTCTTACCATACAGGAAGGGTGTTGTGCAATACAGGATACTGCTCTCTGGCAGAGACTTCTCTGATACAGCATTATTTTAATTTTTATTTAAGACAGCCTCTCAGAAAATCTTTTTTCTCCTCCTAGATAGGGATCCATCTCTGATGGCATTGATCCACTTCAGCAGCATGGATGTATTGGCAGATGAGAGGCAGACACTGTAATGGCTCTGTGGTGGTGACAGGATGTCTCCTTGAGGTGTTTCAAGGCGGGGTGCTCCTGTCCTTGACGTGATCAAAGCCTTTCTTCTCTCCAAAGCACAAGTCTTGCTGACAGTCATGAAAGGAATTAGTTTTTGTTTGTGTATTAATGTGTAGGCTGTAACTGGTGTTGCTGTTTACGCAGTTGAACTCTTTCCTGGCTGTGAACCTCTTCTTGCCATGCAAAAATCTTGTAGTAGAAAACAAAATCATTCTTTATAATGCTGTAATGAACATGAGCAAAGCGGTTCTCTTACTGCCACCCTGAAGTGCTGAGCAGTAAATTTCGATCAACTGAAATAACCCTAGCTTAATTGCAGGTCTGTTCGTTAAAGCTGCATATAGGATTGCAAAGCTTTGTTCTCTCAGAAAGGAGCCTTCGTTTTAACCCTGACATACCGCAAAACTTACCATACAAAAGGAATACATTATTTCTAGGCAAACTTCTGCTTCTATTCCTTTTCTGTTCCTTCTTGTTGGGGGTTTTTCCCCTGGAGTTTTATACTGTGCCTATTATATTAGTATCTGAGTAATTCCTCGGTTTACAATTGTCAGGCTCTGTTGGAAGTTAAGCGTTCCTGTGAGGCTAGGTGTTCCTCTGGCCTGCGTGCAGATTGGGTAAAAGCAAAGCAAAGGCTAGTGGGGCTTGCAGGCGATTCCTTGCCTGGCTGCCACCTTGGACCTCCTAAGGGTGCAATTAATAAACTGTGTGTGAGGAGGCAGTTACAGTCCTGAAAAAGCCACAAAAGGCAACACTGATGAAAGTTTTTGAAAGAATGCAATTTTCTTATAATCTCCCATGCTGTACAATGTTCATAAAGACATGATAAGAAGGGCCACATCTCTACTCTTTGACATGCAAAATGCTTCACTTCAACTGTACCAACAAGGCTCAATGTCAGAGGTGTGTGAGGATACTATGAAGGACCAAAACCTGATTGTTGTTGTCACCCTGGAGTGCTTACATACTGTCCAGAAACCACCTCTTGCTGACAGTCCCATTTTATGCATTCTTCTCAGAAGTTTATTAAATGGGATTTCCCCCCAGACACTTTCAGTAAACACCAAAACCAGTTGTTTTTTCCTCTAGCTGTGCCATGTGTGATTAAATAAGACACTGTATCTGTATGCCCATTTATAATGGTGGCACTCAAAGAATAGTATTAGTTTTCCCCATCTTCTAATGCTTTTATAAATAGCTAAGACCAACAACATTATTACCTCTGTTAAAGAATAAAAAATAAAGCAAGTTAGAAGCTTTCATCAAAATATCTACAAACATCAAGGTGGAAACTTTTACTGCCTTAACTGCTGGGAGTGTGCATGCATACAGATGAATGCTGGTAAAAATGTACATATAATTGCTCAACTTAATAATGAAATTTATGGGACAGTGAATGAAATACCTTGGTGTGCTCTAGAATAACTGTGTTTATGATGGCCTTCAGGAACCACAAGTTCAGTTATATTAGAATATTTTTCTCACGAGTCATAGCTGCTTTTAAGCCAAAGGCGTGGTACTACAAAAGGAAGACAGCTTTTGATTTGTCCTATGTATTTTTAAGATTTGGCTTGTAAATGACCTGTGCATGCTATGTCCTATTCACAAAACTGCTGTATCTTTAATGATTTTTGTGCACATGCAGTCTTTTTTTTTAATGCTCTGTGTGTACCGGGAAGAGAAGCTGATGGTGGGAGGCTGTCAGAGTAAACCACCTGAGGCAGTGGATTAGCAGAAATCTGTGAAAGTGAGCCTGGCCACTGGCTTCTTGATAGGGAAGAAGTAATGTGCAGTGGCACCTCTGGGAGGGGAGAAGAGGGTCACAAGGCTGATATGGCTGGTATCAAAGTGCGAGCTGCATGGAAAGGTGAGATAGATGCCAGAAAGCCTTGAGCAAGAAATGGAAAATGATGAGCAGCCTGAGCAAGGTTAGGAAAAGGGAAACTGAGTTGTAAAATCGCTGTTGTTCAGAAAATGAGCTATGAACTATGGAGAAAAGGCTGGACTTCTGTAGGGGTGAGGTTTCTCTGCATAATGAATGCCCTGGGGAGAGGAGGAAGCAGAAACTGGGAAGCACGAATGGGGGGGTTTGTTGTGTCTTGTCTTGGGATTAGTGTTTTTCAGGTTATTCAGCGAGGAGCAATAACATCTCTATTTCCTTTAATCTGATAGATGCCTCCGAGCAGGTAAGATGTCACAACCACAGGGGCTGACTGCGGGAGGAGAAAATTAGTTAATATGAAAGGAATCTAATGGCTCTGCGCTAGGGCCATGGAAGTCCTATAATGAAGGGTGTCTGTTTCTTCAGGCCTCTCTCAAATTTCTATCCCACCACTGCCCTTCCCCGGGCAGAAAGGATGTCCCTGAGCCTTCCTCCCCAAAGCAGCAAAAGTCAGTTTTGTCCCATGTTGTTGGAAAGCTCAGGACTGGTTCTGCTGAAAGGGCTTCAGATACATCTGCCACTAATGAGATACGATGACTATTCTGGGACATTATGGACCTCTCCAAACTCTCTGCATCTTCGGGACACCAGCCTGGGACCTTGACATTTGTATATATTTAGCTCTAGAGAGTTATTGCCTTGCAAAACAAACTTTTTATCAAGAAAGTTGATAGAAATATAATGGGTACACCATCAGGAATATTTTGATCTAACAGTAGCCTGAAGAGATAAGATATGTTAAATGCTTCTATAGTTTTACGCACAGACTTGGGAGAGGGTTATTAATGGATTTGAAAGAGAATTTCTGATTTATGGGTGTATGATTTCTTTCACTAAAGATATATGCTACCATTAATATTTCAGTCTATTTTTAGACAAAACAATGGTATAGCTAGGCAGCTGGTCTGTAATTATTTGTAAATGTGATAGCAAATGCAATCAGTCAACAACTTAGAGAAGAGCCTATGGCTGCATGCCATTGGAAAGGCAGTGAGGTGGTGACGTACTGATTTCCTCGAGATGGCTAGATACTAAAAAGCAGAAGTCATCAAAAATATTCTTTGTTGCATTCTCTGAATTTTTCTTAATTTCTAACATGTCACAACTCTTCCTGTGCCTTAGTGTGCACTGTCCAAGCAGATGTATTTTTATTGCTATCCCAGTGACTCCGGGGGAAAAAGGACTGGACCTCTCCAACCTTTTATTTCTTTTTGCAAGCAAAATGCTCCTCAGTGAACACAGATTGGTAGCAGCAGAAATGTACCCGCACTCTCCCTCCATTTGCATTCAAATAACACTTCACAGTCTATCTTAAATAATTAAAGGAATAATTTCTGTGTATTGTTGAAAGACATGAGGAATCTAATTTAAATAAAATTTCAGCTGGCCCATGCTTCCTTTTAGTGTCCCTCTGGTGCTTGCTTATCTGTTCCAAAAGTTGGTGAAATTCTGTTAAATTTCTTCTTTTCTTCCCTTCCCCTCTCTCTATTTTACACTTGGGTCTTTTTCCGACACTGTCCTAAAAAGGAACAGTGCAGAGGACTACAAGATAGTCCTGTTGATTTCAGTGAAACACTTGAATTATCACAGAACTGCTGCTTTTATTGGTAAAAGCATATACTAAATAGATAAAGCTGTAAGTCTAGCGTACTCCATAGTGCTGTGCTTAGTGATGAGGAAAAAGGCCACTGAACACACAGTATTGCTTTCTCTAGATACAAGTTTTATACTTCTGTAGAGCACATTCAGTGCTGCTGCGCTGTCTACTGAAAACCACACATGACTGTCAAGTGCATGGTTTTGATCTTTACATCACACCTGCGAAGGTAGTGTCCTTGTTCTGTGTTTTGGTGAGAGGTGGAAAAGGAAGGAGGTGCCTCCTTCAAAAGTTTTTCTCTCCAGTATAAAGGCAAACCGGTGGATGTGTGCGTGATGTGGTTTTGGACAAAAATGCTGTTGTCTCAAGGGATATTAGTGTAGGAAAGAGTGGAGAGGGGGACAGTAGCACACTGTATACAGCCTAAAGCAAAAGCAATTGGTGTGGTTGGTATTGGGGAGATAGTGCAAGATATTTCAGTCAAATAACTGAAAACTTGGCAAATCATTGAACTCGCATAAATAATAAAGTGAAAGAGGTTAGCTGGGCAGCTGAGAGTTGAATATGGACAAGACCCTCATACTTAGCTGGAAGTATTTCTTCTGTCTAAGTTTGATTCGCACAATAAAGAGAACTGTGCCAACTCGACTTGAGGGTTCCTGTAATCGCGTCGTATTATCTGCGAGGTCTTGCAGTGTGCACTTTCCTTTGGTGTCTCTGCTTGAACCAATGAATCGAGTAAATCTTTCCTGGAACTTCATCCCAGCTTGCATAGCTCACGTCCAGCACACTGCGCTTCTTGATGAAGCAGCTACATTTCAGGTGGAGGCGGTGAGGAGGTCTTTTTTCTAAATATGTCCAAATCTTTCTGATTGGACTTTGTTTGCAGGACCCCAAACTCAGTGATGAAATACCCACTCTTGGCATGTTGAAAGCTTTGTACGTTCAGAATTAAGCCTCCAGCATCAGCGGGATGGTTTTAGGTGGCAAAGCGTGAGGTCTTGGTGCCCAATACAGCCAGCGGAGATAACATGGGGAGCCGTTTAAAGCTGGCTGTGGGGAACGGAGTGGATCTGAGCTCTGCCCCACCCCAGGTGCTTTTGGGTGCTTGTTCTGAGGTTGCACATTGGACATAGCGGGAATCAGAGCCCACAATTCTCTAATGACTATGGCTAAAGAAAGCAAAGCTCTCTAGTTTGAGCAGAGCTGCCAGAGGATTGATCAGCAACTCCCTTAATACTGGAGTTTAATTAGTAAAGCATGGGCTCGGGATTATAGATGTGAAGGTTGAAGTCACTTGTAGGCTTGAGTCCTCACTGGCTGTTGTCATCAGGGAGCCACTGAGTATTGTTTGGGGCACCCATGGTGGCTGTTGCACATGATGGGACACACACTTCTGAGTCACTAGCAGTTCTAGTTCTCTGGTTCTAAGACTTTTTGCTTTCCTGTCACTTGCAAGCAGGAACTGCTGTGGTACATCCCATCACCTACGGGGAACTGAAGGTCAGATCCTGCTTTCTGGGTGCTAGTTGTCAGGCTGTTTGCTGTAGCCTCCTATATTGCTGATTGGAGAGTAGACAGGGCTGCCCTGCCTGTCTTCGCCTGAGAGCTGTCAGATTGTGACAAGGGAATGATATTGGTAAAATGATGCAGGTGGGGATGCCACTGGGTTTTTTGGACCGCAGTAGCATCTCAGTGGGAGCTGCCTGCTGTGACCAGGGAGGTGGGTGACCTGCATCATCACAAGCCACTCTGTACAGCAATTGTGCACCCATAGAACTTGTGTGTTTGCCATACTGCTCTCCAGCAAGCCCAGCTAACACAGGCACTTGAGCTTTGAAGTAAGAAATCTGGTTCTTGCCCTGAGCCTCTAAGTCACTTTTCAAAACACGATTCAGACTCCAGAGCTACACAGGCTGTTGAGAAAATAGTTTCCTTGTCTGGATAAAATCTCAAAAAGTCAATATATGAGGCCCCATATTTTGTGATGTGTTCTGCCCAGCAGCATGCTGCTGCTGACAAGTAATTGCAAAGAATATGGGCTGATATGCTGGTTGTTTTCATATCTTAGGCCAAGAAAGGGGAAAAACAGGGAAGAAAAAACCCTGTGTTTCATCCAGCGGACAGGTGAGAAGGAAAACACCCCCTAAAAAAATATGCGCTACCAAAATTCAACTGTGTGGAAACCACCTCTCTCAGTTCACTGAAGGGATTGATCAGAACCACCTGAATTTTGCTACATGTGCAGCTGTATGAAACATTGTGAAAAACAGGGCACAAAAATGCAAGTGCCGAGGTTTTCTGAGTGTGTTCCATCTGTAGATAGAAAGCGTAGCTTGCACTGAGGCAAATGTATCTGCTCGCTTAAAGAGTGAATAGTTTTAGTACATCAGAGCAGTATCATCATGCCCCACAAAATAAAAGCAAGTGCTGGCATGCAAATGGGACAAGCTGGTGTTTAATAATTCCTGGATATGGAGCTACTGCTCCAGAACTAGCAGGTCCCAGAGTTTTGAGGTGTGGAATCAGACAGGTAATGAGAAAACTTTGCCCTTGTTTTTTTGTTTGTTTGTAGTTTTTGTTGTTTGATGGGGGCATGGACATGACATGATGCAACAACTCAGCTCCTCTCCTCCTCAAAAAAAAAAAAAAAAGGTACTGTTTTAGTCCTCTAAAACTCCTGAAATAAAGGATTTAGGAGGATGTAGTTTTATATTTTGATTACCACCCCCCTTCTCCTGTGCTGCTTCTAATCTCAGCCACGAAGTCTGCAGTGGCGAGTGAGAAACAAGCCTGTCGGATGGGGATGAAAAGACTGGCTCTAGAGAGATGAACAACAAGCAGGAGGGAAAGATGAGCATGAGGGGAGAAATAAAATGAAAAGGTGTGAGTGACAGGCAAGTGGGAGTGGGAAGCGGAGTTAAAAATGGGCAACATTGTCAGGGCCTGATGGGTCTGTTGCACTGAAGAGAACTGAGAGGGAAAACCTGAGCAGGGTAGAAATCTTTATGATAGGTGTTATTTTACCTTCCAGCTGTTCTCACCAGTAAATACACAGTTGTAGGCAGCCAGGTGAAATAAAGGCTCCATCAGCTGCTGAGGCTCCTGCCAATCCATTCTGAGCACCTCACAGGAGTGGAAACTTGGAGTCTAATGTGTGTGAGGAGTGGGATGAGAACATTAAATAGCTTGTTTTCATCTTTGATTGAAATTAGAATAAAATGCTGGCCCAGAGATGACAGACGAGTGTAACTTATTATGCTATTCAGACCCACTTTTGTTTTTCATGTTTAATTGTGCGATAAAGCAGCAGGATGCTTACAGAAGCATAAGAGGCTACCAGAGAGGGCTCTGGCAAACTATGCAATCCTGGATATGAGATAGCAAAAATGAGAGAGGTTGTACATAAAATCTGGTGTTATGATACCTACTTTCCTTTTTCTGTATGTTCCATCATTTCTGACTTCGGAAAGCTGTCTCACTGTGGTAGGTTGCTTGGTGCGGGTGTACCAGCAGATCAGAGTACTCAAAGCATTAAATATCTCTACTTGATGCTTAGCAGGCACGTGAGATTTGTGAGCTAGTAACTTGTTCGCACTGAGTTCCCTTTTGGGAGATGTCAGGCTCCAGGGCTGCCAATCTAGCACCTTTCAGGAGCTCTGCATTAACAAAAACAGAAACTTGCTTTTGAACACAAACGCGTACTTAATAGAATAATCCTTAATTTCAGGGCCTCTCTGAGACGTGGGATCTTTGTCTGAATTCCTTTGACAAAAGAAAATTGAGGGTTTGTTTTTTTGTTTTGCTGTGTTTTTGACTAGGCCTCCACTAATTAAGTAGCAATTTAGTTGCTTACACTTTGAAGTTTCATTCATTACCTGTCCTGTGTTAAGTCAACAAAAGGCTACATCTAAGGCAGTGAGTCTCAGGCCATCGCTTTTTTGGCTGCCTAATTAAATGTAATTACTTTATTTTGTGCCAGGGTTCATACTTGTAACATTGCCTTGTAATAATTTAAATTGCATGTATGCTGCAGGGGGACTGTTTGACGCCAGAGAGGAGACGTTCCTGCTGTCCTTCCCTGCAACAGCATGCAAGTCAAAAGTACAGAGACGTCATTTTCCTACCTACTTATTAGCTGCCCTACAGGAGAATCACCAGTAAGGCACTCATTTTATGGGGACAGGATGTATAACGGACCCACCATTGTGCCTAAAAATAGCCTGCGTTTGGGACATGCTGATATTAGCCACAGAGGGAATCCGAGATGTTTAAAAGTGAGTGACCTTCCCATGGCACATGAGCTTTGCATCCGTTCTCTTTTATTTTATAATTATGACAGATCAAAAGCATTACGCTGCCACTCATTATCTCTTTGGAGGTATTTGAAGAATTACTGTCCTCTTGACAAGCAAAATACTCCTGCTGCTTCTATTTGTTGAGATCAAGCAGCAAACACCCCTCAAACAGAAAAATCACCTGTATTTCATTTTTTTCCCTCATGCATTTGGAAAATGATTGTTGCAGACGGAGTAAATGAGTAGCCCAGCGCAGTTAATGAGCTCTGGTAAAGCTCCTTGACCCATGGAGTAAGTACAAGCCAGTCTGAATTTTGAGTCAGACTTTAATGATTAATAATATGGTAAATCTAGTCTCACTAGCACTAATAACAGGGGTCGCCTTTGGCTCTTTGTTGGCTACTGAAATGAGCGCATCTTCGTGGCGTGTAGGAGCCCTCCCTTTTTGTCAATGGTGCCAGCGGGTCTACAGTGAAGCAGTTAAAACTAATGTGAGATCTTAAGTCTCTCAAGCTGCATTCAAGTTTAAAGAGAAGGGGGGGAAAAGAGCCAAACAACTTCTGGCTTTCTAAGGGCTAGATAATTTGTGGAGTGTTTGGAGGAACATCACAAAGAATACAAATGGAAAAACAATTAATCAATTTAATGTAAAAGACGGATGGGACTGTTTCTTTCCAGAAACGATGTCGTATCAGTATTTGGGTACAAACAAGAAGCAGGAGTTCATTCACATTCATTTAGTTCAATATAAAATGGCTTGGGGGAGGGGGAAGACTGAACTTTTATGGCAGTTTTGTGAGGGGCAGCAGGATAAAAATCAAACATGATGCCTTTGCTGTGGGGTTTTGGTTTGGTTGAGTTTTGGTTTTTTGTGGGTTTTTTAAATACTGTTAAGAAAATCTGATTCCTGCTACATATTGTTTCAATTTAAACACCTTTGGAGATTCAAGTGCTGGCTATGCCTGAGCTAATTCTTTATCTTGCTGCATGCGCTTGGCATGCAGCCCACTAAGTTTATCCTATCTGTGACAGAGAGCACATGTCCCTTGCGGAAAACAGTGGGAGATATTGGGAAAATGTTTGCTCTTTGATTATGGTAGTAGGTCATCAGGATTTCAGTCTGTTTCTTAATCTGCAGGAATACAGGGAGGGGGGAACTATATGTTCAGCTGATCCTCTTTTGTGTTAGGATCCCATTATATGTCGTATCAAGAGATAGTTTTAAATGAGGGATGAGGGTGTTCACCTCCACCGAGCAGGCTAGACAGCATGAAAAGCATTTCAGTTTTGCCCCAGTTAGGTACATAAACTGAACCGTATAATTTACTTTTCTCTTTTAACTTACATTTACACCCACTTACAGCCCTGTTTGCCATCTCATGATGGCATAAGCTTATTGAAATAGGGAGCCTATCAGTCTGTGTTCGATTTTAGATGTAGCGATATTATTAATGATTAACTTCTTCCATTGAATATCAATTTAAATCAGGTCCATTTAGAACATTCATTTAGAATGGTGCAAATACAGAGTCCTCAGACTCAGACCTCCCTTAGCAGGCTCACATAACCAAATTCATTTAAGGATGAGGTAAACAAGATTGTGGTAACACAGGCAAAAAGTCTTTATGGACACCCACTGTGGAACATCAGAAGCATGCTTTGCATGTGACTAGTGGTTCGGTTGGAGAGGAACGTAGAGCCATGCCAACTACTGATGAAAAAGCTTGAAACACTTGGAGAATGCTCATGCTTAAATTCTGCCTCTTTGTGAAGCCCTCTCTATGCTGTGCTGGCAGTGCCAGGGTGATCAACCTCTGCCTTTGGAGGGCTCTCTTCACTGCTAAGTTTGTACAGCCTCCTAAACCAGCAGGCCCATGGTTAGGTGTGTCTGCCCCTGCAAAGATTACGGGCTGCGGACATTCAGTGGCCGAAGTAAAGCTTGTGATCTGCAGTGGGCCCACTCATGTAGAGCAGGCTGGGATGGTCTGAGATTGCCTCCTGAGACAGGCCGTCTTAGACAAGCAGGCAGGTGGCAGAGCTATTTAAAGCCAAAGAAATGAGGAAAAGCTGAGGGCTGATATAAAATGTAGTCTGCTCTGTGTTTTCTTCTGCAAACTGTAAGAAACTTTTATTAAGAGAGATTGAGGTGGTCCCCATCTTACCTCCACATTTCTTGCCTCTTGCTCTGCCAAGGTTCAGGGCATCCGAGTCTGGCTTGTCCTGCCAGAGAATTACAATGGAGAAGAATTCCTACATTGCACAATAGAAGCTAAAGAGAAAGAAACCAGTTGTGTGAGGATCATGAACCGGTCTTCCTCTGTTTCTGCTAAAGAACAAGTATGACCAAAGTCGCGAAGCAACTATGCAGCATGTTTAAAAAACCCAAACCCAAACATGGAAGTGTTAGCTGGTTTAAACCAACGCATAATGGTGCGTGTTTTACTGTAGCTCGGATGAACGCTCATGTTCCAGATTTGCTTCCTACCAGACGGTTTCAAGCACAGCTTCCTCTTGTTGTAGTGCTCTCAATGGGCTCTTGCAGGATGACTGGCAGAGTTTCTTTTCCAAACTGAAGAATCTCAGTCTACACTGTCTTTTCCTGTCTAAGAGACCAGCGTGTTCGTGTTGTGGGTAAACCATGGATTTGTCAGCATAATGGTATTCTTGGTTTCATTTGCTGTT
The DNA here is from genome assembly GCF_964289735.1 of Phaethon aethereus. NCBI lineage: Eukaryota > Metazoa > Chordata > Aves > Phaethontiformes > Phaethontidae > Phaethon > Phaethon aethereus. The sequence goes on along the minus strand of NC_138583.1, from coordinate 2,380,558 downwards.
TCCTTCATAATACTTCCTAACATTTGAATTGCTCTTGGGCCTCTAATGAATGCTGAGCTGGTGTTTTTGTGGACTTCTTTGACTATAACATCAAGATTTGGTAATAGTCAGCTCAGCTCTCAGTACTTACGGGTAGGCAGTTGTAAAACAATACATAAGGGAAAAAAAACTCTATGTGTCAATGTGGAACTTGATCTAACATTTTATTGCCCAGCTTTTCAGTCTCATGTGGTCCTTTAACAATTCTTATTAGCCCTTATTATCTTAAATTGCTGAGTGTCATCAGCAGACTTCCTCATCTCTCTGCTGAGATCATTTTGTTAGTATGTTGAATAAGGTTAACCATTCAAATATAGTCAGGGCAAGTCAGTTTGCACTTAAACTATGTCTGAAACAGTTCTTCCATTGGGTGTGAGTACTGTTTGGCTCCCTTAACACTACTTGGATTATTACCCACCATTACATTTGAAAGAGTTATTTGGACCCAGCATGAAATTGTGAGGCCCTAAGAAATCTCTCCACCAGCTGTTGAGAGCAACAGATTTGAATGGATTCGGGAGAAGCAGTCGCATAGTCTCCCTCCAGTAGACTTCTGGGCTGTGTATAGACAAGATGTGAAGCCAACATCCAGATCTTTGTTTGCCAGGAGCTGATGAGGCTCAACTTGAACATCAAAAATACCAAACCAAAATACTTCCAGCCCCTGTGTCCTGTTATCAACAGATGGTATTGATAGGCTGTTCCACAGTAAAACAACAAAGGTCTAACCAGGATCTTTAACAAATTGCCAGCGGGGAGGAGGGGAGGGAGGATGAAGGAAGAAGAAAAATGGTGCCTTTAAATAGCAAGAAAGGAAGGGAAAAGATAATACTTACAGTTTTGCGCAAGTCCTGGGGCCAGCAAGAAAAGGACTCCATCCTATTGGAGACCCACAAATAGCAGCAGAGTAGGAGAGTGAGGAGAAGAATGGAATTGCTCACAAAATTTTGAAGCCTTTCCAGTATTAGAAACCTTGAATGATATCAGGGGAGTACCAAACCACCCAGCAAGCAAGTATAATGTAGCTTAATTCGGGTTTTTTTGTACGTGCAGCAAATATCCCCTTACCTGTTGTTGTCACACTCAAATTCAAAAGGGGAACTACATTGTTTACAAAATGGCCATTTAAAAGTAGCTTTGTCTTTCTGTCAATGCCAAAGACTTGATGTAAGGGCACCTAATCTTGAGAATAGGGAAACTGGTGCTACAGGGAACCACAGGCAGGGAAGCCTGACATAAGAACTGGGCAGAGGGACTGTCCTCTAGACCAGATTTAGCGTATGCTTTGATAACCATCACGTATCTGGGAGGAGCCGGTGGGGTGTCTGCGAAGGCAAGTTAGGTCTCACATTTTTTGAGTCCTTTGGGGGAACCCCATTGCTATGTGTGTCCCGACTCCCAGTTAATACCAATTTTGAAAAAATGTTTAGCAATTAAAGGCACTGTAGGATGAGAGGGGAGGTATTTATGTGGTGAGTAATTAGTTAAAAGACAGGGAAAATTGAGCAGAGTAAGTAGCTAGCCTTCAGAAAGGAAAGAGATCACCAGCAGGTTGTGCAAGGATTTGCTCAATGTTCAATGTACGGAGAACTGAGTGGGAGAACCATACAGTGACAAAGTTTGTTGATGATACCAAGCTTTTCAGAGGAATACGGTTGAGGACCAACTACAGCGAGCTGCAAATGGACATTGAGACTAAATGACTTGTGTGACAAGACATAAAAAGCAGCAAAAACGGTGGTACACGAGAGGGTGGGGGAAGTGCTCTCATCTTTACACTTACAGCTCTAAAAGTGGACTGCTTCCGCCTCAGTTATAACTAATAGTGCCATGAAGATACTGCCTGAGTGCAGTAGCAGTCAAAGGAGGAAATCGAATGTTGGGAGCAGAGATGACCGTAACGCTAAGAATCTGTTGTAGGTCGGTGCAGAGCAGTCTGTACGGTTCTGGTCCCCTCATTCCCAAAAGGAGGTGGGCAACTGGAAGAAGCCCAGAGAAGACTGATGGGATCATCAGAGGTCTGGCGTGATTTCTGTATGAGCAGTGACTAAGTAGGAGGACTCATCAACCTAGAAAAACACTCAGGAGGATATAATAAAATTATAGGAAATAAGGAGTGTCGCAAAAGGTGACTGCAGACCAACTGTTCCATGCCAGTATAATTATGGGGTTTTTTTTGCTTTTCCCTTTGTAACCAGGTTTCCAAGTTCTGATCAAGATCTCCAAGTTTGGTCTTAGTCTGCCAAAATCTTTTGCCTGTGAGTGATGGCACTGCAGAGTGGAATGGATCACAAGCAAAAAGCTAGCATGTCTGTAAATTTTTTTTTTTTTTAAGGTTCAGTGCATACTTTAAAAACCCATTAGCTGAAATACTGTCTATACTTTTACGCAGCAGAATATCAATGAGTCGGTCTTGGAGCAGTTGCAGAAGAAAGTACTTAATATTGAATTTTCTTTCCTTTAAATTTGAATTATAATGATATACTGTTGTGGCTTTGCATTTTACAATACTACACAAGCACTTTAAGATACTTTCCTTATGATTGTGATGTCTGTCTTGGCAAATGGTGTGCGTTATAAAGATATATTGTAGCTGTATTGAAGGTACACGTTACACCAAAAAAAATCCTCATTAAAACCAGATGATATATTAATTATAAATGTATGTTCTTTTTGAAAACTGAAATTGCTCTTAAAGCACCTATCAAAAAAGTTCAAGTAACGAACGCTTTTTTTGCTTATGTATTTCATCTTCCTTATCTGGGGGCTTGGGGGGGTCCTAACAGTATAGGGGTTCGAGCCAGAATGCTGTTGCTATTTTCTTGAAATTTCCAAAAAACTAAATGTTGCAAATCAAATTTTGGTTTGCTGCATAAGGACCTCTGTATTGTCTCTCCCTATATAGCTTTTGCATCTCAAATTTCCTATTGCATGTCAGAATAGCTTCTTCAGAAGTGTGTGTGTACATATATAAGAACAAGGCAGTGCATGGAGATCTAAGGAGAAATTCTCAAGAGTAGATTAAGTATTTTAACTACACAGTCTGGAGGTTATGATAATTTAGAAATATGTCTTGGGGGGTTATAAAGAACCTTTTTCAGGTATAAGGTAACACTAGTAAACAATGTTTAGCAGAACTGCTGAAAATACTGAGTCCATTTAATCTGCAAGGGAATCCTTTGAAATCCAATAAGTGCATAATAAAGGTTGCTGTAAAAGTATGGTGAGAACATGCCAGATTTCCTCTTAGGCAAACACTTTGTTCCCAGTCGGGCAGACTGGATATTCAGTATCTGAAATAAAAACAGCATCTTCATAAGCCACCATCAGTACCTGACTCTGTCTCTCCACGTAACTGATTCAGTCATGTGTCACGTGTGTTCAGTCATGTGGCTTCTCCTTATTCAGACTGCTTCCTTGATCCGTGCTGCTCTGGATTTATTATTCTTTGCTCTGGTGAACTGTAATCATCAGGCTCTTGATTTCTTTTATTTTGATTGCAGTTTCTTGTGTCATCCTACAGCATTGTAAACGCTGCCGTTTTCTCTCTTGACGTCTCTTGGGCTATCTTGCCACCTCTGTGCCTCAGATACTTCCATCTGTAATGTTACTGCTCAAATTCTTCTTTTGCCCTTGTTTTCTAGGGCAATCTAGTTTAGCCTTTGAGGTTTTTGCACTTTGAGTTGTCTGTGACACGAGGCCCCATTCATGCACTCCCAGTCCCTCTTTCCAATATATGTTTCGGGTTCTGCTCCAGAGTCCTCTGTTACGTCCGTAGTGCCATCCAGGACCACTTGTCACCTTACCTGCTTGATAGAATATTTAAAAAAAAAAAAAAAAAGTAGGTCAGTTTTTCAGTTTGCTTGGAACATTTCCTCTGAATTTATCTTTCAAGCTGCGTTTAGTTTTTCATGGGTGTGAAAAGCTATGCAGATGACTGAAGGCCTGGCCTGTTTCCTAGGTAAGCTCTGACCAAGTTTTATTGCAGAAAAATGCAGACTTTTGTAAGATATTCCCTTTTATAAAGAATAGAAAGGACAGAGAAGACCTACTGTAAACTGATCCAGAACAGAAGGAAGGCCATTCAACTATTGACTACGTGTTTTTGTTGTCATCTTATTTTAGTTAATCTCTGGAAAACGAAGGTGTTTCAACAGAGGCATCTGTAGTTGCACGTTTGATAGCTGCGTGAGTGTATGTATGGCCAATACTTCTGTTGTTACACCGGGATAGATACTGCAGTTAATTAGCCACTACTGCGCTTTGTTGCTTCGGCAGCCGCTGGGGACAGTTAGCGATGGCAGTGCTCTAGGCTGGGAGGGAAGTGAAGAAAGAGGTTGTTCCAGTAAGTGCCTTGCCTCCTGTTTGTAGCTTGGCCCGTTGCATCTTGCCAGACACACAGACTCCTCCAAGTACTTTCACAATCATCTCTTGTCTCTTCAATTACCACTTCCTCCTCCCCCTGCTTCTCTCTTCCGTTTGACCTTCTGGTAATTCCTCTGGCGCTAGTTCAGAACGGTGCAGTAGGCTATACTACCCCCTCCAATTAAAGATATAAGTATGTGGCACATTAGAAGTTACCTAACAAGCCTCTAAACCCTGCTCTCAAACGAGAGCCTGGAGTCTCATTGATCTTGCCTGACCCACTTTGAATCCCAAGTTTTCATAGGCTGCAGTTAGCTAACTGTCTGTCACGGCAATTTCAGGTTTTTGGAACTTTGCTGTAGCTTTTTTTGGCTTGTGCTGTCAGTCGGGAGTAGTAGGCTTATACATCCAGATTTAGTCACAGACCGATTTCCCAGGTTCACATATTACACTCGAGGTTTATTTTTAATTCATAAAGACCACTTGATGTAATGATCAGCAATCAAAGAATATGCAATTATCACTCTTGCAAACTTTCCTGTGCCTCAGTAATTAAAATAACAAATTAGTTAAAGGCTCCAATGCGGAAGAAGATTGGTAGACTGTGGTCAAGACACACATTTACGGATTTTCCCTTAAGCTGCTTTTCTTGAGGAAGCTTTGATAAAGACCATATGATATCAATTATCATTAACTCTGTGTGGTTTCTCTGCATTTGGAGCTCTCAGACGTTAGTAGACAGGAGCCCTGTGTTAAGTCTTTAATGTATAACTGGTATTTATGCTGCATAGCCTATTCTCGTTTTGATTTGTCAGCTGACATTTGAAAGGGAAGATTTGAGACAATTTATATGTGCAGACTGTGGCCTGTTGTGCTGAGTGACACTTCCTCCTCTGATGTGATTTGACAGAGAGCTATTCTAGCAGCAGCAACAACATATTTTAAATGCCAGATTCAAACCCAAACATTTTAATTATACCTCATGTTCGGTAACTGCCCGAAAAATGGAAGGATGCGTTTTGTTAAGGTGTCGTTGCCTAAGCTTGACAGCAAAGTCAGCATGATTTAATAAACTGATTTAAATCCTCTCTTCAGAGAGCGCACACTCGTATAAAGTCCCTAGACATCAAAGTCTCTCTTGTCTTGAGCTCTGTTCTACAGTCCGTCAGTGCGAGGCTTCCTTCACAGGCAGCAGAAGGAATTCAGCAAACATGTAGATGTGATTCATTCTTAAGATCTTCAAATATGTGGATGAGTCACTGATAAGTACATGTAAGTTGTGCTGACCAGATTTAGAGTGCAGCAACCAGCGCTGGAAATTACAGGATGTAGCTGGGAACAGATGAGGGAGCCTGAAAACTCTTATAATTGAGGAAGTACATATGAAAATCCACAGCAGCCTGGAGACTTCATTTCACTGGGGGGGTGGAAATAAAAAGTCTACATAATTCATTTTACTAGGATTTACAGACAGGTTTAGGCCTGATAGTTCACAACTCCTCTTTGCCACTTTTTCTGTTTGGGGTTCTCAACAATTGGGGGGGGGTGGGGGCAAGGAGGCAAACAAAAACCCAGCCCTGAAATGTCTTTATTCTGTAACTTTTTGGAAGTTGAAAGGCTGCATGTAATTGATTGGCAATATTGGCTCCTATGTTAGCTGAACTTCATGTCTGTGGCTGATCTGGATGCTGCGGCGGGGCGGGGGGTTGTAGCATGGATGCAGATAAAATGCATAAATGCAGATAACCAGGAGACAGAAGCGTCTTAGGAAATTATATTTTCATTATATGGGAGCCTTGAAATCTTCTCTTGAGCTTTTGTTTACGTGGCAGAGCCCATGGATTGCTGCTTTACTTCGTACGTAAGACCACTGTGATTTCAGGGACAAGGAAGGGGGAATTATGTTTGAACACACCGCGTGCTGTCAAGTAATGTTCTTCAGCCTGGGCAGTGAAACAGTGTGCAGCATTTGACACCCTTGTTGGTAGAGGAATCAACTTTTGACTCCAGAGAGAAATTTGAAGAATACAAATGACACTTCTGTGGATTACCTTGGTCAATTTGACTGACAGCTACGTGAGGTTATCACCTACTGCCGTTTGTCTTTCTGACTTAGCACATCATTTTGAGGCAGGCCGATGCACCTATGCCTTGTGTCATGTTTTACTCAGGGCTTTTCTTCTGTTCATCCAAAGCTTGCATGACTTTTTCTAAAGCTATAGTAGTCAGCAGCATGAAATAGTACAGGTGGTGTTTTCAAGTGTCATAACATAAAACTTGTGTATGTTTTGCAGCTACTAAATATGCAACAAACCAGCCTGTTAAGTAGCCAAATTCTTGCTTAATGTCAGCATGCGGCAGGACTCCACCTGCACAGCAGGCCTGGACTTGACCTCATGATTTTTCACACTGATTCATCAGAAGGTTATTTGGCTGGGATGTCGCGGGAATCATGGTGTAATGGGAAAATCTTACGCTGATCAATCACCTTTAACCACCTACTCTTGTAGCTATATATAAGCAAACATCTTCAAGGACAGCATGCCAGGGATGCAGTTTCCCATGGCTATCAAGAAGGATTGAGCAGGTTCCAATTTTTTCTCAGAAAGTTTTGGAACTTTTGGGTTATTGGATGCTACAATCAAAAGTAGCAATTCAACAGCTTTTAACAATACCGTCACCTTTTTGCTAGACGTGACTTAAAATAACAGTGCTGTCCTAAAGTTTCCTATTTTTCAACATTTTCAGTCTTTCTTTTCCCTAGCCCTCTCTTTATGACATTGTGAACACCTCAATGTTCAGCTCGAGAGTTTGCATTTTAACTTCAGATGTCTAGTAGTTCTTGCTTAGTTGATCAGAAACACTTATGCTATACTCCTCTGATTTCTGAGATTTTTCTCAGCCAAAGGTAGTGGGAGCATAGCCAGGCACAGATTTACCTTTTCTTCCCAGATTTTCTACACCAGGTTACACGCTGCATTAAATAGAAATGCAGAGCTTGTGAGCATCCCCTATTTCTTCTGCGAAACTCTAATATTTGCAGTGTCCTCTGACCCAGGCAAGATGTAAGCTCGTGACACACAGTGTAAACTTCACAGATTACAGGTTTCTGTAGCAGCCCCTGGTGTTATTGAACAACAAAGCCTAGGTTTTTTTACTTGAATCAGTCAAACTTCAGCCTATCTGCATTCAGTTTCACATCTGGGGAGATAAAGGGCTGATTTAATGCAAGACCTTCATCCCTCCAAGAGGGTGGCATTCCAAAATGATGCTAAAGTCAAGATGGACTGAGCTGAGTGGTTGATCCCAGGGTGTCTTCACCAAGAGAAGGTCTCTTCACTCTCAGAGCCTGAGCAAGTCGCTGTCTGATTAGATGACCCAGGCTTTTGGTAATACCTCTCCCAGGTAATGACGCCACCAGACCAAAGAGTGAGTGGCAGCATAGCAGTAGAAGGAATGGAGCGAGGCAGAGGGAAAAAGAAGAGACTTTCACCAGCCACCTGAAAACTGCTCCATGTTGTAGTAAGAACAGTAACAGGCAGCTCAGAAGAAAACCCAGACAGGAGAGATTAAAATTTCCACCAGCAATCTGAAAACAAGAGAGTTTGGAATGCATGCCCATGTTAAACAGAGGCTGTCCCCCAGCTTAAACACAGTCCTTGCTTAACCAAACCTAGCTAAGAAAAGCTTGTGGTGCTCGAGACGTGCAATTTCTGAGCTGGTTAGTGTTGTAGTGAGAGCCACCAAAGAAACAAAAATTGAAATACCTCACAACAGCAGAAATGCTATGTTTTGATTGAGTAGTTCTGCTATCGGCAAGGATTTGAATTAATGGAAATAAATCATTTTCTATCAAAACCTTTCATGAATTACCCCAGTCTTTCCATTTTAATAGCAGATTAAGGCAGAAGAAGATTCTTGCCTCAATCTTGCACTGCTGCTGAGATTATGTTGAGTGAAGCTAGGAATTGGTTATATTTGCTAAGGTACGCCTTGACCATTCATTGAGCTTTTCGTTACTGCTGCGCTTTATTAATCTTCCTCAGCAAAATATGCTGGAATTACATTTGCTTACCGTTTGCCTAGGCTTTTAGCTTTTACACAGAGCCGTCTCCAAACTAAATATTATGCATGCTCTGTAAAGCCTTCAAAGCAGTACTCTTAATCTGCTGGGTTGATGCAATGAAAGTTGAATAGGTTACTGAAATTCATAGTGATCCCCTCACCTCTGCTCCTTAAGCTAAAACCTATTGGGATGTATCCTGCAATGCCCTTTTCTCAATTTTCAGGTTCTTATGAAACAATACTTAAAGGATGTGGGAGTGAGCTAGCTTTAAAAACCCCCTTAGTAAACTGGAGTAGCATCCTGACAGTGTGTGGCCGCAAAGCAGACATGGGGAAGCTAAAAATGAGGTGCTGTTTTAAAGACTCGTCTAGAGAAAGCATGTCCTTAAGCTTCTCTTAACTCAACTCGCATGGACCATCTTTCACTGCCTCGCTGTGTGACTGTATGTATTAGGGCAGAGTCAGGACAGGCTGCATGGCAATTACGCTGTGTGTTTCATTGCACATACAGCTCTGCCAGCCCTGCACAGCTTGCACTCTGGAAGCTACAAAAAACCCCCAACAGTTAAATGCAGTTTTGTTTGTGTTTTTAAAAGAAATTACGAAAAAAACCCAACCGAACTATGAGGATTGATTAACGAATTGGTAATAGATCACCATCTGAATAAGACCTAGACAAAAAGCCTCCAGTAGAGGGAGTGACCAAGTTAAAAATCCCATCTAAACTGCCTCTGAGTTATCTGTTGCTCATAAACATTTTTATTCCTCAAGCGTATGTGCCCCGGGAAGCAGGGAACTATCTTAAACAGGACTGTGTTTTACAGAGCCTCATGTGTGAGGCTGACAGTCACACTCCCACATGCGAGCCAATGTGATTCAAATAGTGACATTCGAATATGTGAGCAGGATTAAGAAGAGTTTTTTCCTTTCTGCAGTTCAGGCACTATGGCTGCTGTCACCCGTGCTTACTGCTCTGCATTGCAATCTTCAGTAGGTCACAGGCATGTGTGACACTAATCACACTGCCTTTCCATTCAAATCTCCCAGCTTTGATCCTCAAAAGCCTCACTGAGCTGAAGTCCAAACATGATCATATTTACTTCTCCTTCTAGAAAAATATTCAGATTAATCAAAAGGATTAATAGATTGTTTAGCTTTTAGGTAGCACCTAAGCCACTGATAACGACATCTTTGGGGTACCTGTGTATTTCCCTGACGATGAAGCTAATCTGCCCTCTTTCAAGTCCATCTTTATTATCCTTCCACAGTCACCCGGGCATATGCACCTAAAAATGACCCTTTTTCTTCAAAGGCAGCTCAGAGAAAATAGTCCTAACCAGGGTGATGATGAAACATAAAAACCCCTTTCTCAGAGAACTTTTGTAAGTGCATGTTCTTTCCATCACATCTCAGTTCAATTTTTTTTTTTTTTAAAGTCTTTTTACGTATAGAATGAGTACTTTGAACTGGGATCTTCGTATTGCAAGGCATCATCAGACAGTGGAGACACTTTCAGAAGCCTCTCTACAGGTGCTCACTGAACAGTTCAGAGTAGTATCAAAGCCTGTTCTAATATAAAAAAATAGCATATATTTTATTTAAGAACGTGATTAGAAAAGCAGTGTTTGGGGATGCTAGGGAAATGCTGCACTTGAGAAGGTAAGTAAGTGGGGGCAGTGGAGAGGAGAAGAGAGAACCCAGTACTGAGCTTCAGTATAGTTTTTGATAGACAACTAGCTTTTTAAATGATCCCTTACCTTTGTACTTTCTCGCAGCTTTCAAATGTAGGTTTTTTTCTTTTTTGTACCCAAGCTGAACTGTGTGTAAAGTAGTAGTCCCATTTCAGGTGAATTTTTAAGTTCTATAAACTTCATAATTGTAGCACACAAACACTTTTTTCCCCAAAGACAAACAATATAATATCCTCTGGGGAAAACAAGAGGTCTCCAAGTTTAGAAAACAGGCTGGAGTGATCATTAGTGAAGCACAATTTCATGGCAGGAAGTCGGCTTGGATCCCGTCTATGTATCCCAGACATTTTACGGTCTGGATACAGAAAGCTCATATGGTGAATGTTGGGGTTTTTAACAGCCATATTTTGGGCCCATAAAATAACCAACTACAACAGTTAATTTTCACCCACACACCCAAATTGCTAGTTGGTATCACAATTTCAGTCCCCTGACACCCCTTACACAAACATACACTATTCACCACCAAAAAAAGTAAAACCAGGAGGGTAGTCTTTGGGGATTGCAATGGAAGTTAAAAAAACACACACACCATACACACAAAAACGAGCAGCAGATGACTGATTATACCTTCCAGCAAGTCGCAGAAGGAAACAGTTTACTGAATGTGTTGCCTCACAGCTCTTCCATCTCTCCATCACCTCCCTGTCCTTTTCCTTTCTTTTCTGCTCTGGTCTCTGTCGTCCTCCTTTCATAAGCTGTTGTAGCCCAGAGCAGAATGAGCAGCTTCCAGGAGTACCAGCAACTTTAAAGTTCACTTTAACTCTTTCCAAAACGGCTCCATGTGTTTTAGCAGGAAATGCAACAGATAGATGGGTTGCTACTGTGTTGTTTTGTATCATGAGAGAATGTAAGCAGGCAGCTAGGTTTATCATGTAGTCATCCTAATGAGCACTTAGCTCTACTTAAAATACTGCTACGCCACGGAAGAAAGAAATGGAGATCCTCTAGCTCATCGGAAAATGAACAGTGTGACCAAGCTAAGTTGTGAAACACATTAAAGCTTGTTGGTCATTTAGTTCAGTAAAAATTAAAAAAAGGGAGTGGACACTTAGGAAGATGGAGGTTTTTTTTTTTCCTTAAGCTGTCTGAAGGATTTGGCTCCCAAGTGCCACTAGAAGTTAGTTAGAAGTAAGCCCCAAGTCCCCGAGGTGGTTTTGACAGCAGAGACGTGTGTTAACATGTAAATATGTATCTTGAACTAGGATCCTTTTGTTAGGAATATGTGGGTGATTAGGGATGCCTAGAGGATGTCATCTTTTTAGGGAGATAGGTATTATTTGTTAAATTATAGCTAGCTATTCAGTAACTTAGACTGGATTGAAATTAAAATGGAAGTTTTCTGGGGTGCATAGGTCTTCCTGAGATGTATGAAATGCTGGGCTAAGCATCAAGAGCAGGATGGTGGCTGGGCAGGCTCTAAAAGAAGGAAAATTGTCAATAGACTTGAAAGGTGCAGGTTTATAGACCAGTCCTGCATTTAGAGAATGAATTATGTAGATGATTTAAGAGGCCCTTTCTTTTACCTTTTTAGGTCCTGAGCATTTTCTATGGAAAAATTATATCAGGCATAGAAAGACTTCAAAAAATTCTAAGGTACTGGAAAAACTAGCTGTAAAATACAGATCTAAAGATGACCAAGCCACTCCAGCCAGCCACGTCACCTTTCTGCCTGCCTCATCTAATCAATCTTGCCTAAAACAAGCTGCATACTGTAACACATTGCATCTCCTTTTACTGTGTGCTCAGACTGGTTATCATCTTCCACCCAGCTAAGCCAGAGGGGAGCTCAGCACACAGCTTGTAAACACAATTCCTTTGGAGTCTGCATAGGAGAGGTGGTGTTTTTCCTGAAGCCACATGCCAGGAACTTCGCTCCTTAAATTGCTTCCGTAGCATCATTTCATAGTTCCTCGTAAAAAAGAAGATGGCTTCCTTACGGCCTTCCTGGACAGAGAACATGCAAGAGAAGCTGTAATCTTCTTGACCTTTCCCTGCCAGAAGATGTTTTATCCTGTTGAGGGACTCAAATCACGTTTCCTGGGTCAAACTTGCCTATGCCGCACGCTTCAGTGTTCAGAGCCGATCTCTCCTGGCACCTTGTCCTGCCATCCCACAGCATCCTTCAGCTGGGGTCCCCAGCTTCACCTCACACACTAGTTCTTTGCAAGACTTTGGCCTAATTCCCAGTCACCATGCACCAAGTTTCTTTACTTGCTTGGCTTGAATCTGTCTGCAGTCTTCCAGCTTCAGTTGATGTCTCTAACGGGTGCCCGGACTAAGCCCCAACAGCATCTTTCTCCCTGAACATGGGATGCACTGCAGTAGCTCTCAACAGCATTCCTGACCTAGAGACTCTTTTACTAAAAGTACAGGTGTTACAGGTACTATTGCTGCTGGTGAGCTGGAAGGGGGATTTACATCTTAGCATCAGCTCCTTGACTTACTTTTTTATTTTTTCAATGCAGGTAATTTGGCCAGCAAAAGCTGCTGCTCGAGAACATTTGAGAAACACCATCTCAGATTGATGTGCCTTGCGAGACTGGCTCAGCAGACATCTTTCACTGGTACTGTTTTAAAAGCCTTTATTAGGGTTTGTGCTATTCTCACCATGTAACTTGTCAAAGATAAAACATGTAGGTTTTCTAGACCGCAACATTTTTCAGGTAGCAGTGGTTTTAAGAGGAGGGTTACAGCCAACCTGAGTTCAAACAGAATACAGTGTAGCATATCCGCTTTGTGGGGTACAATGGGTGTCTGACTTTTCAGATGCATGGAAGTTCAGAATGCAAATCCATTATTCTAGCATCTTGGGGAGAGTAGCGAAGTGAAAAAATAGCTATACACCCCACTCATCAAGTATTGAAAAAACGTGTGGATGTGGCACTTCAGGACATGGTTTAGGGGGCATGGTGGCCTTGGGTTAACGGTTGGACTTGATGATCTCGAAGGTCCTTTCCAACCTTAGTGATTCTGTGATTATGGCATACACTTACTATGCAACGTATTATTTATCTACAGTCCTACAGATAATTCCTTTGGGGCCTGAAATCCATGTCTAAAAGATAGAAGAGCTGAAATGTTGTTGTTTGACATGCAGAGCTCTCTTTTTTTGAAGTTTGAGAGAGAGAGATAGCAAATTTCAGCTTTGAATATGTAACAATAGCAACAACACTCTTGAACTAACTGTTTACACCGTTGTGGAAAACAGAGAACATCTGCCATTTATCACTCGGCTTGAATCAATACTTTTACATTTCAGAGTCTTGGTTTGGGGCAAACTTTTTCTGGCTTTAATTTTCAAAGATTTTATTTTATTTCCGATCAAAGTGATACAAAATGAGCCACAATGAACTTAGCCAATATAGCACCACTAGCACTAGTTTCCAGATAGTTTCCATTTTCATTTTCTGTAAATCAAATTACAATGGTTAGTCTCATTGTGTGGTTTGCATGATTGCAAGAGAATTTAAGAGCAAACTTCAACACTCAGCAAATTCATGGAAATCCAATGACAAACTTGCCAAGCTAAAAGCAGCTAGAGAATGTTGAACATGGGAGACTGCAGTCTAACAGAGCGCAGCTGGCAGCCTTAGTTTAATGATTCATCTTAATAATTACCATGGAAAATTAAAAGATTTAATCCGCCTATAAAAGGTGCCTTCCCAGCATTTGATGTTCTCTTCTAAGGCAATATCAATTAATACAACAGAGTGAAAGCTGAACCACAGTGGAGAACCAGTGAAATGCTGGCTCGGGTCAAGGGAGTACCACCATGCATTAGGAAAAGCTTTGGAGTTGCTAGTATTGGTTGGAGTTGTTTTTTTAAGAATTGGTCCTCTGATGCATAGTGTGGAGCACTAATCTGAACTTGAAGGGCCGTAATCTGCCACGAACCCCACCATCGTACACTCTCTGCAAGTTATCTTACATGCTGGAGTAGTGTCAACTGGCAACAGCAGAATGCATACTTGCATCAGCACAACTGAAAAGAATTTAGGTCAAATGTTTGGCTACTGCTTCTGTTCCGATGTCCCCCAAATGGTATATACAAATGGCTGCCTGCAAATTCAAGTGCAGGAGAGACATGTTTTTCCGCAGACAATATTTTGGATTGTCTTGCTTACCAGTTCCAAAATTCCCGTCTAAAACTGTGCTAAAAATTGGTACTTGGAATTAAACAAATCTTTCAACCTTGCAGCGGTTTTAAAAGGCAATGCTACATGTTATTCACAAAGTAGATTGGACATAGCCTCAGATACAAATTTTAATTAGTTTTCCTTTTCATATATGGGTATTATCGTAACTAACACTCTGCATATGTATTCAGACCATCAGGTTGCTTCCTGCTGGAGGAGTATTTTCAACTATTTTAAGAAACCGTATTTTACGCTTTCACAGGCTGGGTTGGTAACGTAAAAAGAATGGTGACTCCTGCTTTTAAAACAAATCATTACTTTGCTGCTATTTTTCCCAGAGCCCTTTGCACACTTTTTTCTACCAAAACCAGAACAATCTGTTCTTTTATCAAAAAAAAAGAAAAAATTAGGTTAACCCTGATCAGAGTATAGCCTTTGTACCCATTTTCATCTCAGAAGTACAAGAGCAGAGACAGAAGCTGTGACAATACGCTGTAGCTGAGAAAAGCGTTTCCAAGGCTAGCGACTTCGAACGCCGAGTAGGGCTGCAGTGGCTCTCCCACATCAGACAGTGGATCAAGCTGACCTGGCACAGGGGCTCATTGCAAACGTGGAAGATGTGAGCTAGTCTACAAAGGAGCATGTTTGCAAGCCACTTGCGTGCAACTGTTCTCTGAGGAAGCTGCTGAGCTGTGGAGAGCCAAAAGCTGGGAGGGCAGCCCAGCACCGGACTGGTGCTAAAATTGCTGGTTCTGTTTTATTCAGGCCTTCAGTACCAGGCACAGTCTGAAACAGATGATTCAGGGGGGCTGTCTCAGTATAACTGTTCCTGTATTATGTTCAGTGCATAACAATTAGCAGGTGTGAACTTCCCATGCTTCCTAAACCCTGTTTGTGCAAGTTTCACTGACACTGGAGGGAAACAACCAACCCAAACAAAAAACACTCACCCAGTAACATTTACTCGTCTGTAGTATTTTAGAAGCCCAGGTCCAGCCAGTGCCAAAATCACAGGACACATTTTAAGTACTGGTGTGCAGAACTCCATTTTTTGTAACGTAAGTGGGAAAAGTCATGATTCAGTGAGTTGAAGCAGACAACAGCTTTTTCCTTGCTGAGGGCAGAGGACTCCCTGTATCTCTATTCTCTCTCCTATCTTGTTGTTCCTAATAACTACCACAGGGAGCAACCTAATCTGCAGTTGGCTCCTTTTTGAGTGTAAATCTCAATCTAACAAAGTTGGTACAAGTATCTTCTAAGCAGAATCACTGGATTAAGTAGGCTCTTCTACCTGCTTACTCGTCCCCTCTTCCTCCCACCTTTCCTCCTACTGCTCCATCCTGTAGCACATCCCTGCCTGACTGTACTCAGAAGAGTACCAGGAGACTCCCCCCAAAACTAACCCATTTTCTTTGCCGGGCAGTTATTCCCAAGACTGGCAGTGTGCTGTGAAACTGCTTGCGGAGGGCTTTGTATGGGGCTGGGAATGAGAAGATGCTTTAGCAGTTTTGCTGACAAATGTTTTAGGCCAGTCCAAGCAGCGTGACCCAGGTGACCTGCAAAGCATAGGGGTGCCTGGCCCGCATCTCCCCGGGTCTCTTGTGTGTGAGAGAAGGTCTGCGGAGCAGTGAGAAGCATTTTTTGAACTTTTCCCAGTATGTAGGCTGTGCTACTTCAGAACTTTCAGAACTAAAAACACTAAAGGGAAAAAAAACCCTCCCTTTTTATAGCCTACTGTCTCGTTGAAAGTGATTTATGAAATGAAGCTTCCTGCCCACCCAGTGCACAGAACAAATACAGACAGTGCTTTGAAATAACTACAGTACTATGCTATTTTCAGTAATATTTAGCTCAGACTTAGCCAAGAAAGCCCACTAAGCTTAGCAGACAGACATAAAAAGAAACGCTCTTTCTGCATTTTTGTGTGCGCATGCATCTATTTTAGGTTTTACTCCTCTTTTCTCCAGTTGCATAGCTGACTATCAATGCAGTAAAGTCCCAACTCAGGAAAATGATTTAAACCCACTTCTCAGTGCAAGTAAAACTAGGTGTGTGCACAAGAGCTGTTAAGTGCCTTAATAAACGTAAGCCTGTGCTTATATTGAGATACTTCTATTTGCTGTAGGGAAACTTGAACTCATTCACTTCAATAGCAGTGGGAAATATTGTGGTCCGCCTACTCGCATAACTTGATTTTATTTTCTCTATGTGTATTTAGGAAGTACTTTTACCTTTTCTATGGCTGTGAAGTTTTATGTTGTCACAAGAGTGATTGTGTGTCACCTGTCACCACTGGCATCAGGAGTGCGGTTGAGGAGGAAGCGCTGGCTGACTCTATCTTGGCCATCCCCTGCTATATATTTCTTTACACCCCTTTCTTCCCTATCTGCAAATTTTGAGCTATAACTTGTTTTCACAATTACATTTAGGAGGCAAGATGAAAACAGGCCTGTCAAGTCCATTGCTCCTGCCTTCAGCAGTGGGTGCCTAGGGAAGAGTATAAAATCAGATTGAGCATACAGAAATAGTTCTCCAAAATACTGTTCCCTTTTCCCCGGTGGTTTGGAGGTTGACAGACAATTTAAGCCAGCAATGTTATTTTTGCACTGGGACTTTTATGTGAAACAGTCTAATGCTTTTGTATGCATGCGGTGCTAGTTTAATAGAATGCTGTATGACAGAGCATCTCCTTGGCTTGTTTTGAACTTGCTGTCTCCCGGTTCTGTGTGACGCTGCCCTGCTTTTGTGGCATGAGACAGCAGATTACAGATCCCCTTTCCTCTTCTCTGTGCCACCCAAGCGGTCACAGAGCACTCTGTCATCTCCTGCCCTCCCAGGTATTTATTTTCATTATTAAGAGTCCACCTTCCTGCAGGAAACTCACTTGAGTGTTCTCGTTCTCCGAGTTCCCTTGGCACCAGTAAAGATGCTTGCAGGGGTAAGTGCTGGCAGGATCACAGCATTACTCAAGACCAAGAGAGCAGTGCTTCATTTAGGTATTGTGGGTACTGTCTGTAGTGAGCATTTCTGTCAGCATCTGGATATCTGGATCCTTAATGTAATCCAGTGTTTGTCATAACTCTGTGGAAGTAGAGCTCCTGCCACTTGGGTTTCTGCTCTGAGATTTGTGGGATACATATGCATTTCAGTTTCAAACAGCTCCATCATGGCAGTATCCTCTCACATAAACCTATGAAATATCTGTAAAGTTTACCAGCTTGTCTCAGTTCACCACATACACACACCCACCCACCTCCATTTTCTAATTTTCCTGGTTCAAGTTGCTTTTGTTATTCTGACCAAGCTCTGGGATCTGTCTCACTGATGAAAGAGACGTCAGTGGTGCAAAACTATCTAGAAATCTCATCATGTTCAAAACACAGTAAGAAAGGTCTCTCTTCTTGGTGTTCCCACGCTGTTAACACGTGGTTTTCTTATTGTGGTTTACTTTATAGATCAAAACCATGTGCTGTATTAGGAAATGCTGTGGAAGGTCCGTTTCTCATGATAGTTTATCAGACGAGATCCTTTAGAACATACATTAAAAATACATCAAACAAAATCATTATTATAGTTCAGTGTCTCATTTTAAGGGAATGGTAGGAAAGCACCACCGGTGATAAGGGCTTGGATTCTGTGTCTGTGTTGCCATGTAAGTAGATAAACTCCCCTACCCAAATAGGTCTCCAAAGAAATCTTATAAAAACATTTTTTAAACTGAGAAATAACATGTCTTTTTAGTTTAATGATCTATTAGTCAGTTGCATAGTCAGATTTTAAAAATGCCGAGACTCCACTAGATAGATAGAGAAATAAGTAGTAGCATTTAATTTACATCCTACCCATGACAGCACATGTCACTGTTTATTCTTTCATGGTCAGCTAAGGTAAGCTTCTTGATGTGCTCTTTCCTCACTGAAAACCCCTTTGGGATGTTTGTGTGTTACAATCCTTAACTTGAGATGGAGTATGTCTTTTACTGCTCTAAGAAACAGGCTAGACATTTCAAAGGCAGTAGCTGTGTGCTCTGTAGAAGAGCCCAGGTATAATGGGATGCCTGGTCCTCAGCCCCATAATTACAAAAAATAGTTTCTTATCAAAGACTAAGACACTGATTTGCGGACTTTCTGATACATTACTCAGTGAGACGCATTGCTCCTTTTGTATAGCTGGTTTTCTTTCTTCTGCTAATTCAGGAGAGACTTCGACCCAGCACTTTCTGTCATGCATTAGTAACTCTGAAAACATGTTTACTTAAGTACAAAACCACATTAGCTCAGCATTATTGTATGCCTCCAACACACATAAATTACAATATATTGTGGGGTAGCAACTTTGATCAAGAAAAGCCCACACTGAATTAACTTGGAGGTGGGGAGGAGGGTTGGAGCATTAAGTGCTCCTTGTCTCCTTCTCCTCTCATCCCTACGATTCTCACTGCCAGTCAGTCTTTCCAATTGCTCGCTAAGTCTGCACCGCAGGCTACAAGAAAAGAAGGCACTAACAATAGCAGCCTAGGAAAGTCATGCTATTTCACAGATCTAATCTCCTTCTCTAACATTCATTTCCATATGCAGAATCTCAAGTGTCACTCGGATAAATCCTCCCTTGCTCTCCCCAACATCGTGTCTCTCACCCTAACAGCACTGGGGTTCTGGAGTAGAAAAGCAGCCTTGGGAAGGAAAAATGCTATAGAGAGAGACTGCAAAAAACATAACTTGTAGCCAAGATTTTTGCCCCATCAATACCACAGGAATTTTGTACAGTAGTAGAGACTGGACTGTTATTTAGCCTGGGCAGTGAGGAAGGTGCTGTTCACATAGGCTGTTGTTGGTAGAGGACACAGATGGTGAAGGGTGGCCTCAGTGCTCCAGACAGGGCTGCAGCAAGGGCACAGCACACCTTCTGCCACCAGAGATGCCAAGTGCCTGCCTGCCGTCCAGCTGCCCTCGCTGGCCAGCCCTCCTGCTCGCTGCAAAAACCAGCATGTTTATTCCTTACAGACCCAATACATTTGACCCAGTACTATATGTCTTGCAGGTCAACTAGTCTAGAAAGCAAGTTCCCCCTTGCCCCCCTCATCTGATAAAACAAAGAACACACATCCTCCCACTCCTATAATTTTTTTTTTTTTCTGGCAGCTCTGCTCATTGCCTTTTGGAGGACTTTTTGACTACCACTACATGCGGCACTGAAAGAATTGGTATATGGCTGCTCTCAAGTTGCTTCCGTTGCCAATGATGCCAGCACCAGAAAGTAAGCAAGAAACAGCCATACTGCCTGGGTGTGATTTAAAGATTGAGCAACCAATGTCACTTCCATTGAAGCTGGAAGAAACTTTGCTCCTGATGCAAATGGAAGCAGAAATCAGTCCTTACTTGTATTTGAGGTGTTAACGTATTTTGTTGATTCGACAGCATGATACACTGTTTTTCAGCTACTAAGTAAAAGCACAGATTCTTCCTGTGCCAACTGTTTGATTTTTACTTAGTATTTGTTTGTAAGCATAGAAATCTAAAGCTGTAAAGTTTGAGAAACTTTACTCAGAGTGAGTGACTTGCTCCTCTGTTTATATATACACAAGCATGCAGAGCATTGCATGATAGTTTGACTCCGATACTAGCATGTTTTCTATATTATTCCTCACTTGTTTGTTGCAAGTTAGAACATCCTCCAAGCCCTAGGCTGTATCTTGTACCGTACATGCTTAAGAACCATGTACAATAAGAAATTGATACTGCTGTTGTATGCAACTTTGTCCTTTTAAAGGGTTTGGATCCTGCAAGTGAGTGATGCATGTCTTGTCCAGCAGTCCATTCTTATTGCAATAATCCTGAAAAAATCTTTCCCTCCATTTAGTTTGGGGGCTTATCACAAAAAAAGTATATTACAAGAAGGATAAAGTTTAGCAATGATGTGTGAAAGCAGAGAGGAAGATTGAGAGGTTTTTTGTACTTGTATTGATCAGACATCACCCTCCCTTTCCTTGCTACATCTGCTCTACAATTTGTAGTTCAATTTATTGTGAAAGTTAAGCTACTTTAAACAATGAAAATAGCATGACATTTCAGAGACATTATCACTGGAGAGCATCAATATGTCCCTAAATGTCACCTAGATTAAAGGTGTCATCAGAAGTCTTGTTTAGAAGTGGACCCAAAGATAATCAAAGGAGGATGGGTTCATTGCAACTCCACAGATATTCAGGGCAATGTACCAGTGCAAAATGAGCCGTAACTAGTTCAGCAGCCCTGCAGAGTACTTTACTACATGTAGGCCGGGGGACCGGCAGCGCATCAGCCCGCGTGCTACGCCACACCATCACAGCTAGTGTGCGGGGGCACCAGTACGGAGGGAAGACATGGCTTTTGTACGTGCGCAACACTTGTACCGTGAAATGTCAGCTCAATCACCAAAAACAGCAAGTGAAAGTTTATATAATGATATCCTTGTATATATTGTAGTCTCCACTGAATATAGCTTACACAAGAAACAAGATGAAATCTGGCTCAGGTGAAGCCCAAGGAGCTTTTTCATATGGAAGAAAATATTTGTTATGTTTATGCAAATTAGCATTAAAGAAACATATAGATTCCATAACATCTGCAAGGAACTGCTGAGACATGTTCAAGTATTTCCTATGTTGCACATTTTATTTCTGTGTTCCTCAAGGCTGTCCTAAGAATTGATAATTATAGTTCATGAGCTAATTCACAGCAGTTATAGCAATTATAGGTATTATAGCTGCCATTCATTTTTATTATTTAATATAACCAAGTAGCTGATAATGGACTTAAATGTTGCTGTATGCTAAACTGCCATGCCCCATTATGGTTGTCATGTTATTATGCACATATTATGAATAAGCAAAAAACTAGAGGATTTAAGAAGGAAGCCTTTCTCCAGAACTCTGGTAACTTACAACACAGAAGGAAACTGCCCATGTTTGATAAGGAGTGTTACCTAGTTTATCTTTTCACTGGTAGAAGAAGAAAAAAATTAACTGATTTAATGTCACTATAAAGGTCACATCCCAGGGAACAAAGTGGTTATGACAACGCTTCTCATTTTTAGAGAAAAACTGAAACCAGTGCTGCTCATGGATTTCTACATGCCTATACAGGCACCCTTCTCTAAGCCTGCTAATGCATTTGAAATTAATTCTTTATACAGTGATACAGCTCTTGTAATAGCAGAATTGGATTTATATGGTTTGATTAGCATCTGCAGAAACCATCTAGCAGGATCAGTTTATGCAATAACTTGTATTTCACTGTACGCAGATCATCTGCGTTCAGTTCCATTGAGTTGTCTTGTGCTTTCGCAGGCTCCCAGTGCAATATGTAGCTCTAAGTAAGTGATCTAAGATGGCACACTCCCAGCAACTCATCACAAGTACAGCAGGGTTCCCAAATCAGAGTTCAGATATCACACTTGTCATGCATAAACTTACTGAAAGGAGTTTGCCAAACACAAATAAAAGTGTCTGCTGTCAACTGCTGTTGGAAATTACTACTAATCCAGACAGAGCTTTGCTTTAACCTGACAAGGTACGGGGTAACTGTGCTCAAGAACACTACACTTTGCTGATTTCCTCATTAAAGCTGAGGGAGCCTTTAGGAGTGCCATTTGAGACATAAGAAAATGCTGTGCTCACATCAGCAGCCCATCAGGGTGCTGTCACTGGATATCTTCTTTATGGCAAGCACATGAGCCTCACTGCTAAGTCCATCCACAGTATCTGGGGAGATGCACTCAATCACAAATTCATCTCGCCCTTTTTGAACCTACTGGTGCTGCATCCACTGGCAGCAAGTCCCAGAAGTTTGTCATCTGGCTGGCACTGTAAATTGAGCTGTGGTTTCTGAAAGCCATCAGTGTTAACTCTGGGATGTTTTCTGACTGTAACTGCCAGTTCAGAGCTCAGCATTAGGCAAGTAGGCTCTGGTTTGTTTTGTCCGTAAATACATTGCTTCTGTTTAGCTAACACTGACACTCCTCTACCTCCTTTCACTCTGGGGTGAGATCTTCATGGAGTTTCTCACTGTCAGCAAAGCATTTGACTACCCAGAACTGCTCAGATGATAGGACTGGCTTTATGCCACAGCTTCAGGGAACCCACTCAGCCCTTCCCTCTAGCTGCCTCGCACAGCAGCAGTTTGCAGTAACAGGTTACACACCCTGGCTAGGAGTCTTACAGCTAAATTCCTCCAGGGCTTGCAAGTGATGCCATTCAATTTTGGGGTTTAATCACATCTGTCTAGTGTAACTCGAACCCACCCTGTTCCTCTGACCAGTCTCTGCTGCAGAGCACACCCGTAATGTCTCTGGTGCGTCCAGGAGGAGAGAGTGATGCAGTTACTGTTTTGTCTGGCACAGCCTTATTATCCCCAAGTGCCCCTTTGACACCTTCGTCACTGAGTGGTCCTACTGATTCCCAGGCTGCCTTTCTGCTTTTGAGGAATGCAAGAGTGTTTACTACCAGCTTGATCACCCTTTCCAAGGTGGTCTGCAAGTTGTTTCAGGCCTCCCCATGTTTTGCTAGCACCTGGCCTGCCCCACTTGGACGTGCCTGTTCTGCTTCCCATTGTTGAATGCTGAGCTTTCCTTATAGCATTTCCTTTGCTTCCTTCCTAAACCATACAGGGCCTTCTCAGAACACTTTTCTTGAGTTGCAGCACAGGCTTTGCATGAGCTTGTAACACAGTAAATTCTAAGCAGCTTCCATTTTGCTTGTAGGCCTCCTTGTACCCTTCAGACCCGTGGCCACGCATTCTTCCACACAGGGGAGAGCACTAGCACTCCCGGAGAGACTCAGCAGCCTGACAACAACTTCTTCCACTCATTATCCTCCCCCCACCAGGTGCAAGAGCCCCACTGTACCAAGGGCTATCATCTCACACCAGATATTGCAGTTCCCCCATCTTATCTGTCAAGTCCCTTGCACCAGCAAGGTCTGCCTTCACCCCTTCCCTGAGTGCTGCATGTCCTACTCCCCTGGCACTGCAGGCAGTCTGATTTGCCATCCCTGTGTATTGCAGTTGTGCTGCTCCTGCCTACCCGGGACTTTCTGGGGCATGCTGAACATCAGCCACATCTTCCTCGACAGCCCAGAAGAGGAGTTGCCCTGAGCCTGCCAGCTTTTCCCTGGCTTCTCACCAACATACTCCTCCACAGCCATCCCCAGTGCCAGCACCCAGTCCTGGGGCAGTTACAGTGCAGCCCTGCCCCATGCGGAGTCCCCCTACCCCAAGGGCTCTCAGCTCTCCTCAGCCAAGCACTGAGGTCCAGTGCCTGCAGGGGCCTCATGGCAGGGACAGACAGCAATTGAGGGATAGTGCCAGCCACGGGGTGCCTGCCTGGCAGCCAGCACTGAGCCACCAGCATATCCCTGCTCCCCACCATGCCATCAGTATCCACGAGGTCCACGGCTCCCCCGACCCTCTGCTGTGTCAGTCCACTTGTTTTGGCAGCCATTACCACCCGCTCACTGGCTCTCCTGGGGCCAACCACCGGCCCTCCTGCATCATTTGTGCCCCATCCTGACCCCAAAGGTCCCTACAGTATAGGAGGAGGATGCTGCTTTCAAGGAAGAACCATAGTTCCCCCCCTCCTCACCAGCACAGCCACCTCCTAGCCCCAGACTCCCCCTTCTCAGCATAGCAGGGGCCATGCAGAGCCACGACTGCCCCACATCAGCCACCAAGGCCACAGCAAGGGAGCTTAAAGACCAACTGGTCTGCAGCTGCCCAAGCATCCTGGTCCCAAGCAAGCAATCCCATCTTCAGGGCCCAGAGAAGGGGGCACCCAAGCCTCAGCTGGTGACTACCCACACTGAGCTCTCTGTAAGAGCCCAGGGGCTTCTCAGTCTATTGCTGGACTGATATGTCTGTTCTAAGCTCTGATTATTTGTTGATTTTTAAAGGTTCAGATTAATTTAGATGTCCCTTTGAGGTGACCCTCACTCTAGCCTTATTACACTAGCAACAAAACAAGATCTGGCTTTGACTGAAACAAACCCATAAGCAAGTGCATGGGAACAAATAGGGCTGACCTGAAGCCCACCTGCTTTCCTACAAGGTGTAGATACTCACCAGTACAACCCCTCAATGCAAACTGATACAAAGAGACCCAGGTTACAGAGATACCACCCTTTTATTCTCTCCTGGGTTGGAGAAAGTCCCAGTCTCTTGGCAGGATTAAGGCATCACATGACACAGCCTCCAGCCTCCACTCCCTGATTAAATGATCAGCAAATTCAGCTGCCCCTTGCAAAGTCCCACACGCTCACCTGGCCTATAGCCACAGCCACCCCCACTGATCACACAGGCCCCACGCTCCCAGCATTATGCACCTGAAGGAGCCAGCCCTCTTCCCTTGCCTGCCTTTCCTGGGCAAAACTCTGTCGTCTCCTGCGCTCCTTTGCCTGCACCCTGTCTTTGGTGGCCCTTGTTTTACCCTTAGATACTCATTTGCTTGTGCATCTGTCTGCCTGCCCAGCATAAAAGCCGCTGTGGTGGTGGTCCTTGTGAAGTCAGTCTAGGAAAACTTCTTCCATTTCAAACACTGGGTCCCCTGTTAGTGCACTTTCCTTTCCCTGGCTGCTGGGTAAGGCTCCTGAGCAGTCGTGGTGGGGCACTAGCGTCCTCATTCGTTCCCTGCACATCATCCCAGCCAATATTTTATCTGCAGCTGCTGGGGAGCAACATGAACCACTACTAAGACAAACTTAAGAGTCTCATGATCCACCCACCAGCTGTCAAATTCACCTGACGTCTGCTGGATCCTAATACTTGTCCCAGATGGATGATGCCATGAGATAAGCAAAAATATGTTTTTAAATGTCTTTTAATAAAGGTACAGCCAAACAAGAGCTTCACGTCAATGGCTCTGTGACCTTGGGTTTGCATCACAGGCTGAAGAGGTGACTCAATTTTATGATGCCTGTGCACACGTTGCACCTCTAAGCTGTTGAGGCCAGCATTGCTGAGAACAAAGGGTAGACAGAGTTGACTTACTTACACGCATGCCTGTCTTCTCTGCCATAGATCCGCCTTCCATCACATGGCTTTCATGTCATCTTGAAAAGAGCAGATGAGGCTACAGAAGCTGTCAAACTCTCTCAGCTTGCTTAGCATCTTTCAGACACTTGCTTGACTGATAATACACAATGCCTTAGGCTAATCAATACAGACGCAGGTGCTAGACCCCACCTTTTTCCTGAATTTCCTTGTCTGTGAACTGTATGTATTTATATAGGCTATATATACTGTACTAAGATTGAGCTCTAGTGTGTCACGACTGCAAACCTGTTGTGAAGTTGAAGAGCACCTGCTTGACACCTGGTCAGAGTGATAGACCAGAGCCTTAAAGTTTAGTAGGAGAAAAAATAGCTCCTAGAAAGATGTCATGCTAAAAGGAAATCAAGAGAAAGATCAAAAAAAAGGTAAAAGCAAAATACTCTCTCTGTGAAGGTCCACCCATCTCAGCCTATTTTGTTCTAGCAGTGCCGTAAGTGAATTTTCACGTTGGAAATACAGCTGCCGTAGTTTTGTTTAACAACTATACAGCTTTGGGCAGCAGCTCCGTCACTGAACGCTGCTGGGTATTATATAGATTGAGTGAACACAGATGCCTTACCCCAAATATTTACGGCTAAGCAGACGGATCTGTGCAACTAAACATATTGAACAGAGCTGATGTGTGGTAACTGAAGCAGTTGTCATTTCTCCGCCTGGTCTTACTTGTGCCTGGAGACTCCTCATCCCTATTCCAACCTTTGACCCAACCCAGACACTCACTGAAGTAGGGCCAACGGGGACAGCGTGGTCAGGGGCAGCCCCAGCCCAGGGACATCGGGCTCCTCTGTGGGGACGGGCTGAGGCCAGGCACAGGCAAGTCACGGTCCGGATGCAGATCAGTGGGTGGTGGATTGACCTCAGCCAGCAACCACACACAACCCTACCATTCACTCGCTCCCCTCTCCCAGGGTGTGGGGAGGAAAATGGAAGGGGAAGAGACTCATGGATCAAGATAATGACAGTTTAGTAAGAAAAGCAAAAGCTATGCATGCAAGAAAAACAAGAAGAGGAATTCATTCACTCTTCCCCATCAGCAGGTGGATTTTCAGCCACTTGCTGGGAAGCAAGTAGTAGTGATTGCTTGGGAAGACAAATACGATAAACCATGAATGTGTCCCACCTCCTTTCTCCTTCTTTCCATGAGTTTCTACTGCTCAGTACAATGTCATATGGTATGGGATATCCCTTTGGTCAGTTTGGGTCAGCTGTCCCAGCTATGTCCCCTCCCTAGATCTTGCCCACACCCAGCCTACTGACTTCAGAGTGGCAGGAGAGAGAACGTCTTGACACTGTGAAAGCCCTACTCAGCAGTAGCCAAAACACTGTTGTGTTACCAACACTGTTTTAGCCACAAATGCAAAGCATAGGGGCTGCTGTGAAAAAAATTGTCATCACCCCATCCCATTCTGACCCAATACAGTCTCTACTCCTTATCCCATACCATTTGCATCGTGCTTAGGTCCCACATTAGCTGTACATCTCAGTATCCTCTGATACTTCCAGGGGATGTGATACACCCAATCAGTGCTGTGTTTCTTGGCCCTGGAGTCTCTGAGGTTATTTTGGAAACGAGACGCATCATCCACCTCAATTCTTTCTGGGGTACTGTGTCACCACAGGACTTGCCTTTCAAGGCCTAGGATGATGTTTCGGGCGGTGGTATGGTTTACGTATTTCCAGCCAGCAGGTAGTCACTTGCTGATTGGTCCTCGGCTCTCGAGTCAATGAATTAGCTCATGGATGGGAACCAGGGAGTCTCAGTTTTTGTGGTGCTCTGTCATGGTAGCAATTGGCACATGATGTTCTTCAACATGCAGGAACTCCACAACAGAGGGATCCTCTGAGAGGCTGGGCAAGGTAGGCAGCTGCTTCATCTTCTCTGTATCCAACGGCGGCTACACCAAAGCCTCACCAGTACCCTTTTGTGTCCTTGAAGTACCCACTTGGCGTGAGGTAGTCTAGGCCAAGAACACATGGGGTCTCTGGGCTGGTCACAATAGGATGCTTCTGCCTCTTGTCCTCTGTTGCGCTCACCTCAGCTTCCAACACAGACATCTATTGGGATGCCCATGTCACTCCAGAAATACAGATGTGTTTGGCCACTTCCCTTCTTGGTCACACAAGAGGAACCAGCAGGTGCCCAGGAACTGAAGCAGGCTGTCTCCATGGGGCACTCTGACAGCCAAGACAGTGCCCTGTGGGGACAAGGAAGGAGAGGGAGTCTTTTCAAAATGTCAGAGCAAGTGGGGCAGTCTCCCCACAGTTAGTGTGTCGAAGTCTGGCCAGTCCATCATTGCCAGGGTGTTGGAATATGACGCTGGTGCATTGCAGACCAACCTCATCCACATGGTCCATGTATACTGGCTGTCAGCTAGATCTTTGGAGATCTGCTGGTCATCCAGGTCTCTGTAGATGACTTCTGGCACCACTAATTCTCTCAGTTATTGGATACTTTTCTTCATGATGGTCTACTTCCCTCAGTAATTCACAAGGTCATCTTTGAGGGGATATCTTGTCTTCACATTTGACAGGAGCTGCCTCCAGAGGCTGTGGCTTGTTGCCTGTTTTGCAATTTCTTTGTCAACTCCCCATGCCTAGCAAGGGATTGCAGCAAGCCGGGCTTCCATACCCTCTAATTCCTGACTGCTGGCCCCACTGTCACTGCATCGGAGGAACCAGGCAACAACATGCTCCCCTGGCTGGTGGCTGTAATCTTTATGCATAACTCCAACTTCACACAGGGTTAGGGACTGGGTAGTTTCCACCCCTTGGGTGATTTTCCTCCTCCTCTCCTAATAGTCGATGCCACAGACCTGTCGAACACAGCATCCAGTGTTTCTTTTTGACTGCAGGAGTGGTTACTTTAGTTGGTGTTTGGGTGATAACAGAATCAAACTATGTTAGGATGTGCCAGAACATGTACAAAAAAGCCAACCACCTCAGCCCCGGAGGAGACGAGGGAGGTGTGATCCCAGCATTTACTGCTGAGCACAGTGTTGTACAGTATGACATATCCCTTTGGGCAGTTTGGGTCAGCTGTATTTGATTGCGTTCCCGTCTTCAGCCTTTCTCCACAGTCACCAAAGGAAGGGAGCAGCTCTCCCCACCCTTACACTGACCAAAGCAAACTCACTAGTGAGTTGAGCTGGACACAATCTCAGCCCAAGTCATAGGGTTGTTACATGGAAAAGTGAAATTATGAGCTTTTCAGGAGGTGCTGTCATCCCGCTGTGATGAGCTACTAAATAATCATTAGATGTGACGTGTTCAAATATAATGTATCAGGCACAGTATGTTGAAGAATCACCTGTTAATCGCACTGCAGTCACCAGTTAATAGTGAGATTAATAATGATTATTAATTATTAATAAATAATTGATGAAATTATTAAATAGTGGGGGTGAAAAGTAAATTTGCAATTTCACTGCAATTCACAGAGTTTTCGTCGCTCCAGTCAGTTCCCACCCTTCACAGCCTGTGTCTGTGGTGGGAATGCTGCCGAGCAGAGGACTGTGGAGTAAAAGCCTCAGTTAGAACTGAGCTTGTAGAAAACAAATCTATCTATCTCGCTCACATGCAAAACCAGACTGGCTTTTTCATTTTTCCCCCCAGTAATACTGAAAATATATTTCACAGGTCTGTCTTTTTCACTGAAATCAGTGACTATTCCCTGTGCACTGGTGACCCTGCAGATCAGGTGCTCCTAACCACTAATCACCCAGTTGCTTCTCCCCCGACTCCCTCATGGATGGTGCCCACACGTCCTGGAATGACATGTTTTAGTGTCTTCTACTTTAAGACAGCTGCCCTTTTCTTCTGTTTATCTTAGGGAAGAAATCTATTATAGTTCCATGTTTGTGGCTTAGATATTGGGCTGCGTAGAGCTATGCTCTGGAAGAAGAGCTCTGGAGGGGGAAAAAAGGGAAATTAGCCCAAGCTAGCAAATAAGCACTGTCACACTGTGTATGGTCATAAAGCTTGGCCAAAACCAAGGTAAATCTGAATTAAGCATGTTATGCCATTAGAGACTTGTAAAGTTCCTTTAGCAAGTAGCAGCTCAACATTATATAGTGAGGACTATTTTTAGTCCTTTACTGTATTACTTGTCTATAGTATGTATCATCTACTACTGTATTACGAACTCAGAATACGGTTTGTAGAATACATGCTAAAACTGCATGAGGTCATAGACTCATAGGAAAATTTAGGTCCAAATGTAGACTCAAAGCAGGGCCAAATCCTTGTCCAGGAACACACTAAGATCCTTAGCAGAGCTGCTCCCCAGCCAGTCACTCCCAGCCTTTGGTGGTGCATGGAACTGGTCCTCCCTGGGGTAAAACTTTGCTATTTTTTTGGTGAGGTTCATGGAGCTCCCACTGGCCCATTCCTGCAGCATGCTGTGGTCCTGCTGAATGTCTGCCCTGCCCTCCAGCACCTCAGTTTCTCTGCATATTTTGTCATCACCCACAAATTCAGCAATCTGGAAATCACTTTGCCTTACTCCCCTGCTCAAGCAGGGCCACCTAGAACAGGTTGCCCAGGACCACATCCAGAAAGCTTTTGGATATATCCAAGGATGGAGACACCACAATCTCCCTGGGTGCCCTGTGCCAGTGTTTGGTCACCCTCACAGTAAAACAGGGTTTCCTGATGTTCAGGAGGAACCTCCCTGTGGTTCAATTTGTGCCCATTGCCTGTTGTCCTGTCACTGAGCACCACTGAGAAGAGCCTGGCTCCATCCTCTTTGCACCCTCCCTTCAGGTATTTATCTGCAGTGATAAGATCCCCCTGATTCCCCCTGATCCCAGCTGAACAGTCCCAGCTCTCTCAGCCTTTCCTTATCGGAGACATGCTCCAGTCCCTTTGTCTTCTTTGTGGCCTTTTGCTGGACTCTTTCCAGTAGTTCCGTATCTTTCTTGTACTGAGGAGCTCAGAACTGGATCCAGTACTGCGGGTGTGGCCTAACCAGTGCTGAGTACAAGGAAGGATCACCTTCCCCAACCTGCTAGCAACACTCCTCCTTGTGCAGCCAGGATACCATTGGCCTTTGCCACAAGGGTGTATTTCTCCAGCCTGTCGAGGTCCCTCTGGATGGCAGCACCACTCTCTGGCGTATCGGCCGCTCCTCCCAGTTTGGTGTCATCAGCAAATTTGCAGAGGGTACACTCTGCCCCATCATCCAGATCATCAGTGAAGATGTTAAACAGGATTTTACCGAGTATTGACCAGTGGGGTACACCACTCATTACTGGCCCCCAACTAGGCTTCATGCCACTGTTCACCACCCTCCAGGTCTAGACATTCAGCCAGTTTTCCATGCACCCCACTGTCTGCTCATCCAGGCCATGTTTTTTCACAGCTTCTCTGTGATGATCTTATGGGAGATAGATAGTGTTGAAAGCCTAACTGAAGTCAAGGTGGACAATATCCGCTACTCTTTTCTACCAAGCTATTCATTTCATCACAGAAGGTGATTTTACTGTTTTTTGCTGGGAAGGAGTTAATGTTCTTCATAGCCAGTGATATGGTGCTATATTTTGGATTTATGACCAAAACACTGTTGATAACGTACTGTTTCAGTGGTTGCTGAGCAGTTCTTACACAGCATCAACACCTCCGTATCTCACGCTGCCCTGCCAGCAGGTAGGCTGGCGGGGAGCAGTGCACAAGAAGTTGAGAGGGGCCACAGCTGGGACAGCTGCCTCAAACTGGTGAAAAGGGATATTCCATACCATATGATGTTGGGATCAGCAATTACAGTTGGGGAAAAGGAGGCAGGGGGGAGTTCAGAGTTATGACATTTGTCTTCCCAAGTAACTAGTAGGCATGATGGAGCCCTGCTTTTCTAGAAATGGCTAAACAACTCCCTGCCAATAGAAACAGTGAATGAATTCCTTATTTTGCTTTGCTTGCACGTGCAGCTTTTGCTTTACCTATTAAACTGTCTTTATCTCAACCCATTTTCTCACCTTTACCCATCTGATTCTCTCCCCATCCCACTGGAGCAGGGAGTGAGTGAGTGGCTATGTGGAGCTTAGCTGCCAGCCAGGGTTAACCCACAACAGTCTTTCTGGCACCCATGGTGAGGCTTAAAGGTTTGAGATATAGCAACAGATTTGATTGGAGTGTGCTAGATCAAATGTATAGCTGTGATTGATCGATAGCTGTTTAGCTACCAATCAGCAGGTTCCTGCGCTTGCCAGGGGGCTTGCTTGCCTTACTGTATATTAGTCCAGTGCTTGTTAGTAGCTACTTTCATGTTTTGCTGTGCTGCTTATCATTTGTTTCTACTGTGCCTGAGAACATTTTCTTAACAGCAATGGTCGTGCACCAGGGCCAGGACATTGCTGGTGTTCCTGTGCTGCTGTACTAGACAGGCTGGAACTCCGGTGTGAACCCAAGTCACAGAGAACGTGACGTCTGGGTAAGTCCGTACATTAGCAGGTACTCCCTGAAGGGGCTGTGGCCCATGGATAAGCCCGTGCTTACACGCCAAAGGGAATGTGGCCCATGGATAGGCCCATACTGGAGCAGGGGCAAGGGGAGGAATTCATTGCTGTGTTAAACCCTATGGCCTTGTCCAAAGGGACAAAGAGTGGAAATTGCAGTGGATATGGCATTACATTGTTGTAACTCATGATCAGAGTTGCATGGCATATAGGAAGCACTATAGCAGGAACCACTTGAACCAGTGGAGGAACCAGTGTCACAAGAAGTTGTGCAAATACAGCAGTGGCCCAGCCTGAGCTGGCTTTGGTGCCCAATAACACCACATAACACACCACCCCTCGTGTCCTGAGTAACCACCAGAACACCAAAGTCATGGAGTAAATGAATTCAATGGACATTTTATGGACATTTTGCAGGGGTAGCTACACATGTCAGTAGGAAGTAGTTCATGAATTCCTTCTTTTGCTTTGCTTGCACACACAGCTTTTGCTTTACCTATTAAACTGTCTTAATCTCAACACATGTTTTTTCTTACTTTCACCTTTCTGATTTTCTCCCCCATCCCACTGGAGGGGAGCAGCTGTGTGGGCCTTAGCTGACAGCCAGGGTTAAACTGCAACTGTCCAGTGCTGTACTCAGAGACATCTAACAACTACAGTGGGCAGAAAATGCTCTCCTGAGCTCTGCTTCACCTTAAAAGATGACCACTGGACAAGGTGGTCCTCCTGATGGACAAACATCCTCCTCGGGTCTGGGGAAACAGGTTAAGGTGCCTTTTTTGCCTAAGCAGATTGCAATGGGCACTTTTTTGCTCATCACCACTTACAGGTATAGGCAATTTCACCATCTCTTCCTCCTTTTCTCCCTCCTCTTGAAAAGAATAAAACATTTTCTGGCTTCAGAAGCATGCTGGAGCAGGGCTGAAGAGTGCACCAGAATAGCAGAAGTAGTCCTGGGTTACAGCTACTGTTGGAAAGATTTTCATGCCCTAACATTTTGGTAAAATGCATATATGGGTTCATTGCAGCCCTACACCAGAACCCAGGTACCTAAATATTATACTGTTGCAATGTTGAGCATTGGGGTAGCCAAGCACTGACAGAGAAACAGCTCATGGTGATGGTGAGAGAAGACCACTGACAGCGAGTGCTTTCACAAGGAGGCTGTGATGGGACCGCCTCACAGCTTAGTTCAGAATCAGACATAAAACTCTCAGGACCACTTAAAACTGCAAATCTTTTGGAAAGGGATAGCGTTGCATTGCAATGTATTTTTAAAGTGCATCTCCCAGCTCTCTAAGCAAATTGGTAGCATCAGTTTCTGATTCAGAGCGTGCCCTTCGGTGACTACTGCACAGATAATTAATGATCTGTGGGACTGCCACACAAACCCAGTTAGAAGTTACTCATCCAGACTGTGGCCCATTTCTTGGGGCCTCAGCCCAGCAGGTGGTGACATCCGGTCATTTGCTGCCACTATCTTATCCCTGGCTGGTGCAGTTCACGACCTTAGTTTTAGTATACTAAGGGTTAAATAGCATTAGGGCTGTTGAGTCCATTAAGTCTCTGACTGAGCAAAGCATTTAAGTAAGCATGGACTTAGCTAGTTTGGTTTTCCTGAACAATCCTTACCTACCCAAACAATCCCCTAGCAAAGGAAATAAGCCAGAGTTCACAGGATATAACCTCCTTTTACCATTTGCAGGAAGAGTCTTAAGTGATTTCACTTAAGCTTTTGCTGGTGTGACTCTGTACCCAGACTTATAAATACTTCTGAACAATGAAATAATGGGAATGGGTTGAAAGGTTTGAGATAAGCTAGTCTTAGTCTTTGGGATTCAGTATCTGTGCTTGGATAAAACCCCTTGAATATGTACGTCTAGAAAAATGTGTGAGTAGCCACAATCACAGGCACGTCTTCAAAGCCAGGGAGGGATTTTGTTCCCCCCAACAAGGAGGATGATGAGAATCCTCCCTCCTTTGCCCAAGGTCGGTGGATGTTGTCTGTCCCAGACTTATAAAGCTACACGGTACCCAAGAAAGTTACCCCATCTAGAGCTGCCCCCACACAAGCTCAGCCTGTTCTCAAAGACTGCAGTCCTCCACCTCTGCTGGGCAATTCCTGGGCTTCAGAGTCTTACAGATGGTGTTTCCTACTGACCTGAAGCCTCCTTGTCTCAGGACAATCCCACCACAATCCATCCACTGTGACCATAACCCAACACTGTTCTCATCACCTTTGCAGCACCCTTTTCCGAGTCCCTCACCTTGGCAGCCCTTTCAATCACTCTTCAATAAAGATGGATCCATCCCTCTTTATTTTCTAAAATAATTGCATGGGATGGCTTTTTAAAAATGATTTGAAAGTACAAAACCTACTCCTTGCACCGTTCCTGGCCAAACATATGTAATGTCACGTGACCTGACACTTTTGACACATTTTCATGTCCTGAAACATTTTTATGTGACAACAACAGGTATCAAATACTTGAGAACGTGCTGTAAGCTGGACAGAATCAATAAAGCACTCCAGTCCCTTGTCTGTTCTTAAATGATGAAATCTTGCACTAAGCCAGTGATGCTGAATTTGTTTAGAGTATGGGTAGGTAAAAGCGCTCAAGTGCTTATACAGTGTAGTCATCTACATTTGTAATGCTGTTAAAGATGCTGTAAAAATATCTGAGCAGAAATACATTATTCTGTGTTTTCACTATCTGATTCCCTTTTCTTTATTAATCGCATTTTTAATTCAGGTCCTCAGGTGTGCTTCTGAAGTTGCTCCAGTATCGGAGAGGAGACTCCAGACACGGGATGACAGGGAATAGATCACAGCCTGGTCAAGATCACAGCTCTGTACCAAGGACGGCTGACAGCTGTTTAAGTTAAGCAGCAGATCTTGGGTATTGGCAAACCATGGGTACTGTACTTCTCTGCATCCCAGGGCCTCATGTTAAGACAAATTCTCTGCCTCTTTAATCCGTGTGTCTCAGCCGAGCAGTATTTTTTGGACTAGACCTTATCTGCAAATTACAAACCACATTCAGACCTGGAAGAAGATGATGTATTGCCGTGGGTTTCAGCAAAACTCTTTCTATCTTGTCCAGCTCTTAATTTAGCTCCTCTTGCTTATAGCATTAACTTCATAAAGCAGGCTAATTAGTTCAGAGACTAAACAATTTGCAGAGAAACCAATGCCTTCATCAAAACGAGAATAGCTCTCCAGGAGATGATCTGGTCAACTGATTATACTGAGGCTCCGTGACTTCAGAGAGGATCGGGTGATGGGCAGTGAACCCTATGGCACGTTTTAATTCTTCTTATGGCCTTTGCCTTTGTGAACTGCCAGAGTTATCTCAGGAGACTTTCCTGTCCTGCTGCTGGGATCCTTATCATTTATTGATTGTGGCCTGCAGATTAGAGAAGTTGTTTCTGTTTAGCAAAAAAATTCATTTTTGACCAGCACCATATGGGAGTGCTTCTGCAAAGTGTCCCACTTTCTGCATTTCTCCTCTGCCTTTGACAGCAGGAAGGTATTTGAGTTACGTTATCCATGGTGACTAGCCACGGTACCCAGGAGACCCTGAAACAAGGCAATAATGCAATAGATTAGAAATTCCATGCCAATAACCTCTCATGACTTCACCCTTTGTACTCAGACTTCTAAAATCAAGGAAAAGCTGACCATTTAGGCTGTTTGATAAATTTTCCTCTAAGCCAGTTGCTTGGTATAAAGCAAAGGCAATAACTGACAGAGTTGAGAGGAACATCAGGTGTATCAAATATATCTTTTTCATCTTTATTTCACCAAAGTTTTGTGTGTCTGGTTAGCATTTTGCAACATACAAATATGAGAAAAATATTGTTAAAGGTGGAGCCAAAGCCACAGTTGTATGGCCATGAGACCACATTTAGCCCAGACGCCACTCCAATATCATTAGCAAATCCTACATCCCACTGTGAGTCACAGTTCACACCCCAAGAAACGTGGACATAGCTCTGGAACTGACAAAATATCCTGAGCCTCTTTTGGCTTAGCTTTACCAGTGCAGCGCTCCGGTGTGTGTTGGAGAAGCCAAAGGCAGACTATAACACGTGAGGAATCACTGAAGTGTGCGAGATACCTGGTCATGAGCCCTCTGTCTCGGTCTGTAGCCATTTTAATAGTAGGGTGCCATTCTTTGATATTTAAAGATAAAAAATGTGTCCTCCCAGTTACTCAGAGCAGCCCAGTTTGCTATGTTTAGCAGATGTTACGGGGAACATGTCCTACCTCTAGAGCTGCACCAGGGCTGCAGAGACAGTGAAGAAAACTACTTCCCAGGATTCCTGCTTAAAGAAGAGAGCAATTTTTAAGTGTATTTTAGGTAACTTTGTGGGTTTGGAATTTGCATTTCACTGTAGCCAGTTGAGGAGGAAGTATCAGCAATTAACGTTCCTTTTCAATATAGCCATAATTATGTGTACCTTAATGTCCTTTGCAGGGTCAGAGTAGTATCTGGGGTCTTCATATGTGTGAGACTCAGCCTTCCAGTCTTTGTTTAATAAACTTTTATAAGAGACCTTTTATGTGTCTTACAATGTCAGGTGCTTATGTGGAAATTTTCATAAATTCTTTTGTTTTGCTATTGGTATTGTAAGCAAAATAAATGTGCGTAGTATGATGCAAAAAGTAACCTGCAGCTATTTTGGGAGTTTCTGCATTCAGTAGTCCCATGCATCTCCGGATGTCATTTATCAAAAACAGATGTTCTTTATATCACTACGTCTTGTATCAATGTCTATTTAAAGTTAAACTGAGAGCAACCGAAGCCAAAGAAGCATGCTTTGATTTAAATAAATCAAAGCATATCACAGTCATAGCAATTAATAATCCAAGACTGGAGAAAACATGAAGAGTAGGAGAAATCCATTCAGACAGGATTGTTTTTGTTTCTTGCTGCCTTTCTAAAGCTTATTAGAAGCAGCAAGTCTTTGATTAAACTAGATCAACTTCCACAAAAATCCTTTGGCAACAATAGGTATTAAGAAGCTCAATCCTGGCAGCTTGAGCAAACAGCCTGTATAAATCAAGGCTGGGGTTTTGATTATAATGGTCCCTTATTTATGACAGGTCATAGAAAGCAATTCTTCAC
Source organism: Phaethon aethereus (assembly GCF_964289735.1). NCBI lineage: Eukaryota > Metazoa > Chordata > Aves > Phaethontiformes > Phaethontidae > Phaethon > Phaethon aethereus. Next base: position 2,343,537 of record NC_138583.1, on the reverse strand, counting down.
TCGAATCATTCTCAGCATTAAATGCAAAAGCTCCTGCTAATGATACAGGATGAGGTCTCAAGCTGTAATTAACGTTACTTGCATCATGTATCAGGCAGAGATATTAATGAACCACCACTCAGGTAATTATAGCTGCGGGAGAGGGAGCCCTGGATTATAAGACATAGTTCAAATTGTACTGGAGCAGCAAAATCAATGTCTGGTTTTATCCCCGTTAAAGTCGGTTTGCATTTCGTGTGCCTTCAACTGCAGGGCATCTTCTTCCCGTCTTCTCCAGCACACATTTACCACAGTACCGACTCTCGTCTGACTAAATGCTGCTGTCCAAAGAGGCATCACTGGAAAGCCACAACTTGTCTATTTTCAGAAACATAGTTTTTGGGAAATGGCAAAAGAGTGTCCTGTTGATAGGGCCCCGTTTCCCAACACAGATGTAAGGGAATCACTGGAGAAGAAAGTTACTGATGGAAAATAGCAGAAAATTCAGGTTTATGTTTAAGAATAGGTGAGAAAGACTTACCGAACCTTTCATCTCTTTCTACTGAGAAATTTTTCTGTAATAGTCGAAGATACACAGCGCATTTCTATAAGGAGAAAACACATTTTCTTACCGCAAAGCTAAAATGGGTTCTATGAAACTCTACAGTGATAATTCCATTTTCCTGCAGGTGTGGAACTAGGAATATATGTGGTTTTAGATACTTGTAAACATTCCCCAATGGTCTGAAAGAACAGTACAAGGACACCACTGATGTTTTATCAGTACACCTGAAGGCTGGCTTAGGGAAGACGTCATGTCCACAGGCCAAACTCCTTCCCTCTGCTGCATGCAGACGAGAAGGGCTCAGTAGGCTGCGAGGCAGCATGCAGGGAGAGGTGTGGAGGCATTAAGCAACAGGCTCGTCACATTGTCTGCAAGCAGTAGGCTCATCATGTTTTCTACAATACATTATTCCTTGGCCTGCCTTTCCTTCACAGCTGTAGCCCAATCCGCTCGGTTTGAACATGGGAAAAAGAACGTTCTGTGCTTTCAGAGAGTGTGGCTCAATCGAAAACATTCAGAAAAGCTGGGATGGTAGAATATTGGTGAAAGCATCATTATAAACCTTAAAAAAAAGAAGTATTGTGCTCAGAACCTTTTCTTTCCATCCAAAATGTGGTTTTGAGTTTATCAAAACAATTTATGGCAATTGAAAAAGCCAGAATAATGGGAGTGTTCACCCACATTTTCACATTTTTTTTAATGCTTCACTTTTTTTGTTCCAAAAGGACTTTCCTACCTGATGCCAGCTCCAAGGACAAGCCATAATCTTGCCTGGCAAGCATTGCCCCTCCATCTCCTTCAACAGCAGCTCTTTGCTCTGCACCTGCAGAGCCAGCGCTGAAATCAATGGGAACGTGAGCCATTAGGTAAAGTGCTGGTAAGGCTTAGGTGTAAGCTCGTTATATCCATACCCACTAAAGCAGAAATTAAAATGATTAAAGAGGTTATAGCTGCACTTTTAGTTTAACTAATCACCCAAATGGCAAATTTGAGGCATTTGCTTGTTTTCCCCTTACCCCTCGGGCGGCAGTGCCTTGCTCTATCAGAGATTTCAGCCTTTCAGGAACCGCCATGATGTCGCGTCTCTCGACACAGCGTGTGCCATCGTGCGGCACGGACCGCTGCACGCGGTCCATCTGCTCTCCAATGACCGCAGAGGCACCCAAGGGGACGGGGGAGCAGACAGCAGCTTTTTTGTCCTCTTTTAAGCAGGCGCTCGGAGGTCTGGTACTTATTATCTTCTGAAGAAAGGGCACAGGTTTCTGCAAGCAACTTGAGCTCCTATCAGCACTGAGATCACAGCGCATGATGTAACTGGTCAGTTCAGAAAGACAAATTGGCTTGAAGAGGAAAACGAACGCAATGCTCCAACCCTCTGGCTTAATTACTTTCTGCTCCCATCGACACGCTGGGGTTTGGCAGGCAAAACATGAAGCGAGGCAAATGGAGACGCTTCATGCGAGAGGAGAACGTAGCCCCATCTAAGCCAGGAGATGATATATTGCTTGCAGAGCTGACTGTGAAAACAACGGCGCCTAAATAAAGCTGTGAATCATCCCCCCGTCTCACACCACTTCCACTGGAGTAGTTTCCCTTCTGAAAAAATGTGGCAAATCCTTTGATTGCAAACATGCAAATAAACATGTCAATCCTGGCAACTCTTAGGACGGCCCGTAGGTAAGTGGGTGCGTGTCTCCCCAGCCCCCTTGGGGTGCCGGCTCCCCGGCAGTGGTGCAGGGTGGGACCATCTCCACCATCAAATTAAAGTGAAAAAATATCCTGGTCCTTGGACTGGTCCTGATGCCTTCCAGATCCTGAAATGACTGATAATTTTCTAAGAAGAAAAAAAAGGCATGTGACATTTACCTTGATTAATGGTTGACTCTGAATACGAGTGCCGCTGGTGGTGTGACTGGGGATAGGTTTTAGAGTCACTCCGGTTGCCTTCGGGGCTTGTGGTGCAGGCTCTCAATCCAGGAGAAATACTTGAAGGAAAAACCATGAGGTTAACTGAGGCAGCCCTGACTCTACCAAGGGAACCTGAGACGCTTTACTTTTTTGGTGGATACGTTGTGTAAAAAATATATCCCCTAAAGGCTTATCATGCATACTTGTTCTTCTCCATTTTTCTTTGTGAGATGCAACTCCCAGGCACTTGAGCTCATCTTCATTTAATTTAATTGGAATATTTGGGGGATGAAACTAGGATAGTGGATGCACCATAGCTACAGTTTTCTCAGTTTTATCTAGTCCCTGCAATCAAAATGCGGTTCACTTTATGTTTCACTTAAATTCTGAAAAACAAGGTGGGGGGGGAAGTAAGGAAAAAACCTAGGGAACAGGTGAAGTGAAAAACATGCACTTTAGAAAGTGTGGGGGGGAACTATATATACATAGGTCAATAAATAGAGCGCCTGTTTGTGCTGCTGTGCACTTTGAGAGGTGTTCTGCTCTCCCCGAGGTAGAAAAATATGTTTGTTTTTTTGTAATCTGTGTACCTTGGACGAAAACAATATGATTTGAAATGGTGGTGAAATACACTTTTCTACCCTAAATTAGCAAGCAAACTCCGTGAACCTGAAACAGACTTCGCCAAATTCACAAAACCTCAAACACCGCAAAGTTTGCCCACCTCTAACTTGAGCTCCAGGACTGTGTGAAGGGGCTCTTTGAATGGGGCAGCCCGAGGTCTGGGGAGGGTATTAGAAAGATGAATATTTGCTGAATATGTGAGAGAGAGAATCCGTGGAAACTTTTGGTACCCTCCATTAGCTATGACGTTTCAAAAGAAATCCAGAAGAAATGCTGTCTGAGCGTTGGTCTGTTGACAGAGATTTGGCTGAGTTTGCAGGCTCCGAAAGCGTGAAAATCCTAGAAGCCCCTTGGGAACGGAGTTTAAGTTTAGTGCTATAAACAGCTAGCTCAGGCTTAAGGAAATGACCACCTTAGCCGTACACCTGTAAAATCCAGCAAGCCATGAACCAAGCCAATAGAAAACTAACGGCACTGCAAATAGTTAGAACTATAAAGTTACTGCCTCCTTGACGGCGGTGCAGTCACACTTGGTGCAAGAGAGAATAAAATCAGACTTTCGGCCGGGAGCCTCGCAGCTTGGTGCACGGGGGCCGTTGCGCTGCGCACGCAACCGCTGCGTGCTTTTGTAGGCGCAGCTGCAAGCTGGATGTGGTGTGCCCTCTTCAGCAGGCATTTTGCCCGTAGGCTTTCTTGCTTTTACATGGTACAGTGATACACTTTTTGATATTCTGCAGATTCATTGGTGGAAGTCAACAGAGTTTTATTTCTCCCTTTATTTCACTGGGAGAATATTAAAAAGGACTGGAAACTTTTGTTAATCACAGACCGATTTTCCTACAGGTCTGACTAGGAGGAGCTGAATCGATGGTTTGGAAGAAATGAGAGGCTGCTTTTGGGTTGTTTGAAAACATGTTGACTGTCACTGTGGAAGTCTAGCCCAGGCCTCGCTATTTAAACGTGCTCTTTTTAACGTCCTCACAAAGTCACTACACGTTCACTGGACAAGAGACCCAGCAGTGGAGACCTGCAGGTGGAAGAGGTCTGAGACTTTGGCAGCAGCTAATCTGTGGTCTTCATTTAAAACTTGATCAAAGATACAATTCAGAATAAATTAATTGCTGGAACAAAGCCATGAAGTTCAAGGAATGGTGCCCCAAAGAGGTACAAGGGCTGGGCCAGTCTTTCAATAGTTTTTTAAACCACTCATCATGCATACAGATGTAACTTTACCAAAAAGCTGTTTGCTTTCAAATTCTTTCCAAAGCATGGTGGACCGTGGATGCTTAAAACTTTGTTCCAGTGTTAACGTTAAGAAAATGTATACCTCAATAACTGTTTAATCATGATAGGTAATGGAAAACAAATCAGAGCAAAAAAAGCCAGCATTGTGTGTTTTGTCCCCTCGCACAAATTATGTGTTTTTTAAACTGTTACCTGTAGTTGGATTTTGTTGTCCCCCACTTAAGCCATTTGATGATTGCTGAGCTGGAAAATCCCAGCACTTGAAACCCCTTATGCCCGTGATGCAAAACGGTATATAGGATGCGCGTAAGAGAAAGGGTCTTCAGAGATGTGGGACTGTTTCACTGATGCCGCAGCACTAAAGGACAGAGGATCAGGGACCACCTGGAGGACTTTTCTTCTATCCCTCCAGCTTTCTCCTTCTGAGTGCAAACAGCCATGAATTAGTGTAACTTGCCAGTTTGGGGAGTAAATTGGCAGAATGACAGCTCACATCTTTGTGGAATGCTGAGGGAAAATAAGTGTGATACAACAGTCAACATGAATGAGCAGAGGAGAAGTTTAATATACGTGACTCCATTTTTTGGCAAGTTATTCCTTGCAGCAGTGAAATAAATATTCCACAGGCAAAGGCTCATTGACTTCTTTTATCACCAAGTAATAAAGGCAAAGCAGTGGCCCGAGTTGAATTTTTTTTTTTTTTTCATCGCTATTTCCAGGAGAAAAAAGAAACATGCTGCTTTCAGGAATTCAATAGGGGTATCACACCTAGAGCAGGGGAATGCATTATTTTTTCCAAGTAATTTACTGCAGTTTTGACATACACATATTATCCTGTTGAAATGTTGAGTAGGAAAGCAAAATGGGGAGCACATCAGAAAATTTATCAGATGACTTTGTAGGAGAGGTGGAGAGCAGACTGATTTTCCATCTACAGCTGGATGCAGTTTTATTAAATGCCGGGATATCCAGGGGGTTTGGATAGCTAACTATGCTAGCAATATTTAGCGGTAAGTCATTAGGAGAATGAAATTCTCCTTCCTGTACTTAAATGGGATTGTTAGAGATGGTTAGAAATCCTGAAGGAAAGTAATGTCTCCCATTTAAAAAAAAATATGCTTTTGCTAAATTTTGCCGAGGGCTTTCCTTTCAGAATTGCACAAACACAACTTACATGGCATTGCATTTATAAACAACAAAAAAGTGGAGAAGCAGAAGCATACTATTAATTCTCATTTGCTTTTGCTTAATTCTCACAAGAGAAGAAAGACGTTGATCAAATCGGCAGCTTTCAGCTCACCAGCTTCCAGCTTTCTCAGCGGAAAGGACAGCATTTTGCTCCTGTGAGAACTGGGCAGATTTAACCAGGTTAAAATCATATTAAACCTGCAAAGAGTGCCACCAAATCTATGGCTGGAACTCCATCTGTTGACAACTTAGTATGACTCTCTTCACAGTCAAATGCTTTTCAAAGGCACTACTGGGAATAGAAAAGAAGAAAAAGAAGCAAAGCTTTTGCATCTGGAGCCCTTGAGATGGGATATTTGTGTGCTCAGATACTCAACAGTTGTTATATAAACTCTACACTTTGGGCACTGCATCCGGCACAGCTAACGCAATCCGTGGTGAGTGTGGTCATACCAAACACCCTTGAAAGGCTGTGGGAAAGTTGCTTTATGAAGGTGGCCCGTCGGGAGAGAGTGATGGGTACTCAGAAAGGCCGGCATTTGCTCTCCGAGGCTGACTTCCTCAGGTTCCCTCTAGAGTCAATGCCAAGGGAGAAAAGAAGATGACAGAAACCCTTTCCCTGCAGCACATCTGGTTATAGCTAGACCGCTTTATAATATATGATAATGGTATTGCAAAATGATGTGCTTTCCCATATGTTGGAGGGGGGGAGAAAACAAACAAAATCCAATTGCACAAAATTCCTTCCTTTCTTAATTTCTCTTCAGAGCGTGGAGATGGTCTGCCCAGGAGATAATTAAAAGCATGCTTTGCATGAGCCCTGACGCTGTGCAACTTCTTGCCTTGGCCTAAAGCTAATTAAGGAAGGGTGGTGGTTGTTGTTGTTGTTATTGTGGTTGTTGTTGTTATTTACAGGACAAACCACGCTTATTGTACAAACGGCACCTTTTCCTGAAAGCTGTTTCCTCCTCTTGTATTGGCGGCAGCGAACGGCAGAGAGTAGATCTTCCTGCAACACCACAAGCCTGGAGCAGCCCTCGCCCCGTCCTGGCACACAGCACACAACATGCAAAATCTGAGTGCTGGGGGAAACAGGACACTTGAGATTATTTTAAAACTCTTTTATTCAGCTTTGCAGTTTGCTAATCACCTTGCTTCCTTCCCCTGTAGGGTTTTCAGCAAAATGTCACCAACCAAGGACGGCGGCATCTCATATCCTGTAAACAGCCACGCTTTACAGCAGTGTTTCCATCCAGCATGTCATATTTTCCCTTGCCACCCAGCTTCAGTTTATTGAAGCTGACATGTTTTCAATTAGTTTTAAACTCTGTATTTGAAAATATAACCATATATTTCAAGTTACACGTAAAATTCAAGCTGGAATCGTGTTCACAGCAATGTGATTGGGTTTGGTTTGGTTTCTTCCACGCAACTCATTTCCTTTTTTCCCAGTAGTCTGTCCTGCCCTTCCTTGAAGTCCGATATTGCTCCAGCATGCCTGGAGAAGTACAACGCATTTACACTATTTTCTTCAGCTTGTTGATTTGTTTTGTATGATGTCTGAGAGAATTACTGCCTCGCAAGTCGCTGATGCTTCACCTCTACACTCTGTCCATGCTTTTGGCACCCCAAAGCCATTTCCCAGGTTTGTGGAGCACATCATTACTCTTCTCCTTCTCCGTAAGATGGTGAAGTGGAGGAGGATGTGGAAGGACAGGCTGCTCTTTCTGCCCTTTGATTACAACTTCTGTAGTTTCTCAGCTGGAGCCTATGTCAGCCTTCGGCTTGGGGTCCTTCAAGACCGTTCAGGGCTGCCATGGGAATTATGTCCATGCCGGGAGGGGTCTGACAAGTACTAGCAACCAACCAGAGCTACTCCACAGGTTTTTCCATATCCTCTTACTGGACATAAGCAGCTAAAACCTGCCTGCATCCCTCCTGCGGGGCCATGCCCTACACCGCTTCACCCCACATCCACCCCCTTCGGTGTCATGAATGTGGTGAGGCATGGTGGTACCCAGCTCCCCATCTCTCCCCAAACAGATGCCACCACGGTTACTTTTTCAACGTGACAAAGGGACTGAAGCCAGAATCTGCAGCGTGCTGACTGCTTTCGGAGCAGCCACGGCGTTTCGCCCCCCGTCACCTCGCAGGAGAAGGGGGCCTGTGCTGAACGAGTTGTGCCAGAGCCCGAGGTCCAGAGCAAGCGGCAGAGTAGAAGATGCCTTACGCATCCCTCCCTCCTCACTGAACAAAAAGGGAGAGGGATAACGGTGCTAGTGATCCCACAAACTCCCTCCCCGTCTCAGCGAGTGAATCCTGCTTTTAAATCAAGGCTTCCACCAGCGAGCTCCCCGCCGGATGTTGCTAGACACCGCTCCTTAATGAGACTGACGTGTATTTTTAATGTGGTAATCTTCTGGCTCTGGCAATTGTACAGACACCGAGACTACAAAAGAGTCACTTCAATGCAATGAGCTGCCAATGAGCCTCACGTCAAAAAGCCACTCTGCCACAGGGACGAAGACATTGCAAATAAACACTTCTGGGGAACTCTCTCTCCTTAAATAACACATTTATAGAGCATCCAGATGTTGGTTTAACACTTAACGATTGTGGGAGAAAACAAAGCATGAAGGGCTGTGTTTGGTTTGGTTTGTGTTTTGGTTTTTTTTTTTTTTTCTCTCCTTGATCTCATATATTGAGTGTGTACAAACAGATATGGTCTAAAAAAAGTATAGGAAATCCATATATATGTATGTATGTATGTGTGCCAAGATAGTTATTGGTCCGTGGTAATAGCTGGCTTCTGCAAGGATGGAGGTGGGAGGATGACCCTCTGAGAAATGTGCTTTGCAACACCGGGAGACATGACTTTTCTTTGCTTTGGGACAATCACAATGAGCCCAATCTTAGCCAATTTATTTCCAGACTGGTTGCAAGAAGCACAAGGCAGGGGGGAGGGACAACAACCCCCCAGACCTTGCACACCTATTGGGTGCCAAAAGTCCTAAAAGGTGATTTGAAAATTGAGGAGCAGGAACCAGGTGAAGTCTTACAGCTTCGACCAGGGTTTTAGCAATGGTGCTGTGTGCTCGCCTGGTCCTTCAGGGGATGGGTCCTGTCTTTGAAATTGAGGTGTCCCAGAAGGTCGGGGACCGCTTGCGAATTGAGAGCGTGGACCCACCACTTCACTCCCAGGTCTTGACCACCAGGTCGACCCGGTGGAGCCTGCCAGGCAGCCGGGCACGGGCGAGGGTAGGGACGCTTCCCCAAACCCCACCAGCTCCATCCAGAAGAACTGGTAGACATTTCAGAGAAGCTCGTTACGGTCCCGGGGAACCACTCTGAGCAAGAGATTAGTTTGGAAGCGAGGGGAGAGAGCTTATGTTTTAATGAGTCATTTCACAGCGAGATTTATGTAGAGGAAATCTGGCTGCTTAATCCAGACTTCCTCCTGGCATAACCTATTTTTTGCTCACTGTTGTTCTCCTCGCTTCCTTTGTTCCTCGGGTGGGGGGAGCCCTCAGCATCCTACACAGCTCTGCCATCGGAGAGGCAAGAGCAGTTCCAGCTGTTCCTGCTGGAGATCAGACCGCCTTCCCACTCCTCTCGGGAGCCAGGGCAGCCGCACCTTCCCGGCCATTTCACAGCTCCCCAAGGCCTCTCCTGCTGCTCTTGCTGGATCCTCCATTGCATAGTGTACGGTCTTCCCCTAAAGCATTGGCGGTGCTTGAGCAATAGCTATTTTTATACGGGAAGAAGCGAGAAAACAAAGAGTGGATGGCATTTGTAAGCACGGTTCTGGGCATCCATGGCCCAAAGAGTCAGCAGGACTGTGGACATTCCCAGGCAACGTAAAGTCATAAACTGAGCATCGCTGCTGGGATGCTTGTAGGTCTCTCTTGAAAACTTCGGAAGCCACAATCTTAGATTAATGCAGGGCTTGCAGTGGGATGGGGCAACTCCATTAATATGGGGCGACCGTGGAAAGCTGCTGCACTATTCCAGATTAAATCACAGTGGTGAAACATGGATCACCAGCACTGGCGTCCTCCAGGGATGACAGCAATAGGCGCTTCCAGAAGGCAAAACTACTTTTTGAAGCTGCAGTACTGCTCAGCCGCTGAGCCTGAATTTTTGTCCCCATGGGAAATTGCTCTGTGCTATCACCACATAAAACCTATTTTGCAGACAAGAGCTGAAAGCAGGGTGACTGTGTTGCTAAATTTGGATATTTCGGGCTGGCTTTAAGGGAGAGGAGCATGCCAGCTCCTGCCCTTAGGGCTTCCTCGCATGTTTGCCACCAAAGAGTCTCTGGATGAAATACAGCCCCCTTGCCTGAGCTCAGTCTCTCGGATCACAGCCAAGGTGCCTGTGGCATTGAGGTCCCCTTAGATAAGGCAGAGGGCTGGGGTTGACCTCTACCCTTGCATCCAGAGGTCAACAGCTCAAAGTCCAGATGGAGATAGGTGTCCCTCAGGGGTCTGTGTTGGGACCAGTACTCTTTAATATCTTCATCAGTGACCTAGGCAGTGGGATCGAGGGCACCCTCAGCAAGTTTGCAGGTGACACCAAGCTGAGTGGTGCAGCTGACATGCCTGAGGGACGGGATGCCATCCAGAGAGACCTGGACAAACTTGAGGAATAGGCCCATGTGAACCTCATAAGGTTCAACAAGGCCAAATGCAGGGTCCTGCCCCTGGGTTGCGGCAACCCCCAGTATCAGCACAGGCTGGGGGATGAAGGGATGGAGAGCAGCCCCATGGAGAAGGACTTGTGGGTCCTAGTGGGTGAAAAGCTGGACATGAGCCGGCAATGTGCGCTCGCAGCCCAGAAGCCACCCGTGTCCTGGGCTGCCCCCAAAGCCGTGTGGCCAGCAGGGCGAGGGGGGGGATTCTGCCCCTCTGCCCCGCTCCAGGGAGACCCCCCTGCAGGGCTGCGTCCAGCTCCGGAGCCCTCGGCACAGGAGAGACACGGACCTGCTGGAGCGGGGCCAGAGGAGGCCCCAGCAACGCTCCGAGGGCTGGAACAGCTCTGCTGGGAGGACAGGCTGGGAGAGCTGGGGGGGCTCAGCCTGGAGCAGAGAAGGCTCCGGGGAGACCTTCCTGCAGCTGCCAGGGCTGAGAGGGGGCTCAAACTTGAACAAGGATGTGGAAGTCTTAGGCCAGTTTTGCAGAGCTGTGTTTGAAGGAAAAAAATCACAGTTCCTGTATTTTCAGTGCGAACCATCCTGTATATCCAGTGCACAATGACTGAGCGCTCCCCGCAGCGGCTTGACTCTACCTTTTTCTTTCCACCCTGACCTTTGGGATGCTGCCAGGCACCCACAGCCCCTGCATGGCTGTGCTGAATCCAGGGAAGTTATGATGGGTTTTGGGGTGTGTTGTTTTTTCCCCTTCATTCTGGCAACTCCTCTTCCCTCCATGTCCCAAAACATCCAAGCCGATCAGGAGCCACGGCTTCCTTTAGGTGGCAAGACATTGGGGAATGCAATGGTAGAGCAGAGGTTGAATTGGTTTGGTTTTGGTTTGGGGTGGCTGGTTCTCGGGGCGGAGGCAGATTCACGCAAGTGAGAGCCTTGCCTCTCCCTGCGCTGGCAGCATCCAGCACCACCCACCGAGCCACAGCTCTCCGAAATCCTGTCCTCCGGCGCCTCGTCCCTCGTCCTTCCAGCGCCCATCCCGCCCCGTCTGAAGGCAGCAGCACCGCTCCTGCCGGCCCCTCGCGCCTCCTTACTGCATCCCGAAAGCAGCGGAAAGTTTGGAAAGTTTCACTTCTGCCCTTTTTTTTTGTGCACTCACACACTACATATTTCCTGGCCTGAGTTTCCCTTTTCCCACGTCTAACACACCGTTTCCGAATTTTCCAGCTCCCGGTTCTGCTACGTTAATGCCTTTGCTTTTCCCATGCCCTGGCCTGCGACTGACTGGCTGGCCGGCCTCCGAATCAGGTTGTTTGCTTTCCTCAAATCCTCATCCTCCGAAAAAACTGGAAGCATGACAATTATTTCAGGACCTGCCATAAGTGTCGGAGACGATTTCATGAAACGCCGCTCGCAAAGACTTTCTGCAAAGCATCCCTGCATGTGTGCTCCTCCGAGTGTCTGTTTTTAAAAATAATGCTTAATAATACGTAGTTAATACCTGAACTGAGGTCACACTCCCCATGCAACATCCCCAGCATAAAATTCAGCAGATAGGGTCTATCTCTTCTTTTTTTTTTTTTTTTAAACTTGTAGGAAACTATTATATCCTAGCTGCAAAATCTGCCCTGGAGTCTGGCAGTGTGGAACGAGGAGCCGTCGCTTAAAAATCAATTCATGGTGGTCTCAAGCTATGTTTTTGTTCTGGCACATTAAACAGAATGAAGACATATGTCTGAATTTAAGACATCCTTTTGGTTCCCTGTATACACGAGCCAGCCGAGAAATTTGAACTATTTCAAAGCGCTAGGAAAAAGAATTGTAGACACATCCTTTGTTTAGGCATATATTTTTAATTATCCTCCCTTTTAATATTCCTCTCCATTTGAGTATAATCAGAGAAAATAGATCCTGCTGGGCATTGTCATGCTTAATAAAAGTAAGACTGAACATCTGCAAATTTGGCGACAGTGTGGCGCATATGATGCACCAGCGGCTGAGCTGCATTCTTGTGTAATTATAACACCACATGCAGCTGTAATAGTGTAATTCTCTGTTTACATTAGTTCTAGCACTTATCCTAAACTCCGTTGGGTCGGGGTGCTAAGCATTTGCAAACCGGTAGCGTTTTTCCCCTACCGAAGAAAGCTGGAAGGGCAGGAGGACCGTACGTCGTCGGCCCGTCGGCGAGATACCGGCTTTGGGGGGATCCCTCGTGCCAGGCAGGAGCCTGCCCCGCCGTGCGAAGCAGGGCTGGTGTCGCCGAAATTCGTGCCGTTAGCATTAGGCCAGCGAAAGTGAGAGCAGGCTTCGGGCTTTCTCTCTTCCTTCTTCTTCTTCTTTTTTTTTTTTTTTTGGCAGTGCAAACCCCACATCCTGCAGCGGCTGAAGCACACGCTTAGCTTAACCGTGCGTTCCGCGAATCGCGCCGCCGCCCGCGGGGGAAAGGACGGCTTCGCCCCCGCCTCACCGGACCCGTTATTACTATTGCAGACGTGTTCTGCCCTCGTCCACCCAAAATCTTGCGGCACGCCCAGTCTGAAAGCGCTTCGGTGCCCGACTTGGCTCGCGCAGCCGCGTGCTTTGGCTTCCCCCCGCGTGCGACAGCTCTGCCCCCGCCACGCCGCGCGCCCCGGCACGGGCCCACCCGCGGAAATACGAGGGCTGCAGGCGTGTGGTCATCCCGGCCCCGGCCAGAGGTGTGGGGGGCAGCGGTGGGGGATGCGACGCACCCCTGACGCTCCGGACCCTTTCGGGGGACAGGGACGACGTCCCTCTCCTACCCAAAACCAGCCCCCTGCGGTAGTGACAGCATCGTTTCCATGTCGTTTCGACTCCGAGAACGGATTCTCAACCTTTGCCTGCGACCAAACCGGATATCCGTGCGCCGAAAAAATGTCCCGCGCCGTAAGGAGAGGACGCAGGCAGCGCGTAAGTAAAGCTGCTGCGCCCAGCAAGCTCACGGGGCCTTCGCTGCCCCGAATCGCCCACCTCGCAGCCGAGCCTTAGAAGCTGCTGTTAAGCGATGTCCCTGCCAGCTCGGGGCGGCCCCTCCGCCGCGGCGGCTCAGTCCTGACATTTCGGGGCCGTCTGTCCCCGGCGCCGCGCCCGGGGAGAGGAACGGGGGTGGTCCTTCTTCTGCCGCTGGCCGGAGGCGATGCCCGCGGTGCCGTGCTTCCCAGCGCGCTACGGCACGGACTTGCTGTGCCGCCCTCCAAATAACCATTTTCCCCCGATATAACCATTTGCCCGGCGGCTCAGGTGCTTCTGAGGCATCCTGGGTTTTGATAAAGGCGGTGCCAAACCCAAGCTCTGCCAGAGCCTTCTGGCTGCGCCACCCAAAAACTGGGTGCGGGCTGGCAGCGCGAGGTCCGATGCCTGAACGCTTCAGCCACAAACGTGAGCGTCTCCACCTCTCAGAGACTTCCTAAACCACCGCTCTGCGAGGGGAATTAAAACGGTACCCCCCCCGCCCGCCGCCTCCCCGTGCCCCGCCTGACGTGCGCCGTTGGTGCGGGAGCTGCCGCGTGCGGCGCCGGGATCGCGGCGCTCGGAGGGTGCGGGAAGCCGCCCCCGGCAGCGGCGGTGCTGCGGAGGGCGAAGGCTCTTCTTGCAGCGTCGCTTGAGCTGACGGGCAGCGCTTTCCCCTCGCACATGTGCTCGGCAGCTGCCTGGCGGACCTCTTGAAAGGATGCCGCGAGATGCAAGGCCAGATGCTCCAGCTTCCAGAGAGGCCGGTAACGGTGGCCCCGACTCCGTCTTGTTCTTGGCTGCTGCGCCAGAAAGGAAAAGGGTGATAAAGCACCGGCTCACCGCGGCAGGAGCTGCGAGCCGGGGGTTTCTTTACACCGTTTAAAAGCGACGCGGCCAGAGAGGGAAATGATGCTGGAGCTACTAGGCCGGTCGTTGCATCTTCGAGCAAGACGGGACCTTCGGCTGCTCTGACCTCCTCGAGCTGCAACGACGACCGAAATCCGTGGGCTTACCCCACGGCACGGCGGCGGTGCGCAGGTTACAAGGGCCCGTCCGGCGTTCCCGTCCGCGGTCCTACGTGCTGATGACAGCAGCGAGCACCAGCAGCGAGCGGGTACCGATCCTGATCACAGGAGCTGCGGTTGCTCTGCTCGAACACGTCATGGGAGATGGGCTTTGCCGTGGGTTTCGGGATAAAACAGGCTGGGGTGGGAAGAGGGAGGTCAAGATTTTAGGGCTAATCTATTTTACGCAAACCATAGCTGTGTCCTACGGAGAGTAAAAGAATATAGCATCAGTAACCCAGCTTTGGAAACCCGCCTTAAACCTGGTGTGTCTTCGTGTCTGAAAGACTTTCTACTGCAGTTCTAAGTGCTTTTGCATTTCAGTTGCAACGTAACACGTTTGCCAGCGTATTTTCACGACTCGCTCTCATGTCTGTATGCTTCAGCCTTGTAGGTATTGGACCGGGAATACTTTCAGAGGTGGCTCGCGAGCCAGGTGTGCAAAATCGTACCTCCCTAACGATGTGTCCGATGGGCTTCCAGACGATTTAGGCAGGCCTACCAAGGCAGGAGAGCAACGGGGCGGAGAGGACAGCGTGACCTGCGAAGCGGACGTTGCTGCTCCTGCTGAAATCCCTGGGTGCAGGATTCAGTCATCTCGGGTGTATTCGCCGCTTGACCAAGTTGCATGTTAAATTAAGCGCAATCATACGGAGAGCAGCTACCGTTACCAGCGTAACCTAGAAATATACTACAGCATAGTCGCAGCTGTAAAACAGCATTAAACAAAGCAATTATGAAATCTTCATGGTGGTCTTCTGCAATGGCTTTGGGGTCGAGGAACGTAGCCTGTTCCCAACCCCTGCTTGATACGAGAGGGGATGTGTGGCTGGAGGGAGGGTGAGTCAGCAGATCAACATTAAAGCTTGTCCCTTGTTGTGTGTGGCTTGTGATATCCCCCAGTACAGTCCAAAGAAGATTTGATTATTATTTATTACACCATATATATATGTAAATGTACGTGTGCATGCACTGTATTAATCCCAGATGTCTACCGCTGTCTATGGAGACCGGTTTTTCCCATCCTTTGCGTCTTAGGTTGGTTGCTTGGGGTTTTGCCTTCATCTGTATTGACAGCGAGAGACGCGCTGTTGGCTTAGCCCAATGACTCTGTCCTGCTCACGCTAATTTTGGGACCAAAACACCACCAAATTTTCAAGACTTGTGGTCTTTTGTACTAAAAGCCTTGTACTGACCAGCAGGGAACGTTTGGGGTATGGAGGGCGGGTGTTCCCTCGGCCAATTTCTTTGCTTGACAGCTTTTGACTGCGAGGGCTGGTTGTCCCAGGCCGATGGTCCTCTGCTTCTGTGAACGTGCCGCTGAATACTTCTGCTCCATCCCTGGGAGAGGTGCGCTCCCAGCTGCACGCTGTAACGGTGGGAAAGGGGAAAACACAGAGGGTGTCAACACCACGTGGCATCCCAGGAGCTTTGTGCAGCATCTCACCAGGCAAAACACTTGCTTAAAGCTCCGGGTGCGACATCCACCCCTGGGCTCGTCTATTCTGCAAGTGCACAGCAGTGGGCAACACTCTCTTCCAAAAAAATCTCCTTCCCTGGCACATTTGAGAGAAACCTGATGAGCCTACCCCAAATCCTCCGCAAAGAGATTTCCCCTGGGAAGAGCACAGCTGCATTGCTCCGTCCGCGACGTGACCACGCCGTGCTATTGCAGCGGCGTTCCTTGTGTTCTCTATGCATTACAGCATTATGCATTATCTTATGCACCCACCCACACCGTTCCATATTCATTAAACAAATACAATCGGCCCCCACATTCCTGAAATGCGCCAGCTTGCCGCTAATTAAAACCACCATACGCTTCGTTATCCCAGCTTTTCCTTGGCTCCTGTTTCCACAGTCCAAAAGAAGTAAAAAGGAGTTGGTTCTGGCATGGCTTTCCCTCCTCTGGCTCTGCATTCCTCGGGGTCTTACGGGAATTGCTCGAATTCTCAGATGTTGTTAAACAATCAAAGAGTAAATATTCCATCACATCCTGATTTTTCTAAAATGGTTGTGGTTGCAGAGAAC
Source organism: Phaethon aethereus (assembly GCF_964289735.1). Taxonomy (NCBI): domain Eukaryota; kingdom Metazoa; phylum Chordata; class Aves; order Phaethontiformes; family Phaethontidae; genus Phaethon; species Phaethon aethereus. The sequence continues at coordinate 2,327,315 of NC_138583.1, read as the reverse complement.
AGCTTCTGTAAAGGGGGCTGAGCCCAGCAGGCCTGCAACTAGCGGTTACTGAATGGCCACAAATTAAAGGCAGCCAAAAAAATAAAGAAGCAAGCCTGGACCACAAGTGAGTGAGATTGAGACGCGTGCTGAAACGTGGATGAGTTTCGTGTCCGCCGATGGCCACAGGGAAGGATGCGCTGGCTTTAGAGGGACTTCCACATCGCAGCGCGCCCCGTCTCTGCGCTCACGCCGAGTCCCCCCATAAAGGTGCCGAGTGCCAGAGCCCAGGTGAGATTGAAAGGCACGGATTTTGTGCAGGAGTTGCACGCTCCCGTGTACGTGTCTTCACAGTGGCTGCCCTCCTCAAACCACCACAGGGGACGTTGTATATCCAAGGGGCTTTACATTCTTGTGGAGGTCAAGTTAGGCTGTGGCTGTCCCAGAAGAGGGCAGAGGTGCTCCTTCCAACCCAACTGGGCATTGAGGTGGCTTCAGGAGCCACCACTACCCACCACCAGCTCTGCAAGCCTTCACAGCACCTTATCTGACACCTTTGGAAAGCGTGACATTCATCGTGTTGCTTCTCCCGCTCCCAGCGTGTTGCAATCCAGCGGCGTGGGCTGTTAATAAGATGGCTGGCACGAAAGACAAAAAGCTTGGGTGTTAGCTGGAGAAATCTTTGGGTTGCAAGCATACTGGTTAACCGCATGGCTCTGAATTTTCATGAGCAAATAAATGTAGATGTCAGGTGTTTCTTAAAAGCAGTCCCAAGTCTGGGGATGTTATTGAGACATTTATTCAGACTGAAATTGTTCAGAGATTTAAAATGTGCAACCAGGAGCAGCTCTTGGTCCCTATGTATTTGTCCTCAATAGCACACAATAGAGAGAAAGTTGAAATATTCTTATCACAGAAACACAGAATCACTAAGGTTGGAAAGGACCTTCAAGATCATCAAGTCCAACCGTTAACCCAACGCCACCAAGCCCCCTAAACCATGTCCTGAAGCGCCACATCCACATGTTTTCTGAACACTTCCAGGGATGGTGACTCCACCACCTCCCTGGGCAGCCTGTGCCAATGCTTGACCACTCCCTTGGTGAAGAAATGTTTCCTAATTTTTCCTATGGTTATACTTATTTTTAAAGGATTCTAATGTAATCATTTTTCATTTAAATGCCCGTTAGTTAAAATCACATCAGGGAGACAAAACATAAGGAGTTAAGCTCACTGATTCAAACATCAATCCTAGCCTCAAGGATCAACATTTTACCTCACCATGAAAGTAACACATCACTACCTTTTAAACAACCATCTTACTTGCTTAAAATTGAAAAATTTGAGAGCTAGCCTGCAATTTTTAGGTCCAGGGGCATTTCCAACCTGGTTGCCAGATTTAGTAGCAGCGGTTGTATCGGCGGAGGGTAGCAGGAGTAGCAGGGGTGAGGTTTGTAGGAGAGGCAGTAGCACATATTGCAGCCACGGAGGTTTGGAAATATAGAGAAGTGCTGCCTCTACTTCTCATGTTTTCCTTTTCCTTCCCTTGTTCCCTCCCCATAGAGCATCCCATCCTTTGGAAATAAACGCTGTATTTTATCCCCCAATAACAACATCAAGGGACCGTCCCTCCGCTTGGGTGTTGTGTTTGCCCAAGCAGCAGGTGACTCCTCTGGTCTTCATCCGCTTCAAATCCCCTCGACACCGTTTCTTTCAGGAGGGCCGAGATGAAAGTTTCCATTAAAACAAGCCCCCCCCCCCCCCGATGGAACGAAGGCCGGCTCGGGCGGCGCGGCTGCCGACGCGCCCAAGGGACGAGCCTTTCATCTCCCAGCTGCCCTCCCCACCCGGCTGTTTGTCCCAGCCCCAGCAGCAAAGGTTGTTTGTCTTCGGTGTAAGACTTCAGCCCGCCAAACTTTGAAGTTCCCTGCCTGGCTTGGTGTCACCTACTGTTCCTGTCAGCAGCGGCCAGATAAACCTGATGGGCTCAAGGTGTCCCCTCTAATGCCTTCCTTGACGCGTAGGCTTGTCTTCAAACGCTTGGGTAAACGGCCGAGTGTGGAGATGGTAATGCGTCGTTAATCCCCCGCCAGATAAGCACCCTGGTCCTCGCTTCCTAAGGCCCTAACAACCCCCAAATCTTACAAATTAGCACCTCGCCGAGATCAAAGATTTTGCTTTCCTTTCTTTCTGCCCTTACCTACTCGAAGGTTTAGGCACCGAGCCCTTTCCCACCCAGGCATGTCTTCCCCCGATTACAGAGCAAATGGTTAAATTACAGGTCCGGGGGCCTGTCCTCGGTGGTTTCCCCAGAGAAATCATCTGGGAGAGGAAACATTTCCTCGTACAGGCTGGAGGTGGCATCCAGCAATTCTATTTTTTTTCACTGCCCACCTGAGTTTGTAATAAAAGCGGTAAAATCTTCCTAAGGCGTATGATTACGAACGTATCGCGTTGTTGTGCAATCGATCGCAATTTTGAAGGATCCTTTGATACGAAACTGTATTACCTAACGTAACGGAAGGGATATTGCTCGGTCGTTCCTGGAAACGCCCTGCGAGAGCCGACCGAGCCCAGAACAAGCCCTGTGAAAATAGTGTCCTCCGTGCACGGGTCTGAAACGTGCAGCGTACACGCACAGAGCGTCTGACAGAAGAAGATGAGATATTTTTCATCAAAAGGCCATTTTAATTTCTCCTTTGACATGCTGTGGAATATACGCAACATCTTTTTAGCGGAAGTATAAAGCGTGCGGTAAAAGCGGATCCTGGCATCAGCCGCGCCGCAGCTCTCAGTGTTTGGGTCATGCATGGTACGTAACGTGTTTTATACAGAGGTGCCCGTCGTTAAAAAAGTGTCGGAGCATTTAAAACAAACAGACAACAAAAAAATTACGACGAAGGTGTCAGAGGAGTTGGATCCGCGGCAACCAGCCAGCTCAGCCGGCGGCCAGATCTGAAACGGGGGCTGCTGGAGAGGGGTGGATGGAGACTCATGTAGAAAATGGTGAGAAGACAAGTAGGCTTAGGGCTCAGAGAAATCCGTGTGTCTTTTCACGTAAGGTTCATCACTCTGGAGGTCTCAGGAGGTCTTGAAACTGCTGCTGGGTTTTCCCCCAATAGCTTTTTTCAAGAAACAAGGAAAAATTCCTTTCTTCCCAAAGGCACCCTCCTCCCTCCCCTTATGCAATATCCCAGTGATTGAAGCATCCGTTTAGGACGTGGGAGATGCACATTAAGTTCCTCCTTGCCTGGAGGGGTTTGGACCTAATCTCCAACATCAGGAGAGCATCCAGCAAGCCGGGCAAGCACATGAGCCAGAGGAGAGAGAGGAGAGGAGACCTCCCCCCCATCCAGCCCCACATCACAGCTTCTGGAGGGCTGGGTAGCATAAAGTAAAAAACATCCTCTCTAGAAAATGAACAGAAAAGAGAAAAGAAATGTCCCTGTAGGTCACACATGTCATACTTTCAAAGAAGAGAGTTGGCATCTTCCTTTTTACCCACAAGTAAGAAAGAACAAATGGTGAAACCAGGACTTTAATGAAGGTTCATGAAGTTTTAAATGAAGTTTCATGAAGTTTTCATTTCTGATGAAGTTTCTCTTTTGTGCTATTAAATACCTCCTCCTACCCATGAAAGAGCTGCCAGCGACCTTCCCAGGGCGAGGGAAGAGCAGTTTCTGTACAGAGAGGGCAAAGCTTTCTCATCTGTGGTTTGCGCTACGAGCCAATTCCTTGGGTAGGAAAGAAATTATTTAGAAAGCAAATGCTTGTAGCACGTTTAGCAAACGCTGTCCAGAAAAAAAAATTATGGCCAATGATGTTTGGTTTGGCTGTGATGGCTCGAATGTGCCACTGCTTTAACCACAGAGGATACTTTCCACGCTGGCTTCTCCTGCTCCATTCGTCACAGTAGCTCGTGTGGCAGCGTGGGCAGTAGCGAAAGCACATGAAAAAATTGCTATTAGTAAATAATATATTATTTTAACAGTGGCTTAAGTCGTTCCTTCCAGAATAATGAGGTTAAGCATCGCAGCGACCCGTTTCCAACATGCCAAACTGTTCCTACAGCAAACCCAGTGGCTTTGCCAACTCTGTTTTCTTCAAAGGGGTGGGCAACGGGTGAAGGAGTGGCTCCACGCTACGTTGGAGGAGGTGATGCTTACCACCTAACCTTTGCGGTGGTGGACCTTCGCAGCCGAGGTCCTCCCTCCCCCGAGCTCCTTGGGAGGTCTGTGGCGAGCCGTAGCTTCCTCTGAAGCCGCAGACATGGTGGTGGGCTCTGGACCCACCAGGGCCCGTTGCACCAAAGTGGAATATGGGGCAAAAGGGCCTTGGCTTTAACGCAAAAACGAGCTGGATGGGAGTACCTGTGCAGCTCTACACTTGGAGACTAGGAGTGGGATTCGGTCACCTAAATGCAGTTAGTTGAGGTGCTATGGCGGGCATGTGGAACATCTTCAGCTCCTCTTTTCAGGGTACAGGTCTCCTGCAGGCCCTGCGTCGTATCTGCTGGTCCTCTTCGGCTGGAAGTGAAAATTTGGGGATGCTGGCAGGGTCTAGAAGGCAAGGAGGCTGCTAGACCGAGCCATTCCCTGAAGTCAGGCCGTGGCAACCGGCAAAGTGGAAGAGCAGATGTGAGATCTTCCTACTCAATCTTCTGCCTCCCCTTTTGAAGTGTGAGATTAATGGCCATATCAGATTGTTGACTTTACAGCGGCTGTAGCTGGGGCTAATGTCATAGCGTGATACTTCAATAGCGGGAGGACGATCCTCGCGTCTGACAAAAGCAGCTAATAAACAAAGATAAATTGAAAGTACTTCCAGGTTATTAATGACTTCCCAGCACAGTAATCTCTAGAAACAATAGGGACATGTTTACTCAGCGGGTTATAGTTTTACTTAGGTTAATGGCTGTTGAATTAACCGCCAGCGCGGGCGACGCATCGGTGTGTGCTTCACGGCAGCGTCCCGCAGGGACGGATCAAACGGTGTGTTTTGGGTTGGGGGGAAGGAGAGCTCGGCTGCGACCTGTGTCTCCTCCGGTACGTGGAGACACCGGGAAAAATAATTGGAAGCACCCTTCGCCCAGCGCCGCGCAGGGGACGAAGCGCGCCGTTTATCTGCCCGTGTTTGCCCAGCCTTTCTTAGCTTCGAAGCACCCGGCTGGCGTTATCCCGTTAACGTTCCAGCGGGAAAGGCGAGCGAGGGGCACCGGTGTGGGGACAAGCCGTGGGGCGCTGGCTACGGGGGACGCCCACCCCACGGGGGGGAATATTGCCGGTACCCAGGGCCAGGCAAGCCCCGCACCGCTCAGGTCACGGGGTAAGGACGGTGCCCGCGGGGTGGGACGTAGCGGGAAAACGCAGAGGCGGACGCCGGACCTGGATGAGCCGTTGCCACCGGAGAAAATGAATCCTCCCGCAGGGGTTTTGCTGGGAAGAGGAGCCGAATGCGCGCGTGCCCGTTCCCCCGCGGCTCTCTGCCCACGGGCCGGGCGACACTGGTTTTAAACACGGGACTTTTTCCCACTTGGGAGGAAAATAAAAGAAAAACAAAGGTTTGCTTTGTTACCCGTGGTTGCCCAGTAGAAGCAGAGCCAAAGTGTAGACGGAGCCACCGAGAGAAACCGAGGTTTGTTTTTCTGCTGCTTTTCTGACCAGTGTGAACGCTGTAATTTCGGCAAGCGGTTCAGCCCGTGGCGATGCCACCGGGACGCTGCGGGACGTCGGGAACGGCTCCCTGAGGAAGAATTTATTAATTTCTTCTTCTTCTCCTGCCGGCCTCCCAGCCCAGGGCTGCTGAGAGAAAGCGCGTGAGCCGGGGAGGTGGCTGCGCCGGGGGGGAAGCACCACGCTTTTAAATGGAAAAGAGGTAAAATTCCAAATATTTGCAGTAGCAGCACAACCCCCACGTCGCCCTCGGCTTAGCAGACCTTTGGGTGTCGCTCTCGATGAATTCCCTGGTATATCTCGATGAAAACCAGCATGGACGACGTGCAGCCTCGCGCCGCCGGCAGCGGTGCCTCGGGCCTCACGCCGAATTCAGCCCCGTAAAAATAAATAAAGAAGTGATAAACCCCCACACTTTCCTACCTCGCCAGCAAGGATGCTGCGAAGGGCAGCGTCTCCTTTTCCATGTGCAACGTCTCGACGTGTCATTTTGGGTTTGTTGTGGGTTTTTTTCTTTTTTTTTTCTTTTTTTCTTTTTTCTTTTTTTCTTTTTTCTTTGTTTCTTTTTTCTTTTTTCTTTTTTCCTTTTTTCTTTTTTCTTTTTTCTTTTTTCTTTTTTCCTTTTTTCTTTTTTCTTTTTTCTTTTTTTCTTTTTTTTCTTTTTTTTCTTTTTTTTCCTTTTTTTTCTTTTTTTTTTTTCTTTTTTTTTCTTTTTTTTTTTTTCCCACCGGGCACTTAAATCACAGCCCGATCGTCGTCGGTCACCTGCTGAGCGGCGCTGTCGTTCGCACTCCCCATCTTCCTGTCTGCTGGTCATGTCAGAAGGTCGCGCAGCATGAGGGGGCTGATTTACGGGCTCGCTGGCGCGCACAAAGGCTGCCGGAGGAAGTCGGAGCTCTCCCGCCAGCGCCTTTCAAGGCCAGCGAGTCGGGCGGCGCGGGGCTGCCGTGGGGAGCTGCCGCCCAGATGAGGATGCCGCGGTGCTGCCGGGAGGATGCTCGACCCACAGAAACGGGCTACTGGCTCTTGAGTTTTTAAGCAAGGGTAGAGGGGAAAAAACCAATACACATAAAAAATCCATAAACAATCCAAATTAAAAAAAAAAAAATTAAAAAGTTAAAACCGAATATTTAAGAACTAAAATAAATATAAAACCATTGTTTATCATAAATTTGCACGTTAATTAAATAAATTCTAATCAAAATCAATATAAAAAACGGTACTTCGCCTATAATAGCCATCGCTGCTTATTTAAAGAGCTGGTGCCGCTCCTCCGTGACGCGTTGCTGCTTTGGGAGTGACGCGCCTCGAGAGCGAGCCGTGCCCATTTTTTTCTTTTTTCCCCGCGCGCATCGGCTGCCCGTTTCCTCCAGCGCTTCAGCCCTCGCCGCCCTCCACCCGTTTTGCCCCACGTCGGCAAAGGTCGGCGCCTTCCCCGCGCCCGCGTCGCGCGCGGGTTGCGACAGCCCGCGTGGGAAGGCGGAGAGCGCGGCTGAGGTCGCCGGCAAATAACCCTGCCACCTTTTTTTGCGCCGGTTCGAGCATTGGCTGCCTGAAGTCTCGCTGATTTTCACCGTTCAGCAAAAGCCAAAGGCACGCAGCCGGCCCCCGCGTGCGCCCGGGGGGGTATTTTACTTTACGTTAATCCAGACAAGCCCGCCTGCTTTTTCTTTTTAATCTACTCTTGGGAAAAAGGATCCTCAAGCTGCCGTACCGATTGTTTTAGACTCTTTTGGCTGATTTCTTGCGCCTTTCTTGCGCTTCGCGTCGGAGTCGCCGCCACGGGAAAAACCCCAATGACTGCGCCGACCTTCTTACGTTCATCCTCAGGGAGAAAGATGGAATTCCTGTGTTCCAGGCTTTTTTCCCCTTTCGCGCTTTCCCGGTGGACCGTGCTCCCGCGGTTCGTGAAGGAGAATGTGGTGCTACCGACTTCAGGTGCGCGCGCAGAGGGACAGCGATTCGGTTTTCGTGTTGACGTCCCATGTCCTTGCCGTACTAACTGTAAATCTTTTTCGAATAAGTGATTTTCTGAAGCAGCAAGCCTATATCTTTTATGGCTGGGTTAACCACGAAGGGCAGTTGTCGTTATGTTAATGCGTGTGCATGTATGTGTATAAAAACAGTGATATATACCTATATTTAGATTATACGTTGATATATATAGAGTACCGTCACGCATATAAACATTTTCTTTTTCGCTTGGGAATAAAGCAGGGGGAGGGCAGGGAATCCCAAACAAGTTCTCTGGCCCCAAAATGCAATGAAAAACTACACTTCAAAGTATCCAACCGTACTGGAAGGGGAAATAGTGCAACAGTAGTTTTTCTTGCACTGGTTCATCACGGCGTTGGATGCAGTTGAAGGAAAAGTTCGCATGAGTCCCGTGCAGCAAATCAAAACGGTTCAGTGAAAGAAACCAGCTTTGAAGGGACCACCTACCACAAACGTTATTCTGAAAGCCTGAATTCTTAGCGCAAGCATCCAAAGAGTAAATGATAAACAGATGAGGGAGCAAACTGAAATTTCACAGAGTTGTAACTTTAACTTTCTGCATGTGTCGAAGAAATATGTCTTTTAAAAGAGCAGAGGAGCTGTTTGCCATTAACAGCATCACTTTATTTGTTTACACAGCACCCGGCACCGCTCTGACCCACTTCATTCGACACTCGAAGGGGTTACTCCTCGGCTGCCAAGCTACAGTTTCATTTACTGTAATATAACTTTTATTTTTGCTGGTCACTGGTGTATGCCTGCATTATAATGGTCACGCTGCGTGCCTTTTTTTTTTTTTTTTTTAATCTTGAGGTGTTCTATACGGCATATTTCCAGGTGCATCCAACTCGTATCGCTGAGCACACAGGGAACAAGCAAATTGCAGCAGCTGCAATGCAAATTTGGGCATTTAATAGCCCTGGATCAGTTTTTTTGGTTCCCTTCCATGGTGTTGTCCATGACTTTCTGACTGCTCCAGCAGTGCTCAGCACCCACAGCCTCCACCAGCGCCCTTCGGCCAGCCACATCGCCCACTCCGCCATGCCCCACCATTTCCAAACGATTTCTGCTATTCTAACTTTGTCATCATTTTATAAATTGACTTGGGGAGGAGTGGCTGGAGAGCTGCCCAGCGGAAAAGGACCTGGGGGTGCTGTTTGACAGCCGGCTGAACATGAGCCGGCAGTGTGCCCAGGTGGCCAAGAAGGCCAACAGCCTCCTGGCCTGTATCGGCACTAGTGTGGCCAGCAGGAGCAGGGCAGGGATCGTGCCCCTGTACTCGGCGCTGGTGAGGCCGCACCTCGAATCCTGTGTTGGGCCTCTCACTACAAGGAGGACGGTGAGGTGCTGGAGCGTGTCCAGAGAAGGGCAACGGAGCTGGGGAGGGGGCTGGAGCACAAGTCTGATGAGGAGCGGCTGAGGGAACTGGGGTTGTTCAGTCTGGAGAAGAGGAGGCTGAGGGGAGCCCTCATCGCTCTCTACAGCTACCTGAAAGGGGGTTGTGGTGAGGTGGGGGTTGGTCTCTTCTCCCAAGTAACCAGTGATTGATAGAACGAGAGGAAACGGCCTCAAGTTGCGCCAGGGGAGGTTTAGACTGGGGATTAGGGAAAATTTCTTTATGGAGGGAGTGGTCAGGCATTGGAACAGGCTGCCCAGGGAGGCGGTGGAGTCACCATCCCTGGAAGTGTTCAAAAAACGTGTGGACGTGGCGCTTCGGGACATGGTTTAGTGGGCATGGTGGTGTTGGGTTAATGGTTGGACTTGATGATCTTGAAGGTCTTTTCCCACCTTAATGATTCTGTGATTCTGCAGTGACAAACTTATAAATGAGTTCGACAGCTCATACAGCATTTGGTTGTGCAGCTCAAGAGAAGACTTCAGCTTATCACCACTATCTCTTTGGAGTCAAATTGAAGCGAGAATCTGGAGCATGACTTTAAAAATGCCAAGCGAATTCACTTGAGCACCCTGATCACTCCACTATACCACGAGCTGCGTACAGGGGATATTTATGGCTGAGAACACAAAAAACCCCAACCACCCCAACCAAATATATTTTGCTGGCTGTCAGGTCACTGCAAAGGTCCTGGAGTGGTCTAAAAAAAAGCCACCACATGAAATATAAGAGGGCAGTGATGTCCCAAGCCAAATAAAACACACCCACAAGACTCGTCGTAATAAATAAACACGTAAACAAAAGGGTCTAATGAACAAACTCTTTGCCTTTCAGAAGATGCTGTGGAGCCCTGGGTGCCCGAGCGCCGCATCCCGGCAGCTACTGGCAGTCACGGTCCTCCTGGTGAATCACTCCCAGCATTTATAAATATATTCCTAACCAGCAAGTTGCTGGCCTGCCCTGTTACAGCTGAAAGAACATTATTTGGTCCAAACCCTTTCGATTTTGGAAGCGTCACGTTCCAAAATCTCCCCAAATTTGGGACAGCCTGACCCGCCTGGTTAGGTTTGTCTTGTATGGAGGAAACTGGGCTGGTGGTGGTGGTGGTGACTGGTGTCACCTTCTTAGAGACACCACCTTGGTCCGGTGAAACTGGGCGTCTTGTGGAGAATGAGGCTTTCAGTGTTCGCGAGGTGACATCTCAGTTAAGTCCCTGACTATAAACAATGGGAACTTTGGACTGATCCAAAGGTTTAGCACCTTCTTGGCCCCAGAAATTCAATTTGTATTTCAGAGGCAGCAGGTCCTGGATTTTTCTGTACCTGAGGCAAATTCTCAACTTCACTGTTCAATACCAGTGAACCCAGCATTTTGAGATGGGAGTTTGATAAAAGCCATAGAGTTAACTGCCCAAGGACACTTGGGATGCCCATGACCCTCTTCTTCTATATAACCTTCTTTAAAAATCCTTTTTCCCCCATCCCTAATTTGGAAAGTGCATGGACACCACGGGTCCTTGGGCATGGGCAGATACCCCAGGCTCTACCCTGGACATGGCCACCCCTACCCCACCTCCACGGGTCCCAGTCTGAATTGAGTATGCATGGTTTCTCTTGAACAAAACCCAACTGTGCCAGGTAGTAGGGCAGCTGAAAGGGAGCTTGTACTCTTTGTATTTGGGAAGACAAAAACGCAATGAGCCTAAATCCGGAGCATTTCATGGTCAAAACCCCAACCATTTCATTACCGGAAGCCCAGGTCTCCTGTAGCTCCTCTTTGCACCTCCAACCTCACCTACCAAAGGGCAAGGAGACAACGTAAAGTGGGGTTTTGGGCGCTTCATGCTACTGGGCATGACGGAGAACCATCCGGACTGGACTGAAATGGTGATGGCACTTCAGTGTGGTGGCCAAGTGTTTCCACGCTGGGATCCCCAATAACAGGGTTTGGAAACAGCTGCCTCATGCTCCACAGTCAATGGGATTTAGTTTGCGTGCGTGTCCATCCAGGCTTTAATGAAAGGATCCCGGGTGAAATCTGTTCATCTGCAGTCTCTCATTTCAACGCATCCCTAAGTATACTGTGTGTGCCCTACAGAACTGGTAACCTACTATCAAGAGCCTGATACTGCAAAATGTGGAGCAATTCCTGGGAGGTGCTGAGCATCCGCAACCCCCAGAAGTCCCTCCGTGCTTCCCAGCACCAAATAAACAGGGAGAGTTATTCCAAGGTCTGCAAACCAAAGCAAGGATCCAACCCAAGCCAGCTCTTGCCCTGTGTTATTTGCATCTTGCTATGTTTAACTCCAGATCACAGTTTTTAGTAAATTGGGCTCAAAATTATTCGAGCGGGTTGGAGTTTGGCTGGCGGCTGGCAAACCTTGGGTAGTTATTTCCTGTTCCTGTTATTTAGCTACTTTTACATTTGTCAGAGTTAATGCGGTAGGCTTTGAGCAGCAGGCATCTCTTCTTTTTAGGCTGGAAAGTCTGTAAGACGAGAGCTGGACGACGCACTGTGAACTGGGGCCACCAGCCCTGCTGCTGCTTGAAACCCCAGGAGGACGATGGGCTTGTGGTGGTAGCCAGGAGTGGGACGTGGGCTCTCCAGTTCATACCTCTGGATACCTGGAGGAGCTCTGGCAAACAATCCCTGTTAGAAGAAGCCAAAGACTTGAATTTCTACGATTTTGGCCCTGAAAAGGAAAAAAATAATGCATGGTCCCCTACAGTTCTGGGCATTAATCTTGGTCCTATTGTGTGCAATGAAATAATTTGCATTTTTTTTCCGGCTTGCCTAGAGATGCTTGCCAGCAAACACGGTGACGTAGGGATGGGTTCGTGCAATGAGACGGCTGTAGTGGTTGATCCCTCGGGACCTTCTGCTGCCGTAACGCCGCCGAACAACCGCTGTTGAGCTGTACGATGACTGCGTACGTGGCAACGCAATATCTGTCTTTGTAAGCAGCTCACGCAGACGCTGTACCTGGTCAGAGAACAGACCCTCATGCAGCTTTGCTCTTACTCACTTTTCTTTTTTTGATATTACAGGAGTTAAAGAAAAACCAAGAAGCCCACATGTGACAGTTGGCACGAAAGTAACTTCAAATGGGAGCCTTCCCGGGTGTCGGCCACCCAGCAGGCGTGTCACCACTGCGTGATGATGCTACGGTCTCACCTTTTAGGACTAAAAGCATCCCTTGGCTAATCATCAAGCCGTACTTAATGTAATCATTATCTTGATTCTGTGCTTTAATTCAGTTCACTGCTTGTAGACCATAAGAAACCCTTTTTTTTTCGCAAAAAAAAATCCCAACCTTATCATTTTGGGCTACGAATTTTTTTTTTTTTTAAAGATGCAGTAAATTAAGAGATATCAAGTCTACTAGTAAAAAAGCTAAGTAGTCCTATGTTTGTTTGTTAGAAAACTGATTTTTATGGGGAACCAAACGTGGGCTTGAATCATTTACTGTCCTTCTGCTCTTTACGCAAAGCTACATTATACATCATTATTCTCCGAAGCTGTACTCTTCTTACAATAGCTTCATTAATACTTAATTCATGATCCGTTCAAGGGCAGCTAGACACTTGCCTTTTCTTTCTATCAGCCACCGTGACACAGGGCATAGTTTCACTTTCAGTGTAAGAATATGGCCCAAACCCCCATCCTTGTCATTATTATCCCGCCCCGGGGCAAGAGCCTTGGGTAAGTGGACGTCGCTGGCAAGGAGTTAGGTAATTATAGGGCTGAACTCCCCTGAACAATGCAAAACTGAAACCATTCAGGCCACGGTGGTTTCTGGGATGCTTCTTGCCGGAGTGAAACCTTGCTCACATGAGGAAGGGCTGGCTGCTGGGACATGGTTTTGGGCAGAAGGGCTGAATTTAATTTCATCCTAACCGGACCAAACACGGTGCTATTTGTGTGCTCTGTTCCCCAGCTCAGTGGTGTAAATGCTTTCTTAGCCATCCCCTGGGGTGCAGCACCAGGGAAAGACACTCAGAATTCACCTTCCAACCATGTATAGGGTATATTGTAATGCATGTATTACTTTTACTTACAGATTATGGAGTTTTTTTCCCCTAAATTGTCATGCTTTCCTCCAGTTAAGTCATTGTCACATGGACAAGACCACACCTTGGTGATCATGGGACTATAGTAGACAAATCCTCTGTGGGTGTTGAGTTGGGGGAAAAGGTGGCTTGGAAATACGGGCAGGAAGGACGATTCCTGCGTCCTGGGAAAAAAAGAGCGATGCCCTGGTTGTAGGCAGAGGCAAAGGCTTCTGGATACTTGCTGGGCACATGGGCAGCTCTATAAATTTTTGCTGGTGTACCCTTGAAATCCACCTCTCGATCCCACCAGAGCCTTGGAAAAGCTTTGCTGAAACCACCCTACACCAGGGCAGAATCAGATTCGAAGCTTAGCTAAAATGGGGTGTGAGCAGTGGCGTGGTTTTGCCGTTCTGTGAAAAAAAAAATCGAGCCCCGTCGTCATCCTCCTGCCATTCTGCACCCAGCTTGATGTGCTTTGAGGAATAACGGGTCACGCCAGCGTCTGACAAATGACTCCCGTGACGCTGAAGGTCACTTTGTGCTACGTGTGTGTGACCAGCTGAAACACGGCATGAGTTTTGCTAGGCACAAGCATCATTTCTTGATGCCATGGCAAACCACAGGCTGAGCTCTACTGCCTCCAGACTGAGTTGATAAGAAGAACTGTATTGATAAAAGTTAAGGGGATGAAGATGACAGAGGCTCTGCTGTTGCTGACTGAAAGGGAAATAGATTTTGGACTGCAGCGGCGGAGGGCAGAAATCAAGATGCTCTTGGGATGCCTCCAACCACTGGTCCTGCAGTACTGTGCCGCAAGCTGAATCAGGAGCCAAATCTAACCCAAAGTAGGTTAGAAAAACTCCGTGGGGCCACAGAAATGGAGTCGAGGAGAGGATGCGGAGCATGACCCAACTGTCAAACCCACGATGGTGAGACTAGTCGCAAAATAGCTCTGAGCTGAAGGTCAGTAAGTGGCACACTAACATGCGAGTTCCTCGACATGCAACACACAGGTCTCTTTTTTTTGACATTTCACTTTAAAAAAAAATGCGTTTCGGGTCCCTGTTTTGCTAGACTGTCAATCCTTTAAACACAACAGGGTTGGTTCCTAGTTGGGGAATAACCACAAGCCAATTAGAAGTTAAATTGTTGAGCAGTATGCATCTAATTGAAGTCTCTACTTTCTGCCTGCTATTTTTAGTGTTTGGACCGAGCTGCAGCTCCACGTAGGGTATAATCATGTTTATTTAAGAGCAACGTGTACCTCAGTGAGAAAAATAAAATCCAGCAGGCAGAGCTGTTTTTTACCAAATATACATGGGCGGGTGGTACGCTTCAGGTCTAGACTGCTCCGTCTCTCTTGTTGTACGCTATCTCCCGTCAGGCATGCGTCCTTTCGGCTTCAAGACTCTGCCGGCAATACGTGCACGCACGTGCTTTAATGCAGAGCGTGTTTTCCCCATTTTTTTATTGTCATTTATTGCCATCTATTATCATCATTTCCCAATCCTCTTCTGTGGAGCAACAACAAGAGACTCTGGTTGTGCTGGAGCAAAGAGATGGGCTGACATCCTTATAACTTAGAAGGTAACAAGCTGAAGAAGGTGCCCTGAGTCAGTCCTGAGCAGTCTCCCCTTTCCCGAGGGAGTTTGTGAGTTTTTAAGAAGTGATTTGAAGAGCAACAGCAAAGTGATGTCATCGGAGTTTCTGGGTAGCTTCCAGCAAGGGGAGGCCTAGAAAATGGTTATTTGCTCTAAGTTTTCAATGTCTGGGTTCTAAATCGTCAGAGGACTGGTGGGGCTGGGGTGGGACAACCTCAACATCAGGTTGAATGTCTTGAATGTCAAGACATTTTTGTCTATGCTTGATGGATGAGTAAAGGATCAGGAAGGGATGGGAAGAGAAAGCAGGACAAGGGAACCAAATCCCATCAAAAATAGAAGAAAAGGACCTTTCCAGCAACTTGTCAAGTGGACATAAGAGGACAGAGACAATCAGCAGTAAAGCAGAGGGTGGACAGCCATGTGATAGCTGATGTTGGGTTGCAAATGAGACCATTAGATTCCTGGCTATAAGGGGTGAAGAGCAGGAGATAAGGACACGACCACTTAGAATCATAGAATCTTTGGGTTGGAAGGGACCTTCCAAGGCCATCCAGTCCAACCCTTCTGCACTGAGCAGGGACATCTTCAACTAGAGCAGGTTGCTCAGAGCCCCGTCCAACCTGACCTGGGGTGTTTCCAAGGATGGGGCATCAACCACCTCTCTGGGCAACCTGGGCCCGTGTTGGTACACGGACACGTGTTCCATGGGACGTGTTGGGAACCAGAACACAGACGAGCACATTCGTAACGTGAAGCACAGCCTGAATGTTGAGGGAAGGAGAGCTTAAGAGCTTTAAGCCAGCGGTTGCAACAGAAGCTTTGGCTCTGCCTAAATACCACTTCAGTAATGATAAGAAAGGAGACAGGGAGGCTGATGTGTGCCTTAAAAAGCTCTGTCTGTACCGTGACTGCTCATCGTGACCTAGTCGTCCCGTTTCCCTTAAAGCACCCCAAGGAAGAAAACAAAAACAAAGCCCCAGCAGAATCCAGTGTTATACTTGTTCTTAGTAACATCTGATTTTTCTTATTAATCTCTATTTTATATAAGCCTGTTGAATAGCTTGCGTGCATGCCGAGTCACATTGGGAGGAAAATAGTGGGGATTTGAGTTTGCTTCAGTGAGAAGCCATAAATTCTATTCAAAAAATTCCCACACTGATTTATCTCATCTCCGTGGCTCTACAAACTATAAAGCCAGTACTAAACAAAACCCAGCAGCACCCTTCCTAAAATGCAAGCCTGGAAAGATAAGCCTCAGAACTTCATCTTAAATCAAGAAGCACGTGCCCTTGCTCCTTACCTTGTTTCACAGCATTAGATGTGAAATCCTCAAACAGAGGCGAGTTGAAGGTTATTAAAATTACATTGACCAGGAGGAAATAAAAAACAAAATGCAAACTGATGTTCTGAGGCTCAACAATATTTAAGGGATAAACTAAGAAATTGAGGTTGTTGAGTTACCCAAACACTCCTATAGAAAACATTTCTCTTTGTAAAAGGCAGATGCAGGCAAAGGTCTTCAAATTTTAATGACTGAATGTTTTTAGTAGCAGTAGGCTACTTACTAGTAAGAAGTGTTCAGGACTAAGGTGTTGTGACAACAAAGAAAACTCCGGCTTTGAAAGGCTCTTGCTTTACTGTTTATTTATTCAATTATACCCACAACTCAAGACAGAGTCAGGTCTAAGACAGGATGAAGATGCCCCAATAAGAAGGGTCTGGCTTTCTAGGCCACTGCATTTCTGACACAACGAAGAGTCGCCCCAAAACAACAGCTGGAAAACGCCATCAGGAAGACGCCGTCAGGTCCGGTCCCATCTCCAGGGGGTCTTCAAACATTTCTTGATGCTGGTTCCCCCAGTCTAAGGATGATGCTTGGGTCA
The DNA here is from genome assembly GCF_964289735.1 of Phaethon aethereus. Lineage (NCBI taxonomy): Eukaryota > Metazoa > Chordata > Aves > Phaethontiformes > Phaethontidae > Phaethon > Phaethon aethereus. The sequence continues at coordinate 2,310,734 of NC_138583.1, read as the reverse complement.
CCCAGCCACGTTCACAACAACGCAGTAGGCAGGGTGTCAGGAGCTCACCCAGAGGACATGCAAACAGGACCCTGCACAACGTCAGAAAATTCAATGGGCAGAACCTGGCCTTTTCCCAAAGTTCAGCAACATGGACAGACGGTCTGTTCAGCAGCAGACAAGTACGGGAAAAACGCAGACACGAGGGCTGCGGCTAATACCGGGGGTTGCTCAACAGCGCGAAGATCAGGAGCTAGACAGCTTCCAAGCGTTAGAAGCGTTCACCACTAGTTTGCTGACGGTTACTGCACGAACTTTAATAACAAAAGGTCAAACAGCAACCTGTAGGGTAGCACGCAACTCAATGTGGAACGTGTCAGTAAACTTGTAAAGAGCAATGAAACCTGGAAGATCATCAAGGGAGAAAACAAATATTCTTCCGTCCAGCTGGCTGCTGTTGTGGCATTTTAAAATGCTATGGTACCACGAAGACTCCACTATAAATGCAATGGGCATTTATAATCCACGTGAAAACAGATAAGTCCACAGAGACAGCAACAGAATATTTTGCTGGATAATAAGCATCCTACCAGACTTGTGTGCCGTGATCATTTCTTCTTCCAAAGAGTTAAAAAAAAAAACAAAACAAAACACCTTGATGTGCTTTAAAAGGGATCCAAGAGAGCTTTACAGGTCAGATGGAAGCTGGAGGCCTCGTTTCCCAGTACAATGCTCTGGCCAACAATTAAATGATTTTTTTTTTTTTTTTTTTAAGAACATGATATCTAGACCAAAATAAATATGTTATTTACTGCTCTGGAAAACCCTCATAGTTAAAAATTTTCAATGCATGTGACATGAACTGAAGGAAGAGTTTTCCTCTCCCTGCTGATCACCCTGGCTTGCAGTGACATCAAAATATAACCTGGGAAATACTAAGTTGGTTTCTCCAGGAACCCATCCCACCTCCCCTTGCCAGTGCCTCCACTTAGCATGGCAGGGCCATTGCAGCCGCTGCCAGCTTTCAACAACATTGAACTTGTGCTGTCCTCAGCTTCTGAGCTCCGGGAAGGATATAAAATCCTACAACAAGGATTAAAACATATCAATAATTTTGGTCACCAGGGCTTCCCTTTTGCATTCCTGCTGCTTTCTAGTTGATCAAATAGGCTGACAGCAGCTGCTACCAGCAGGTGCTGCTGGCTTTCTGATGGGAAATAATGTGAGACTGCTCGGGCAAAGGGCGTCCAGCTCAGGAATGGGATTATCCCTTTATCACTCTGCTGGAAGTGGAGCAGAGCACTGGTATGTGGCCAGCTTTCGTGGATGAGAAAGTCCCCATCTGCCTCCAAAGGGACTCCTTGCCAAGGAGGAGCTGGAAGCTCTCCCCAACACATGATGGGACAAAATACTTCAATATTACTCATGACAGTGCCTTGTCTTGACAAGAGGAAGCCAAGACAACATCTTGCATGAGTAAACCTTCACTTAAATTCACCTAAATATGCTGGGGCAAGGCTGAGTTTGAGTAAGATCCTTGCCCATTAATGAAGGTGTTGGCCCCAACCAGCCTGGGGACAGAGAGGTTGGGCTGTTTCCTCAGCAAAGATGCCTGAACAAAAGGTAGTGTACACCCCACAACCCTGACAGCCTTTCAAAAATTGAAAAGCTACACGTAGAAGCAGATTTCTGCACAAAGGATTTGTGTTTTAGGTTGGAAGCTCAAGAGCCTTGTGAGATTAAGAAGTCCCCGTGGGTGGGAGTGGAATAAAGCACCGTCTGAAAACAGCTCCAGGCTCTTCCCTTACCACGTCTCTGAGCGCAGCCCATGGGTTGCAAGAAGCAAGTCTCCAAATAGGGGAAAGATCTGGGCTCGTTGCTATCGTGGCCATCACTCATCCCTCTCTACAGGCTGGGCTGCAGCCAAAACAAATTACGTCTCTTGGATGATCATTTATGGTCAGGCATTCCTCCCGGCTAAGGCAGCTAAAGCCCCGCTAACGTGAGACGTCTGGGATGGCAAAGCCATCGTGATAGGGAAGGATCAGCGCAGGCCAGCCCTTTGGGAGGATGGGCAGTTTGGGACGACCTAAAGCCAGCAGAGACTCGCTCATACGCAAGTGAAAGAGGGAAGAGCAGAGCAGAGGCCCCCCGCCGCAGACATTTGTGATGGAAATCAACTCCATCAGCATTTTGCTTCTCCACTTCCCAACCCAGACCCCGTGGACCACAGCCTGCTCTCACTAGCTGAGAAAGAGCTGCTATTTGTGTGAACCTTCCCAAGTTCCTTCTAGAGACGAGGTGACCTCAGCTTGGCAGTGGGTAGAAAAAAACCTGCTTTTCATTAGAGGAGGAATCAAGGAGGCCCCTCCACACTTCTAGAAAATAGACCATACAGGACATTTTATACCCTCCATTCTCATTCTGCTGCACATCAATGGAGAGATGCTCTTCGAGTGTGCAAGTTAAAATAAATTAAATTACTAAAATTAATTATAGTTTTCATTTACTGTTCCTTGTGTGAATCCACTTATTCTGAAAAAGAAGCGTGAAGTTCAGGTCCTACCTGACTGATTATCTGACTTCTTAGCAGGTTGTGAAGTTGTCATTTTTGAAGTGCCACCTGTACACCACGAGGCTGGCTATAAAGCTACAAATCCTTGTGGATCAATAGAAAAATAGAGAATTAGTGTTAAGGTGCAAGATCAAAACTGTATAGAAATACTTTCATCTGTGGTGAATTGGCTCTCAGGATTAAAAAACCAAAAAAAAGCGCAAGTGAACCAATTTTGGAAGAGGGTCTTCCACACTTTGCCCTTCTGTTTATCAGTGATTTATGATGGCATTGGTGTCTTTAAGTCAACCTCATAAAACCCAGGAATTTTAAGTAATGCACAGTAAAATTAAATATTTCATTTTTTTTCAATGTGCATCCACATTAAGGCAAAAGCGGTTAGGCAACCTGACCCGCTACAAGAAGTCCTTCATTGGGCACGGGTGGAGGATGTGCTGCTCACGTCAGCCTGGAGCTTCAGGAGGTCATTTCAATGAGGACATTGGTCCGGAGGATGAGAAGGGGATCAGAGTTGCTGCCGCCTTGCCAGGGTTGTGCTTCCAGTGATGAAGCTCTTGCATAATCACTTATTCTTCCCAAAATCAGCGTCTTGAACCATTTACATGTTTTAAAGAAGGTTTAGTTTAAAACTGAAAACAAATAAATAAATTTTAAAAATAGACCAACACTTGCCAATGGGTCTGACACCCACATGCTTGCAGCCCCAGATCACATTATCCAAGAGGCAACAGCAGGGCCTTAAGGAGCCAATACTCAAGAAAAACAAAACAAAAGTAATAATTAAAAAAACCAACCCACCCCCCCAGACGCTTATAGTATCATCCTTCCCACGGCCAATAATCAGCATTTAGAGATCTCCTCTGCCGGTATTTGCATCCGAACCTCCGTCGTCGTCTTTGTCTTGTCCCCATGTGACTTAATTCACGAGTTTTCAGTTTGGTGGCCACCAGTTACACGACTTGGCCGTATGCTGGGTTTGTTTTAAACCCGCTGGTTGAACAGTCCATCTCCTTCTCGCATTGTAAGAAACAAAAATAACCACTTGGTCACCTCCTCAGCATTGTTTACAGCCTTACGGGCCGCTCCTACCCTCCCTTAGTCATCCCTTCTCCAGCTAAGAGCTGCCAAACCTCTCCTTGTACGGGAGCATGCTCTCACCTCCTCATTACCCTTTATTTTCCATAGTTCTGCTGTATGATCTGCTTCTGGAGTCACTTGGTCTTGCCATATTGTCCTGCAATATTTTCCTAGTCGGCTGCTGGGAGGTGGTTTTTTTTTCCCCCTCACAGATTTACCTATCCTGACTCTGTCTCACCTACGGACTTACTACTAAAAGAAGGATTTTTTTTTTTTTTTTTAAATAGAAAGGTAAGTAGACTTGTAAGGCACAAGTCCCAGCACCCATCTTTCTAGGTGTCATCACCTCCTTCCACCACAAGCAACAACTATTTGCTCCCATGGCTTGTGCTCCCCAGTTATTTCAAAAGAGGGGGGGAAAAAACCCCCTTTGTTTCCTCCAGCAGCAGCTTCATCCCGTTGGTGAGGCTCCTCACCAAGGTCTTTGCAATCAACTGGATCACCTTCCTCTACCTCCCTGTTGATTCCTTTACCCGCTTCTCCCAGACCGGCAAAGCGGGTCTTGGAGACCTCGCACAACCCGGGCTGAGCCGCTGCCCACCCCGTCACCCGCAGCCGCGCGGAGCTGGGACGCGGGGGGGTGGAGGACAACCCCTGCCAGATGCTCCGAGGGGGGGATGCTCGACATCCCATTGTGGCCCAGCTGCGCCCCTCGCCCTCCCCGGCCAACCCTTTCATCGGGCTACGGCCATTTGCATGCTGATGGGCTTATTACTCGCTTAAATCACCTGCTAATGGGTCCCCTCCCTCACTGAGAGGTAGATTAGAAGCTCTGCCCAGAAGCGGCCTCCTTAGGTTATCCTCACCCCCTTCTTAAGGTGTTAATTAGGGACACAAGTCAGGCACTGGGAGGGGGGAAAAAAAAGAAAAAAAAAGAAAAAGAAGGAAAAAAAAGAAAAAGAAGAAAAAAAGCTACTTAAGGAGGAGGAAAAAAAAGCAATAACCATCACTTTGGATTAGTAGGGATGTGTGTGTGTTTGAAGAGACGCGAGGCATGGAGGAAACCATACCTTTAATGCTCTGCGTGGGGTGATGAGGAGCTGGGCCACCTGGGTGCTCCGCTTCCCACCCCAAGCGAGATCAAGGTTTGCAAGGCTTAGGATAAAGAGCAACTCCAGCAGGTGGGTTAACTCCCCCCCCCCCCAAAACAAACCAAAAAAGCCACCCCCCAAAGCTTTCTGGATTGTGTTACGTCCATAAAGGTTTTTCACCTGCTCCCTCTGTTCGGGGCTTTCATCTTTTTGAGCCAAAATGTGCAGGTTTTCTGCTCTGTGTCAGGCGAGGTGAGTATATTTTAAAAAACAAATAAATAAAAAAGCAACTTTTCTCGTCTTAATGCCTGTGGGTGGGTTTAAGGACTTTGGTAACCCTTTCTTGCACTGTGGGAGTACAGAGAGGAGTTTTGTTCCTCAGACAAGCGTTTTTAGTGGGAGTTTAGCGTTAAATGCCATGTGAAGGTGCGTGTTTTAAAGCTTTGCTTAAAAAGAAAAGGCGGGGGGGATATTTCTTGTGCTACAACTGGGGGGTCAACCTAGTTTCTGAAAGAACTTAGGAAGAAAATTAGAAGAAAACAGAATTTGTCCACCCAAAAAACCGCGTTTTGTCACAAATCACAGTCAAAACCGCGCCGCGTCCCATCCTCCCCACTACCTCTCTTGTAAGATTAACATTTAATAAATAATTAACAATTATTTATGCCAATATTGTCACCGGCTGCAGCAGAGAGGGGTTTTCTGGTGATGCTCCTGTGAAAGCATCTCCTTGAAATCCGCATCCAGAGCGCAGAAGAAGTCATCTCAGGAGGCCCGCAGCCTAGTTGGAAGAGTGCTTCGATTTTTTGCTTCCAGTCGTTGAAGCCACCCGTGTTTATCGAGCCCACGTAATCTCAGGGCTGGGGTAGGGCTATGGGGTTCTGGGTTGTCGCCTTATTATTTTTAGCTGAGTGCTGCAGAGGTGCAAGGCATGTAGCAGGCCGGCGGTTAAGAGTCCAGAAAGGGCTTAAAAAAAAAAAAAATTGAACAATTAGACAAATTAATAGCAAATTGGTCCGTAAATGGGTATCGAAGGGAGTAGGACCTTTAAAACCTGTAACACTGCAGTTGTTGTAAAGCTGTGCTACCAGCAACCAGTCACTGGGCGAGGCTGCTTTACAATGCTCTGCTTTTTTGTTGTTATAAATAACAATATTTAACTTTCTAGAGCTTTATTGTTAGCTCTTCCAGCCCTATGGCCAGGAACAGCGAGTAAACAAGAGCTCGTAAACCTCCTTGTCCGCTAAAACCTGCTTCCTCTATTAGCTCTTCTCTTTGCTTAGAATAAGGTTTTTTTCCTGGCTTTTTTGAGGGGAATAATTTCATTAGAGAGGAGACAGGTGGGGGAAGCGCATCCCCAGATGCCTTGTACTACGGACGTTACTGGGTTGTGTCGCGTGCTGAAATAACCTGTTTCTCCCCCTCTTCTCGCTTCGGATCGGAGCGCGAGATCCAGATCCGGACACAGCAGCCGGTTCAAGCCTACGGGCTTGCCACATCCCCTCTTTTTCCCAAGTCTTGTTACTATACGTTCAACTTCCCATACGTGCCTTTTTTAAAAAAAGTCGCGTGTGTTAATTCAGGCATTTCTGAAATCTGGAGTATGTGCCAGTGGGGAGATGGATACAGGAGGGACCGTGATGATGCTGCTTATTCCCCCGGGCATCCCGATGCTCCCACCCGTCTTCCATTTTACCCACATTTCTGAGTTGCTGTTGGCACTAAATGAATATTTGGACTTCTCGGTAACGCAGGTTCAGGTCCTGGGGGCTGAATGACGCATGGGGATAGAAAACACTGAAAATCTCTGCCTTAAAAAAAATTTTTTTAAAGTTTAACAGACATGGGTCATACTGTCGTGATTTTTTTTTTTTCCTAAGAAATGTTACTAAATCCAATTTCTTGGTGCTCTACTTGAAGAACAGACCCTGAAAGGTCAAACGGGGGAGAAATGGGAAGAGATCCCGACTGCTCGCTGAGATGTGGTAAGAAGGAGGGGGGAACCAAAAAAAAATATCACAAAACTGTTGCTTTTATGAAATCTAGCCATGGAAAGAATTATTTGGGAGATCTGCCGTGTTAGCATCCATCCAGCTGGCGATGGGCCCGGGCCACAGCAGGCAGATGCAACCCGTGCTTCAGAGGTCCCACATGCCTTGCGTCGGGCGCTCGGCGCTGACCGGAGCTGCTCCTCTTGCCTGAAAAGGACCGCTAAAAATGCTCTTTTTTGTTTGGGTTTTTTTTTTTTTCTTCCCCCCAGACTGAGAAAGAGAAGAAAATCAAGGCATAAGCCACATAAAGTAATTTTTGGTCAACGTGAGGACAAATACAGAGATGGCCAAACTGCCCGAAACCAAAGAGGATGGAGAACACGGTACTAACGATGACAAGAAATGGTACCCAAGGTTTTTTCAGACCAAAATAATCACTTTATTAAGGTATCTGAAGTGCTGAAGAGCGCCGGGTGTCACTGCTAGGCCATCCTGGTGCTAAAATGTGTCTGCAAAGGGTGGAGTTGGGTGCGACGCTGCCGAGCTCCACGTACCCGAGCACGCTTGCGAGCGGGCAAGGCTTGAAATAACGTCATTCTGAGCCAAAAAGATGCGTAATTGGTATTTAATGCACCCACCGCGAGCGTATTTTTCACTGCCTTCAAAGGTGTCAAAGCTGTATCGGTCTGCCCGGGAAGGGGGAAGTGCTGGAACTGTGGAGAAAAAACCCTAAACTTAATGACACTATTTTATATGTACTAGGGGTAAAATGTGCCACTGTTAATGTCAGATCTGAACTCGTCTAAATAGTTACTGACACTTTTATTTATAGCCAGGTACATTCATTGCTCCGGTGCCATTGACTTTTATTGAACATAATTGTAATTAGTAACAATAAGTATGTTATAAAATAGAAATGCTTTAAAGAAATACATGGTTTTAAAAAATCACTAATTTTTTTTTTTTTTTTTTAATTTTTGAAGCCTTGCACAGTGTTTAAAGCACCAAACTCAAGCCTCCGAGTCATGAACTCTTTCAGGGGGCTGCTTCAAACCCCAGCTCATGCTGCAACCCCAGTAAAAGCTGCTCCTGAGTGCAGACCTGGCACGGTGAGACTTAAAAACGCGCCGTCCAGCCACGTCACCGCGCAGCACCGCTGCGACCTGCAGATTGCCCATTAGCTTACGGCATCCGCAGCTCTGGCTGCAGTCGCCCTGGGTATTGGGGTGCTGCCAATGGGGACACCCCCCCTGCCCCGTGCATTTAAGGTTTAAGGAGCATCAGCGTTTTACCCTCCCGCTTGGGGCAGTTTTGGCTTTTCTCAGCCTGCCGGGATGCCCACCCAGCCCCAGCTGTGGAAAGAGCTGGAGGGAAGCTGGGGGTGATCCCTCACCCGTGCCAGAGGAATCTGGCTGGAGCATCCCTGCAAGTGGGACACGGTGCCCTCGGGGCCACCCGGGGACATGCTGCACCGCAGTCAGGTTTGGGCTTTGGGTACAAAGCATTTTTTGGGTTGTACGGGGAAGACTCCAGCATGGTTTTGCAGGCCCAACACCTTCCCCAGCCTGCAGGGAGGCACTGGAGAGCTGCCAGAACTGCACTTGCTGCCCACCAGCCCCATGCCGCACAACACGGCCCCCCCCCCCCCCGCCATTTACAACCACTGGGCAGTGTTAGAAGCTAAAGGGGGTGGGGAAAAAAAAATGCACACTTGCAGCTTTCCCTCCCTCCAAGCTGTCCCAAAAAGGAGAAAACTCATAGCAACAGGCTGCAAAGTGAAAAATAAGTCTTTATTGTGCGTAGAGCCAAGATTGCGCCGACGGAGCGGCTGAGATCGCCGTGCTCCTCGTCACCCGCCCCGCGGTCGGCCACACGCTGCGGTCCGGCACAGACCCTCTGGTGATCCTTCGCTCCCTCCTCACCCCACGGGAAAACTGGGCTGCAGGGTGTTTCGCTGCCGTTTGCCCTTGCTGGGGCCCATCCTTGGCCCCGTGTCTGGCAGCCAGAGGGTACCGGTGGCTACTGTGGCACGCCGCAATTCCTAAAGAGCTGCTGAATCAATAGCGATAACCGAACGGCCTTTCCCATGGGGTGCTGGCGATGAGCCACCCCACTCCCCCCTCTCATTTTGGGCATTTCCACCCCCAGGCGCATCTTCCCTCCCGTGGGGCAGGGAGGGACCACGGCGGCCACGCGCAGGTAGGGACGCGCAAGCAGCTGGGGCTGATTTTAAAGAACGGTTTATTCGCTCGCAAACAGACGGTCGCGTCCCTTTGACCTAGATTTAAAAACCCAGTGTGTACAAAGTCACAGTCACGGCTTGAAGAGCACAAGGCAGCACCCTCGGAAAAAAAAAAAAGTCATTAAAAGTCCCGGCGTTATGTACAGCTAAGTGCCAGCTCGAGTATTCACAACACAGTAACGTACTGCAATTAGTTGCTTAAAAGTAGTTCCCTTGAGAAACAACCTTCTGCTCCGGCGGGGCCGGAGTCCATCCTGTCCCGTCCGTCTGTCCGTCCGGCGATGCTCAGTGCCGCTGGCAGGTGTGCAGGCGGGAGGCGTCGGAGGGGCCGTGCTCTCGCTGCAGGCGGCACGCCAGCCCCTCGGCGCACTGGCACCGCTGGAAGATCTCCAGGCCGTGGGTGCCTTTCCGCCGGTGCCGGGTACACACCTGCCCTTCCCGCAGCACCGGCTTGCAGATTTTGGACCAGAAGTGACGGGCGCAGCAGAGCCCGGCCGCGCAGTCCGATGAGCGCAGGCAGAAGTCGCCTTCCTCACCTGTGTGGGGACAGCGCAGCATGTGCTCAGCCTGGGATGCTCCCACGGGGGACGGTGGGGCTGGGTGGGCAGCCCCCATGGGGGGACAGCAAGTGGGGTGGGCACCCCGAACAGCCCCCACGGGGGACAGTGGGGTCACGATGCTGGGGACCCCCTTACCTTTGGCGGTGGGGAGCCAGGCGGGAGCGGGCGTCCGTCGGGGCAGCAGCTCGGCGCCCACCTCGTCCAGCTCGGCGGCTCCGTGGGGAGGCTCCGGAGGGGTGCAGAGCCCTGCGGGGAGCAGCGGGGCCGGCTGTCAGCCACAGGCGGGACCCCGACACCCCCTCCCGCGGACACCGCCGGGGTGGTGTGTCCCCCGTCCCCGCCCCAAGCCGTGCCGCCTCTCACCGTTGCTGCAGGTCGTGCCGGGGCAGCACATGGCGTCGCGCAGGCAGCGCTTGCGGCGTCTCCGGCAGGCGAGGCAGAGCGGGGCACCCCCGCCGCGGGCCGCCCCTCCGCAAAACTCCTCGGGGCCGCAGTCCTCGTCCTCGGCGCAGGGGAAAGGCTGGGGAGGGGGGAAGAGAGGAGGCGGGGGGTCAGGGGAAGCCGCCACCCCACATCCCCGACGGGGGGGGGGGTGTGTGTGTGTGAGGGGTGTGTGTCTGCCCCCCACCCCGCCGCTCGCCGTCCCCGCGGCATCCCCGCTCCTACCTGCCGGGTGGCGGCCGGCGGCGGCTTGTTGCTGCCGTCGAAGGGGGCAGCGGGGGCGGCGCTGGCCTCGGCCGCCCCCCCCGGGGGGGGGCCCTTGATGGCGTTGGAGCTGAGGGCCCCGCCGGCCGCCGCCGCCCGCCCCGCCGGGGCCGCGCAGCTCAGGGCCGCCAGCAGCGCCAGCAGCCGCCGCATCCTCGTCCCGGCCCCGCCGCGGTCCCTCCTGCGCAGCAGCTCCCGCGGCCCCCGAGCAGCGGCTACCTGCGCGCCCGCCGCCGCCTTTATACCCCCGGGGGCTGCCTCCTGCGCCCGCCCCCTCGGGGAGGAGGGCACGGCGGATGGGGTTTCAAAGGGCTCCCCCCCCCCGGGGAGGGGTTGTGCCCATGAGCCCCCAAAAACCAACCCCACCCCGCCCCGAGGGCTCCGTCATTGGCCGGTGGCGCGGGAGGGGGTTTCGCAGGGGCAGGCGCACCCCCCCCGCCCCGTCCCGGCCCCCCCGCCCGCCCCACGGCAGATGCTCCGCACGCCCCGACGCCGCCACTGCCGGCGGGGGGGGGGGACACACAACACGGGGAAAGGGGGGGACACAGCTCACCCCATGCACCCCCCCAGTGGCTGGGAGCCGCGGTGGGGTGCAGAGAGTCGTGTGTGTGTCCCCCCGGGGGGCACAGTGGGTCTTTTGGTCTCCTTAGAAGTCTGCGCACCCCTCGCCCCCCCTCGCCCTTCCTGGCGCCAGCGCAGGTCTGCAGGAAGGGAGGGGGTCGCTCCGCACCCCCGTCCCGGGAGGGCGTGGGGGGGACACGGGACACGAGGGAGGGGTCTGAACCCTACCCGCACCCCCCGTCGGTGCCCGCCGCCTCCCCCGCTCCTGCCCGCGCACTCGCTTGACCCCAGCCCGTGGGGGTCGGCACGGGGGGGGAGGCGGGGGGGACATCTCCCGGCCCCTTTGACGCGGGGAGATCAAAGGGGTCGCCCCCCCCCATTCTCCCCCCCGGTCCCAGCACCGGCGCCCTGCCCCCCCCCCGCCCGCCCCGGGAGGGGGCAGCGCCGAGCAGCCGGCACCACGGCGCCCCCTGGCGGCCGCGCCGGGGCGGTGCCGCCCCCGGCAGGGCCGCGCGCGTGCAGGCGGGGAAGCCGGACCCGAGCGGATTAGAGGGATTTTTCCCCCCCACGGCGGCCTCGCGCGCCTCCGACTTCTCGTAACGCTCGGTTCGGAGTGAAGGAGAGGGGAACCGGCCCGAGGGCCGCGGCCCGCCGCTGAGAGCCGGCTCCCGGCCCTGGCAGGCCCCAGCGGCCCGGCCGGGCCCGTAACCGCCCGGGCACGTTTCGGCCAGCCCCTAAGGCGCGGGGGACGCGGGGCCGCCGAGGCAGCGCCCGGCGCAGGTTCCCGCCACCGTCGGGAGAGCCGGGGCCTCTGCTGGTTTCAGCCCGGCAAGAATGAGGGGCCGCACTCTGCCCCGAAATCCTCGCCTTCCCCTCGCCGTTTCGGGTGAGGGCCGCGTCACCCCGCGCTGCTGCTTGCGTTCCCCGCTTGCAGCTGGGATCGCCGCCTCCTGCAAGACCGTTTTGCGCCGTTTCCTGGCTCCTGCTTAGGCAGTTACCAGATTAATTTCCCTCGTGGAAGGGTGTTTTCTTGCTCCCTTTTGTCACAAGTCACTGTTGGAGGTGTCACTATTCTTCGTCTTCCCTTAGCCGCCTCCTGTGGCGGTGAATGTGTGAATGAGTGAATGTGGCCTGAGGAACACCAATCTGAAACGCACAGTCGAGCCCGAGGCGTTGAAGAGATTCGGAAATAAGGTGACCCTGCAGGTGTGATCAGCTTCATTAAAAAAAAAGGGCTTTGGAAGATTTCTGTCGTTTCTGCCTATTTGACAAGCCGTGCTGTCATTCTTCTCGGAGCCGTGCAGGGGAATGCAGCGGCACTGACAGCAGCGGAGCATGGGGATACAGATTAAAAGAAAAAAGCTCCCAGGTGAGCACCCAGGTCTGCCTTAGGAAGAGCCAGCAGGTCGAGGGAGGTGATCCTTCCCCTCCACTCAGAATCAGCAAGGCCGCCTCTGGAGTGCTGGGTCCAGTGCTGGGATCCCCAGTACCGGGGAGACATGGAACTACTGGAGAGAGCCCAGAAGAGGGCCACTAAGATCGTGAAGGGACTGGAGCATCTCACATACAAGGACAGGCTGAGAGAGCTGGTTCTGCTCAGCCTGGAGGAGAGAAGGCTGAGGGGGACCTTATGAGTGTCTACAAATACCTGAAAGGAGGGTGTAAAGAAGACATTTGGTGCCCAGTGACAGGGCAAGAAGCAATGGACACAAACACAAGACAGTCCATCAAACCTTCCCCAGTCTTGACCCCTCTCTGTGCCCGCATAGCACTGAAGCACACCCTTAACCTTGACCTCACTGAGTATTTAAAGACAGTTGTGTCACACGGGGGACTGAGCAGTTTCCCAGGGATGGATTTAAACCCATTGGTACAGGCAGAGCCTCAACATGCCGCATGCTGCAAAATGTCGGCGTCATCCCCATGTGCAGTGGTGATGTCTGCATGACATCGCATGGCTGTGCTGCTGCGTCGCCACTGCTTGGCACTAACTGTAAGGGACAGTGACAAGGAGGACACCGGTGTTTTTTGACACAGGTGCCGTTGGCAGTCACATCCGGTCTAGGGATGATGCAGCTTGCGTTGGAAATGCCGACCCTTCCCATCTGCGTGCCCTGGACTCGCTTAAATTGGCAGCAATCAAAATATAAAGTGAATTCTTCATCCTTGAGGAGTAAAGATGCTGTAAATGCGCTTATGGCTTAGCATGCTCACAGAATAATTTGGGTTGGAAGCAAATTGGGGAGCAGGACTCCCGTCGGCCTCGGACCCCTTCGGCCAGGCTGCTCAGGGCGATGCCAGTGCTCAGATAAGCACTGAAGTCCAGTAACTGTGGCCATTCGCCTTCACATCCTGCAGAAAATCCAGGTGAAGATGCAAGCTGGGACCCCGGTACTAATCTACAAGTATCGTACATTTTGTTCGATAATCTCTTACTGCGTACCATGATAAACGAGAATAAAATACCCGATTTAATCGCTAAGCAGCAGCACTCTCCCGCGCTCAGCTTCTGCCGTGGAAGAAAGATGTCAACACGCTGTTCAAAAGTAATTATTTTTATTTCAACTCTATAAAGTATACAACAGGCACTCGGCAATTACAGCTGCAGGGAAAATACAGAGCAAAACAAAAGCAGTTAAAGTTTATGAAAAAAAGTTCTTAAATCTACATCAAAAGAGTGCAACCGGCTGACAACCGGTGGATGACCGACATTTGTCCGACAAACAAAACCTCTTTCATGAAAGAAGAAAACTGGAGAAAGTAAGAATAAAAAATGAAGGGCCAGTGTAAAAACAGCGCAAGCTGGGACTCGGGACGATAGGCAACTCCAAACGAGAATTTCCCCTTTTGCCGGTAAAGCCCTAAACCCACCCAAGTCTAGCGTCTCGCCTGGGTTACGTGGCCGGGGAGCTGCGGAGGACGAGGAGCTTCCTCCAGCTTTCCATGCTGGAGGGCTCGCCTCCGCGGTGGGCTGCATATAGAAGGAGTCGGGGAGGGGGGAAAAGCACGGATCCTGTTTTGTTGAGTGGTGCAAACCCGCTACGCCTTTGCGTCGGGGTTTCAGGTCAAAAAACCGCAGGTCGAGTTGCGTACTGCGTCGCTCGTCATTTTTTCCGGGCGGGAGATTTCTAACGGGGTTTGTATTTGTGTAAGACGGGAGGTTGGCGCTGGACGGCACGATGGGTTGAATCTGCACAGCTTAGCAAAACAGGAATACCTGTCTACGGACTGATAGAATGTCATATATTAATTTGACCCGCACATAACATTTATACATTTCACAGAAATGACTCTGTATCTCATCAACAGATACACAGCTCTGGTACATTGAACAGAAATAAGAGAACAACTTCATCATTTCTGTAATTCATCAGTATTATATAATAAAGGCTTAGAAATTGGTAGCAGAAAGAACTGTAAAACGCAGCAAGCTAAGAAAGGACGACATTTTGAGGTGTGTTTGTCTTTGTCATGCAGCATAACACCAAATTTGTAATTTTTTTTTATAAGATGCCATGGATTTAAGGCACTTGCAACAATGCCAGATAGCTAGTCATGTTCTAGAACTATGGGACAGATGAGTTAACAGTACAGTTGACATAAAGTTTAATAATACTGACAATTATGACATTAATTCAAGTCTACCTTGATCTAAAAACATTACACTACAAATAAGAAAATGAAGTAATAATGCCATGGAACTCTAAAAGAAAAAGTTATATGTGTACCACAAAATATCAACACGAAAATACCTATTTACATAAATATTCGCTCGTGGTCCTGTTGTTTTAAATAAGAGTTTGCTATGGATAATGCAGCACTGTGAGAAGCTACGGATCGTCCGTGTCTTAACGACACCAATCTTAATACACTCATTTTAAATACGGGAGCTGATTTCCCCTTACGTAAATACGCTGTTGTCCCATGTATTAAAAGAGAGAAAGAAGAAAGGACAGTAAGTGGAAACACAGAGTCAATCCGTTGCTGTGAATATATATATATATATAATGCAACTCAAATATATTACTTATAAATGAAGGCGTTTATCATATACATATGCTAAGTATGTTGTTTAAAGTATGCTTAGGGAAAGTGATGAAAGTCGAGTGAGGTGTTTGCTATCAAAATAAACTTACATTCGGTACAGTGCATGCCGCACGCTGCAGGTATTAATTACCGTGCGTGGCACAAGGAAAAAGGGATAGGAAGAAAGAAAAATAACTCATCAGCCCATTTTAAAACTTTCTTCCTGTAAGGTTTTTGGGTTGCCCCCCAAAATCATTGTGATGCTCTTTCCTCCCGGCAACCCCTTGACTGACAACTGCATCTCGGCTACTGAGTACGGCAACTTTGGGACAAACTCCCCTCTACGTTCTTCTGTAGAAACTCAACAAATGCAACAAGTTTTCTCCTCCAATGTCACCGCATCCATCGAGTGAAAAACCAGGGGGACGTGAGTGAAGGACTCGGCTTCTAGGCAGCAGCCTGTTTGCTAAGATGCCTAGTGATTATTTTAGCCCTAGTATTCAGCACTGGCTTTCGGTGTTTGCCAACCCTCAGAGAAAGGCTGCAAAGCCAGCGTGTTATTTGCCCTGCATGAGTAATTCCCGGTAGGCCTAGTTACTGTCTACTCCCTATGGTGTTCAAGGCAAACAAGTTTTAATGATTAGTGAATAGGAAATAACCTGAAGTTATTGTGCCGACAGTGTTGCCTTCGGAAAACTAGGGAGCAAATTCAGCGACACAGACTGGTTTCGAAGGGGTCGCAATGACCGAGCTCTTTAGTTCGCTGGCAAACAGCAGACATTGCTGATGCTGTCAAAGAAGGGGAAGAAATATCTTTTTAATACGCTCTATTAAGTCGCTTTCATTAAGAACATGGGAAGGAGTTGGGATCTAGCATCAGATCCCATCAATAATTTTTTACTGTTAAAACATAACATTTTCCATGTATTACATAGGCAAAACTTTTGAGCAAAAGTTCATCTTTCGATTTCCAGCGTATACAACAGCTCTTGGCAGCTCTGTGATGAAATGGGGCAGCATCTGCAAATTTTTTGGGCAGGGTCTGTCATAGAGACTGAAGGCCAATAAACTTTTAGTCCTATGCATATGCAACAAGCAGGCATCCAGGACAGGATTCCTCTGTTACGTCCTACAAATCAGAAGAGGCTGCGCTAAAGCAAAGGAAAAGCAGTGGAAGTAAGGGGAAAAACGTGTACACGCAATAATACTGTTTTCCCCAGCTCTTTTTTTCGTATGAGCTGACTTGGGGCCTTAAACCACCGTCACCGGGGACCTGGTACACCAGAGACACGGAGACCTCACACAAGCACATCCAATATTGGTTTTCCATTTAATCCCACTGACTTTCCTGTGGAGCTCCTTCGCCTGGCGAGGCATTAGCATTAGGATTACATTTTTTATGGGCAATATTACAAACAGAGCCAGCAAACTGGCCCTGTACCACCTTTTACTTTAATTAGTTTTGGACTAAACACGGAACAGATGCAGACATGGAGACGTAAAATCATCTATGAGCGTGATGGAGAACAATGCCTGTTGCTACATATTTCTGAAATGGTGGTTGACTCCATTTATATTCAGAGATGAAGGATGTACATAGCACCTATAAAGTACATTACGGGTCTTACGTCTTCCCTTTGGGTTCTAAAAAGGTAAAAATTAAGCTTAGTTTTATGCCTAATAGCTAATCAATAAGACCATCGGGCTGCTGTCACTTTATTACAGGACCATTATTTAAGCACTATTTTATATGTAAAATGGATTAATTTTATGATTTTTTTTTTCATGCAGTTATGTATTTCTACCAAGGGAAAGGAAAAAAAAAACCCAAACGTCATGTTACAGTATGTTCTCAGCTGTATGAGAGAAGCGACCCATATCTGCCTTAATAGGATCTAGAGCAGTTGTGCTTTTGTTTTACCAGGCTAAAAAACAATTTCTCAGAAAGAAAGAGGAAAGGTAACATTCAGTCTTGTCAAGAATACTGCTCAGAAAGGACAAGTTTCACCACTGCTTTGACGTGAACTCTTTGACCAGTACCGTTGTGGTCCTCCTCTGCTCCTACACTGGCCTACAGTAGGAGACCTACAGAGTTTGGAGGGTGGGAGTAGCCCAAATCCTGCACTGTATTTAGCTACAACACTTAATAAATTACTATTGATCCTACCCATAAAGCCAGTACCTTGAATTAAGTGTGTCTTACACTACGTATCTCTCGACTTTTAGAATTAAGAGCGTAGCAAGATTGTCGCGGTGATAGAAAACGTATTTCTTTACTGGTGAAAGGCTCTGCCTCAGGACCACCATGTCAACTGCTATTTTAAGTTTGAACATAAAACATGAAGAGCACTATTGTCAACTAAGCAATAAGTCCTAATGCCACTGTAGTTACTTGTAGCAGCATCAATCAAGGCATCATGGTGACCCCGAGCACTAATTCTCCCCAATTCTTTCGGTTTCGCTGGCAGCCATGTCCCAGGAAGCTGTCTTCAGCAAGGCAGAAGCAGGTAAAAGAAATACATTAAAAATCTATGTCCCATCCTGAGTTGTCATCAGGGGGTGGTTCGTCACTATCCTCTGGGAAGCTGTCAAAATTGCTTGTGTCTGTTGGAGATGCAACCTGTGGAAAGAAGAGAGTGACAAGAAGGGGACGGTCATCAAAGTGGACCTCTGCAGACACTTCCTCTCCATCTCACAACCGTGATCACTCAAAAGCATTCACTGCTAATGGCAGCAAGCCAGAAAAGTTCTACATTCCACAACTTTTTGCTGAATCCCAGGAGGACTTCCCACAGCCCCCCTACTCTAATGATCCAGGCCCTCTAGGGTCTCTAGTTCAAGAGCAACTGTCCTACCCGTTGGTACAAGGTCATCAGAAAAGACTTGGAAAAGCCCTGGGCCTCCCCAAAGCCCAGGATTTCCAATTTATGGCTCCAGGATCCTGAATTTGAAGCTGTGAGCTGGGGCCTGCCGCCTTCGAGTTTCCTGACAAGTATTGCTCAGTCTAGGGAGCCTCCCAGAGAACCCCATCTTCCTAGGATGAAGGCCAAGTATGTTTCTTTTTTGGAAATAATGTTAATTAAAATCTACCGTAGCTAGATAATGTCTACTTTTTTTTTTTGCTTTACAAGGATGACCGAAACTTTCTTATAGAGACCCTGATACATTCAATGCAATTTAAAAAGATGAAACAATACAAAAACAGACCAGCAGCTCTCCAGACCAAAATAATCAGTGTCTTACTAGAGAAAATCAGTACTTTAAGCCATACTCCAAGTAGCCAGTGCAGGCTGGAGGGGACCGCACTTGCCTTAGGAGGAAACGCTGTATTTTTTATCTGCTTCACGTGTGCAGCTGGTAGAGAAGGCATGGCCGGAGCCCAGCCTGCAGTCCAGGAGATGTATTTGATGCTGGATGCTGCTATAAGCCTTGGGAAAAGACTATTTGATCAACAAGAGCTCCAACTTCAGCTCTAAATTTAATTTGCTGCCCAGCTGCATCAGCATTTTCCTGCTGCTGAAAACATCTTGGGGAAAATTAAGATTCTTGAATACCCAACTAATTTTGATCGAAAAGCTTAGTGGAGTACTACAGAGTGATGAGATGCTTCACTGTGCACTGAACACTGTAATTTCATTGCAAGTTTTCTGGATCTGTTTACTTTGTTGGTGCTGGCACTGTTGAGTTGGAGAGCCTTCGCTCTTCAGGTTCTCACCCTTGCTGTACTCCACACTCAGCCTCCTCCACAGTCCCATGGGCCGGACCACATCCCTCTGTTTTTCTCAGCCCACCCTATGTGAGCTCTCCTTCCAGGAGCAGAAGCATCAGGGATGTATGTACAAGATAGCAGCTACCAAAGTGTAAGAGATGCAGTCGGTGTGGCCATTCACGGAGGACACGCATGAGCTGGAGCGTCTTGCGAAAGCCTCTCAGCGGTGATGGACAGTGCGTAAGTGAAAGCACCGGGTGAAAGCACCTATGGAGCTCTCCGGGGCTCCTCTGCAGATGTATGCTCTGCGAGCACCTAGCAGTGCAGGCACTGTTTTTTGAGCT
The DNA here is from genome assembly GCF_964289735.1 of Phaethon aethereus. NCBI lineage: Eukaryota > Metazoa > Chordata > Aves > Phaethontiformes > Phaethontidae > Phaethon > Phaethon aethereus. The sequence continues at coordinate 2,291,874 of NC_138583.1, read as the reverse complement.
CTGGTTAGATGAGGCTTTAAGGGAAGTAAGTCCTGCTTTGGGAAACAGATTGCCTTTTGTGTTTGTCTGACAAAATAAAAAGGCTGATTATATTCATCATCTCAAATGTTGAGGGTTTTCTTTTTCTTAGAAGAAATACGATTTGAGGAAAAAAGGTTGGATGAGTTACTACTCTGCTGATTGACATCTTGTGATGCTAATGCTGTTATGTGTGATTCCATACAGCTCTGAGGTCCAGGTCACCTATGTGGCCTGCAGTCCTTCACTGTCAGAGACGTAGGAGCAAACGTCCCTCTCAATGTCCTCAGATTTATCTTCTGTCCATCCAAGAACATAAAGTGCAAAGATCGGTATCAACTTTCTGATTGCTCTACCAACACACGGGTTTGAGATGGATTATGGCACGGAGATTTGCATGTCATTCTGAAAAGCAAGAGCTGTGATGCAAGACACAAGTCTTTGGAAGAGTCAAGAAATAGGAGAAGCTTTTCAGGACAGCTACCATCACAGATTTAAGCTGTGGTACCGAGGCTCAGCTACTCCCTGAAGCAATGCCCTAGCAGCAGGCTGTAAATTGAGATCTTTCCTAAAATCCCGTGCAGTAAGAGCTAAGGAGCAGCTTTCATTGCCTCACTGGTAGTACCACCTAACTGCTTGATGAGGGTTTAAGAGCTGGGGAAGGCCTTTTTTCTCAAAAAAAAAAAAAAAAAAGTTAGTCTCTATGTTTAGCCCTGCTGGCTCCTTTTCAGCTAACAAGGAGAGGTGCACTGATTGAAGGAGAACCTGATTTCTTCTCCCAGAACTGTGTATTTTAGGTCACTTTATGGCCCTTACTGGCAGTTGGGACTTCTGCCAAAGCAATGGAAAAACTTGTGGAAAACAAGGCTGAGCAGGACTGACAGCTTTGGGGTTGACGAGGTTCAGTAGTTAATGGAAGCAGGTTTTAGAGAGGATCTCAGGAGTATGTCTAGAGAAGGTATTACTCCTAAGAGCTCTAGGAAAGAATCATCTGTGTTGAGTTGCAATTAGGGCAATGTATGGCTGTCAGCACTGAGAAGTCTTCCTGGAAGAAGGATTCCTCTGAAGAAAGAAGGATGCTCCTGTCTACTTTGGACAGTCTTGGTGGTGGTGTGCTGGCAAAACAGTGTCAGCAGATCACTCTCTTGGGAGCAATCACAGACATGGTCGTCTGGTCGTAGGATGTCACCAGACCCACGAACATACAGTCTTGATGATGTCAAGAAATAATGCCAACAAAGTGAACTGGGTGCTCACACGACCCTGTTCTCCTACTACGTTGGACCTAACTGCAAAAGCAAAGAGCATGTGATTTCCTGCAGAATGGGCTGGAGTGCAGCCTTCCTCTAGGCAATGCCAAAGGAGCAGAGACCATTTCTGGTGGTGGAGCAACATCTCAGCTTGGGGATGTCAGGGAGCAATTCATGCTCACAGAGAGCAGATACCACTGAAGTCACTGCTGCCTGTTGTGCTGTCTGAGGCTTAGACATAGAATCATAAAACCATTTAGGTTGGAAAAGACCTTTAAGATCATGGAGTCCACCCGTTAACCTAGCACTGCTGAGTCCACCACTAAACCACATCCTACGTGCCACATCTACGTGTCGAAGATCCTGATGATTCTAAAATGCAAAAGATAAAGTGACTGAGAAGTCTCCGTTAATAAAATAACAACACGACACAGACATGCTGAAGTTAGGTTGAAACTACCAAAAAAAAAAAAAAAAAAAATCCCACCTGAGGAGCAGGAAACATTAGTCTTTTTGAGCTCCTTGGAGCTATGGTGAGATTTTTGCCGTACCAGTACTAGCTGAGGGATAGGCATGCAACATCTCTATTACACTGCTACCTGTGCAGGGACCATGCATATATTGGGTAAAAGCAGTACTGGAAATGCTCTTACTAAACTAAAAATCCACTAAAAACAATTAGAAAAACACATTGGGACATTTTCAGCCTACACTGACATCCTGCACAGGTAAACCAGGAATTGAAACTGGATGTAAAGGAGCAAGCTTGACTTTATTATCTGACTTGAAATGTACAAGTACTGCTGACAGACTAATAGTCATTAAAAAGAAGCTTAACGGAAAAAACACAGTTTTGATTTGTAAAACATTTATACGTTCTTTGGGCATCCTGCTTTAGGCAGATATTTGTAAAGTCCTGCCTTTCTCCCACCAACCACCAGCAGTTTCTGCAGCCCATAGGGCAGAAAGGGGACAGAAAACCCTCTTGCTTTTTCATAGCTGCTAAGAAGACTTTGGGATGGCAGCTTCAGCCCCAGAGCCGTGCCTGCCGCTGCTGCAGGAGGTGCAGCACTACGGGCGGACGGAGCAACGGGGTGCAATTAAACACGATTGCTAATGTCATTCTCTCGGTGATCCCGCGGGAGAGGCACGGAGAGAAAGGGATTAAGTTGAAACAAGGAAGGGAGGCTGCAGAACAGAAGGGGCCAAGGTAATTTCTATCAGCTAATCCTGTTTGGTTTCCCTTTGCGGCAGGCTTTGTGGGTAAAGAGCTCACAAAGACATCAAAGGAAGAGCTTTGCTCCAAAGGAAAATGAGTTGAGCTGTCCCTCCGCGTCTGCTCCCAGTTAAACATAAACTAGGCAGTAACAGGGCTTTTCATGTCGGACACGGACGCCGGGAAAAAAAGGGTGAAAAGCACAAAAGGGAAAAGACAGAGGGAAAGGGTGACGCAAAGGAAAAGGGAGATGGCATACAAATCCCACTTGCTTTGTGAAAAGAAATAAGAATAAAAGAGAAAGAAAGAGGACACATCTGAGAGAAGGGGTGAAAGTGTCAGCTCTCCACTGAAATGTGAAAAGTAGATGAAGAAACAAGTGGAGCAGGTGAGGAAGAGAAAAATGTGTAGTAGTGAGTGATCCTGCCCCGACCTCTGGCTGCAAAGAGCATTTCATTGCAGTCATGCCCTCCCTAAACTGCCTTCTCCTGGAAGAGACTGCCTGGAGACCAAGTATAGCTGGAAATGTCTCAAACGTGCCTTCTTCAAGCATCTTCAGAAGAAATAAGGCACACGCTGTCGCTACTTAACTCCAGTGTATTAGTGCCCCAAGACCACAATGTTCGTGTAAAAAAATGTATTGGCCAGGAAGGAGAAAATAAGTAGGAAAACTTACACTTGGTATTATAGGAGGTGTCAGTGTCCCTTTTCGCAACCCTTCCCAGTTAAAGCCTTCAAACCATCTAGAAGGGAGGGAGCAATGAAACAGTTAGATATACGTCACAAATCTCTTTGTAGCACAAAATGAAATTTAAATTGCTTAAACAGTGGGTTTCATCTCCTGCAGTCATCTTCTTCAAATTGTCCAATTAGCCTTAATAATTTTTCCTGTCATCTTTACATACATTTTTTGGTACTGAAAATGAAGTGTGTATAGCAACCCAGTGACCATACCATGGCAAGTACGAATTACCAGAGCTCAGAAGAAAACCGTTCCTCACTGCAGGTGTCCTGGCAGCTGCCGTTTCCTTCCTATAGGGTCAATCCCTCCCATACAGACCCCTAATGTCCTTTCTTCGTATGAGACTGGAGCTAAGGGCATGCACAAGGATGTCCTCCTCCTGGTTTGGGCACCTCGGGTTTGCTTGGACTACGGCAGCTTAGGTGGGTGGATGAGCCCTGAGCTGAGCCTTCAATCTGTCCACCCCAAAATGTCATAGAATCATAGAATGGTTTGAGTTGGAAGGGACCTTTTAAAGGGTAGTGACATCTTCAACTAGACCAGGTTGCTCAGGCTGGATGGTTGTCCATCCAACCCATTTCTGTTGCTTTGGGGATGGGAGAAGAAAAGGACCAGCATGGATGGATGAGATAACCTACTTCTGCAACGGGTCTCTAACTTGTTCTTATTCCCCTCCAGCACTGTGAAAACTTAGGAGAGATCACTTAACAACTCTCTCCCATCAGACCAAAAGAGATGATGAATTAACATTATGGGTAGAGAGAAAGCGTGTTGTGTGGCAGGGGGAAGGGGAAATTGAGGAAAACCTTGGAAAGTGATTCCGCAAACCAAAAAATTCCAAGCAGGCAGGGGCCGAGTTGGATTGCTTCCAACTGCTCTTCTGCCGTACAGAATTAATACAGTAATTAAAGCGTAATGGTCAATGTGCAATGTGTTTTTCTCACTGGCAAGGCTGGCGTCTATACTAAAACGCTGCGGGGAAAAGAGTCCGATGGAAATTCAATTAGAGTCTAGAGCACACTAGAAGGGGAAGACCAAAGTATTTTTTGCTGAAAATTGAAGTGTTTGAATGTGTGAAAATGTTTCTGTGGGCTGGATCTGATGGATGGTGGAGAAGACACTTACTTGTGCTTTTGGATATCTTTCACTCCGTTTTTCAAGTTCCCTAATCTTTCTGATGGATTGTCCCTAGAAAACAAGTAACAAATCGGTTAGTTTCTTAATCCTTCTGAATGATTAATTTCTTTGCAAATAAGATCAAGGTGATGATACTTCATGCACTTACCTGCATAGTTTTTTAATTAAATTAGCAGCATTTTTGGCAATCTTCTTTGGAAATTCAATCATATCTATTCCCCTTAATATGATGTTATAGGTCTTCATGGGGTCTGGGCCTGAGAAAGGGGGACTTCAGAGGGGAGAGGAAAATAAAGAAGATTAAAAGCTTGTCTTTAAAATGGCATTGAAGACTGATTAAAAAAAAATTAACAAAGCAAAACGTAGCACCCTACTGAAAAGAGAAAAGGTAGATGACAACTAGCAATGCTTTGCTTTCAGTGACCTTAACCACTTCTCAGCCAAGGAGCTCTGATACCATCTGGATTTCAGTGATGCTGGCTGGAGGGAAGTTCCAAAGAGGAATGTCGTGTTTTCTGCAGTAGCACGTGCTAAACCTCTCATTTCCATGATGGCCCATGTCCCAGCAGCCTGAGGAACGCTCGATGGCTTATTCCCTGTTTGATGTTGTGACATGCGTTCAGTGGGCATTAATTAGATCCCCGTTGGTTTAACAGAATAGGGGCCGGGGTCTAACCCCAAAGGATAAGCAGGTTGAGGTGATGGATCCTTTTCCAGGTCCTGTATCCTGGGAGTGAGTGATGGGGCATGAGGTAAGGAAGTGCCAGGAAGCGGCTACTGCCAACATCAGCAGTAATATATATATACCCAAAACTACGTAAGGGAAGGGATGGATATGGGGACTCAAGTCCCCACGGTGTCAGGTCTATCTCCTTTCCAGACATGCAGTAACCCATCACTGCACCTTCCCAGTTGAATTGCAAACCCTTTCCCTTTCCCCACCACGTTCAGCTCATTCAGGGCCAAAAACTAATTTCTGATGTCATTTTGCAGCATTTCCTAAAAAGCCTGCTCATGCCTTGCCCTTTGAGAGGTCTGCACGGAAGCTGTGATTTAAAGTGGAAAAACTATTAGGTTCAGCAGCACAGTGCTGTGCCGCTACAGCACACACCAGCTCTGAACCTTCCCCTCGCCTAATCAGGGTGACAACGGCAGAAATATTTGGATATATTTTCAGCAGCGGCGCTGGCCCCGATGCCCATACCTGCCAGTCAGGAGTTCATACATTAAGATTCCCAGTGACCAGTAGTCAGCCGAAATGTCGTGACCTTTGTTCAGGATGATCTCAGGGGCTACGTACTCCGGGGTTCCACAAAAAGTCCATGTTTTCTTTCCAAATCCTATTTTCTTTGCAAAGCCAAAATCGACCTGCGGAAAGGAGCAAAGTACCATCAGGGAAGAGCACGAGGAGGGAATGTCAGCCATGTGCTCCACTCCTCTTGAAGTGAAGCAAAGCAGAAAGGAGGTTTCCTCATGGGAATATTCTCCTAACGAAAAGCATTGTGGCTCGTTCCAGAACCAGGCAACTGCAGTGATTTACCCTTCGTAATATAAAAGGAAGATTCTCATGGGGGGAAGAAGAACAAATGCCAACACTGAGGGTTTCTTGGGAGGTGTAATTTCGTATCATTCACAGCTCAGGTTTGGTTTGTTTTGCTTTCGCTTTTTTTTTGAACTCCCAGCCTTTACCTGAACAAGGAACTACTCAGGCTAAATACTGACCATTTTGGCATTTACTGAAAAGTTCAGATTTCTCTCCCAGTATAGAGAGTGATGCAGTACAACAGTCCTCCCAATTCTCCCAATTTACGTGAGGCTGTTAACAACGTGCTGGCAGGCTCATAAACCACAGCGTGCCCCTATAGCAGTGCCCCTACGGCACTGGCAAGCAGAGAAATTCAGATTATACTGGGAACCAAAGCTGTCCTTTGGGGCCCAGGCAGAGCTCAATAATAGAGTTAATAAGCTTACTGTATTTTTAGCTCTACCCCCTCTGCCCTCCCCTGCCTCGGCGCTGTGCTGGCCCAGAGCTGTGGTCTGTAGCACACTCTGCTGTCGCTTGATGGCTGCGAGATGCGCCTACACCTTGAGCTGGTCAGGAGCAAAATGTCCTACATGGTCACAGTCCCAGAAGGGATCTGGGACACTTCCCATGCTATCATGGATGTGTCCATGAAGATCAAAATGTCTAAGGAGCTGGGGGTTGGTGACGGGAACAGCACAAACTCTGGCCCAGATCCTCCTGGGGTGGGGAGAAGGACAGTCCTGCACCTAATCCTCCTCAATCAGCCAACACCTCACTGGATCCCCCAGCCTTAGCGAAATGCTGTAGAGGATAAACTCTGATGTCACTCATTAGGCTTAGTGTCACGGTGACACATGGTGATTGCCACCAGGCCATAAAGGTCCATGATGGTGATGCTCTGACTTACTGCTCCCACCTGAGTTACTGCTCCCACCTGCTGATGCTGCTCCCGAGCTTCCCATCCCAAAGGCAGGGAAGAGTCCTCAAGCCAAGAGGCAGAGACCTTGCCCCCCGCCCCGTGACAGTCAGGGAGGGCATTGGCCCCTCTTGGACACAGCTCTTATTAGGGGTGCATTGCCACACCCTTCACTGGTGGCTTCCCAAGTGTCCACATCCTCCAAGCACCTCCCACCAAGGAAGTCTTTCTTTTCTTCTCCCCCTCTCCATGCTCTCACCTGGCACTTCGGGTGTACCTTACATGTGGGGTTCCTCTACAGTGATTTCTGAGGCAAAAAAGTAATCTGAGTGAACAAAGCAATACAGTGAAACCCATCGGTAACTCCCTAATTTGGGGGGTGGAAGTCTTGCACACGCTGCCCTCCTGGTTTGAGGAGGTGGATCTTGCAGGGGACAGCACCGAGAAGGACCACGACCTTCTGGGAAGAGCAGTTTCAGGCAGAGCCTCATGCAGTCGTCCCAGAGGAGTAGCACAGATCGGTGTGGTGCTGGTGCTAAAACACAAGTGGCCCTTATAAAGCAAGAAGCTCTATTTGCCAAGTTCAGCAACACAGTCCAGAGCCATGAATAATAATAATTTCTTGCCATGACAGGATCATGATTAGTATTTCCATTCAGAAGGCCTTTTTTTATTGCTTATATGAAGGAACTGATACAGAAAAAATAGCTTGCAAAATTTGCTTCACCAATCGCCTATAGAGCCCACAGATGCAAGTCCTTCCTCTCTCCCACCAATATACCGAGACATCTATTTTGAACTTATTTTTTAGTCTTTCGGTAGCTCCAAAACAGCTGGATGGATTTCTCTTGATGCTATTCTCTAAACATTTCCACTTCAGGACCAAAGAGCTGAATTTCAAGCCAGAATTAGTGTTTCCCAGCTCAGCTGTACCCTGAGCCTCAGTCTGCTTGGAGGTTAGGAAAACATCCCAGTGATGGGTGACAACACCCTTGCCCTGATCTCATCTCAGCATCTACTGATCACCATCAGAGAGGTGGTAGATGCCCCATCCCTGGCCCTGCTCATGGCAGGGGGTTGGACTGGATGGCCTTTAAAGGTCCCTTCCAACCCAGATTGTTCTATGATTTGATGATGGCCACCATCAGAGACAGGACCCTGGGCTGGGTGGACTTTGCTTCTGACCCTCTACGGCTAATCCTGTGTTCTCCTCCACCCCTAACGCTAGCTGTCTGATAGTAGTGGTGACTTCTTTTTTCAGCCAAATCAGACGTTGCAGGCACTCACCAGTTTGGCATAACCTCGATGATCCAGAATGAGGTTTTCTGGCTTGAGGTCCCTATAAATGATCCCTTTGGAATGCAAATAGGCAAAAGCTTCGACCACGCACGCTGTGTAAAACCTGGTCGTTGAATCCTCAAACGAACCTCTGTGTAAAACAAGAGAGGGAAAGGGGATAAAGCAGTTAGATCTCTTCCCTTACTGGACTTCACCCTACTGTTAAATTACCTATACAGTTCAGTAGAATCACTCTAATACCTGGAAAGTGCCTGTTGCTGAAGTCACCTTTACATATAGAAATTTAATTGCATTTCCATTTTTGAAGTTAGCATCTTTGCCTTCAATCCACCCTCATATCGAACATTCATATCTAAAACATTTTAGGTTTTATTTTATAAATTCATCTCATACAAACCAAATCTAAAAATCATTACCTTCTAGGAAAAGGTGATTTTTTAAATTACATTCTTTGACTTTAGGGTGATAAAGCTGTTTTGAGCCGTGGAGATCAAGAACTCCTGTACTGTTCATAACCGAGACAAAAGGCAGAAAAATTACAGTCGCTGGGACTTGAAGTGTTAATTGCGAATTCTGCAGAAACCACGCTTTTGGATCCTCGTTTCAGCACCAGTTTTGCAACCAGTTTGCTGAAGCAAACCATATCCTCCTGCCCTCTGGCTGAGCTCAGAAGCGTGTCTAAGCTAGGTGGCAGCAGAACCACAATTTAAAGCCAAGAATTAAAGATGAAATTAGCAGCCTGTGAGAAAGACGATGGAAAATACAACCCGGCACCTCCTAACTTTGCTACGGTTCTCCTTTTAACGGCCCGGAGGAGGCGTGCTGTTAGGAAAAGGAAGAATTACCCCAAAAAATCGTTCTAGGTAATTAAAAAAGAATTTAATCTTTGCTTTCCAATCAATCTTTCCGATGCGTTTCTTTCGCTTTCCAAATTTAATTAAACGATGTTCCAATTATGAGCCTGTTACATCGTTACCCGTGATTCACCGCATCTTCTCCTGCCCCGTGGGCGTATTACGCGCACGTCCCACGTACACCTGCGCAACGCACCCGCCACCCACAACCAGAACCGAACGGTGCAAGGTCAAACTCTCCCAAGGCAGAAAATACCAGGACCACATTTGCTTGTGCGTTACAGCGAGGTATGTAATTACATGCTTCCAGAACTATTTTGTTTCATGGCACTTCTGTGTCCCGACCGTGTAGCGCTCCTTGCAGGGTGTGGGTTTGATGTATGATCCCGTTTCCCACTTTGATGAGCAGCCCTTGTTTAACATGTGATATCTGGACTAAAAGCCCATGCAGAACTATTCATTTCCTCCCGGTCATTGCTATCGTACCCGACTGTCATAAATATTAAGAAATATTAATAGATATTATTTATCACATTTCCTCTGTGATAGAGTTGGTTGCTGCTATTCACAGTGGCAGAAAGCGGGCAGAGGAGCAAGCACCGAGATGAAAACAGCAGGTCTTCCTCTGGGATGGGAAATTGTGGTTTTTCAGAAGACTTTGAAGAAGTCTGCATTTTTTACCTTGAAAAATCCCATGGATTTTGTTCGCAACTGTGAACTCTCACTAACTCCACTGACTGTTTGCAAGTCCAGAGTCTAAAAGAGCCACAGCAGCAATGCCTAAAGGTGCCATACTGGAAAGACCCAATCTCCAGAGCGTGTCTTGCAAGACTGCAGCATGACTGGCCTTGACACTGCACCTCCTGCAATGGCTGGCCGCACCCCGCAGGGTCATTCTGTGCCATCACGTGTGGTGCCCTAAGTCTTTGTCACCCTTAAGACAGTCCCCCAGTTCTCTACCAGGTGCCTGAGCCTCCAGCCAGGCTCTCGAACATGAGAAATGGTAGTACGGGCACCAAGGACACAGCCATAATTTCTGTGGTTGTAAAAAGTTATTGTTCTAGATAATTAAAATTAAATTAAATTAATTAATTAAAATAAAATTAACATATGCCGCCGGCTATGTAGGGGTACCCTTTAGAGATCAAGACACGGGGAAAGAAAGGGCAGTCAAAAGACTTGTCGTAGATGCAATTTATCACATGACTGCCATGGCTACCATCGCTACCTTCTTTATTTTTCCAGAGAGGCCATAAGGAAGTAGCTCCAGATAAATTTCCACTTACATAAAGTCTCGTACGTATTGGATGCAACCCACATTGGTCTTTATTCTCCAGTTAAGACTGGATTCACTTTGTCTCTAGTCAACTGCATAGGAATAAAAATACCTCCTCACCTTTCTGGGTTCTTAAATTAAAGATTGCATGGTAAGATCCAGATTTCGCCCATGAAAGTTAAAGACCTTTGGTTATCTGGAGGCATATTAGAAAATATTCCACTTTTTAAGATAATAGTTTCTTAAAACTCACCTGTCCCTGAGAATTGTCCAGAGCTCTCCACCTAGACAGGCTTCCATCAGCATGTACAGGTATTTGCTGTCCTTGAACGTTCTGTAGAGCCTGTTGTTGGTGAATAAAATCATAAATAAATCCACCATGCAAGCAAAGGCACCACGCGTTCCCACTTCTCACGGACCGTGTGCTTCATCCCAGGAAGCACCACAAGACTGAGGGTATCCTTCAGAGCTAGCGCTACATTTAAGGATCACTTCAATGTCTCTTCTCGGGTGGGAGATATTTCAGCAGATGGGCATCGGAGTGGTGAAGTGTATCATGGACCTCAGAAGAAGTCATCACTACTCTGGGTACTAAACATAAAATCCGCCATTTCTAATGGCATAACCTGACACTTGGCTTTCCAGATGTGCTTGAAAGAGAAGTTTCCCGACCATTTTTTAAGACATCCATATCATCTTATTCATCATGCTACAGAGTCCGGCTGCAGACCTGCAGTCTACCTTCCATTTAACCATCTCAAAGGAGTGTCGCCCAATTTGAGCTTCATTTCAGAACTTACACCCACTGATTTGGAGAGTTTAAAGACAACCCGCTGACATGTAAGCATCTAAAACTGCTCCTCCTCTTCCTCCCAGGGACTGAACGTGGAGGAAAATTTGACTAAAAGGGATAGATGGGCCAGGCTTTATGAACCTGTCCTCCCTCTCAAATGCCATCTAAATTGTGCAGTAAAATCCATGCGCTGCTTAATATGATATATTAAACAAACGCAACTATGAAACTGTGGAATTAAATACAGGAACTTCAATATTAGCTATTTTATTTAATTTTAATGTTGAACTACTTTTGTACTTCTCGTTGCATGGGTGGGTACATCGGTTCAGGTGGCCTCCAGGAACGAGCCTGCTGTATGTGGGTACTAGAAAGGTTTCTTTGCAGCTGCACTGTTTAGAAATTAATTTTAAAAATCTGAGCTCTGCAGTAGGAGGGGACGCTGAGGGACATTCTGTTCTGGTGTAATTGCTCCATTCATGGGAATGTCCAAGAGTTGAAAATTAAAGGGCTGATGCAACACAATATAAATTAAAACAGGTGGTTTTGCAGATTCTAGCTCTTCCCATCTAGTGATAAATCCAGTTATTAATATCTTTTATAGAGCTGTGTGATGGACCAGGGGGAAAACACTGCAGGATTTGGTTCCTTTCAAAGGCATCCAATTAAATATTAACTTAAGGTACATGGCAAAACATCCTGGCAGCTACAGCTTGGCTCCAACACGCTTTCACATCACGATGCTAGACAACATTTGTCTGCTATCTCTATTTGTGTAGCATCCAGCACACAGCTTAGCAGCAGTTACCCGCTATATTTTTGGCATGTTTAACAGAATAAGATCCCAGCAGGTACAGCTGCGATGTAGGCAGGAGTTTGGGTACTGAATATGCTTGGTGCTGAAGTACCTGGGAAATACTCTGTAGCCAAAAGGTACTATTTGCAGCCACAAAAAAAATTAAAGGAAAAAAAATGAACCCGTGTTTTAGATCTCCCCTTACTCTAGTGTTACCTATGTAGACATTTAAAACCTCAGTTATAACCTGCTTCTCAGAAAAAGTTAGAACAAACTTGCTGACCATTTCATATGGCTAAAATTTATGGGTTTAAAAAAATCATCCCATTTCTTGCCAGTTGGACAAAATATAATGTATTCTAATAAACATTTCATCTACATTAAGGTTTACAGAAAACCTACATATTCAAGAATCCAAAATATGAGTAACTAAGTATTTGTAATTGCTCGTTAATTTAAATGCTACTGAAATAAGGCATTACTTTCTCTAGTTAAGGTAGTCCTGCCGAAAAACTGCTTTCCAGAAAATGTATGGGCATCAAATCTGGCCTAAAACGTGCAGAAAAAAAAACGATCAAATATTGTTTAGCAACTGTAATGGAAGCATAAAGTTTATACATGATGAAACCGCAGTATTTCAGTAGACCAAGGAGTCCTAAGTTTGAAATGTCACGGTATTTTAATTCATTTTTTATTCATTTTCTTATTCGTCTAAATATTTGCAGATCCAGTGCAGACACCCACAGCTCAACACTTGTTTGACCCTTTACCAAAGCCACACAGAACACTTTGTTCTGTCAAATTCTTAGTTTATCTACGAGTAAGTTTTATTTAGTGATACCTGGCCTCTTCTGGTTCTTTTGCCCAGTTTAATGCATTTTAATAACCAAATGGAGCCATCCTTCACTCATTTTTAATGAACAGTTTCATGAGGAATTAAGAAAATAACCGGGTTCTTCGGGGATTTTGTCTTTCCCGTTCTGACATCCCAGAGGTTGTGTGTCCTTGCTCCAATACCATTTTAAACCCACATTTCACCCGGCATCCAAAACGCCATTAATCTACCGAAGCGCTAAGATTTCTGCCCATAGCACCCAGGAAAATATTATCCCAGCTGACCCAAGAAAGGGTATAAACAGATTATGAATAATTTTAGGATAGAAACTATAACAACTTCAAATCCCCGTGGATGTGCAAAAGGAGAAGTGAGGGGGAAATGCAGGCACAGAGTATGATAAACCAGAGAGGATTTTCTAGCTGCGGCACAGGCAACAGCAAAAGGTTGGGCTTTATGGCTTAGAAAGTCCCTTCCCAGTGCACGATTTCCACGGGGTATTAAAAATAGTTAATGGAGGCTTGTGACTGTAAAGGATGGGAATTACTGCATGATACGGAAGGAGAAGACCTACGGCTAACGCATCCTTTTTTCAGCTGCCTACTCAAAGAATAAAAAGTGGGAAGGAAGAAGTATTTATTTTATTAGCTATGGATATCAGTGGCTCCATGCTTGCGGGCTCAGGTTTTTTATTTAGGAGGGGGTGTTTCTGGATACGGTGTCAAAATGTCCCTCCGCTCGGCTGGCCCCGCACGGCACCTCCCTTTACATCCCCATCCCGAGACAGCTCAGGCTTCAGAAAATAAACCTATAGGCTGAAACAGCCTGCACGGGATGTTTGGCTCCAGCCTGGGTGAAGGGAACCGCAGCCGGCTAGGGTGTCACCGCAGTTGTCACCCATGAATCAGAGGCGCAGCCGCGGGCTCCGGGGGAATCCCAGGGATCAGCCCGGGAAGGGAACCCCCCCTCAGCGACTGGTGGGTGGCCGCCCCGGCCGCGCGTCGCCTTCACGTCTATCGCAGGCGTTTGGTTTCACCCCTGGGTTAGTATGTCTCTCCGGAGCAGTTTTTGGGAGCTGGGTCGATCTCCTCCGGCAAGAGGCCAGTGCTTCAGGCATCTCTTTGAGGGTGGGACGAAGCACCCTTGGCTTAGACGAGAGGCTGCCCTTATAGATACCTCCAGCTGGGTGAAACGCATTGCCCTGCCATCGCCCGCCCATCGCCCTTACCCTGACCTAAACCATAGACAGAACCACCTCGGTTTCCTGCCGACAGATACTCACAGTCCTCGATGAGTCAGAGAATTTCGCTGTTGGGGTTAAAAGAAACAAAAATGCCTTTTTATTCAGCAAAGAATTGCATCTGCTTAGGTTTTGGGGAGCGGTATGGTCTAGGCATTTGCCCATGATGAGTCAAGGGACACGGAGCCGGGTCTATCTAATACGCCCTAGAGAGAAGCACTGGATACAACATGGCAGCGTGTGCTCTTGAAAGATTAAACCCTTCAAAGCTTCACTTTGCGGGAAGGAAAAATCAGAAATTGAGAAAAAAGAGGAAAATTAACCCTGAGCAGGGGCAACGCCGAGTCACGCTGTGTATGTCTTACACGGAGCATCGCCCGCCGGCATCGGCAAGCTCTGTCCAGGCTGCAGGCTAAGGGTGTGCTTGCTCCAGGAGCCACAAAGCCACGGGAGCAGAGCATGGGGCCGCCGCAAACCAAGACATGGCTTAAGCTCAGGCTTGGGTGGGTGTCCCCCATGGGCAGAGTCATCTCACGTTCGCCTGGAGGAGACCTTATTCCACGCACCGTATCTTGCTGGGAAGCTACGGCTAAAGGGTGTGCTGGGGATGGATGGATTATGCCTATGTGCTTTTATGACATGCCGGCATCGGCTGTGCTTCACTCCCCCGGGGCCCGGAGGGACGGTACCTGACGATGAAGTCCGAGTGCGCGCTCTGCATGATCTGCTTCTCTGAGCGGATGTGCTCCTGCTGCCTCGTGTCCACTATGTGACGTTTCTTCAGTATTTTCATGGCAAATGTTTTCGATTCTTCGCTTTTCAACTGGACCTTGGGTAAAGCAGGCAAACGCACTGGTTAGAAGCAGGGCACATCCCCCAAACAAGCTGTGACAGTAAACCCGCCACCCTAACTTTAAATAGTCCTACCTTCAAATAGTCCTACCTGCAAATACTTCAAATACCTTCACATAATTCCCCTCACTTCTTCAGTCATCAGCTTCACTTCGGTATGAGCCACATTTCTCAATATTTGGCCTATTGCTAAATAATTGAAGAGCCGTTTCTAAAACTCTATGTGCCTTAGGGAAAACCCAACCGTCAGCGCTACTCTCAGGTGAGAAGACGTTCCCAGCTAACATACAACTTTCACACAGCCTCTTTCTATAGCTAGTAACATAACAAACGCGCCGGCGCTGGCAGGGACGCGCAGTCCTTGGATGTTTGTAGAGGATGAGGAGAGCTGGCTTTTCAACAGCACTGCTTGGTCACGTCTTTACTTTTAACCTTAAGCTTCAGCAACCTATTTTTAGCCCGATTTCACGAGACGAGGTTGAAGGGAGTTGTTTGCTTGCTTGCCGGCGTAACCCTGGTAACTTCTGAACCCTGAGCCGGCCCCAGGCTGCGCTGAGGGACCGGTACCCATCCCAAAGACAACTGGAACGCAGCCACCCTTTCCATCTCGGCCATCCCCTCTTAGCCACCACCAAACGAGGAAGGACCCCTGTCATTGACCTACCAGGCCTCTTAGTTTGCTAAATTCCCCCGGCAGCTGCCAGTGAAATGCTTTTCCCCCTTTATAGCAAGAGGTGCCATTTGGCGACTTCTATTTTGGTTTTCTTGGGGGAATTTGGCTTCAGCCAGCAGACAAACGGCTTCCCATCAGAAACCCAGCTTGCCTTTTAGGTTAGGAGACAACCTTCATGCGATCGCAATTTATTTAATGTAGTATCTATTTTTATATTTTCTTGGTAACGGAAACGCGGGCTGGTGAGACGTGGCACCTTCCACACTCTTCCCAGGCTGCATAACAGAACCTTGAACAGTCTTCTCTGCGTTTGCTTTGTTCACGTAATGGTTCAGGTCGCCGGGAAAACGCAAGGAGGGACGATATCCTCAGCACCCCGTCTTTGTCAGAAATCAAACTGGTACTCTGATGTCCACAAAGACACCTACAGCTTAAGAAAATCAAACCCAAAAGGCTGATTCTCAGCTGGCAAAGAGATTTCCAACGCCACCACGAAATAAACCCTAATAAATGAGAGTCCACCCGTCTATGGCCAAAGCTTTCATCTAAGTTCTTCAATATGTATGTAAGTATGCAGGTATTCCTCTATCTGTTTTAAAACCACTTGGGGATTTGGTCCCCAGATTTGTGGCTTCTTATTTTCCCCGCAGCCACAAGCATTTCCAAGCCCACATGAAACTCTTCTTTCTCCAAAGGCACTATTCTGCATTTCACACCGAGACTCGCAATTATTATCTTTGCATGGAGCCTGTGCTTGCTATTTAATCTTCAGGGAGACAGGGTACAAAGACCTAAACAATCCACATAAAATAAAGAAAAACAGTTTTCCTCATCTATTCAGTAGAGCTGCCTAGTTATTTATTGAACTGGTGCTACATGGTTTGACCACAGCTCAAAGCAGAAAGAAATTCTGCATTTATGAAAGCGATAAAAACATTTTTGGTTTGGGGTTAGGGTTTGGGGTTTTTTTGGTTTCAGTTTGAACAAATAGCATATGGACTTTAGTTCAACTGTTTGAACTAAATTATTTGACATTATCCCATCTAAATCAAACCAGGCTGTTCCAGCAGAGCAGGGCGGGAAGTGAGGTGACACACAGGGAATGAAGTGATGAAGAAAGTTAAGGTAAAATCTGGGCTGAGTAGAATTTACCAAAACTTGCGAAAAAATTAAGGTTTAACATCACTAAGCATATACTTCTGGAGAACTTTTCCCTCTTGCTTTTGATGGCAATCCCAATTGCATGGTTTCCCATCAGACCCGTCCCTCTGGTGATGGACAAGCGCAATCAACTGCCACACAAATTATTTCCAAGAAACGTCCATGCAAATCCCTACTAGATATTACAGATCAGATTTGTTTCCTCTCAGCCTGTATTTTTTCAGGTCAGGCTGTCCACAGACAAATAATAATGAACAGTGGAACCAAGAAAGTAGCTCCAGTAGCAAATTCGAACACTTCTTGGTCGATTTGGACATGAAACATTAAAAAAAAAAAGGAAAAAAAAGGTATTTTAGCAGTCTGAACTTACTTGAAACATAAATTCCTATTTTCCTAATGTTAATGTGTACTAGACATCAGTGTTAAAAACAAACACAACAACCTGGTGGAGGCTTAGATGAATAAACTCCAATATTTTATAATAAAGTGTACAAATATATAGTACAAATAGATAGTACAAATAAATCCCCATGTGTCCCCTTCTGGTATTATAAATTTAATACCACAGATTCTGACTACCTAATTGCTGTGTCCTTCATTAAAAAGGCAATTCCTTTTATTAATTACTGTTTTTTCAGGGATGCCTGGGCACATGATGGAGAGTCTGGGGAAGTAACCTGCTTTCCTGTACGTACCTGGACAGCTTCAAAGTAAGTACAGGAAAGGAAATCACTGTAAGGAAGCAGAAGGCAGTGGTTTCTTTATTTGGTGTTTGATGATGTTATCACTGCCATAAATGTTTAAATATAGAACAATCAGGTGGCTACAATTAGCTAATGCAAGACTTTGTCCTAATGCCGCAGGAGAATTTAAATCCATTTTCCATTCCCACTCCTGTTGTGCTTCATAAGGCGGAGGATTTGTGAGAGTTTGAGAGCGCAGGGGGGATTAATTTGCATTAAACGTGCTGATGTACCAAAACAAGCTGCCGAGGTACAAAATCTAAGGCTTAAATTTTGGGTCACCTGGTTGTCCACCTGGAAAATGAACCCTGCAGGCTTCTCCTCCTTCTTCAACATGCCTGAGTCCTCTCCTTGCTTTGGTGCTTCTGCCAAATGTGGTAATTGTGAGGACTATTTTCATGATGTAAAGCTGTAAAGTAATTTCTATTAATCTTACAAGCAGTAATTTTTAATATTAAGCTCATGATAGTTAATAGAAAAATACCCCATGTCTAATCCCAATCTCATTTCAAAAGTAGAAGAAAAATAATATATCCAAGAGTCACCTGGACTTTTTACCTTTTCAAAAAAAAGGATTAATGTTGAGAAGATGAGAATGGGCTGCTAAGAACACCCTGTCCTCCAGTTTTATAATAAGAAAAATAGCACAGGGAGCCACAGAAGCCACAAGGATCTTGGCTCTTGGCTCAGGAGGAGGGGGGTACGGTGGGCGAGAAGGTCAGCCTCCCAAAGAAACCCACCACCAAAATCTCCTGAATGCTTTAGAAAAGGGAAAAGCGTGCAGTTTTCCATGGAAGGCAGTTTGCAAAGGAGCCATCCTTGCCACACAGCTCACGAGATCAGCTTTCACTCACTTGGAAGCAACATCTTCTATTTCAAAGGCCCTGGGACTATTGATTCGGTGGAGACCTGCCGGAGCCTTGGGTTTCAATCGCTCTTCTCCCAGAGCAGCCGAGCCGTTAAGAGGATGGACACAGGGTAACCACCAACCTCCATCTCTCTCAACCTTTTATTTGCAAGTTCAAAGAATTTCTGGTCCCTTCCCTCCTCCTGTTTTCACTCCTCTCCTCGCATTGACCTTACCCAGTCATCGCCCTTTCACGAGCACCAATATCTCCAAAATACTCTTTCTTGGAGATCCAGTGCACTGATGATAAGAACAAACATCAAGGCCACTGTAAACGTCCACATTCAACATTAATATTAAAGTCGCATATCTGCTGAAAGGCCCAGTGGCAGGAAAAAATTAGAAATAAAATTTATAGCACAAAAATCTAAATATATAATGATAAAAAAATCTATATGGCATACATATTTATATGCACATACAATATAGATGTAACATAAAAATACATATACATATCTATTTTATAAAATATTCTGGTCCAAGAACTGTGGGGATGGAATATCACACTCAGACTTGGAGCTGTGGCTGCATCTTCAACCAGCAGATATCAACTGGACAGGGCTACCCAGGAAGAGTCAAGCTCCTCCATCTTTTAGCCCCTTCCCATCGCACGAGCTCACAGGGATTGCCAGCCTCATGACGAGGCAGCTATTCCTGTTCACCACACGTGACACCCTTCCAGACCTCTGAAACAAGGAAGCCCCTCAACATGAGAGTGGACAGGAGTTGAAACAAGTGTCTTTGTGCCAGCCCCAAAGCTGCCCTCTCCCCACATGCCTTGCATGTTACTTGGGGAGCGCCGTCCACCCGGTGTCATGGCCTCATCATCTCCTCTTTGGCTATGCGTCAGCGTGGTGCCCCGTTCTCATGCCACCAGGTGTTTTTTTTGGCAGTCTGAGTCATCGTGACAAAGCTACCCCTGAGTGAACCCAAACAGATGGATCACTATCTGAAAATAAGTTCAACCAGAAATGCTCCCTCAGTCAGTCTGCAGATGACACCAAGTTGGGTGGGAGTGTTGATCTGCTGGAGGGCAGGAGAGCTCTGCAGAGGGATCTGGACAGGCTGGATCGATGGGCAGAGGCCAGCTGTATGAGGTTTAATAAGGCCAAGTGCAGGGTCCTGCACTTCGGCCACAACAACCCCACGCAACGCTACAGGCTTGGGGAGGACGGGCTGGAGAGCTGCCCGGCGGAAAGGGACCTGGGGGTGCTGGTCGACAGCCGGCTGAACATGAGCCGGCAGTGTGCCCAGGTGGCCAAGAAGGCCAACAGCCTCCTGGCCTGTATCAGACATAGTGTGGCCAGCAGGAGCAGGGCAGTGATCGTGCCCCTGTACTGGGCACTGGTGAGGCCGCACCTCGAATCCTGTGTTCAGTGTTGGGCTCCTCACTACAAGGAGGACGGTGAGGTGCTGGAGCGTGTCCAGAGAAGGGCAACGGAGCTGGTGAGGGGTCTGGAGCACAAGTCTGATGAGGAGCGGCTGAGGGAACTGGGGTGGTTCAGTCTGGAGAAGAGGAGGCTGAGGGGAGCCCTCATCGCTCTCTACAACTACCTGAAAGGGGGTTGTGGTGAGGTGGGGGTTGGTCTCTTCTCCCAAGTAACCAGCGATAGGACGAGAGGAAATGGCCTCAAGTTGCGCCAGGGGAGGTTTAGATTGGAGATTAGGAAAAATTTCTTTACCGAGAGGGTGGTCAGGCATTGGAACAGGCTGCCCAGGGAGGTGGTGGAGTTGCCATCTCTGGAAGTGTTCAAAAAACATGTGGATGTGGCACTTCAGGACATGGTTTAGGGGACATGGTGGCATTGGATTAATGGTTGGACTTGATAATCTTGAAGGTCCTTTCCAACCTTAGTGATTCTGTGATTCTGTGAAATTCTCTTGAAGAGGACGTGAAGACATGGCAGGGAAGTGGGCTTCATTTTGCTCCTAAGAAGTTGAATTCACAGGACTACCTTTAACTTCTCAGCATTGAGAAACTAATGCTGCTTCAGTAAATAAACTTTAAAAACTTCAATATGAAGGGGGTGAAGATGCCTTGGTAGCGAGGTGAGAAGAAGAGGAACGCTACAAGATTGGGACAAGATGCAAATGCAGGGGAGAAGAGGAAGAGAGGAAGAGGAGAAGGAGACATGGAGAGGAGAAGAAGGAGAAGGACAAGAGAAAGAGATCCAACCTCTCCTGCTTTTCCAAGTCCTTGTTTCGTTAGACCTCAGCTGGCTTCTCCTGGGCTCCCTGTGCTTCTATGAAAATGTTGGAACTGCTCCAAAAGCGTTGCTTTGCTTTACGGTGTATAAACTTCTGCAACTTCTAAAACACACAGTGCACTCGAAACCTGCTTTTTTTTTTTAATAACACAGCTGTAATTACATACAAATAAATACGGTTTTACACCTTCGTGCTTTTTCAGACTTTCTGGGAAAATCGATATTGATGAGACAAAATCCAGGCCTTGATGGTAAAAAAAAGTAAATGGGTGTATCTGTATGTTTCCTAGCCTTCCTCTGTCTCTATTTACTATAAATCATATATGTGTATTATATATAGTCTGCAATGTGAGCAATTTCCGTGCAACTCCAGTGAGAGCTGAACTGATACAATACAAGCTGACCTTGAGAATCTATAAACGTTAATAAATATTTACCAGGATGTAGAACAATCCCCAAAAGAAGGATTTATTTTCAGTGAAGACTAGTGAGGTGCCTGAACCTTGCCATACCGAGCCTGAGGATACGCTATTTTAACTGCACTTATCTCATTCACGTCTGGTCTTCTATTCCTGCATGATCTTCTAGGAGAAGACAGCAAAGAACCTCTCCCAACTTTCTGAACTCCCATTTACCGCAGGTGTTGTGCCTGTGGGTTACAGCTCTTGCACGGCCATGGGTTTTCCAAGAAGCCCTACAATTATGTTTTGTTTTGTTGTTTTTTTTCCTCCAGGGAGCTGCTACAGATATTATTTGCCGCTATGGTACCCTGTGCTGACCCTTGAAGCCATGAAAGAGCAACAGACCCAAGGGCATGAAAGCAGAGCTGAACACATATTTATATTTATAGTTCATCCTTCCTTCATTTTGGCAGCTGCACAGAGGTTACAACTGGAATGGTGTTTGCCACTTAAAAATCCCCAGATTTCTTCTCGCTGATATAATGGAGGTATTTGAACGTGAACTTCCACAGCGTCTGGACACCGTGCTCACAAAAACTGCTCATGAGCCTTTTCTGCTGATCTTCAAGGGAGCTGGCTGGGCTCCCGGCCAAATGGGAACACACACAGGGAGCGGAGTTTGTGCAAGTGAAAAATATTTCGTTTACTCTGGAGATGTGGCTTTTTCCTAAACACCCGGTAACAGTGAGCTTTTAGGAGCTGGACAGAAGCTTCTCTTGAACTCTTGTGTCCACGACTCACAGACAAGTTGCTCGTTGCGCACGGCTCCCGCTGAACTCCCCGCGTGGGCACGGCGATGCCTCCGTAACGACAAAGATGCTTTTCCAAAGGGCTTTTACCGGCCGTGCGTTTTGCTATGCGTGTATTACCTGGACGTGACGCAGCCACAAATCAGTGCTCTCATGAAGCGTGAATATCTTCGTATGGCGTTAAATAATAACCGACTCAACCGCCGCGCTCGGGAACCGAAGCGTAAATGCTTTTGGCTTGCTGGGTATGTCCAAGGTCCTTTATTTTCTGCCGTTTCCTAGCCAGACGCATTCGAACCAACAAAAATAGCAGCAGCTGTTGCTGAGCGCAGCACTTGCAAGCTGAGCTCTCCTAATCCCAACAGCTGAACCGCCGCACGAACGAAGCGGCGGCTTCTCCCCCCCAGCAAAAGAGTACAGTGTGCTTTTAGTACTAAATATATGTATGTGCTTCCAGGATGAAACAGATTTCCCCATCATAATACTCTTCGCCTTGCAACGTGCCTTCTCCCCAGCATTTCATGGTATTAGGCAAGCGAGGGAGTATCTTCTTCATATTTATGCCTCAAAACCTACCGCGGTGAGGTAGTTTTGGGTTAGCGGCACGCTGCGTGCCAACGGGCACGGCGACTGGACTGGGCTAGACTGGAAAATAAGTCAAGACTGACTTAAAAAAAAAAAAAGAAAGACCTAATATGGAAAGAAAAAGAATAAAGATTAAGCCTTTAGGATATACTGTAGGCTGAAATTCTGAAGGCTGAATCAAGAATTAATTACAAGTGGGCAGCAGGGTGGAAACTGGCCATGACAGTGACCTTATTTTCTTTGAAAAAGTCTAGATTCAACTGGTTGGGAAAGCACTAAATATCTAAATGCTATGGGACTCTACATCAAAATAAATCGCAAAATTACATTCTATGAATACACCTAAGCATACAGGAAAAAATGCACAGTCCTTAGAAAACCTCAGCTATTTAACAACTCAAGTTGCTTAATCAAATACTCAATTGTGCTAAAACCCTGTAATTCTACGTTTTTATCCCTGAACTAAAAATTGATAGTCAATGCTTGACAACATGCACAACTAAGTTTTTTATAAGTGAGGGCATTGGGATATATATTAAAATTTCTGTCTTTCTGTAAAGCCCAGAGGTAAATATTATTTTTCAAAAATGTCTAGAAGGAAAAGGCTAAAAAGCAGTGAGGAATGTAAACTGTTTCATGCATAAAATCATTCCAATAGAAAGTAAATAGCAGAAGAAGGGTTATATAGCAGAAATATGTGAAACCAAATGGAAAAACTCACTGCTGTGGTTTCCTGAAAATACCAGATGGACCTAAACTCTCCAACCCCATACATGATCCGGCCCCACTCCTGAGTTTGGCTTTGTCCTCAATATAGCACCTATTTTTACATCTTATTCCTGCCTCCAACCGGAGCTGAAGCCTCCGGCTTGACAGCCCATATCCTGATCCGGCCTCTGACAATGTTTGATGGGCTACAAACGACACCTCATCTTTCCAAACTTTGACAACACCCTTTCCATTAACAGACAAGCCCCAAGAATATGTTTACATCTATAAAGGATGTATTTAATTCTATTAGGAATTAAAAATCAAAGGAAAATTAAAAAATAGCTGTGCAGTCACCCAGCCCCATCTAAACAGTGTCATTAAAATTAAGTGTCCTGCATATAGTCAAGAAGAGAAGAAAAAAAAAAAGGGGCCAACTCCCAAATCTTCATAACCAGCATTTTGCTTAGCTCAGAAGCAGTAGTTTTGTTGTCAGATGAATGTGGGATTTACTCAGGTACCTGATTTTCAAATCCCTCACTTAAATCTCAATTTCTTCGCCTTGACAGCACCCAAAATGCCCATTCTTTCAAAAGGAACGGAGGCCAAAGGATTCCCGACAATTGAAAATAAAAATCAAGAGATTTCAAAGAGAAGACTGATCTTTCTAATAAAACATTTTGTAATAGCTGGAACAAAAGGACAGCTATGCAATTGGAAATTTCCACCAATAAACATCTGAATTTTGCATCTGTCAGTCTATTGGAAGACAATTACGGCGTTTTTTTCCTTGCCATCTAATTAATTTACTAATGGTTTTGTTTACAAAACAGGCTAGAGGCTATAATAAATTTGATTGCACTTCATAATCCGTGGCCAGATTTCTCTTAAAACGCAAATAAAAATGAAAAATGCCATACTGTCCATTTAAAAAAGGTCTTGTATAGTCCCAGTAAAATGTGGCTGAAATTAAGGCTTAGTTTTTATGCATATGTCTTTATTAATCTCCATATTGTAAAGGCGCTTAGTGGTCACCATCAAGCCAAAAGGACTTCAAGGGGGTCTGTCTAGTATCTGGCGTCATAAAACACTTTCATTAATGGTTTGGATTATGAAATGAGAAGAATGTTACTAACTTTGCACCTAACTTTTGCACCAAAATCAAGCCAGAGAGGCTGGGAGCAAAGGAATTCAAACTAATTTTTACAGATTGAAGCTATGACTTGAAATAAAAGGGACACCACTTAGTAGCTGCAAAGTACTGCCCCTAATTGTCCAGCTCTACCTGAGCAGAGGAAGGTCCAGGTTGGACTAACGTGCCTGGTTTGGGCAACGCTCCGAAGAGGTGAGAGCCAGCTGGAGCCTGAGGAACAAGAATGATCAAGGGGCTAGAAAGCACGAATTAGATGTGAAGTTCAAAGGAAGCACATTTATTCTTTTAAAGGAAAGAGTTCTTCAAGTTCATGTGATAATGGTCTTCAAATACATACAACCCAACCTCAGGGGTTGTATGCGTTTGTATCCCAAGCCCACTACAGGCTACAGAAGGGAGATGTTAAGTGTTAGGAAAAACCTCCCTGGGAACCTCCTTCCCTAAAGCCTTCAACAACTGTCAGAACTGGTTAGGTATATTTGACTCTGCCTGGATGATGATCTCTTTAGGTCCCTTCCAGCCCGAGGTTTAATGACCTTGTTTTAATGACATTGAAATATGTGCTCTAAGTGCCACCGACTTCTGCAAAACAGCTGAACGTTAAAACATATGATTAAATGTTTTGTCAAGTCAGGGCTAAAAACTGAGACTGTCCTTAATCTGCCTACTGCCCGCTGCCTTCAGGATGTCCCAAGCCATAGGAGCGCAGAAGGCACAGCTCCCTCCAGGCTTGCGTACGTGCAGAGACGGTGGGTAAGCCTATAGGTTTTCACCGGTGTATTGGTCCTGAGAAGTGAACAAAGATGTAGCTGAAACGAAGTCTCAATCAAGCTTGTGATGGGGTGTGAGGCAAATACATTCTTTTTTTCAATTTTATAACAACCGGAGTGATTTAAAATCTTCCCCTTCCTCCACCTCTGAGTGACTGTTGGAAGTGATTACTGCGTAAATCAATATAAGAAAAAGGCATGTGTTCAGGCATGGACCTGATTTTCAGTCTACCTGGGCTCAGCCATCACCTGCATGAACTGATTCCACAGCAATAACAACTCTAACCCTGGATGTTCAGATACTCCCATATATTTATTTCAAAGCTGTCTAAAATAATCTTGATTTAAATCCAAAATAACAGACCTGGGGCAGGTGATTAGAAACACAAGACTTAAATTAAAAGGAAATTAAAGAATGAAGACAAGAGCAATAAAGTTCAGGAGAGATGATTTGTGAAGGCTGAAGACACCTGACCTACATCCCTGTCCTCTGCAAACCAGTGCTTGGTGGGATATGAACCTGAGATGACATACTCGTTCCCTGACCCAACGAATTATTGAGGCACCTGGATCCCAACACAGAAGATACTCAATTGACACAGTGCTGAGAAGCCGAGTTGCAAAAAATATTGGATGCATCTATTAATCTGTGCTATTAAAAACCAAGAAGTCCACTCCTACTGTTTCCTTTCTGCCCTGCTAAGGGAGGTGTCCACCAGCTGGGAGAGATGCGTCCCAGAGCAGCCTGCACCTACTTGGCAGCCCTCCGAAATACGGGAGGGTTGTCCTAGGAATGTGGCACGGCCGGCCCTGGGCAGACTGTGGTCTCTCCAACCCGGCTATTTGCTTTTCAAACATTGAGGATCACACAGGTCCTGCTGTAAGTGAACAAAAGCCTTCACTTGCTCTTGTTCCAGAGCTGGTCTCCGTCTAAAATAGCACAGCCACTACCCAGCTGGTTTCTCTCCTCGAGAGAAGCCTGATTACATAGTCCAGTTGGGGATGAAGAAGGAGAAGAGCATCCAGAAGGACAAGGCATGTTGCAAAAGGCATCAGGTAGCCATCAAAGAACTATGCAAACTACGTACAACACCAATGCAAACGTAGTGGAAATGTCTCTTGACGTACAAAAAATAAAACTACCTAAAAAAGCAAGGCAAAAAAGGTATTGCCACATGTAATCGCCACAGAACTGAACACTCAGATTTTAGGCTGTCTTGCCTAAAAGCCACGTACTTGTGTACGAATGCATTGAAAGGTGAAGGTGAAGGTGACCTCTCCAAACGGGCAGCACTCACAGGGGTGTCTGGAAAACCCGCGTACGTCGATACAAACCACAGCTGGAAATTCAACCGCAGGCCACAGGGAGCGTTATTCCTTCTTGGCCAGCAAGACCCAAACTAAGCCCGAGACATTCCAGTTTCCAACCAGACACCACCAGTTGCCCTCTTGAAGGGTACGGAGATGCCCTGGAGGGGCCTGCCCACAGCTATGTCATTTATTTGCAATGTCATTTATTTATTTGATCAATTTTACTCTTGGAAAACACAAAAATGTGAAAGTTTTCCAGAAACAGATTTCAACAGTGCTGTGCACCAGCGGGCTACCGTAACACATGCAGGCACTAAGAGAGTCAATTCCTCTCGTACATTTTGCATTAGTACATTTTTTTAGCCCTAAATTGTAAAACACATTTTTCAGGAAGAAGACAGAAGCAAGAGGTAGCAATTCTAGGCTCAGTTTTGACAAAATGAGTATTTTCAAAACTTCCCTCGGTGGCAAAGTAATAAAAGTAATAAAATCTGGAGTGTTAAGCTAAACTTCTAAGTATCTTTTATCCATCTGTGTATATTTCAGTATTATGTAAGAACTACAGAAAATGACCTTAACCAGCATTTTCCTGCTTAGCAGAGGCCCCCAGCCCTGAAGAAAACCCCTGTGAGGTGATGGAAAGGTTTCTCCCATCAGTAGCCTTCTGCAGGCTGCGCAGGTGGCACCAGGGCTTCTTGGAGGCTTCTGGGATTTGGGCATCTCCTGAGAATTCAGTATTTCTACCTGATTCTGACCTGATACACTGAAGTGACAGAGCACGTCCAACTCCTGCTCTTCCTCACGCCCGGCCAAGCGTCATGCATCACTAAGATTTAGTTTTTGTCAACATCTTAAAGCTTCCAAATTAATTCTGTGAGCAGCCAGTTAGAGGACTGGACCATGGCCATCAGCAACAGTACAATTTGCTTTCGTATCTGCCGCGGTTTGAGGGTCCCATAAGCAACCCTCTCATGAAGACAAATGCATGCACCTTCCCAGGAACATCTTGAGGTTTTCAAACCTTGACAGCACACGTCAAAAAAGCCTTAAAAAGTAAAACAAACCTCATAAGGTCCTCCACAAGATTCAAAACAAGCCCCAAACTGGTGGGTGCCTCACTACAGGTCACCTCAGGTGGAGGAGCCAGCGGTGATATTAATTTAGGAGACAAATCTCCTGAGCTTTATGCTGTTGTCAACAGAGGGGAAAGGGCCTTCAAAAGGGAGGTTGAGCACAACCCGAATTAAACTCCTGCTCTAAAGCATCCTTGGCCGCAGGTGACTATAGAAGGAGCGGGGCAAGGGCAGCCTTCCCAGGCTACGCATGAACTCTCACGACTCTCTTCCAAAACAACAGTCGCTAATATCAAGTAAATAAATAAATAAATAAACCCCCAAATCCCAGGAAGCGACCAGTGTTCTCACGGCCGTGCTCTCCTCCCCAGGATTCTACATACACCCAAACAGGAAAAAGTCAGAAACAAATCACATGGAAGAGTGAGTCACACTTCCAGTGCAAAATTTACCCGCTATGTCACAAATAATCACCGAAACACTTAATTTTGCTGGTTTTCCAGATCCCAGCACTACGGGCACGTTCGGCTCCCATAGGGTTATGGAGCTGGGATTTCCCCCAAGTTTCGTGATGGCAGCAATAACTCTGTTCACTCTTCTGCCCTAACTTACACGAGTTCCTAACATACTCTACTGGTGTCTGGTATCAGAAGCTCCTCCGTGGCCAGCACCGTGATGTAAACTATGCACCCTCTTTCTATTATAAGTTTTTGTATTTACATGATATTACAAACAGGGCATTCAACGGCTGCTGTTTCAGTCTCCTCCCGCCCAGGCTTTGTTTTAACAAAGACTGCAGAGCTCTAAATCCAAGCAGAGCAAAAAGCAAGCTCAGATTTTGTCCTTTCTCTAAAACTCTGCAAATGATTAAATATTTGTCTGTGAAGTGTTGTCAAGAGTTCAGACATTGAATCTACAGCTTTCATGCTAAGCAAGTAGAGCTATCTCTAACCTGAATTAGAAACTGCTTAGAGGCGACACGGTACCATTACTCCGGCTTGGCTAAGTAAGATTTTAGGTTGCTCTTTCAGTCTTTGGACTCAACAGCTGCACTACTCTTCAGGTTGCTGTTAAAAGGCAATCAATGCCATAAACATACACCACTTGGAGCGAGAAGATGAGCAATCCTCTCTGAACCCCATACATAAAATCTTCTTTGTTACTGCAAAGCATTTATTTATACATTTTTATTTACCAGGAAATGTAATTCAGCTTTCTACAACCATTAGAAAATATATAATCCCATCACATAATTTTCTTCCAGTTATTTGGGTGTAGTAACAAAGAAAAATTAAAAGACTCGTAACACAGTACTTATTCTAGGACATCACGCAAACTTAAATAAGAAAAGGTTACCTACCAGCTCAACTCGTCCAAACCCTCCAACTCCAAGGGTGTCAATGATGTTGAAATCAGACAGTTTCAGGTTGGCGAAGAAGGCAGCTTCGGCTTCATATCTGGATTTTTTTATGCGAAAAAACGGAAATTTCTTAGAGGTGCAAACATGAGTACTGCGCAATACCGTACCCGAATGGCATGAGTGTGGAACAGCCTTTACCTGCTTAATTTCCATCTTATCTCTTACAGTTTGCTTCTATTCACACTCATCGTTTTGCTGGTCCCAATTATAGCATCGCTCCGATGTGCACGATTTTCCAAGTGAGAAAAGCAAACATACCTACTGCATGCCTACAGTGCAAATGTCTGGTACTGCAATTCAGCTCCAGCTACCCAGCAAACGCTACATTTTGACATTTTCTATTGATCTTCTTGTGGGTGGTTTTTTTTTTTGGTGTCTTTAAGTATTTTTGGAAGATAAAGTCTCTCATAGGAGTTTCTCTTATCCACAGGCTGGCAGTAGTTTCTATAAAAGTTTATTGAAAGTGGCAAGATCATTAAGGTCCCTGGAGAGAAATCACAGCCAGGTTTTATGAAATCAGATCCGATAAGCTGCGGGCTGGTGTGCAAATGCCTGAAATGAATGACTTCAGTCACATATCAACATTCCTATAAGAATATCTTCACTTCTTTTCCTCCTATAAACTCACTTGGAGTAGACGTCCCAAACCAGGAGGTCCCAAAATCCAGATGCTCTCTCTTAAGCCCATGTCCAACTGGCTCGCAACACAAGTTCACCAAGCCCTTGACTAAGGAAGCATGCAAATCGAACACATGCAAGCCTGCCAAAATAAGCTTCCCATGACTATCCTCATGAATATGATTCCTCTAAAATAGCTTCTTGTCAAGGTTTATGGTATTTTTAGAAAGGCTCGGAGGGGAAGTGGATGAACAGGATCCACCCACTCAATAAAGTTTGACATTCAGCTGCCGGAGAAGTCCCCGTGCATCTACAACCTTTGGCCGCTGGCGACACAGACTTGTATGGGAAAAGAGCGTTGATGGGATTATGGAGAGAGCCATGGAGGGTGTAGAGGGGGATCTGACTTGTCTTCCAGTACTTAATTTTAGCCATTATATCTTGCAATGAACAGACACACCATAATCCACTATTTCACCTGGATGCTTCATTTGTGCACGGTAACGCTAGCGTTAGCCATGATCATATACACGAAACCACCTATCTTTTTAACGTATCCTATCTGTCACGCCTGTCTCTGAACTAATTCAATAATGGGATGGAACTGATTTACCGACTTCTTCCCTTCAAACCACCTTCTTCAGTCTATTTAAAACCGCAGCGACACTGGAGGAGAATGAGAAAAAAGGAACTTAAAGTTAAAAGGGAAAAATAAAAAGAGGTGTTAAGGAAGGTGAAAGGTCCCATCATGAAGCTCCTAAACCAATGCAATAAAACACAATTTTATCTCGGAGGTGCTGTCGACAAATTACTTAAGCTCTGCTTTATTATTTACACTGTCACCAGATCCTGCCGGTGACCTTGCTCCGGTGGCCACAGCAGCCTGGTGCATCCCATTTTGGAAACCAATCAGTACCGAGCCTGCTTCGAACTTGGGATAACCTTGTGTGACACAGCTGCTTATTGATCGCTTTGTACTCATCATGAGGTGCATACTAAACCTGTCCCTAAAACAACTCTGCTAAAGGAAAGACGTATTTATATGTTCCCTTCTAAACCACAGCAGACACATCATTTTAGGGGTGACGGAGCAATGAGATGGGTCTAATTTTCCTGATAAATGCATAAACCCTTAATACATATAAGGTATATATACATATTTATACATGATAAATGTATAAATACCCTTAATGATTTGTAATTGCTAGGAAGATTAAATCCCAGCATGGAAAATTTCCCTTCAACAGTCAAACAACAGATACAAAACTTCAGGTCAAGAAGCCCTGCATTACCTTTGCCCAAGGCTTGGGAGTGGAAGGAAGCCACCTCGTGCTCCCAGGGAGGCAGGGGACCAGCTACCCCATCTTCTCCCCTGCACAACTAGTGAGGATGTCTCAATGCTGAGCAAGCAGAAGATGAGATGCCAAACAGCAGCATGTCAGAAGGGTCAGGGTCTCCAAAAACACATGGGATAGAGAGAGGACCTATAATACCTCTTATCCTGAAAGATGGCCGAGTCCTACAAAAATGATGTATAGTTGACATCATGCAATGTGAGAGGAGAAAAACTAGGTAAGACATGGCACGGTGCTGGCAAGGCAAGCAGGATAGTCCCAGCCCCTGAAAATTCCACCAATTCTTCTGAAAATCCCTCGGTTCAATGGCAGATGGGATCTGCCACTCCCGTCCCACCTTTGTCATTTTGTGTGTTGAGCTGCAGAAGCCAAAAGTTCTGCAGATGGCTTTCAAAGTACAAAAAAACCAAAACTGTTTTGCTTGAAAAATGTACTTGCAGCATTACTCTGATTGCTTTTTGAACTCTCTTGGCTAATTCTCTTTGACAGACTGCTTATGTGTAGTTAGTACACACAAGTGCAGTGAAGCATATAAAACAAATTGGAGGCAGTTTTCTATAGACTGTGCAACAGGCATCCAAAACCCAAAAGAAATTCCAAAAATACACAGCGAAGCCAAAATGCGTCTAAAATCAAGCAAGCAAGCCCATCACATGCTTAGTAACAACCAGCACATCTGAATTCTGTTTTATTCCCAGCTACAAAGGTCAAAGTCCACTCTCAAATCAAAATCCTGTAAACTAACAGGAATTACGCACTTTAGCCCTGCAAAGCTTAAGAATAGATCTCTTCAGTCACTTAAATAAAAATATTGAAATGCCAATATTCCCAAGTCATCTCCTAAATCAGAAATCAGGGCGTAATCCTCATCCTGAAATATAGATTATGGATTCAACTTCTGTCCTTCAACTTACTGAATTTGAGCGTACCGCTCCCTGAACTCCTAGGGTTTTGCAGTGTGTGCTCCTTGCTCGACAAAATTATAGTGAGAAACAATGCGATGTCTTAATTTTATCACCTCCAAAAGAAAAGGGACCCTTTCAAGGCATTGGAAGGACAGTGCAAAGAAGTACAGAAGAAGTTTAAAAATTAATATTGGTGTGTCTGTAGGAAAATATTTGGTTCTGTTTGAAGAAATCTACTATGCTCAGATACCAGGGAGGCTGCTTGGGATATTCCCTGGGAATATAACAGAGACGGGATGACTGGTAGAGACAGTCTGACCACACTTGTGTGAGATGATGTGGAAATAACTTGGCACTCTGTGGGAGAAGTACATGTGCGCCGGGTCAGGGCGTATTTCTTCTGGATACCACTCTGCTGATGCTACAGCCTCTTCCCACCTGATACCTAGCAGTCTAAGGAGAACGGCGGTTATATTCCAAATACGCAGCCACAGGCCAGTGCTCTGAGACTTTTCAAACAAGAAAATGATTTTTTGACCTCTGGAAGAGTTGGTGATTTAAGTTCTTAAATTAATAGAGAAGAGGCGTATTGCCAAGACATCTCGGGCAAGCTCGGAGGCATGAATGTTGACCAGCGTCTCACCCACGTTCAGTGACATTCTGGTGCTACGCAGATGCGAGGCTCAAGCTTTCCAAGATTTCTGGGCTTTTCTGACTCTAGTTGAATCAGACATAAAGAAGAAAGAGTCCTTCTCTGGATATTTTGGTAATTGCGCTTCTTGCCCCAGCTATCGCAGGCCAAAACGCCTGGAAAATCATAGCTGGAAGTGCACAAAAAGATACAGAGAGCGCGCATCCAAATAGGGAGAAGCAACAAAAAGTCTGTTCTTTAATAAAGAGCTTTTAAAATTAAGGCTGAGATTTTCACAAGAGCTCGTGGGAGGCCAGGTATCAACTCCCAGTGCATTCTTAATGGGACTTTTTTGCTTATTGCAACTGGGTTTTGTTACTTACCCTACCAAACCAACCCTGCCAGAGCTCAATGTCCACTCCTGTAGCTAACAGGCGAGGTATCTTCTCCATAGGGGATGTCAAGAAAACATGATGGAGGAGGAAATGCTCAGACCTAAGTCAAACCGGAGCATCCTGCACCATCTCCCAAGCTCTTCTCCAAGGTTTCCTGCAAATCTGAATGACAGAGGTACCTACCGAAATCTCACTCAAACGACTGGCTTGCCGTAACGATCTTGCCCTAATGAGTAACAGTGCCCTCCTAGGGAAGAGTTGGGGCTTGGGACCACCATTTCTTTTTCTCATTCCAAATAAAATACAAACTTTTAAGGAGTCGCTAATTAAAACGCCTTGATTCAGTCTCCTCGTTGGCACGGACAGGCATCACATGCAAGAAACCAGAGTAATCAAGGGGATCAGGAGTAAATACCATCGTCCACATGTCCCATTACTTTGAAACGGCAGCGCAGGAGCCACAGCCCAAGCATTTGGGCAATGCCTGTTATGCAGAACGGGAGAGGAAAACATGTGGCTTCTTGCACTGCTGGAGGTTTCCAGCCATTTAAATGAGTGATTGCCTCCTAGGACAACGATTACTCCAAAACACATTTCAAGCTTTTCCTCACAAAACTACAAATACAAAAAAAAAGTCACCTTACCTAGGCAGTTAAAAAGGATAAATGAGAAAATGCGAGGAGCAAAGGTTTGCAATTACCCAACTGCTCAGCTTTACTAAACTAGCTCACGATTCCTATCACATGAGCTAAATGTGTTGGGAAACATTAGACATCTGTTACCAAACTGTCATCTTGATAGAAAACTTGGCTTCCTTCCACCTGCGTGCTGCCAACTAGACGTAAATCGCAACCAAATGGGAACCAACCACCAACTCCCTGATAAGAGCAAACATAACCATTTTGGGTGGATAAAAACAGAATTTCGGAGCCTTCCTCAGACACCTGCTTGTTTAACAGCTATTTTGTCACCCTTATATTCAATTTTCTTGGCTGGCCTGGTCACTGTATCACCCACCGAAGAGGCGATGCACTTCTGCATTGAAATATTGAATCTCTGCACAGACTAGAAGAATTTGAGTTGCAATACCTGGATCTGATTATCAAGCCCAGCCTGCAAGAAGATACACGTGCAATGAGCCTAAGAGCTACAGGCGGGGTGGGGAAAAAGGTACATCACAAAAGGAATCCCACTATCTGTGTCCACTAGGTAAGAGGTTTATCTCAGTCCATCTCCTAATGATGTTGCAGATACAGCTAGATTCTTAAGACATGACTAATTTCTTTTTAGGATGCTGCTTTAACCGATGCAGCACTTTAAAAAAATGAGTTTGTGATAAATGAATGCAAAAATTGCCCCAAATCCCCAATTTTGTGACTACTTCTTCTACACACCTGAACACATATGTTTTAGCCCCGGTAAAATAACCCACCTGGATCTAGTCTACTCATGGCACCCGGCTGCTGTTTGCCTGCCTGGTACCCTGGAGTCACGTCAGGCTTTCTGGGTTGGATTCATGCTGTTGAGTTGAGAGGGATGCAATTCCAAATGTGAATGAAAAGTGGCAGAGGACATGCATCGAATTCATGTAACGAGGAGGCTTTGTTATCTGAAAGCGATGTAAGGAGGAGCAGATGCAGCAAATGGTGGTAGGGCTCCCACGCCTTCCCTTCCCCACCAGCCAGCCCTCTTCCCTGCCTGCTCAAATTACTCTGAAAAGCTCAGGTTCACGTATTTCTAAGTGATTTTGGACAAGGGGAAATCTATGGATGGTCATATGGGTGAAAGTGAAATAAAAAGCACCTCGTGTCACGTCCACACGAGATCCTTACCTTCAACTACGCCCTGTTTGAGTGGGGCTCAGAAGATCTAGCCACATTCAGGCAACAGACAGAAGCATGGCACAGCGACAGTGTATTTTACACAACCAGCCAAGATCCAGAGCCTGGGAATGCCTGAAAGCAAATTCTTGAGAGGCATCGAGAGCAAATCTGTATTTCTTTATGGTATGTTGCCACTCATCCTCTCAGAGATCCCACCCCACGTGCAAACCCCTTCTTATCTAGCATTCCCTCCAGGTATTGATCCATTTGTGTCAGTACACTTGGGGGGGAGATGTCTCTTGACAAATCACTGCAGCAAAAAGAAATAACCAAGCGTATGCACCCAAAACCCTGTTAGGGAAGACCATAACATGCTCATCAGACCTCTCAAAGAGTCCGATCTTGCAAGGTGAAGAGTACTCTCAGCTCTCTGTGGGCTTATATTGGCTGAAAGGGAGATGCTCGCCCCAAAATTACAGTCAGGCAGAGCAGGCAGTGCTAGCAGAGAATAACTACTTCCTAAATACCGTCGCTCTCTGTGTTTCTTCCTCCTCAGGTACCAGATGTCCATCTCTCTCATGACACACAAATGCACCTTTTAACTTCCAAGCATCCCTTTCATATAAACGTTACTGGCATCAGTAAGAACAAAAGTATCAAGAAAAACACCAGCTCTTTACCTATTTTACTGCCCATCGCACAATGTTACATTAAAGCTGAATTTATTTCAAGCTTTGTCACATTACCACAATTTATTAGCTCACTCACAAATACAGCATCACAAAATTGTACCAGGACATCTCTATTGACAGGGCAAGCAGGAAGACGTCGATCAAAGACACCGAGCTGTTGGACAAAAGCACCAGCACAAGACGACTGTGATTTCTCCCATCGGCAGTAAGGTTGCTGTTGCCCACCCGGCCCTGAGTTGTACTAACAAGAGACCACTGCCACCTCTTCGCCCTGAATCCAAATGGGGTTTTCTGCCCTTTCACAGAGACAACAGACTGATGGCGTGTTAGTATGCCTGTAAATAATTTCTGCCTGGTATTTGCTACCCTAATGCTAAGCCCTTCCTGGGAGGGATGGGTGCTATGGTGTTACCCACAGGCTTGTTAGAGAGGATTTGCTGCCCTGCACAAAGGAAGACAAAGGAGGAGAACATCAAACTCATCTTCTACTAAATGCATTAGTCTCATTTCTTCTAATTGCAAATAGCACAGAGAAAGGAAAGGGTGTGTGTCGATCTATCTACATGTATCTGTAGATAGACAGACAGGGGGAGGAAGTATGATAACTAATAACCCAGCTTTTCCTTGGTTCAGGTCTCCTTCTTCCAGACCATCCTTCTGAGGTCAGCAGTGCAGTGGCTTTAACTCCCGATTTAGCTGCTACCACTTCCTTCTACATCTTACACCTTCGACTGAAAATCCAAATCAAGAGAGATATCGTTTGGATTTTTAAAAGCCATGTGCTAGTGGCGACGATGCAATCAAAAGCTACAGCTGCATGGACCATTGCATCGAAAAGAAAGGCTGTCTTTCTTTTCAAGTTCATGTTGTTGGGGCTGGGAATTTCTCTTGGACCCACCAGCACTTGAACTCGCAGCGTACTTGCCTTCAAAGACTTTCACATCAGGAGAAATAGCATACCTCCTGGTTTAGATTTTCTTACAGAAAGTGAACTTTTGAGTGGCAGCTAAAACAGACATTAAAGCTATGGCATCTCTAACTTCCTCTGGAAGGGGAAGGAGATCTGAAATTAAAAACATAAAGTTAAAAAACTAGCAGAGAAATCATTTCCCCCCCTATATTAAAAGCACATTATTTTTCAATTAGAACTCAGCAACGTGAAGACGGTATTATGCTGTTACAATAAGCTGCGCTCGTTGTAAGTTATTTCAGCAGTTAAGGAAATAGATTTGTTTGAATTATGGGGCTTTGAAGACTTGCTATTGCATGGAGACCAGTTTCACCGAGAAACGTAACTGAACACACTCAAATACAGTCAGTTGAAACAGCTCAGAAAGACCTTCTCATCATCCAGGCTCTTTAAAAAGTCTTAACTGTGAAGCTGATATTGTTGAACTCCTAAATGTGCCAAGAGATTGGTAATACCTTCTTGAACAACTTAGGCCTATTAGGTTCTGTACCTTCCGTCCAGCAAGAGTATGAGCACCGAGGTGGGACCTATCTGAACACAGGATGCGCAGGGAGCAACTCTATCAGGAAAAAAACCCCTAAAATCCAAATTTTTACCTTCTTTTCAGATGTGTACTGTGGGATCCTCTCCTCTCGTAACACAGGGAGACATGTAACACATCACTCCCTTTAAAACGCACAACTGCTCCCATGTATCTAAGCTCACCATCAAACTTCTCCAATCCAAGGAGATATAAGGGTTTTGTGAAAATGTGGGTGTATTTTGACTACCTGCATGCACGCAAGGCTCACGTGCCAGAAACAAGCCAAAATTTTGGTGGAAGAACCAAAGATGGGTTGGGGACATGTTTTATGGGGACATAAAATGCCAGCTGACTGGAGGGCGATAATGCCGTACAGGTACGAAGCGGAGTGCTTTCGATAGAGCACAAGGGTATCAGGAGGGTTTTTTGGGAATTGGGTCCCTGCTCTTCACTGAAAGTCAAAGGGAGGTCATCACCGAAATGCTTATTTTGTTTTCTAGATGCACACACTTCTCCTTCAACTCCTAATGGAACAGCCTGATGCTTCCAACAGGACTCTCTCGCAGGGTCCTGCTGTGGGAAGTCCTGGTTTCAGCTTTGGTTAAAATAACATTTGCACTTTTGTAATACGCCTAACGCTGAGAACGTCCTGAAATAGTTCAAACAAGATACTCTACAGGATAGACTGACTTACAAAACCAAGACTTTAATCAATTTTAATTAAAAGGGGCGGAGGGAGGATGTGGAGTATTCCTTCCTCTGGTGGTGTTTCCTGTTCTGCACAGTATTAAAAGATATTGCTTAAGGAGGGGGGTTGTTTCTTCTTTTTTTCCCCCCTCCTTTTTCTTTTTTTTTGTCTTTTTTTAAGCTCTGGATGTTGCTAGCTGGAGACCAAAGAAACTGCCTCGTTGCCATTGTACTGCATCTGCATCTTGGCTCAGTAGTGAGGGACTGAACCCAAAATAGTTGCTGATAGCACTGTTGTGTATGGTAAGCTGGGTTAACCTGGGTGGGAAACTCACTGGTAACAGTGGAAAAATAAAACACGAATAACTTTCTGACTCCAAGACAAGCAGCAACACAACCTGAAATTCCACACAAAATACAATCCTAAGGAAAGCAAATGATTTTTTAGAGCACCTGAGATGCTGCACTCTGACCTTGACATCTTAATTTCATTTCAATGAAAATAACATCAAATATAAAATGAAAGATCATTTAAAAATGTTATTTATCAACACCTTTTTCCCCAAATAAACTCACGCCAAAATCGCATATTCCTATAAAGCATTTCCTTGTTGACAATTCAACATTTTTGTTAGAAAAATCCCTACCAGTTTTCCTTGGGCAACGGGCATCGTCAGAGTTGCTGGATGGAAGGAATACGGGTTTACTATCCTCCCTTTACACATACCCCAATATCATCACGTTTCGATGCCAGCAAGTATGCGGTACTGGGGTTTTTTGAGTTTTACGGTGAGTTTTTTAAGGGTATTTAGTTGAAAAATCACACCCACTAGATAAAAGGTAGCTATTATACTCTTTACCTCACTGTAGTCCACTGAGTTTCGTGTCCTGGCCACCTCATCCCTACTTCCAAGAAAGCTGTTGGATTTTTTTTTTTCTTTTCCCCTATAGCTGTGCTCATTACAACAGAAGCGTGGGGTAAGGATCAAATTGCCAAGAAATATTTATCATGCTCTCAGACACATGCATGGCAAAGATAAAGCTCTTCTGCCTGCCTGATGGGAATAAGTTGAGAGTGCAACGCACTCCACTTGGCTTTTTTATCTTTGCCGTGCCAGCACCCCGCAGTATTATGTCTTAATGGCCTTCTTGGCATACTCCTCTCCTCACACGCTAACGAACGCTAATGTGAATAAGCAACCTTTCAGAATAAAATAATAGATTTTTGTTGTCGGGTTGCAGCACATCTAACAAGCAGGGTGACGTGGCTGGAGCCAAATGCAGTTCATTGAAGAACTGCCAGGGACTTATAGCATATTAATTCCTATTTTGCCTTCCCAAATCATGAGTCATTACTGAGATAAAATTTGGGTTTAAATCCCCAGATTCACCAGCTAAACCAGCTATAGTTTGGGTATACTCGGTTATTCTGAACTCTGTTGTAGCACTCAAACCCTAATTTTTAAAGCAATGCAAAGCCAGTGAAAAATAAACGTGCCTTAGTTGCACGCATAATTTGTCCCTGATGCTAACTTGTCCTTGAGTCATTTAGAAGAAAAAAAAAAGTATTACGGTAAAGAAGGAGACAATCCATTAACTTCCCTCTATTCTCCTTATTAGTTCTGAATTTAACGGTTTGGATCTGTAGACAAGAAAATGTATTTGGAAGGTAAGGCATCAGGGGTTTTTCCTTTCACTGTTCCGATTGACCTCAGAGGAAATACCTAGAGATCCTTCGGAAAACGCCAAGGATAACCCACACTTATGAGAAGTACCCAGGAAAAAAGCATTTCGCATTAAAAGTCCAATCGATCTCTGTAACGTCAACAAATCCCAGCTACCAAACTTGGATCAAATGTGCCACCATGTACCACAGAAGGACACGCAAGTTATTTTAAGGGGCCTTTTTGGGAATCGCTGGGGACGAGCCCTGGCCACATTACAACCTTGGGAAGCGAGACGTGATCTCAGGGAGAATTCAGTCTAATTACAGCTTGAAATTGCTCAAATCACAGTTAGTTCTGCTCATTGCTCTTCTGCTTTACAAAATCTGAAGCTCTAATTGCAGACCGCTAATTAGGTCCCATGAACCCCAAATCTGCTCCTCTAAGCAGGTAAATACTAAAAGGCTCTTCTGCCTCCAGCCTTAATGCAGGACTGTGTTGCTTGCATAAGTAAATGCTCACCATGGCAACAGCAATGCTCAGATGAAAGAGGCTTGGCTGCGGTTTTCTTCCATAGATGTTCTAAAGAACACGGAGAACAGATCGATATATTGCTGATGTTAGCCATACTTATTTGTCCAACTCACCGTGTTCGCTACTTATTGCACATTTGTTCAAGTCCCACGGGATTTAGTCAACAGCGTGTGCTATGTTTTCCCTTGTTTCTTTTTTCAAATAGCCCTAATCCTCTAGGAAAAAAACACTTGTTAGATGGTTTCCAGCTGGATGGCTGCGAAGAAGTAGAGGTCTACCTTGGGTGAACCGGTGTCCCTTCTCCAAGGGCCACCCAGAGATACTTCTACAATGTCTCCTGCAGCCTCTTCCAAATTCTCAAGTAGACCCAAGTGTGATAGGACCTGGAGATGCTGCTGTAGCAGATAGGTGAATGATGTTCTCTTAATCCAGTGGCTCCCCCAAAATGCCCACAGATCACCAACGAGAGCTACGAATTGCACTG
This sequence comes from Phaethon aethereus, assembly GCF_964289735.1. Taxonomy (NCBI): domain Eukaryota; kingdom Metazoa; phylum Chordata; class Aves; order Phaethontiformes; family Phaethontidae; genus Phaethon; species Phaethon aethereus. The sequence goes on along the minus strand of NC_138583.1, from coordinate 2,251,923 downwards.
GGGTCGCCAGACTAAAGCGTTACTGAAAGACCCTCGAGCTTTTATTCATTTGGACAGCGTCGGAGCGCTCCAGCCATGCTGGCACTGCTGGTGGAAGCTGTTGCATCCGGCATGTTTCATCCTAATTTACTTTGAAAAAAAAGGTGATATATTAAGGGGAAGGCGGGGAGGAGGGGAATATTACATAAGACCCTACCGAAAAAGCGGGAGCAGGCAGGAAGCAGATTTTTCCTTACAAAGCAAGTACGTGTGCACACAAAGCGAGGTTTTTCACTCTGCTTGTTTATTCTGGCAGACAGATGAAACTGTGGGAAGAGATCAGTGAAACTGGGTTCCACATAACCAACCCCATCCCGGTATCACCCTGTGTCAAACCCGCTTTTAATTTGACGTATCTGCTAAGATTTTGCTTTCTTGTGTAAATATTGCTTTCGAAAGCAAAATCGATGTCTTGGGCCATGCCGGTCCTTTTGGCTCCACGTGGCAGAGACTCTGCAGAGGCAGAAAGTTTCCCCTGGAACTTAACAACTCTACACAAACAAGGAAGGTCAGTTATCTGGCAAAAGTCAAGAAAAAGCATCAAAACGGTGGGCCAATTTAAAGAAAATCCAGAGAAACTGAAAAACCAAAGCAACTGTGCACACACCATCCCACAAACATCTAAGGTCCAAGGAAAAAGAAAGGGATAATTAGAAGGTCTAGCCCTCAAGAAGGCTATAGCATGACAAATGTATAGGAGCCATGAAATTATGTTGCTGGGACGACATAATAGCAGCCACAGAAGCCACCGGAAGCATGAAGGCTACACCAAGTAGCCTGTCCTAAGGAAAGAGTAACTTGTTGTGTTAAATCAGGTTAACAAGTTACGCAGCTCATCTGTAGATGGAAATTCCAGTCTAAACAGGCAAGGAGAGCATTAGGATGAGATAACTGACCACCCACCAGATGGGCAAGAGTGGTGGTAATCTGCTGAAGGAGCTCCGACAAGACCTCAGCAAAGACAAGACACCCAGCATGAGTGCACATAAACTGTAGATATACTATCTGTCAAGTCTAAATTTTTAGGTGCAATTAATGATTATTTTAGGAGATGGCTAATCAGGTGGCCCAAGAACAAAGAAAACTTGTGACTTGATGCAGAATGGTGTGCAAGACACGTTTCAAACTACTACCATTGAAGAATCTCCCTGTAACAGAAACCATAATGCACTGAGATTTAACATGGCTGGAGGTCTGAAAAAAGGTTTAAAAGAAAAGCACCACTCTTGTACTTAAAAGTTCAAAAAGGGAATTCAAAGAGTAGCTAAAAGAGTTGACTAGGAGAATTAAATCTTAGCAGCAGCAGCGCGTAGGTGTCTGGAAGCATATAGCAAACATACCATCTATCAAATGTGGACCTAGGATAGGTCAGAAGGAAGTTGGTGTGGCTGAACAGCAGGACGAGACAGTACATTAAAAGCAAGAAGGCGTCCTTCAAATATGAAGCGGTTTCAAACAAATCAATAAAGAGAAAAGAAAAAAAGAACCAAACCCTGTCCGGTTGAAAGGAAAAACACCATAAGGCAGGACAAAAAAAATAATGCAAATAACTACTTCAAAAGGCTTAAAAACAAATAATAAATCCTTCTCAATCACAGCAGCAGCAAGGAGCCTGACTGTAGGCTGTAGGGTCTCCAGAGGCTCATGCTCCAGAAAGAGCACACTGAGAAGAACAAAGCCGTGTGAGAAAAGCTCAGTGCACTTTTTACCCCTGGGTTCAGCATGGAAGATCTTGGGGAGATCCTCCCACCGCAATCTTCCTTCTCAGGGGAATCACCAGAGTAACTGCCTCCAGTTGAAGTGTCAGTAGGGGACCAAAGTCGACCAAAAGGACGTTAGCCCATCTCCAGGCTCAGATGGTGTTCACCCAGCACTTCTGCATGAACTCAAGGTGAACTAATAACTGTGGTTTGTAACCAGCTCTGCTTGCCGAGGGATGGAAGTGGCTTTTTGATGTGATCCAGAGCGCTGTACTCGACTAAGCCCAACATCTGTCCTAACAGAATTAGTTGACACATGGATAAATCTGATTTCTTTGGGGAAGAGCCAACATGCTTCACAAGTCTACTGGAGTTCTTTGAAGGAGTCGACAGGCACATGGGCAGGAGAGATCTGGTCGATATAGTTGGCTTGGATTTCCAAAAGGCATTTGACAAGGTTTGAAAGGCTGTTAGAGAAATTAGGCTGCTGTGAGATAAGAGGAAAGGTCTTCCCATTGATTAAAAAAAGGTTAAAAATAGGAAACAGCAGATAGTAATAAGTGGCTGCTTTTCCTAACGGATGGAAGCCAACAGTGCTCAAATCTTTCCTGCTTAGCATCTTTACAGATGACCTGTAAAAGGGGGGAGTAAGTAAAATGACAACATGGGTCAAGGATACTGAATCGCCAAACACAGCAAACAAAAGCCCAAGGTGAAAAATTGCACAAGGACTTGAAGATACCGAGGGACAAGATAATACATTCACTTGAGATCCTATAGAAATGCAGTGATGAACATCAGGGGGGAAAAAATTCCTGATCTTACACATGTAGTAATGGGTTGATTCGTCCACCTTTACCCGGCCTCCCACCCCAAAACCTACCGAGTAGAATTGGAAAAGGTACTGAGAAGCGTGATGGTAAGGAGCACAGGTCTGGACTGGTCTCTGTTGCAGGAATGACTGTGTTAGGGGCTTCTTCCTGGGAAAAAGACAACTCAGGTAGGAGACAACAAAGGTCTAAAACTTGGGTGTGCCATGGAAAGCAGCTAAGCGGATTCAGGAGAAAAAACCCATCAAAGGCTACTAAATATATCGATGGTGCCTATATGCAGAAAGTCCCTGAGTCCCAGATCACCGGTGGCTGGTGGATCACAAATCAGTAAGCATCTCTTTGCTCTTCTTCCTAGATATCTGCTGTTGGGCATGGTCAGAGATAGGATATAGGGTTAGCTACATCTTCATGCAGTGAGGCCACCCCTATGCTGGCACTTCTAATAGATCGGTATCTAACCGGCATAAATGGAGAAACACAACGCCCCTACTTGTAATGTATAATAGCATTAAAAAAAACCAGAGCGCTGTGTTTCACAGTGCCTGGTGCCTGGTCTGGAAGTCTGTTTGTGTTCTACATGGTGAGAGATGAGCTGTTCAATCTTACAACTTGTCTTGACTAGATAAAAGGAAGTTTTTATCAGCCATTTATTTAACACATGGCGGCTAACATGAGGAAAAAGCATAGTTCTCACTTATTCACTGATGCTAATCCTAAATTCACCACATGAGAAAACTACCAAGTGCTTTGTCAACATTTGAATATTATCATGTGCTAATTGGGGGAGGGGGGGAGAAGGAACAAAACCAACTGCCCTAACCCCCAAGTTTTTCTATTGCAGATAACTCCTTGGCTTGAAAAATGATGCAAGCTGTCTCATTTCGGGAATACAAGCAAGCTGGAGGGCTCAAAGCTCCTCACGTCACAGCAGTTCAACAACTCATTTGCCTCTCTTGTAATGGAGGAAAGTATTTCCTAACACACCTCCCGTGTACCTAACTCATTTTGGAGAAGGGCTCATGGCATCCCAGGAGTTGAACACGACTTGCATGGTTGAGCGCTCCCCAAAACACACCTCCAAGCCATGCTCCCATGCTAGGAGACTGAAGTGTCACTGGCTACATATCATCTACTTGGTTCAGTGCCTCAGATTTGGAAAATTTAATTGAGTAAAGGTAGCGATGGGTGTACCAGCACATATGGGCAGGTGAACCTAGAGAAGACCGAGCGGCTCTGCTGAGAAACACCAATGGTAACTCAGGGGACGCTGGATCAAAAGTAATGAGTTTCATGGAAGTTTCTTAGCATCCCCTTGTGGGCTCCCAACCATTTTCCAGATGAGACAACTTTGCAAAGGTACTTTCCCATACTTCCACTGGAGGGCAGGAATATCCCATGTTTCCACAGGCGACCCTTCAGCTCGTCGCCACACATCCATATGCTTAAAACAGCTGTAGCCAGGCCTTGCCTTCAGGAGACATTCTTGTACAGTTAGAGACTTTAATTCGGTTTCTATCCTGCTTTTATGAGTAGCTCCATTTTTCAAAACAACATCATTGTTTTCATAAAACAGCTACAATATTCCCAGTTTATCCCCATCTCAATACTTCCCCTCCCAGTGCTCCTTTGCTTCTGCTCCCTGCCTTACCTGCAGCACTCCAGGGTCCCCTATTTTCCCCACCTACCTTTCCTATAGGTAGCACAAACACATTGGAAGTATGTAGGTATGCATTGACCAGCAGGTTATAACATCCTCACTGCTGCCCCAGGAGGCAATAAAAATTTTTTAAAAGCTTGCAGAGCTGATCTGGGGAGCTCCGGCTTGTATCGTCTATATCTTTATTCGTGGGAAACTATCACCAAGAGTAGAAAAAGAATTGATATACTGCCTTCCATAAAGGGACATCATGGAGTTATTGAAGGGGTCACGCATAAGGTTGATCTGCTTGACAGATTTTATCTGGTTTCCAAAAGGCATCTCAGAAGGTTCCTCAGCAAAGGCAATTAAAAACACAAAGCTGCAAGGAGACAAAAGGAAAGGTCTTCTTGTGGAGAATTAGCTGCTTCAGAGAGTGGAGGTTCATCACCTGCGATCCTGTGGGGAGCTGTCCTGGGACCTGTGCCATTTGATGGATTTAAAATTCATAAGCATGAAGGTTCAGTAGCGAGCATGGAGGTTTTCTGTTGACATTAAGCTCTTCAGAGTAGCAGAAAAACCAGGGTGAACCATGAAGAGCTGCAGAAGGACCTTGGGAGATTCAGTGACTTGCCAGTAAAGTGTCAGATGAAAAGAAACAGAGATGAACTGATACGCATAGAAAAAATAACCCAAACTTCTAATGTCAAAACAGGCTCGAGACAATCAGGAGTTTGGAACAGTCCCACGAAAGCGTCAGCTCAGTGCTCGGGCATGGTCAAGAAGACAGACTGAATGTCAGGAATCACTAGGAAAGGAGCAGAAACCAGCCTGCCTTTATACACACCTACAGCACCGGTACCTCCCCGTCCTTCTCGTCCGCCCAGCAGCGCGAGCACTGCTGGGAAACACCCCGAGAAAGGCAGGAGGGCTGGTCAAAGGGAATACGGATGATGACTGAGCAAGCTGGGACTCTCTGGCCTGAGAACTGCCTACAATTTGGCATTTTCAAGATGTACTTAACAAAGGGAGACAATAATTCACTAAAATCTGAGGGTTTTTGGAACTATCTAAATGCTTACTATCTGGGGCAACGCTGAGCATGGTCTGCTATAAGGAACCCTTCTTCTAAACTAAACACATTTAAGTACCTAGGTTTTACAGACTAATTCTTTCACAACTGAAACAAAAAAAGTCAAAATTTTCTTGCTATTTGCTATAATGACCCTATGTTAGCTCATTAAATGGGAAATAATTCTGCAGGGGAAGTTTTTTCCACTCTCTCTCCTTCTCTGCCAGTTACATTTACGTCTGAGGACTGAAGATGGGAGAGAGTAGGACAGTGCCAGCTCCAGTTCCGCTCTGGTTTCTCTGACTTCTGGTTAATTTAATTAATCTCTCCATATCTGTTTCCTTACCTGTAAAATGAAGATACGCTAAGAGACTTATTCAAGAACAGATCACCTGTGGGATGCCTGGGATCAGGTCAAAGGTCCATTTTGCTCAGTATCTCCTCTGGAGAACAGCCGTGAGGAAGCACATGGAGAAGCAGAGCAATCACGTAGTGATACTTCCTTGAATACTCCTGCAGCCTCTTGAGGCTTGATGGGTTTGCAGGAGCTATTGTAAAGGTGTTTACATGAAAGAGCAGAGTTTTGCACACAAAAACGATCCTGGTGGTGATGATCTCATGAGGAGGCTCCAAAACAAGGGCTTCAGGTGTGGGAAATGGAGCTTAGCATCATCCCCGGCCCACGGAAGAGCAGGACTGTGCCAGCGCTCATACTATTGTAATAAATCCAAGTTTTTTTAATTAAACTCTTAAGTATCTTTGGGGCACAGGGATGCCCAGAGTTGATTTTTCCAACAGAAACCTAAGCAGTCGCACAGGGATGATGCCCTCTACTCCACGATACGATCCAAAGCCCAGATCACCACAAGGATTTCTTGCACTGCAATAATTTCTCCATCATCACCCCGTTGTCAGTCTATACACAAAAGCTTTCCAAAAGTCCACTTCTGTTCTCAAAGAGGATCACGGACTTCCTTTAATGACTAGATTTTTCTCCTCCCTCTTAATAAACAATGTAATTCTAACTGCTGCTCACCAAGAGGATGGAGAGACGCCGTAACACTTACTTTTTAATGTACTAAAATAATACTTAGCCAAAAGGTAAATAGTGACTTCTGGGGAAGAACTATATAGCCAAACACAAGGTTTCTGATAAAGATCCTCTTCCTGCATTTCCCCTCTGCTAATGGCTACGCCGTCACTTGAAACTCCCAAAAGAGACTTAATGCCTTCTTCTTTTCCTGGAATTAGCAGCGGTGGTTTCAAATGAGCTTCACTTTGCCTGAAAATCAATTAGAAAAGGCCTGAACTCAGCTACATGCCAGACAAGTGTAATTTTCTGAAATTTTACTGTCCTGCACTTTAGCGTCAAACGCTGCCGACTCCTGATTAGTACCAGACAAGCCAGGGTGGGTCAGAACTCATTTCAAAGTGACACAGGGGAATTAGGAACGTCTGCATCCAGCAGGGCTAAATAAAAAAAAAAATTGCTTTTTAAATAGTTAGCAGTGTTTCGTCTTATTATCGCATAAAATTAAGTGGGTTTTTTTCCTAGTAGAGTGGATTTCAATATTTTCTAGGCAAGGCTATGCAAGACCCTTCTGACAGCAGCCGTGGTATTTCCAAAGCTGCCGAGGGTCCAAATTGGCCAAACCCTTCCTCTGGGTTCACAGAGGGGAGAACAATACTATTTCAGCCGAAAGGCTGCGAAAAAAGGCTTTTCTTTCCCAGCCTCCCCAGCGACAGCCACTGGCGTTGAGTGAGCGGGTATGTTGAAACGTGCTGCTCGCTCTGCCTCCGCTACGCACTTGCCTTCCCTGCTATTTGTTTCCCGCTTAGCTGCGCTAATACTCCACATTACTCCTACATTTCTCTTGATTTCGCTACGTGCTGCGCAGCTTCTCTATTCCCCTGCAGCGCCGCGCAGGCTGCCCTCACAAAAAGCAACGAAATGTTGGCCGGAGATGCTCCTTTGTGACCCAGACATACAGGACCTTAAAATATTGGGTCTCAACCACCAGGTCTATGCACTACTTGTCTTCTTTTACTCTACAAGATGATGGGAGTAGGGGCCTTTTTGGTAGCTGCATCTTCTTGAACAGACACTATTTCCAAATTAATCTCATGCCTTTGTCCCGGCAGCTTGGTGTTTCCTACTACGTCATCTTTACGTGTGTAGTTTCATGCTTTTTCGCTGTTGACACCACTGGGCCGCAGCAGTATTAACCCATCCTCTCTGACCTATTTTCCATTTAATCCTTAGTTTTTACAGCAGTTCCTCATTACGGCTGAAGCGAGGGGTAAGAGGCTTGCCAAAGACGTCTGCAATTTTGGAGTAGCCTCCTTCAGCTTGTCTGGTGTTTGGAAACATCCTGATATGGTTTGGATACTCCCCAGGAGCACCAGTTGATATTAGGTGCCTACTTAGGACAACTCCAGATCCAACTCATGTGCAGGAAACCCAAAAGCCTGAGGAGACCAGGAGAGATGCAGCTCTGCCTGGTGCTGCCCAGCTTTAGGAAGGAGTGAGGGAGCCCTAGGTTCCGACGTCCCGTGCTCAGCTGTGCGTGGGAGTCAGTAGCGATGAACCAGAAGGATTATGTTCCCCCCATAAACCAAAAGGTCGGGTGTCCAGTAGATCAAACGATCAGGCAGTGCACAGCCGGTGACCTCTCTGAATTCAAGGGCAGAAGTTTGAGATCATTGCAGCTTTCCTCCTCCGCATCTTCCTGTGGGGGCTGGAGCAGAGATCCTGTGTGGTTATCACAGGGTCTGACTGCCCACTGTCTGAGTCGGGAGTCCAGATCTCATTTCAGGAGCTCTCACAACGATGGGGCTACATCTGCTACCTGGGTCCTCAAGGTCTACTAAATAGTCAACTTCTTTGTGCAATCATCTCCGCCAGCTATGGATCTGAGCTATGACACTACAAGTAGCACCGCAGTAGGTCAGATTTACCAACACTACCAGCTCAAAGTCTTCTACACCGAGCAGTGGTGCCCCTCTGAGATCACCAAGAATATCCTAGTCCACAGCAGATACCAACAAGCTACTCTTCCCCAACTTCTCAAGCTCTAAACCCTCATCACCAGTCGAAAGACCCTTCTGGTCCTCATAGGCTCACTTGGCACCCTGGCAGTTTTGAGCAGGGTAAACCTAGACTCCATAACCAACTCAGTTGTTTTAATTGAACGGTCTACAACTTTAGTAAACTCTTACGAAGCTGTCAACATCATTTCAACCTGTAAGTCACTGGAGAGGTCCAAAGCCTTCAATGGAGGTGGGAAGAGACCACTTTCTGGAGACCACAGGGTTCTGCCAAGAGTCTCAGTACTCTCCCACCGTGGGGATGTGCAGCACCAGAAGGACCAATGGAGAGCTGGTGGCCAAGGCTGCTACATCACTGCTTACCCTGACAAACATCTACAGAAGATAAAACCTGAAAACTACCTACGAAGCAGAAGGGAAGGGAATCTAGTTGCTATTTTATTTCTTCTCTTCTTTTGGAACAATTACAAGATACTTCGAGGCACAAAAGGATGTTTCAGAAGGCTGCAGAGGACAGAAAGTCATGCCTGTATAATCCAGGGAAATAACAGCATTAAGTGACACAGATTTGCCCAGGAGAAGTGGAGAACGAAGTTTCTTTCACTGGGGAAAAAAACAAAAAAGTCTGAACAAGTGTTTGTCCCACGTACTCATCCACCTTTGATAGAAACTGCAAAGGCAATTTCATGGCCAATAGCTTATATATGTATCTCTATGTGTGTGTGTATATATATATATATGTATTTTTATATATGGGATAGCACCAACTATAAAGAGATACCTGAAAAGAAAGACCAACAAAACCAACCTCCTGGCATGGTTAAAAAACTATTTCTAGATGCTGTTTTATCCCCTTTTGAACACTATTTAAAAAGATGATTTTAAAATCACTTTACTGTAAGAACAAACTGACCAGGAAGCACAGACATCGAGACATATCCTGAAGCTGTAACGTGGGACTATGGAGACAACGTAACAGTATCAATTTCCAATGTAGTTCCTTGGATTTGTAGATCTTAAATGCCAGTTTTCAGATCAGGAAGCCAAACGACAGAGAAGAGCAACTTGCCCAGGGTCATTCATGGCCCTGTTCAACACGACCGAAAAGGTTTTTAGCTACGTGCTCCTTCCAGACCCAAACAGCAGGAGTAGGGGAAGCCAAACAAGTTCATCTCACACTACAATTTACTAAACCAAACTCAGCAATATCAACTCAAACCAACTTCAAGGCAGGCAGAAGTGAGAAGACAAGCCACCTGTCAAGAGCAGGGTTATCTCAAGGCGATGGCCACATCAACCTGCAGAGAAACGCGGGTTCTGGAGAGAGCCTATAGACCAGATGGTCTTGAACAGGTCTCCTTGACCTTAAAAATAAGCATTTGTGAGAATAAAACAGCCTGAAGATAATAGTCCTTAGCATCCCAAAGGGTGCCCTTGTTTCAGCTGATTCTGCGAGGAACATCTCGCTGCTGATAGGCATTTCTAGATATTCAGGAACACAGTTGTGAACATCCACCTTGATGCACGTGAACATTAAAACAAACGAATGACATGTTTCAGGAACCGCTTATAAGCGTTACTGATATTAGCCCTACCAAACCCCACTGTTTCAAAGCCTTTTTTTGGGCATACCCTTGCAAAGTTTGCTAAATCCCCCGATTTTTAAATCCAGACCTGTTGAAAGATGTAAAATTTATCTCTACATTTTTAGCATAGCCTTAGGCACTCTGTATTCAAAGCATTACATTTATATTCTTCCAAGTTAGATTGAAATGCAAACATCTCATAAGGAATTCATATACACACCACGGTGCTGCAAGAAATATCCTTAAGAAAGTTTTCCTAATTATTTCCTGCTAATTATTTCAGCTCACCTACATTGCTCACCTTGATTCACCGACAGATACTGAAGCAGCAGATACTAAATGATATCCTGTAATATATGAACTGGAGCATGATTCTCTGCGAGATGTATGGAATTGCACATGAACATCATGTTTCCAACTCACGAGCTGGAATTAATCATACCAAAAGGAGAGGGTTTTTTTATATTTTTATTTGCAGTGGAGCACTTTGCACTGAAGCAGCCGTAAAGGCAAGCAATGCAAATTGTTATCTCCTCCGCAGAAAATGTAAACCTAACTTTTAAGCATCATACATGGATTTTCAAGGCAAAAAACATAAAAGCACCCAATCAAGATGTTTCTGGAAGGAGGGAACTCAATTATCATAGAATCATAAAGGTTGGAAAAGACCTTTAAGATCATCCAGTCCAACCACCAACCCAACACCACCGTGCCCACTAAACCATGTCCTGAAGTACCACGTCTACACAACTTGCTTTGTTTTTTCCCTTCCCAGTCTATTTGGCTCCAAGCGTGTTTGTGCCTGGTATACCACGCTGGCAATTCCGCAGAGAAACGGCACTATGTTTTCGAAGACCTCTCTTCATCTCTTTATTCTCTATTGCTGTGACAGCCCAGGTTCCCATAGAAACTGAGAGTAAAGAGCGAAAGCGTAAAATACAAATGAACAGGTCTAAGCTGGCAGCGTTATGTTTTATTAGACGTATAAATATGACAAACAGGCGCTGGGTACGGGTTCCTTTCTAATGGAAAAGACAGATAATGCTACACTTTATCAAATAAATACAGGGCATATCAATTTTCAAGACTGGAGTCAATGAGTGCTATTAACAGGTTGATACCGCTTTCTGGAATTGAATCGTTTTCTAGATTATTCATTTTCGGAGCAAGCCAAATACCTTCTCCTCATCGGCAGGTCTGATCCTGAATCCCCCAACCACCCCGAAACACTATCGATTCTCATCTGTTGACACTGGAGCTTTGCATTGCAGGAATGGGGCAACAAGCACTAATTTCACCGGGGTTTAGGACCTTGTTAAGGTGGACTTTATAATTTTAAATGAATATTGGCATATACATTGAAGTTCTCTGAAAAACGGCTTCCATTGTAAATATAGTTTTCTGAGCAAAGACCAGTCCAGATGTTTTCTTCAAGCTTTTGAAGAAGTTGATGTATTTTGAACGTGTTCCTGGATTTTATTCTTTTTTTAACAGAACTAACTTCAAAAATCCAGAAAAAGGGTATTATTAAAGATCCATGCCTTCAGGGAAATTACCATTTGATTGTCCTGGCAAACTGCCAATATGATAGTAGGATTCTTCATAACAACATCACTGAAAAATGGGAGAGATACACTAATGCAACTATAAAGTATTTCAAGCTCTGAATAGTTTTTAGAAGTCAGTCATAAAGTATGATTTAGATACGTGAAAGTAATAATTTTTTTCTAAAGACACTTTCAAGCACTCATCTACAAATACCCCGTCAGTGCTTATCTCTGAGCACCCTCGTTGTGCCATCTCCGAAGGGGTGACACAGATAAGCCTCTCCTGAGCCCCCGCAGTAGAAGGAGCAATGTTCTCTACCAGAAATGTTCATCCTCTAAGCGCTTCCATCCACTAAAACTTGTGGAAAATCAGAAAAACTTTAAAATAGCAGCTCAGGTGAGTATGAATTTCCCCCCCCACAAGCCAAACTGTGACATCCAACATTCACTGACACGAAAGGGGAATTCATCATCAGTGGCTCCTGTTGACTTCTGGAGTGATATGGCCCCTGGCACACCTAGAGTTTGGCTTTTTTATGTTCAGCTCCTCTATTAGATGGCACAGGAGATGCTGCAGGTCAAGCAAACATTTGAATTTCTTTCCCCATCTGTGTTCAAAGCAATATCGCAAAATGCTTGAAGCTATTCAAAGAGACTCACTATAAAAGGACCCTTCACTCGAGAGACTCCCACCTCTGTAGATGCCCTCATCTGCAACCATCACCAACCCTCATGCATCACACTAGGAAAGGGAAGGTACAGGACTGCTTGTTTCCAGCCTTTATACCTTCTATTTCTCTCCTGAGAAGTCTGAATATTTCTTCCATTTCCAGGAGCGACAGATGGTAGCTGGATGACAAGGCAATGATAAAAATCTGCCTGCTTTAAAAAATTAGAGAGGTTGAAACATGTGAAAAAAAGAGAAAATACTCTGAATTTAGCTTCTGCATTTAACAAGTTCACGTAAAGGAAGTTTAGGTTACCAGAGTTTTGTTTTAGTTGACTGGAAGAAAAGCACTTGAATATAATTGATTTTAGGGGGGCCTCTGTGAGGCGCTGGGCGTGCTCCATGACCGGGGGAAGGCTGTTCCCCGCGCTTGGTCTTGCAGGACTTTACCCTTCGCAAAGGCTGCGACGATAGAAAACGAAAGTAATTACTTTTTTTTTTTTTTAAAGTCAGCTTTGATACTTCGCAAGGGCGCATCTGAAGCGGCAGTAACCCCATGCAGGTCTTGCTTTCCCGAGACGTGAACTTTGGAGCTGTGTTTTCTCATCGATACGCTATTTTTCGCACGCGGACGGTCATGCCTTCGCCAAGCACATGCTCAATGCTTAGCAGATGTTTTCCCGGCCGAATCTGACCCGGATGCAAAACAGAACCATTGCATAGTTATTAAAATAGCTTATTTGGAAGCAGTGGCATTGATAATGGCATCATAAAACGTCTTGCAAAGCTAAACTTAAGGCATTCATTTCCCTAAGTGTACAAAACCAGAAAGCAAGCTTGGAAGCCGGGGGTACTTAAGGAGATGGCCAATGTTTCAAAGCAGCCAAGTAGTTAGTTTTGGGGTTTTTTTTTGTTTTGGTTTTTTTTTGCAAAACCAACATCTGTAGGGACTGCCTGGCAATTTCCCCGCGCGTTAGAAGAGTCACAGCGGTTTACTGGCCTGCTGCCAGCCCATTTCTGATCACTGGCTCCTAAAAGAATTTCAAGCAGTAAGAATTACGTGTTGCCATCCCAGATGAGTGATATCGCTCCTGCACAGAAACAGCCTCCAAATGCAGCACGGAATAGCCAGCCGTGAAAATGGCAGCGTGCAAGAAATACACCTTTATTAGAGAGCGTCTTCTTAAGGCAGAAAGGATTAGGAAACGCATCAAAGTCTGGCAAAGCTTGTGATTTAACTCGAGACAAAGGACCTGAACATGCACCCGTGGCTCTGATGGGTTTGGGTGGAGGTACAGCACGGTTATTCGTAGTAGATAATCAACAGCCGAGCAAATTGCGACTGCGATTCCACAGATGCGTTTTGAGCCCCATTCTATCAGCCTAATCCCTCGCTTTGCTATCAACAAATTATGTTATTTGATGTTTTCTGTAAAGCAACCCGACAATCGCAGCTGAAAATGAAGAAAACCTAAGAGGTATTAAAGACTGAGTGCAAAAACGGCTGCATGTGATGGTACACTGAGCAGACAGAGCTAGAAACACTTCATTCCCATTAGTAAAATGAATTTTAAATACAGCCATGAATGAGGTCCTTTTAACGTATATCAGAAATCTAATTACAATAGCCCCATTATAAACCCCCAGGTAGTTCTACATTAACGTCCAAAATAATGGGCAAGATCAGACTTTGATCTTCTCTTTAAAGGTTTGCAGACGCTGAGTTTTCTCACATAGTCAAATTTTCATTTTATCTATATTTTTCATGTTTTATCTTGCTATACCTGCGTAAAAGCAGTGGGATCAGTTAAATCATGAGAACAGTTTTTCCTCCTCCCCACCCCCTTCCCCAGCGGATGATTTAAAGATTTAGAGCTCAGCGCTTCTCAAATCATTTAACAGGGTATTCGGTCAGGCACTGAGAAAATATAGCAAATGCAACCGCGGGCAAATCAGTGTAAGTGGAGCATAGCGTAGCCAGGATAAATAAGCGTGCCGCCCAGCCGTGGGGTTTGGGATGCCCTATGTGCTGCAAACAAGCAAATGGAAAATAATAGCAATAGCAATAGCAATAATGATAATGATAATGATAATGATAATGATAATAATAATACAATAATAATATCATCACATGGCAGCAGTTTCTCAGCATCCATCAACAGTGTTGGAAGCATCAGGGTTTTTTTTCAATAAAACCTCCTTTACTCGGCGTTACAGAGGAAGTTATTACAGCGGCAGGCTGTCACGTTCCTGTCGCACCCAAAGAGGGGAGCGTTGCCCTGTGTGGGTCCTGCAGCCGGCTGCCAGCAGCAGGGAAGGCAGAGACCCATCTCAGCAGTATCATCTCCTCTTCTTCTACAGCACCTCTTGGCTGCCTTTGGTTTAGCGCTAAATGTGCGGCAAAATTAAGAGAAATGGAAATAAGAGAGGCTTGCAGCGAGTGTTGGCCACAGAGATGCCACCAGACCACCAGTATGGCGGGGGTCCAGTATTGCTCGTGCTCACCCGGTGAGGAGGAGATGGGGGTAGACATCCTGAGTTTAATGTGGACCACATTTAGACTGTAAGCTATATCGGGAAATTAGTTTGAGCCTTCAGGAAAACCCATTATGTATTCTTTAAAGGGAGAGGGAAAGAAGAAAAAAGATCCGTTTTGGTGGATCGGCAGCTGGTGGGACGGAGGTGTCAGCAGTCACTTCGGAGTTAAGGCTGCACTGAGTTTTTCACTTACAGCAGGATTAAATTTCTTCCATTTCACAGTCCGGTGATTGATTTTCGTCTTTGAATTTGACACAATTACTGTTTGGGGGTCAACTGAATTTGCTATGCAGTTTTCAGGTACTACACTTACTAACTTTTGCAGGGAAAACAATTAATATTCATTCATCTTTGAAATACGGACCTCCACCCTCTCCGCTTTCCCCTCTCCCTGCTGTCTAAACAACCGCATGCACCAACGCTTCACAGCTTTGGAGCTGTTCCCATCACATCCCAGCCTGGGAAGTTTCTTGGGTAAATGGGAAGAAACTTCTTTATCTGGCAACACCTCTTCCAGCTCTGCCAAGGGAAGCCAGCAGCGGGGAGATGGTGCTCCCCCACCTCCTCCCCTGGCGCTGCCCTCCCCAGAGCCCAAATCTCTTCCT
Organism: Phaethon aethereus; assembly: GCF_964289735.1. Classification (NCBI taxonomy): domain Eukaryota; kingdom Metazoa; phylum Chordata; class Aves; order Phaethontiformes; family Phaethontidae; genus Phaethon; species Phaethon aethereus. The sequence continues at coordinate 2,236,652 of NC_138583.1, read as the reverse complement.
TCCAACCCTTCCCTGGGTGCCAGCACCATCCACATACTTGCCCTTCAGCTCTCCCTGGCTCTACGTTTCTTTCCCTCCTCTCCTTTACCAACACTTGGACATAAAAGTGAGGTCTGACCCAACTCGTGGTGGATCTTGTAGGAGTTGGTCAGGTACAACCGAGGGCAACTGGTCTAGCAGGCAACTCCGGTGCTGGAAAAGCCACAAATGATTCCACAACTATTTCTAGCGGTTCCAAAAATCAGCAGCTCCCTATGGTAGAAGGATCACTGAGTTTTATTTATAACATATTTGACTCCGTTCAAGTACCTCTCTGTTATTTAACTCAGAAGACAAAAGCGGGACAGAAACAGCCCATCTTCCGGTGGCATAATCCTTACAAAGCTATTTAGATAGATCTTCAGGACAGCTCAAAAATGTGCCGGACGCTAAACGTACAGACCCAGAAACTGTGCAAAAATGTTCTAATGCCGCCTTTGCCCCGCTGTCCCTCATGGATGCCCGAGTTTGCCAAGGTTTCCGCTTCAAGCTACCGAGACTTTTGTGCTACACAAAGCTCCAAGTGACCGTACTGGGCTTAGCAAAGTATTCGCGGCGGCTTCTAAAAAAAGTATTTAGGTAAATGCCAAAGTAATGGGTAATATTTCTAAAGCACGGAGCTCCGTTTCCATCAAGTGCTACCGCGTACGGCTGGAACCGCCAAGACGTATTCGCCGCAACGTTCTTCTGCTTCCTCTGGAATGAGGCTCATTATCGCCAGAAAGCTTTCTGCGGCATTTTTATTTCTTAAGTACGGGCCCCAGTTCTATAAAACAAATGCGGTAAAATATTATAACAGCAGCCTGCTTCAAAGGCACTGATTTTTTTTCACTAGCGCTTCCATCTGACGCCTGACACGGCCCATTATCATCTCGAAAGGTCAAGTTAGCAAGAGGAAAGCATATAGATTACTGCCTAAATAAAAATGACCTGTTTTTAAAAGCTAATTTAATAGATCCCTCGTGAGCGACACAGTGCATTACACAGTGCACGTTCTCAAGAGGAAAACAGCCATAAAGTCCATCCAGCGCGGATCGCTGCACGGGCAACGCAGGTCTGCAAGCAAACAGCCATTCACCTTCAAAAAAGAAAGTCACAATTCAGCAGTCACCACTGCCCTCATTTAGGGGCATCACCCTGCACATTATCTCAATGTGCTCTCACCTTTTAAAACAATTTCTGAGAATTGATTTTTTTTTTTTTAAGTAAACAACTTTTTATTACAACAGTTGGGAAAATTCGATAGCCGGACTTGGATACAGACTACCAGTGGCTTCAGGATGAAACTACAAATTATTTAAGGCTAAACTCTGTTATGAGCAAAATTCTCCAGCAGAAAAAAAAAAAGCTCTTGCATGCCAGAGGCCAAATAACACTATCTGAAGTCTTGGTTTTTCTAAACAGCAAGATATTTAAACTCATAAAGACTTAACAGGTATCAGCGATCACTTCATGATTTCTCCGCAGCGCTCACCAAGTAGAGGAATTATTTTAATTATTTACGCAGCTTAAAAGAAATGATTGCAACCTCTGCTTTTTATAGCATTAACGAGCTTTTTCCCCCCCCTTTTTGCACATCCCACGAGGTTTCCCCCCCCAGTCTGGCACCGCAGAGAGCCAAGGCAAAAGCTAGTTCCCATATGGTCCCTAATTCAGAAAACAATTGACACAGAGGGAGACGGAGCCAATTATTACAGCTCACAGGCTGCCCAGACCTTCCTAATGCTGTAAGCCAGAAAATATTTTCTCTTGCAGAAAAAATTACTAATCTAATCGCACTCCGTGCATCGGTGAATTATTTCAGCCAAAGTTTTCAAAAACTGTGGCCCAAGAGAAAGTCAGACCTTAATTAAATCATTCTCTTTAATAGGGAGCTCCTGTTTTGAAACTTTTAACTTCGAAAATCTCTCTTTTTGGCAGGGGTTAAAAACTTTTTTGGCTTATCTTATTTCTAAAAGAAAACAAGATGAAGAAATAAAAAGCATCCTTTCCTAATACAGGGGGTCGTTTATTATCCACACAAAATCCACGGACTGGCTGTAGGTCAAAGCCACCACGTACCAGTGTGCTTGCGGACACAGCATCCGCGTGCAAAGCTTTGCCATCTTACCAAAACCGGAGGAACTGGGTTCTGCCACGTGCCACGGCCCGTTTTTTGGAGCTGAAGAGCCATCCCCAGCCTTAATACGTTTGTGGGGAGGTTGGCCTGAACTTGCACCCTGGCACCCACAGACCGCCGAAGAGCAGATGTCTAGACTACAGGCATGCCAACACCTATGACCACGTCACTGCCAACCACCTTCAGACAAACACTGCCATCAGGTTGCCAATGAAGAGCAGTCTTTATACACGAGGTGCATTAAAATATCTCTTAGCCCAGATGAGGAGCGTATTTCTGAAGCAAGTCCCCTGACAGGTCCTTCTCACACCTCCCAGCGGGGCAAGAGCGTGAGAACTGGGCTCCTCTCCGGTGGTGTTAAACTGGAGGAGGTGCCTCGGGAGCTTTACCTGCCCCATGTTTAGCACTGAGTCCAAGGACCCAGGTTTGAAGTAACCCAAAGGAAAACCCCACAGAAATGCAAGTAGTCTGTACAGCAGGTCCTTGAGCAGGTACCTGGTGACCTGGTACAGCAGGTCACCAACACTTTTTTCTCTACACATCTGTTCCTCCGGATTTGTGCTGCTTACTAATACCTAGACCTATCCACGCGGAATAAGCTTTCAACTCCCAGAGACAATTAAAATTATTAAAGTAACTCTCAAGGGAGACCTCAAGAAGCAAAAGAAAAGGCTGTACCGGAACGACACAGACGTAGAGCCAGCAGTGGCCCTGGAGGAACACCACCGAGGAGCCGCACAGGACGCTGGAAAGGCTTTCTCTTTTAAAGGCGCCGGCAAGGGAGAAGCTAGGACGGACGAGGGGATACGGGGACATCTCATCTTGCGAAGCGTGACACTCGGACACAGCTCGGGGGAACCTGAACACCAGCTACCGGCCGCCGGCAGACGTCAGGAGCAGCCTTCGGTCCAGCCACGCACACAAGCCCTTACAGCTGGCGGCCCAAAATTCTGCCTAAACTGGCGTCTTCGAAAAAGCTAGTGCTGAAAGGTACTGCGGGACGTTGTACCGTTTTGCAAGCAGCAAGCGGAAGGAAAAAAGATGGGGCACCATCCCAGCCAGCTTGATGAAACTGTAAAGCTGTATCTGTACCCGACTCGTTAGAATAAAGTCAATCCTGCCTTCGGAGCCAGGGCGGAAGGGGAAAAGCACGTACGAATTATTCACATAAAAACTGAAAAATTAACGACCGCCCTCCGCAGCAAAACGAAGTCAATGAACTCCCAGGATGCCTTGTTACGAATGAATGTAGTAAGAGAGGGGGTGTAAAGTGAACGAAGGGCTGACTCTGGCCAGTAAAATGAAAGGTTTGGATGGAGCTCTTTGTTATAACACAGCCCAAGTAAAGGCGAAGGGCATTCGGGGCCGGAGCTGCCAGGAGCGGGAAAGGCATCGTATACCTGCACAAAGGTCCCCGTCTCCTCCAGCCCCATGAAAAGGAGACAGTTTTGGCTGTGAGTACCAAGATGTATTCCCCCAGGGCTGCAACGCGGCCGGAATGTTTAAAAAAAAAAAAAAAAAAAGTAAAAAGTGCAATCAAAATCGCCTCTGTCTGCAGGGAGCCGGCAGCGACGGCATGAAGGCACCAGCACCTGGACTTCAGCAGGGTACTAATTTCAAGCCCCAGTGCCACAGAAGACCAGCATCAGCAGACAATTCTGGATGTGACAGGAGAAAAGGAGCGCAGGGACACCGGTCGCTGGAGCGGCTACGACCTGCGTGGGCGGGCGAAGCCCAGGCAGCTGCCAGCTTTCCTGGCTTGGTGGCGAGGGCCACCTTGCTGCCGTCCTCGTCTCTGTGCCGCGGGAGAGGCTCTCCCTCGCTACAGCCACGTCAGGGACAGGTGGGACCAAGCCAGAGGGGACATCATCTGGTGACCTTGCTAGTGGTTGAAGTAGCGTGCAGAGATTAACTTCAGGAGTTTCTGGATGGGGAAGACGCCAGCACAAGGGATTTGCGTTCCCTGAACCCTCACCTCACTTGGCACCGACAACTCTAGTAGAAAGCACCTGCTTCCTCTTGGATTTATGAGAGCTGCAGTAGCGGCTCCATCTGGAAGTCATCTCCACTTAGATGGGTCTCCTGCTTAGTTAGGTGTCTCCTTCATGCCCTAAACACCAGCGCGGCTGGGCCTGACACTGGGACATAAGCGCCGTTCTTCCGAAACCCCCGTTTTCTCAGAACGTGGACCAAATTAAATCTTTGCCTCTCTCCTTCACCTTTACTCTGGTAAGGGTGTAACTATAATATTCATTAATTCATTTATTTATTAACTTATCTGAATACATCCGAGGAGTAGAATATTAATTATGCAGCCTCACTGACGATACATCGGTGATTTCTGACTTAAGAGGCTGAACACAAAGAATAGACATTAAGGAGAACCGCCAATCCCAAGCTTGCAAAAACGAGGGAGAAACGTCTCCAAAATAGGTATCAGTGGGGTAGCAAAGTATTAGTTGTAAACGGGTAAATCAGAGCTGGTGCTGGAGTAAGCTTATGTTATAAAGACGATCTCTGTAATCGTGAGGATAAAAAAGGGTTCTTCCATTTAAATGAAAGCCACAATTTTTATAGTCACCTGACTTTAAGGAAACTCACAAAGCGGCACCAAAGAGGACTCGGCTTGGCCATATGAGCCACTCTGCTGAATTCCACTGCTTTCAGTGGCCCAGGGGCACACTTGCTTTCCTAGACAGAGATGTCTTCTTGAGGGAAGGCCAAAGTCCTTGAAGAACACAATTTTCTTCGAGGTCTGCTTGGCAGGGACTCCTGGGCACCTTCCCACTGGAGCACTGACACAGCCTCATGTTGGGCATCCCGGCTGCCCGTGCAGGCCAAGAGCCAGGCATTTAGGACACGATCCAAAGGTGCCCATGCAGAACAGAGAGACACCTACAACCGCCACGGCCAGTATGCAGATAGCTAAAGCCACGGTCCCCGTGACACTTAATGTAGCGGTGCAGGAAGCCCCCCTGCTCAGCTGAACTCTTTTTGAATGGTGGTATGTATTTTCTTTGCCTTCAAGAGCTGAGCAGAGCTTGCTTTTTCCTTCAACTCATGCCCAAGGGTAGGAAGTGGTAGCTCAGTTGTCGACAGCAGTTTGATTGCTAGAACATTTTCCAAGGTCCTAGGAGCACCCTAACCGTATCTCAAGGCTTAGCTGGGAAAACACCAGGTCGCCAAGAGAGAAACTCAACAAAAAGTTGCTCAGCCCTTTCAGCCCCAGAGGACTGTTAGATACATGGAAAGTTCTTCTGACCCCATAACTGCTGCGTAACCTCCTCTCAGTCATGACCTGCACTAGCACTACCAGCTCTGTAACCCCAGGGCCACGCTCTAGCGTGGAGATAAAAATAAACCCCACCAGTGCAACCGATTTGGTAGATATATCCGCAATGAACTCCTGCCCATGGCCCAAGTCCTGCTTAGGAACGTGAACCCTGCATTGGATGTAGTCTAACGCTGTGCTTTTGCTGAACAGGAGCCTACAAATCAACAGGGATTTAATAATCACCTTAGGATGGCAAATTTACATGAAAATATATTTGCTGCCATTTTGTAGCTATTTTTATACGTATCATTTTGGTTCATACTTCTTAACCAACAGCAACTGCTAAGAAAATACTAAACTGTTCACATTCTGGCCCTCAACGGGTCCACCACACCAACCAAGAGCAGGCTGTGACACTCCACAATGACGTCTCACAACGGTGTCCTTTGTGTTTACTCTGTGTGGTTAAATCTGCTGAACGTCTGACCGTTGCGTGGATCATCCGCATCCCCCTCATATACGGTGTGACACGGGTATACAGAAAATTTCTACCCAAATTTCTACACAAAGGCCTTTTGCCACCTGCTATACAAGCACTGAAAATGAGATGCTAGCTACAAGATGCAAAAAAGAGGGAATTTTTTTTTTAATGGGATTTGTGTAAAGCGTCACCAGACCCGAATGCGCTTTATGTGCCGAGCTCTTCCCTTTCACAAACTTCCCCTTGGAAAAGATAAGCCCTTGAAGGACAATTAGCTGGAGCTAATTAACAGCTGCTTGAAAAGTAATCCAGGTTAAAATTTCTGCCAAGTAGGCTTTTCTCCCAGAGGAATTTTATCTTGAGAGATACAGAAACAATAACTCTCAAGCGACGAATTTCTGCAGCAGCTTCCAACGCATCTCGCTTTGCTCTCAAGGTAACTCTGCCATTTTTCCCTCTTCTATTCATCTTTTTGCAGGCATGCACTTGCTTTTCAAGGAGTCGAGCAAACTTGAATATGGTATTTGACTAATAAATGCCGTATCTTTCAAAAGAGCTTTCCTTTTTTAAATGTTTCTCCAGGCAGACAGCACTGATCCCTTCTGCTTTTTCAAAGTCAAAATGTCAATATGTGAAGGGCAATAATGTCACTGTCACCTACAGTCTCGAGTGACAGGACTCAAGCACAGGCCTCTGACTTTTAAGATAGAAAAGTTGCTATCGCAATTAATCGATTCCTCCTTTTGGGAAACAATTCACCAAGAATCCTTTGCTTTGCCGTTCCGTTGGGATGAAATACTTGGCATTATAAGAAAAGAAGAGGAATAAAGAAGACAGAAGCGCAAAAATGGTAAGGTCAACGTTGGCTCATTGGTTCCCAAAAAGAAAAGTTTATCCAAAATAGGTTCAGAACTGCAGCCTCCCGAAAGACACGTGATGAAACGCATGAGGGATCCTGAAAGTCCTTCCTCCAAACTCACAAAATGATCCTGAAAAGGTCTCTGATACAACCTGCACACACAAACATTGCCTGTGATAATAAATTCCCGTGTGATGCTCTGTTAATAACACAGCTTAAAATCATAGATGTGAACAGACAGACTATGAAATGGGGGACGGCAAGTCCTATTTGCAAATTTTGCTTGGTGCTAACGGGTTGTGGTGTAACCTCTATAAAACCTTCTGTGATAATAACATCATGTCATTACTAAAACCAAAAATCCCCCGTTTCATTACTAATGTTTTCTTCTTTTTGGTTCAGATGGAAATCAATATAATCCAAATAGTAACACTAAAAAAACCCCTAAACTAAAACAGTAATAGCACATGCCTGGGACCATCTCTCTGAAGCTGCTCACATTAATTTTCCAACACTTTGGAAAATGCTTTGCAGAAGCTGCTACTGGCATTAAAATGCCATGTTTTCAGCTGGTACTAATAGCTAATATATATAATAACATATATTTATCTGTAATACCTAGTAGCTAGTTATCTGCTGCTATAGCACTGCGTCCATTTGACTTTGCATTCTGTGCCTCAAATACCTATTTTCTGGGCTGGTAAAAGAGGCTGGTAAAAGAGGCTTTTTAAGTAAGTCAACAAGGATTTTAGAACTTGGGCATTTGAAGAAGAAAGCTTATGTGTTTGATTTGGGGCAGGGAAATATTATTCTAAATAAAAATGCAACCCTGGGGTGTCTTCTAGTACCTTAAAATAAACTAAACATGATTAAAAATGTATTTCAAATATCACTCAAAGATGATAAAAAAGAAAATACTAGCTTAATCTGTGGCTACTATGCAGTATCAGCAAGTCTTGTCCAAGAAACTAAGTTGCTTGGGATGCATATTTACTTTCTGAAACAAACAAACAAACAGTTATTTTTAATCAACTAATTAGAGCTTCTCATTTTCTCTCCACAGAAGTGCCAAATTCCTTCGTTATACACTAGTTCAAACCCCTGTGGTTTAACGAGACGTTACTATGTATAACCTAAGAGCAATCTTAAATTTAGATGGCTGCAGACCACTGACTAACCATCACACTGAGCGTTTGATTTAGAAAAAACACCAAACCCCTTCTTCAATGTGGTAAAAAGAAAAAAAAAAAGAGAAAAACAGAAGAAAAGTCAAATAATTCTGTAAGAGGAAAAATAAAATAATTCTGCATAGAGCAAATTCAGGTTTTGTTTAAACGACTTTTCCTTTTGGACCATATTGGCTTCTGTTCAATATCCCTCTAATCAGAACATATTCCTCTAAAAACACATTTCCTACCAAAACGAAATTGTAGATCAAGAATGAATGAAGAGTGGGGTTTTTCTGCAAATATTTTTAAAATACGCTACAGTTCACTTCTGAAAGGAATGAATATTTATAGTAGGACTTCAGAAGAATATATCGCTTCACAGCAAAGTAGCTCTACTGCTCATTCAAAACCGACAAACTCAATTTCCCATTCTTTGTCTCAGAACATGGTTTGACTTTGTGAAAATGTCTGACAGAGTTCTCTAAAGAAACTAATCATAGTCAACAACAATTTCCTTCATTACGTGAGCTTTCCAGGATCTGTAATTTCTCACCGTAAAATATTCCAGGAGAATTATTTTGCCATAAATTTTGAAGACCCAACATTTCTGTGGACTCAAATATTGTGATTAACACGGATCTTGGGACCACTCGTCTCTGGGCACTGACCTGAGGAGACCCATCTCCCTCCAGTCCTCCCTCATGGAGAGAGCCAGGGTGACAGAAGGAGGCTCATCCAGAGGAAAATCCAGAGTAAGCACGTAATTCACTACTTCTAAAGCTGTTTTACACTGTTGTGTTGAGAAAACACAGGATTTTTTTAATTGCAATGTTATACCATCAACAAAAACGAGGTTAAGATTTTACACTGAACACAAGGAGCAGACACTTACTTTGCTTTTGCTTCTGCATCTTCATAGGCTTTATTGGAAACGTCATCGAGGCCGCCAATCAGATGTTTGAAGGAGCTGTGAAAACAAAGGGGTATTTTTAGAGGAAAAGTCTTCCTTGGAGAGCCAAGCGAGCCAACGCGGCTCTTCGGCAGCAACCAGGGGCCATCCCTTGATGTCGGGGTTGGCCGTGACCAACCAAACTGGGGCCAGGGCCGGGCATCTGCTGGGAAACATGGCTGGAGAAGAGGTGGAAATGCAATAACCAATGCCAAGAAGAGCCAAACTTATTTATCTATCTTTTTTAGGGACTGAACCCCCTGCAATTACTGCTGAAGTTTTCTCTCCCTCCAATGTAAGTTTTAGAGTAAATCTGTCAACACGGTGGTTAAGGCCCGTGAAGGTGAGGTGCCAGCACCATATCCCTGTCCTCCGACCAGAAACCCTGGAAATCTCTCTGCTTTCAAGGTGAAGGATAATCTTTATTTCTGTATCATCTCAGCTTTCTCATCTTAAGAGAAACAGCAACCAAAAACACAGGAGAGAGAAATAAAATGGGGAGGGGGGGCGGGGAAGGAGAGAAGGGAAAGAAAGTGAGGACAGAAAGGCAAACAAATTCTCATAAGCCAAATTGCTAATGACATTTAAGAGGAAATTTAGCTTTAATTGGGTTAAACTGAGTAAAATGGGGTGAAATGTTAGGAGTGCCTGATACACTCGGTGCTGAGCTGTCTTGTGTACAAGCAGTGAGCAGTGCCCTAACACCATCCTCTGTCCCCGGAGAGATACAAAGGGCACAGACATACCGGAAAAAGAATTAGAAAATCTTTTTATATCATGAGTGATTCAAACAAATGGACGCAATGACCATTTGATCAACTAACAAGCATCACTCCGGAGAAAAAACAATTAAAAAATACAACTGTTATGTCCTTGGTAGTGATATTACCCAGCGTCGGAGGCTGAGAAATACAAATTGGATATTTTTTGTAATTTTAATAACTGAAATCAATTAACACCTATGGCTGAAAATACTCCAGGTGAAAAGCACAGTTCCATACCAGGCATTTCCACCGTTCCCGACATGTCTGTCACACACAGGTTTTCTTTTGTCAAGAAAGCAAGCATCATTTGCAAAATGTAAAAGAGTTGGGCTAATCTGAAAGGATGAACTGCTGGAAACTACAGTCTCTTGACTAATCTCTGCTTTAAGGTCACGGCTTCAGAAATTAAAGTTCTGCAATTCCTCCGGCTTCTATATGTTTGTGACGCTCCTGAGGCACTAAACATAGAGCTGAAGAACAGAAATGGCTATTAAGAAGTTGGAAAAAACCTGAAAAGTTGAAAAAATTGGGAAAAAAAAAATCACCATCTAGGACCAAATTTGCAAAATTAATATCAAGAACAGAATATTTAATATAGCCCTCGCTCAACAAAGACTTTTAGGATGAAAGAGCATGAATGCTATCCAGCAGGTGAGGAAGACACAGGGCAGGTTAATAAAGGTAACAGTTTGCGGATCTTTTGCATTTTTTCCCCCTAAATCACCTAGTTTCAGACATTATGTAGGCTGAAGAGCCACAGGTGAAGAACCTACCGACCGAAAAGCTCCAAACCCCAGCTATTCGTGAAAACGCAGCCATGAGCAGAACTCATCGACCTCTTTGGGTCGAGCGGAGGGCAGCTGTGAGAAGTGCAATATCCTGTGACGCGCGAGCTTAACCAGGGTGACTTCGCGTTCCCTTTGGCCTCGAGCGCGACGAAACCGTTCGGACCGTGCTTTGCCCAAGCAGCTCAAACGCGCCGTGCGGTCTTAAATGGGTGTTCTGCTGCACCAGGAGATGCCTGGCCCTAAGCGAGGTACCCCGTGCGCACGTGGCGAGCGGGGACACGACTTCCAGAAGAACAAAAGGAGGCTTAATTATCTTGCTTTATGAACAGCAGCTGGCAAAAGCTGTATTTTACCCATTATTGTAATAAATACGAGGCAAGAGGTCACAGTCGGGAGAGCAATTTATACTGGTTTGTATCTAGAGCTGCTTGCTGTAACGGGCCTTTCCAGCGTGGCCTTTCGCGTAATTACGGTCATCGCCGCTGTGGAAGTATCCTCCGCGCACACAAATTCCCCAAGTTTTCCACTTTGTTTAATTCGTCGTATTTTAAATGATACAATCTAGGAAATCATTTACGCAGCCCAGGGAAAGCAGCGGGACCTCGCTAATGAGGAGTAGACGGCAAAGCCCCCTTTGCTCTTGCGTGGAAATTGTGTAAGAGTTTTTTTCACAAGGCAGGCTGCAGTTTTCAGTGTTAAGACACGTTAATCACCAGAGTATCTTTTTGGCCCAGAATTCCTTACTCAGCAGTGAAAAGATGCAAAATTCAGCTCATTCAACAGATTCATCTTTCTTGTGCTGAAGATGTGCCATAGGCTGAAGCCAAACCCTTGAAAGACGGCAGTGAAAGCAAAGCGAGATGTGTATGTTAATGCTCACTTGCACCGCAAACAGATATTTTAGGCAATTAAGTGAGACACGGTAATACCATAATCCTCCTGGAACGCTGTAAGACGTGACCTAAGGCTTAGAACGCAATTTAAAATAGCTAGGCTTGGTTTGCTTTCATGTGGTTGGGAAAATGTGGCAGGGTGAAACATTCAACGTTTTTTTGGCAACGCAAATAAATCTTTGTCTACTGGAACATTATACGGGCAAATAAGAAAAAGTCACTGGAAGGAGTAACAACAGTTTGTTGCATCCTTAAGTTTTTATTAAAATATCTTAAGCAAGACTTAGGACTGGGCAAGATTTTGCAGTTCACTGGAGTAATTTTTTTATTGCTTATCTCCATGCTGTAGAAGCATCATCTTGGTCACAACTTCCCCTAGAATTCAATCAGAAAACTGCTCATTTTTTTTTCTCCGCATAGCCTCCTCTCTTCATTTTTTCTATTCTCTCCTCATAACCAATTTTCTCCATGGATAAACTTTACCCCAACTGGGAAAAACAGTGAAGTAGCAAAAACTAGAATCTCCAGTGAAAAAGTTCAGCTCAGCTTGTATTGGGTCAGCCATGCTAGGAGAATACTTTTTTATTTTACTTTTCTCCAATTTCCATTGCCAAGAGGGTTGATACAGCAACCTTTCTTGACATCTCACAGACATCTCCCTCACCAACCCAAATCAGGCTTTCAAATAAGGACAAAAACCTAAAATCCAAAGTGAAAAATCTGAAAATACCTGAAATATTTAAAATGTTTCCTTAAAAAAACCTGTATCATCTTCCTATGCGTAACAGAAGACGACAATAACCAGAAAAAAGCATTTAGCGCTCAATATCTGCAAATACCACGTAGTTTTGTAGCACTACTAGCCTGTTTCAGCAGCAGCTGTGCCTTGAGTTTTAGTGGCTCTTCTCCTTCAGCTCCTCTCTCTAACATTTGCATTAGGCAATTCTGCACTCCCAGCACCCACAACATTTGCACCTGGTAAATCTCAGTGCTCCAGGAAAATATTGGTATCAACATAAATAAATTATATGGAGAAAAAAGTCACATATAAATAAAAAATGAACCTGAATCAACTTCAGTGTAAATATTCTTACAGTTCAGGAGAATCTACGAACATTTTCAAAAACTTTTTCAGGTTCAAGAGGTACATGTGAAAAAAAAAAAGTTTAAAAAGTTGCATCAGTTTCTCAGGGTGCTAATGACAATCAGATTTTAGGAACGTGCCTCCATACGAAGTAGCTGGAAGTAAAGTGTGTTTGTACGTGCTCGTTCGAATTGATTTACCAAACACATACTCAAGGTTGTCCCGCTTGTGTCTGCACAATTTTTATCAGAAGATGTTTTATAGAAAATTTCATAGAGGACCAATCCATTAAATCCAGCATATCGTAATTGTTAACTTTCCCCCAACCAGTCCAACTGTATTTCTGCAACTAACCTAATAACCCCTCCAGGGAGCTTGAAAATTCTCTAAGATGACAGGGTCAAACTTGAAATACTTTGGAGACACCAACGTCATGCATCTCCCACAATTAGTTTCTTCCTAGAGGATGAATGACTGCAGTATTACAGGAGGAAATACTTAACTAGCAACGGTCTCCATTTTATTTCACACAGGATCTTAGAAAGTCATAAACACACAAAGCCTACGAATTGTGAAGAAAAATTGCTCTTGGAATTAAAAAAGAATAAAAGACATCTGATAACTAACAACCTCTATAAAATATTAATATGTTTACCTAGATCTTACATTTGATCAGAGGAAAACCCTATTTTTCCTATGAGCCGTCTGGCTCCCCAAGTACCCAAAGGCTTCCACGAATTCCTTGAAATGGCCAGATGTATAGTTTTACAATCCCCATGACCAATATGTAGATTCTGCTGAACTGTTCAAGCCAATTTCCTAAGCTCCCTGGTTGGGTCTGTGCTTCACAGTTGGCAGGATGAACATCTCCTTCCCTCCAGACAGCCTGGCTGAATCAACCCGGTCTTCTGTTAAGCTCGAGCACGGAGAAGACACCAGCCTGCCCAGTGCTGAGATCCCTCAGCTGTCATCCTCATTCGATCAGCCTCGTCACTGTCTCTTTTTGTTTTCCCTACTGGGTTAGTGGAACCTCCTCTTCAATGACAGCGTGCACGGGCATGTTGAAATTTTGAATATAAAGTGAAATTCCCTGGAAATTTTTCCTACCAATTACTAAGCCCGTTTCTTTGAAATACACCTGAACAAGAAGGACTACACTTTTTTTTCTGGCAAGGTAACAACTCTTAATGTTATAATAAATAATCTATTTGCCGTCGTAGTCCCCTTCCTTGGGTGACCAAAATTAATGGTACTCCCAGTGCGGTCACTGTAGAGCTTGTACGACTGCATCACAGCAGCTACCTCACCTGGAAATCCCACCTCTGACCTGTGCTTCATTTTCTATAGGTTTTCTAAATACTGGTAGCGATCTTAAACCAAGAAGTCAATTCTCTCCAGCTGTTCCCAAACACAAACTCCTATAAAACCCTGTAAATAGTTTCCTAAATGTGTTGCCTTTCTATAATGCAGATTTCTAAGAACTGAAGCCCATGAGATGAAGGAGTTGTAGGTGCCCCTGTCCAGCTGACATCCCCAAGAGCTCCTTTAATATCTCAATTTTCCATTTTTAATATTGAGGATCAGAGCTACGGATCTGCTTTTTAAACTATTTAATTTAAGCTAAATTAACAAATTTTCATTCCATCCAAGGTTATCTTCCAGGGTCCACTCATCACTGCTTACCGAAAAACAACCCGTAACTTTGTGTTCATTACATGCCAACACCTGCTCCAACCAACTCTGCTGGCTCAGTGACCACTTGCTACACTATCCTATTCAGGAGTATCTGGGATTTTCCATTTTTAATAGCAATTATTTTTCCTTCTTCTCTGGAAATTTACAGTAATTTATAATGACACAGGTCCAGAAATCTCTCTTTCCACAAAAACTTTTCGTATTTATGGTATTCATATCTAAACACATCCGTATCCAAACACACCTGGGAGTCCCTTCACTACTACTCCTTTACTATCTTCTTCAAAGCGATTTTCACTCAAAACAGACATCCATGCTGGACACATCCTCCTTACTAGGTTCCAGCCTACTGAATCCCTAGGAAATTAATCCCTATTACCTTAAACGTATTTTTCTCCATGTGTTTCATGTGCGGTTGCTCTTCCATCACTTTTCCGTTATCTCTGCACAAATTTTGCGCCTTTATTCAGAATCACAGAATCACTAGGTTGGAAAGGACCTTTAAGATCATCAAGTCCAACCATTAATCCAGCACCACCATGTCCCCTACACCATGTCCTGAAGCGCCACATCCACACGTTTTTTGAACACTTCCAGAGATGGCGACTCCACCACCTCCCTGGGCAGCCTGTTCCAATGCCTGACCACCCTCTCAGTAAAGAAATTTTTCCTAATATCCAATCTAAACCTCCCCTGGCGCAACTTGAGGCCATTTCCTCTTGTCCTATCACTAGTTACTTGGGAGAAGAGACCAACACCCTCGTTGCCACAACCCCCTTTCAGGTAGTTGTAGAGAGCGATAAGGTCTCCCCTCAGCCTCCTCTTCTCCAGCCTAAACAACCCCAGTTCCCTCAGCCGCTCCTCATAAGACTTGTGCTCCAGACCCCTCACAGATTCCTGACACAACATGCCTTTCTGTTTTCAGGATAAGCCCACGATTCCCTCTGCTTGGGGGGCTCCAGAGCAGGACCCCAAGTCCTTCTCCATGGGGCTGCTCTCCATCCCTTCACCCCCAGCCTGTGCTGATACCAGGGGTTGCCCTGACCCAGAGGCTGGACCCTGCACTTGGCCTTGTTGAACCTCATGAGGTTTGCACAGGCCCATTTCTCAAGCTTGCCCAGGTCCCTCTGGATGGCATCATGTCCCTCAGGCGTGTCAGCCGCACCACGCAGCTTGGTGTCATCTGCAAACTTGCTGAGGGTGCCCTCGATCCCACTGTCTGTGTCACTGATAAAGACATTAAAGAGTACTGGTCCCGGTACGGACCCCTGAGGGACACCACTCGTAACCGACCTCCATCTGGACCTTGACCCATTGACCACTACCCTCTGGATGCAACCATCCACCTAACAGCCCACCCATCAAATCCGTATCTCTCCAATTTAGAGAGAAGGATGTTCAACTCGCAGGTTGTTAACGAGCAATATTTATTCACTCACATGGGAGTGAAATGCAGCATAATCTGACGTTAAGCCTTAGCAAAGTCAGCTGAAATTTCTCCTACAGCTTGGTTGGAGTCGGATGATCGGCTTCATCTCACCTCCTGTGTGTTGGAGACTGCTGATGAAGCCAGAGAGCGTTAAGAACCAAATCCCACTGAAATTCATTATTCTGATAAAGGAAGGGACTTAAAAAGATAATTGCAAGATGGGAAGAATGTCAATGTCCTTAATAACAAATATTTTCAGGACAAGGACAAGTGGGAACAAAATGGCTTAAAGTCCATGGAACACATCAAATGCTTGCTGCACTGCAGGTCGTTTTCTTTGTTAGATCACGACTCTGCTTGTTTCTACACCAGGAAAGGACGCAGAAAATCCACTGTTGCAAAGCTATTTGCAAGAAATGGCTACACTACTTTTCGGGTATCTTTGGGGTGTTTTTGTGACTCTAATGGCCTTCCTGTTTCACAAGGATATTAAAAAGCGAGGCAGCACTGACACTGCGAGAGTTTGGTAATTAAAGACCCATCATGTACTGCCGTTGGGCTTTCCTCGTGGTATTTTCAACTCCCACTGCTTCACCCCTGTACCCTTTTACTACCTATTTTTTGAATTTCAGAAATGACTTTAGGCAAACAATTTCATCTTTTTGGGCTTAAGCAACGTCCCCATCTCAAACCCAACTCTCCCAGAGCTTGCTTGGTGGCCTGGCTCATCCATATAAAGAAAGTTTCCTGTATTATTACCCTCAAAATCCTCCAGCAACTAAAACAGCCCTACAATTGCTCATAATATTGCCAAATCCAGAGACCAGTCCTCCATTTCTCTTAGGAATAACTTGCTGCGATACCAAGGTATGACTCTCATAGCTCAAGTATTAACTAGATGGGAACACGGCAGCTGTATTAGCAGTGTGGCTCTCAGGTGTTCTGTGGAACAATTTTTGGATGTCTTGGGAAGAATTTTAAAAGGAAGCTCGAAGAGTTACTCTGATGACAAGATAATGACAATGGGTAATATTAACCATACTGTCAGCAAGGCTGCAATTCTCCAGTTTCTCAGAGAAATGGATTGACCGTTAAGGAAACGGTATTTTCCCGTAACTTGTTCTTTGAAATTGCAACATCAATTTTGCTGAAACATTTCCGATTGAGACACGCACACAGAGCATGAAAATTGCTGCTTCCATAGTTCCGTTTGATTAAGTAAAGAGCTTGTCTTGTAATGGAAAATATTAGGCAACCTTAATGACATGCGTCACTCCTTCAGAGTGAACAGCTTCTGACTTCCAGTTTCCGTTGCGACTTTGCATATAACTCAATGTGAACGTCTCCCGTGGCCGCTGTAACAAACCAAATGTTGTAATATTCTGTGTATCTGGATATAAAGAAACGCTACTTCTCCTCATTAACAGAACAGCGTCTGCACAGTTTTCCAAATTTACAGAAGTCTTAGTAGATTTTCTCCATATTAAAATTAGCTTCTACAGTTATCCGCGTAACTATAAAACAATAATCTAAAAGGCAAGACAAGAATTCTAAGACAAGAAAGTCAGAACTGGTCAGGACGCAGGACAACCTTCCTTGAACTATAAATAGCGCTATAAATAGCATTACTTTTCTTGCACTATAAATAGGATTCCTATAAATAGTATTTCTCTGCTACTAATGGCAGAGCGTTACTAGAATCTCTGGTATAGATTAACTACAGCTTCATCAGTTTAAATTTAACTTGTACTTCCTTACTATTTCAAGGGCATAACATGCTGAGAAAAAGGCACAGTAGGCAAGGAAAGAAACAGTCTGTAGAACCATCAGTAAGGACTGACACTGCAATTACTAGTTATTTGCTTTTTTAAAAATGCTTACAGCGCAAAACAAAAATATCCCTTGCAGAAGCATTCAGACAAAATGCATCACTTACTTGTTGCTTTATATTTCTCTGAATTAATGCTTGCTAAATTATCTAATTATGTCTATTCTTCTCTTTTTCCCACAAGATGAAAAGGAATAATGTGTATTTTATCTACCAGGCTACCTTGCTTGTGTATGTGCAAGGAAGCCACTCAGCTGACAGTCCTGAAGCTCACCATCTGTTTTCAATGGATAGACCGTATTTTTTTTTAAATGCATCAGAACCAAACCGACTTAACAGAAGACCTAGGATTTTTGAATTATTCCCCAGTGCAGCCATTACAGAACACTAGATTTCTAGAATGGAAGGACTGTAAGAAACCTCAGGAGAGAACTGAACACAAAACACCTGTATTAAAGCAGGATCGAACGTATGCAGATCGTCCCTACAAGACACTCCAGCATCTCTCACTATCTCATCAGAATACAAGAAGGGCTTCTGAGGTGACTCCCAACCCAGCATCTCACGTTTGATGGTGTCTTGCATCAGAACTATGTGCCCAGGGAAGAGTTCAAGGACAGAGTAACCATTTGTGATATCTGCCTTGGTACTCTCCTACACCTCTCCAAAACTTCCTAGCCCAGACGTAGGTCCTTCGTATTTAGTAAACCCAACGGATTTTTTTCCCCTTTCGAACACTTGCAAACTATTCTTATTTTCCTATGGCTCTGTGAGTGATCCCCACGTGAAGAGCCGCCTCCTTTTGGCGTTCACTCCCTCCTGCAGGTTTCTTTGGGTTCTTGCACTGGGGGAGGCAGTGAAAAGTCAATCCCCATTCATCCTACCCACGTCTCCCACGGTTTCACAGATCTATACTATATTCCCTTGGAAGGATTCCCGTGGAAGATTTGTCTGTACCTTTTGATGGTCTGTGCCAGTGCTTCACTGCCCTCATACATGGAAAACGACCCTAAGAATCACGTTGAATTTTCAAGGTAATGCTAATTTTTGGAATTCCATTCCCAACAATTGTAGAGAGCAGTTGAATTTGCAGCACTGTTTTCTGGAGCCCCGGCATTTCTTTTCCAGGTTAAAACCCCGTAATTCCTTCAAGCTCCCTATACAAGACATTATTTTACTCTTTCGATCTCCTCTATCTCCTTTGAGCTGCAGAGCTTCAAGCAGGGCTACATCCCTTGGACGAGGGCTCTCCATCCCCACGTGGACTAGAGTAACAACATCTTGCTCCAACGTTTGCCAGAAGCTTGATGCCTTTCGTGACATTTTGCCGACACGAACTCAATCTGTGTTGCGCCATAACGCCTGGATCCGTTTCCACAGTAATGCTATCTCCCCTATTTTGTCTTTCTGCGCTTCTTAATTTTCTCCGTGTGTCACTACTGAGTTTTGTCTTGTTGATTTAAGGGGACCTTCCCTCTAGTTCATCAAGGACTGTGAACGTATGACTCAAAATTAAATGACCTCTCTGGAGAAAATGATCAAAGGCACTAGTTAAATACTGTAAAAGGTGTGAACGGGAGATACACCCCACACCAGGGCAGCAAAATGATGTACTTACTCTCTGTCTATGACCAGACAAGTTACCGCTTCAGCCGCAATGACATTGGCCGTTCTGACATCCTCTCTGAAAGATAAAACACATTTCTTAAGTAAGCTGTATTATTTTCATGATCATCTTCTTATTTCCAAACATATTGCATTCTTAAAGCACTTCAAGAATAAATTTCTGGTTTTCACAGCTTTTTCCCTGTGCTGATTTGATACTCATCATCCATACAGGCTTCAAGCACACCAAAGCTGAAAACCACGCACGAGCAGAACGAGAGAAACGGGCTGTCCTTGTACGTAAGACATCCAGCCATGCATCAGCCCATGCTTCTCGTCTGTTTTAGGCAAAGTCTCGTTTCTTACTATGCACATTTGTGCACAGAAGCAGTTTTACCAAAATATTAGCTATTTGCATAGATTTGTTTATGAGTATTTAGACTTCTGCTCATGTCCTTCTCCCCAAAAACCTACGTAATATCTCCATGTTGGACCAAGAAGCATCCAGTTAACTAGGACGGCAGCTCTGCTACTCGGAGCAGGTACCACGTGTATGGTAGGCTATAGGACTCGCTACGCGTTTGCTATCTGAGCACGGAGGAGGCTGGGACTGTGTCTATAAAAGGGACCTGATGAGGACGGAGCTTTTGAACGGCCTTGGCATTAAAACGCTGCGCTGGTACTTTTCACCAGCTATTCAGAACTTAATAATATTGCCCTTCGAATTTTTTCTCTATCTTCATTACCAAATGCTTTGTGTTCTCCCTTTCCCTGCCCCACCGAGAATTTGGCCGTGGCCAGCCCAAGCTATAAAATATAAAGTTCATTTATTCCAGCCAGAGCGATTCGGTGTTTCGTCAGGGTTACAGAGCTGTCGTTGCATTTCTGTGTTGGCCAAACAAATGCACAGGATTCCAAGTCACTGTTTTATTCAAATCCACTCCAAACTTTTCCAAGTATGAAGGGTAAGTGGATTACAGGCAAAAGAGACCCAGCTCTTCTAAACACACCTAATTCATTTAGACTGGAAAACCACTGTACGTTCCCACCGAAGTAGAAAATGAGATTTAAAAATGCTGTTAGAAATAGCAGTTCCCCTATTTAAAGATTGGGAGTATTAAAGCAGTAATATAGTAAAAAATAGTGTGGTACGTGTGCACTCATACCGGAATGTGCACTCTCCCTTTAAGGTAATCATTAATTAACTTTAATTACTTTTGAGCTATCTTTAGTATCTTTAAAACAGAGTAAGCAGAAATACAAATGAAAGAAACATTAATATGCAAGCCTGTATTCAAATGCTGCCTTTGAGTCTGTTTGCAACGAAATTAAGTTAGTGCTAATTTATCCATACCGATAAACAAAATTACGGTAACTTAAAGCAAGTAGAAGTAGAAAGAAGTAGCCGAATAGCAGCAGCCGATTATCTCTATTAACTTCTAAACCTTGGTAACTATAGAGAGGATAAGGAATGGTAATATTTAATATCCCATTAAGCTGCTGTAGCCAACTTTTGCCGGTATATTAACACATCAAAACGAGCACGCAAACTTTCTGGTTGCTCATTAATTCCTGTTAAAAATGAACTTTTTTGTCCCGCCATCTCGCTGCCTTTCTGCCACAGAACCGCAGTTCACTATAGAGATGATTATAGTGACCACGTTACAGTTACACGGTTACAGAGAAGGAAAATGCAGCTATCGGTGGCTTCGGTTCAAACATGTTAAATGAACCTTGACGCCGGAGATTAAAACGCACAAGTAACCGTTAGGGTTTCCACCCTCTTATAATTAATACAACCTTTTAATCAGCGCGGAATCAACGTAGAACGCGGGCACGTTCCCAACGGGCGTCTCGCGTAGCACAAACACCGGAACCAGAGGGATGGCGGGGATTTTGTAATGCACAAAAAAGGATTTCGTAATGCACAAAAAAGTATTTTGTAATAAATTTTTGAAATTTTTTTTTAAAGGATTTTTTTTTTTTTTTTTTTTTAAGGAATGATAAAGTGGCTCATGTATGAAGCGATAAACGAAGAAATCGCTACCTCCAAAGCCATCCTACACATCCCTGCCTACAAGCCACCGCTGCAGGACCCTTGTCCCGCAAATACCGAACGCAGGGAGCGACGGGGGAGAGCAGCTTTCTGTTTCCACAGCCTAAATCCATGGTGAGCGGGTTTATACCCTCCCATGCTCTCCTCTTGGGGGGCGTTTACCCATCAGGATTAAAAATCTCATCAAGTTTCTAAAAACAAAAGGAAAAAACTCACCGTATTTTCAGTTCTACGCAAACATTAAACCTCTACGTGCATCAGCTGTGAAACAGAAGGCACGCTCAGACTTCCCAACGCTGCCAACACCTCACGTACGCTTCAAATAATGACGGGGGTAACCTGGGCCCACGCCACCGATCTACAAATTACCCTCAGTCGCCTTCAAGCAAAACAAATTGTCATTTAAAAGGTGTTTCGGCGGGTGGCCACCAGCGACCGCCCGCGGCGTTACACCCAACAGGTAATTATCAGAAGTGCCCCGCGGCGGTAATTAGTTGAAGCTCCTGGCACTAAATGCAGCAAGTAGCTGCTTGAAGCGCGCGGCGTGGAACGCGGCAGTAGTTATTCGAAGCGCGCGGCGTCGAACGCAGAAGTGACCACCAGCGGCGCGGGGCGTGAAAGGCGCGAGTTAATTACGTAAGAGCCCGGCTGGCGAGCACCGACTCGGACCCTTTCGGGGCTTCGTCGCAGGAACACTCATCGCTGCTCCCCGAGAACCGGCACTCTTCGTCGGAGGAGTCGCCTTCACTCTCCGAATACTCCATCGCTCCCGCTCGCCTCCACCATTTATCTCCTCCCGGGAACACGCCTGCTTCCTTCCAGCCCGCGACTCTACCCCGTCCTCCGGCCGAGCTCTGGCATTTTACGGCCCCTCCAGTTTCGGACTCGCAGAAAGGTCACAGCTGCCGGGTTTGGGTTTTTTCCCTAGGGTGCAGCGTCGGGACACACGAGCAGGGGGTATTTTGGGGCCGCAGGGAGGCACGAGGCTGCGCACAGGCGGGGGCGGCTCCTCTCCCAGGCGCCCACCCGGAAACCCGAAAACTCGGGCTGCTGCGCTCCGGCTCCTTAACCCCGCGGCGGGATTAGGCGGCAAGGCCAGCCAAGTTCCTTGAGCTCTTCCGAAGCGTCAGCGCGTCGCTGCCAACACGAGCATGTTATTTAAAAGATTAATTTTTTTTTTTTTTTTTTTTTCCCTCCCCCTCGTTAGAGTTTATCACCCGGTTCACCACCTGCAACCTGGGAAGTTTCAACAATTTTTGCTTCTGATAAGCTGCAGAAAAAAAAACCGCCGGCTTTTTTGAACCGTTTCCAGGAAGTTTTCGGATAGAAGTGTATCGATGCCGCTATTTATAAAGCTGTGTTGGAGAACGGAAATATGAAGCACACGGGCAGTTTTAATCAGAGAGAAGGTCATACGTCACCCCCTGTTCCCTGATTCTACCTTAGACTGTAAAAATTTACCTTAGATTTTAAAATCTTTGAAATTATTCCCATCTTTATGCTTCTTTACCTTCCTACATGCCCTAACTCGCTGGAGTCCTGCTCCAACGCCGGCTCTCATAGCTCCTACCACACCTAACCCCTTAATAACGCCGATATAAGTCTTCAAATAAACGGAAACTCTATTTAGATAATCTAATTTAACGATATACCATTATAGTTACTTGAAACTTGCTGTTACGCCGCCAGCAAACACTGCTCTGGGTTATTCCCAGAAGATGGACCCAACGGGTGCAACCTTGGCGTGATGTCTGCCCAGCTTTTGGGATCGCCCCTCCGGACGCAGCCTCCCGGCACAAAATAGCATTTATCACCAGATGCGAGCACCCCGCTGCAGGGAAGATCATGTTTACAGCTGAGCCACTTCTGCTCGTCTCCTGACTGGCATTTTGTCAGTCAAAATCGGTTTCAAGCTAAAATATAGTAGAGACATTTTGAGGTCTCTAGGTAGGCAAAACCTTCGCCTGAAAGGCTAGAGCCAGGGCTGGTTTTTTCGGATCACCCAATTTGGGTACCGCTCCTCAATGAATCCAATGAAGATTATTTTAACCTCCCAGGTGAAAGCGAGGGGAAATCAGAAAATACCCAGCAAAATCATAAGGGGAGACAGAGATGCTGGGTTTTGAGCTATTACCACTGAATTCAAGCTGTTAATTGATTTTTCGCATAATTTATTTTTTTCCTTTCACTTATTTCCGACATGCCTTGTCCCAAATACTTTAAATCAACCTTACTAAAAATACGGTAACAAGGTCAAATGTACAGTGCTGGAAAGTGGTAAAATGCATTAAAGAACTTGAGTATCAGCAAATTAGGAACCTCCACACAGTCTTCCTGTGGCAGACTTTTAAAACCCACCAGGGAAGACCTAATTTTTTCTTTCCATCTTTTCTCTGAAAACCCTCATTAACACCGTTCTCAAGTTTAAAACGATCAAAATGCTCATTTCCAAAAGTCCTACACTGCTTGAGCTTTCTACCACAGACCTCTCCCAGGCAGCAGCAGCAGCTCCTGCAGAGCAACCACCCAGGAACAGACACCGACGCACCTACTCTTGGCGGCTGGTCAAAGTCCTTCAGTTACTTGCTCAAAGAAAAATGGGTTGTCATCATTGTTGGAGGAGAAAGAAATAAAAGAACCGCAACAATCCTAAATATACACGTTGGGATATGGCTGCAGTCAAGAGCCCAAGGCAGTCTCCAAACCCATTTAGATGGGATGGCCATCGCTCTTCCCGGGAAACAGTCTGGTCAAGACAGGTGTCACCTGTAGGCAGTTTTATCTGAAATGCCGGGACTATCCTTGTAAATGACCACAGAATCATTAAGGTTGGAAAAGACCTTTAAGATCATCAAGTCCAACCATCAACCCAACACCACCATGCCCCCTAAACCATGTCCCGAAGTGCCACGTCCACATGTTTTTTGAACACCTCCAGAGATGGTGACTCCACCACCTCCCTGTGGAGCCTGTGCTAATGCTTGACCACTCTCTCCGTAAACAAATTTCTCCTAATATCCAATCTAAACCTCCCCCGGTGCAACTTGAGGTTATATGGCTACTAGGAAAAGGAAAAATATCTTATAGAACAACCTCTCAGTTTCTTCAAACGAAAGGCTTTAAAAATACTATTTCACAGTTTTTTTATTCAATATAAGCAAACCGAACGACTCTCCAAATAGGCTAGAAAACGTACCAACCCCTTCTAATAATTTGTTTTATGTCTTGTGGGCATATCATTAGCGCTTACTTGCTGTTTCTGAAATATATTTATACTCTCAGTGGCTCCAACAGAAAGGTTTAAGCCCTGGCAAGGGTTGCACAACAGGATTTACAAAAAACCCCAACCCCTTCCTAATAACTTATTTTAATATTTACGAAGTTAAGGACTCAGAGATGGTGAACAGGTCTTTCAAGGCTCTCTCGGTCAGAAAAATTCTGCTCTGTCCTTACTGAACTGACACTTCTGAAAGCAAATGCAACTCCCAACAACAGCTGCTAAGATTACGCCAAGTTTTAACCCAAAATTCTCACAAAAAGTCACGATGTGCTGGGATCATTTCAGGATGCTGTGTGAAGTCTGACAATTATTTTCTGCTTCACATTAATGACGGATGTTATTTCACGAAAAGGAAAACATCTGGTGGGCTTCTCCTTTTCAGTTTCCTGAACGATGGAAAATGAAGTCCGGTTTACATAAAGTACCATTTATTTTGGTCTTAATGCCAATGTCCTAATTTTGAAAAAATAGACAATTTTTTTTGCAATCGTCGTATGTGTTTGGGGAAACAGCCGCTGTTACAAATACTGCACTGGACTGTGACCGCTCCCTCGTGTGCCTTGCCACTACCTACAGCCCAGCCTCAAACAAGCCCTTTCCCTATGCGATTCCTGTATTCCACTATTTTCCTATACAGGAATGTATTTCTAGATATAGGAATATGGCCTGTATTTCACTATATTGCTAAATTTCACTATCGAATTCCTACATTACAATGAGAAAAATGCTTTAATTTACTGTCTCACCCCCTGGGTCTAAAGACAGAAGAAACTACGCAAGAGATGGCTGCTGTTATTTTGATTGGCATTACAGTGATGCTGCTGAATGAACAAGTGTTACGTCACCAGGCTGCTTATGCTGGTATCAATAGATGTAACGCAGATAAACATTGCCAAAAAATAGTACTCGTTAAAGCAGAAGCGCTCTGGCAGGCGCTAACCTGGGTCTGGGAATATCGAATCCCCACTCCTCTGCCATGACTAGTTTAACCCACAAGCACTTTCCCCGAGTGGCAAGTTACTAATTTGCCATTATTTACGCAAACAGCCGTATTAAAATCAAATCAAACTGTCATCGGAGAGTTGACGTACCACGAGATACCTATTACACACGAACAATACCAACACTGTGCTCACGCAACGTCATTTTAAACCACGTGCAAGAGGTTTACACCTAAACCTCAGAAGCAGCTAATCCATACGATAACGTCTGTAAACATATTTTACAGGCGAGTAAAGCAATGCGCGAGGAGCCCGTGTGAGGAGCATTAGGCTATACGGGCAGCCGGCTTCTCTTCAAGAATTAACGCGGCCGCATCCATTTGGCTTGTCTTGACCACGTCAAAGCCGCAGGCATGGCATCGCCGCAGAGGCAGGGCTCAGGTTGTCCCTTAACTGTGCCACTCGGGTACCCTGCCAGCCCTGCTATCTGTAACCGCTCCATTTCTAGCATAAAATAATATTTTTTATTTCAACCCTACAATAACGCAGGGGTCTTCAGGCAGATTAGTGGAAACGACTGCATCCAAAGCAGCTTCTTACCGGCTGAGGTCTTTACGTAGCTGGATTTTTTTTCCCCTCCCTTTTCAAGTATTTCTATGCCTGTGACGTTCTTTTTCTTGCCTGGCTGCTTTGTGCGTGGGAGCGGTGGGACAAATACCCTTTGTCATGCTGAACCGATGAGCAACGCGTTTGTCTATTGAAACCACGTCTCATCGCAAGGATGCCTGGCCCATCTGCAAACGATAAGAGCCTCTTTCAGTTGAGAATGTTTTTTAAGGGTTTATTGTGAATTCATGACTTTTTTTAAGAACTGTATTTTAAAGAATGCTCTTGTTAAATTCCTAAGCACTGCGAAGGAGGGAAGGGCGGTTATAATGAGTTACGGCTTCTCCTTTATGGATGCCAGCAGCAGGATCTGAACGACAAGCCCTGGGAGCTATTTTTTCACTACTGCTTGTCCTTGGCTGACACTACCAGCTTTCACCTCCAAGCTTCCTGGGTACAAAATTCCCACTCCCTTATATTTCAGGTCACTGCAGTCCCACCTAAGGCATGTGGTTTGCACCATGCTCTTATCTACCTCTTCCCATGGCCAACGCTCTGCCCATGCCAGTGGATCCGAGTGCCCTCACCCTGGTGACTGTGCCCATCTTACCTTCCTCCCCACGTTACCGACTCCTCCGGGTCCACCCATCTCTTCTTCACTTCTGCAGGCCAAATTCACTGCATCCCTTTGATACCCGACAAATCCTTTGACTGTCTTCCATACTACCCAACTGCTGTCAATGATATCAAGGACTTAAGTTTGTCAAAATAAATGACAAAATAAAAATGACAAAATAAAGAGTTTGTCATTGCCCTGAGTGTGCCAATAGGCTTTAATTGCCCTGAGCAGCTTCACCGGGACCTTCACCCAACATCTTCTGCCCATGGTCCAGGAGGCCCATTTCAGCTCAGCCTGGGACTCTCAGTTGTAGGTACAGACTTGCCTCTTGCCTCCAGCTCTATTTCTTGGATGGACCTTGGATCTACAAGGTAGATAGCTTGTGGCCCATCTCCTGGATGGACCACGCCTGATCCTGTAGCCTTGTTTCTAGCCCTGTCTCTGCTCATCTCCTGGCAGGACTTCCTGGGTGGACCCAGGACCTAGGCCATCCTCTCCTTGTGTTTGGGAGTGCATGAGCACCCTGTTACCAGCACCCCCCTCAGGACCCAGTTTTGCTCAGAATGGGTTTCACTTGGCTAATTACAGCGAACCGTTTCTTGTAGTTGCTGCGTGAAAGGTCATGCCAATAACGGGAACAAAAGCACCACGAGCAAGGGCAGAAAGTGCCCAAACCTTTCATTTTGGACTAAAACAACAAACTTAATATCCTAGACATCAACAGTTAACAACGCGAAGGGCCACACTGGCGCCTGCTGATGCGAGTGCAGCAAGGGAGCTGGAGATGCTTGCTGCTGCTCTTTCTTCAGCAGCCTACTCACATCTCGTTAAGCACGGTTTCACAGATAGCTTCCAGACTAGCTAGCAGGGCTCCTGTGAGAAATCGGCATCCTCCGTGAAGTTCTCAAAGCCTCCTGCTGATGCAATTATCTGTTCTGAGGCTCTGCAAGCCTGTGCTTCCCATCCAGCTTCTGCTTTCATTTGAGCTCTGCTCTATACCGGAGCACAGAGAGACCTGGCCCAACTTTCAGCTGGCTGGAGTGGGTAGCAGCAGCATGCCTGAAGAGCTGCAGAGATTAAATCAGCCCATGCTGGGCTCCACACCGCCGCACTTGACTCCTCCGATGGTCGGGTCAGCTCCCGTAAAACCTACTAGAGCATCCCTCTGCAACACCAAGGTCTGCGGCGCTGACATGCTGATGGGGCCGTATTGTAGTCTAAGTACTCAATTTCTTATTCTGTGTGTTATTTTATGGTGGGAATAGCATGGAAGGGAAAATTATGGGCAAATTTTATCATCAATAAAGATGTAAACCTGCTCATTTTCTTCTGTCTTATTTTCTCCTTTCTGTGCAGACAGTGACGGAACAGATTTTGTACTTTGGCTCCGTGATCACCTTAAACTGATCTAAGATAAATCAAACCTTCGGCTGACTTAGTCTTCTGGTAGAACAGTGCAACTCACCCCTTGGCCAGTAATCGTTGGTACTACGGAAAGCACCAGTGAGTAAGGGTACCAGTGGAAAGGGACACGGTGGGAACACATGGCCAAGAGGGAACAGGGAAGTTCAGGACCAGTCTCTGGCCCAAACACAGCCATACGCTCACTTAAGGTGACTCTTTGACCACATCCTCAATGATCTGTGCTTACCTAGAGGATATGCTTGGCCAAATCTTCATCCCTGTCTTGCCTGTTGAAGGTATGAAGGTGGGTCTAGAAACCCCCTCCCCGTCCTTCAGATGGTCACTTTGCACTCCCTCATGATTTCACCATTTAAGCAACCACAGACTAACCACAAAACCTGCCAAGCTACAGAAAGGCTGCATTTCTAATATAAACCGGCACAATCTAACTGCTCAAAACATGCATCGAACCGAAGTGGAAAAACAAAAGATGTTTTGCCTGTGAAAGACATCATCACAAGAAACCTATTTTTTATCCATTAGAAAGTATTCACAGACCTTAGCGAACAATCTCACTAGTAAAAAAAGGATACGCTACATTTTAAGAAGTACTGCTAAACCCCACCTTGACTATGTTCTATCACCACTAATGTATTTACTAAGAAAAACCCTGAACCCAGTTACGTGATGTCTGGAGAGCAGCATAATACAGCCTTAGAAAATAAAGTGAAAAATCTGAAAAATCAATTTGCTGCAGCCCAAGGAGCAGTTAAAACTTTGGAGAAGCACTGAAAAAGCCAAAAGAGATTTCACGCTCCACCTACACGGAGCCTAGATGAGCAGTGGAGAGTCCTTTCCAGGCAGCATTTACAGTCTCCATTCAGTAACCACAATACAAAATAAATCACAACTTAAAACAAATATAACCCCAAAGCTGCTGATGCTCCAGGCAGTCCTATCCAACTCATAACCGTAACTTCTCTGCAGATTTAAAAAATCACTCCAGAACTGAGTTTGTGGAAAAATGTGCCGTCACCCTGGATGGCAACGCAGAGTATTTCATCGCTCTTCTACCGGCGAAGCAAACGTGCAGCACACATCTTCATTTGCACCGTCTTTTACACTGATGTGGTTGACGCTAATTGCTGCGGAGGTGGATGTATTAATTTTTCTACACCTATTTCAGTAGGAAATGACTGGCCATGTCTGAAAGCAGAACTGCACTAGACATACGTATGGTGCTTTGTGGCTGGTACCGACTCTCCGCTTGTCCTAGCGCTCACATCCCATAAAAGCAGAGGACACGGCACCTAAAGCACTCACCGACGCACAGAAGGAATAATGGTTTTGGCTTTCTTACATCTTATATTAACTCAGGTGTGGCTGCCTTTTTCTTCAGGAAATTCCTTAAACCCCAGCTGGTTTGGGCGTTTTTTGGTGTTTGTAGAAACCTATACTTCTGTATTATAACAGCATCTACACCACAAATTAATTTACATTTTAATTTTCACAGTCGCTTAGCTGAGGTGAGAGAGATTGGCCCACTGCCTTTCAGTATCCCCTTTTACCATTCTTCACGCTAAGGGTTTTGTATGGCATGTCATGATTTTAATTTTCTTTTTTATCTTGCAATCTTCTGGTGGAAAAGTTCCATGATTGACAAAGCTAAAACCTTTGAGATCACTTTCTCGCTTTGCTCTATTTTTGGTGTATCAGATATATTGATATATATCTGACTTCACTGTCAAGAAAAGCAGATATATCCATTTTTTTCGTCACCGTTAGTACACAGAACTCAGACTCTAACCCATTTTTGATTTCTGGGTCTGTGGAGTCAGGGCTGAACGTAGATTCCCACCAGAGCTAGACTTCCTGTGAGTTCTGGAGCTGGAGGGGGACAGGACCATCTCCTGGGGACTGTCATTTCTGGTTCTGGACGTCACCTGGAGCTGGTGGGAATTTCCTGAATCTCATGGATGACAAAGTCCATTTTCCTGCAATTTCAGATATGTCATGTATTTTACAGATCAAATTAAAATCAGTTTTGTCAGTATAGCCATTGAAGACACTTCCAGAACTCACTTCTCGTATAGCTAGGCATCTTCTTCTGTCTCCCAGTCTAAATTGCCCATAGCAAGCTTAAATCTAATTGTTCCTGGACTAAAACTGTTCTCAAGTTAAAATAATTCTTTTCTTCCTCTTGATATATTTATATACAAAACTCACAACCCTTCTCAGAATTTATTTCACTGAGTTAAATGAAGCAAGGTTTCCTAACTTTTTGTTTTGGGTTTTTTGGCTTCTCTGTACCTGGACCAGTGTGAATTCACCCTCTGCAAACATAAGCATCCTCAGTGGTTTGGAATACTCCAGATTAGATCTCACCAAGGTTTTGTACAATGGTACAAGTGCTGTCCTGTTCCCACTGAATACAGCTCTCAAAGTCCCCTAGAACTCCCTCTCACGCTGTTTAATTTTTGCATCTGCACGTGGTGCCACACACAACCTTGTGTTCAAGTCCAGACAGGTGATACCTGCTGTGGTCCTTGTCCAAAAATAGGGTTCTCCTGCACAGACATAACATGTAGCATTTTCCTTCAAGCTTTTGCAACAAGTTTGGAAGGAAAGCATAATTAAAGATTGTATAACATTTCTGTTTTCCCGTCTGTAGCCACCTGAATGGCCCCGCTGCTTCTGATGCCTCTTGTTCCTCCTGCTTACGATGGCACTCATGACTTTGGCAGATTCAGACATCCAGTTTCAGAAAGTAAAGATCTGAGATTGAGGATGGAGATAATGAGGTCCCCTAAGTCTGAATCCTTCTTCTTAAAGCTTTGATTACCTTTTATTTGTAATAATGCCTATGCCTTCACCTTCATCTTGGCCTATAGTCACAGCATGGCCAGCTCTAACAACCACCTCCCCTCCAGGTGCCTACTCTTGATTTTAGTTAAAAAAAGAAAATAATCAAGGTTTTACTTGATAAAACCAAACAAAAATCTCATCATTACTAGGCTTGATCCCACTTCAGACACAAGACAGTTCAATGAAGAAAACAAAAGCTGGCTCTGCTTGGAGGAACAGAGGGAACCAGAGGAGCTCCAGAGGTCCCTTCTGACCCAAGCAGCTCTGTGCTACTGTGACGACGGCAAGACATAGAGTATTTCAGAAAACATCAATTTAAGTATTACACCAAACATCTGGCCTACAGTCTTTAAAGACAAAATTAAAGACATTAGATTAGAAAAGATAAAATTACAAGTACCAAAGTAACCAATAACACAATTGAAAACCGAGCTTAAACTTGAGAAAGAGCCTCATCTTCAACCAATAAAGATTACTGGTCTTAAACAACACGCCGCACACATAGGATGCAACATATCCCTACCAGGGGATTTTGCAGGTCTCGTTTTCAAGAATGTGTTTCCTCAGTAAAGCCAAATGAAAGCAAGGAATGACAGAGCAAGCACCTAAGATACGACGTTTGACTCTCCACGAGCCTTCTTTATCCACCAGCCGCAGAAAAGCATCAAAATGAACTTTGATAAACACATCCTTATAAATGGAATAATAATCCCTCATATTTACTATCTAAGAATATTGCAACTGCTATAAGTATATTATGCCGATAACTTTTTTTTTTTAAAAAAAAAAAACACCTTTAAATTGAATTTTACAACCGACATGTGGAAGAGAATTACAAACAGTGCCTGTGACCAGCTCTTCTCTGTCACTGTAAGAATCCTACGCAAGGAATCAAACCGACGTGGAAAGAAATGAATTAGTTGCTGGCACTGGTGGAGGTGACACTTCTCTGACCTACAGGAAATTATACTCCTGGGAGTATGACAGAAGTGTTAAGAGAGCAATTAGGGTTGTCACCTGGCATATTCCCCAGAGGAAAGTGATGGATCCTCATTCCCGGCCTCGTCTCCTACCAGCGGCGGCATGTTGATGAATATTGCTATTGCTTTGAACAACTCCAACAAAAGGTATTTTATTGGAGCGACAGTCACTGGCTTTGACAACACAATGTTATACCAGCTCTTTTGTACTGTGGAGCGGCCGGTCTTCTTCTGGGTGGACATATACCCCCCTGACACGACGGATTTTATTGCTTCGAGGGCCTTGAGGGTTAGTTTTAGAGGATTTTCTGTGAGTTTTATATGACACACGCTGATGAATACCTGAATATCAAGGTGGAAGATTCAGCAGCTGGCTCTGGGCAACACTCAGTAAAAATCTAAGCCATCAGAGAAACCGCCTCCTTCTTTTAGAATTTGTATCAGCCAAACAGATACTTAAGAACAAATTGTGGTGAATCCCAACATCATGTTTGAATATGAGGCCATTTAACATGGGAAATAGTGGAATGTCTTGCATCAGTAAGTATGAGCAGGTGCAAATTTGTTCTCCCCTTCGTTCACCCATCCAGCGTGCAAAGGTACTGCATGGCAGGACTGCAGCTCCCCTCCGGTCCACATACCATTTATTGGACCATCATCAGCTGCCTCTAGAGCAAAACCCTCCATATGCCACAGTCCCACGCAACCGCCCTAGTGCATCGAACGGCTCCAAATAAATCGATTTAAGCCCATACCTCTTTCGGTGGGGCAGACTTGCCCCGCTATGTATTGTATTTCTAATTCAAACGTGAATTTGAAAATGATAGATGGATCTGAAATGAAACCATAAATTCTGACACCTTGAGAGCTGAGTGACTTGGCCCCATGGATGCAACGAAGATGGGTCCAAGCTCCTCCTCTGATGGGGTTGCAGTGCCTCTCCAGATCTGCTCTAAACCACTTCAAGTGTTCAAATGGGCAACCTCTTACTGAAATTTGATAAGGGATGAAAAGGTTTAAAAAAAATGCCTGGACGAAGAAGAAATACAAGTCAAAGCTTAAATAAAATGATTGAGAACACTGAAGCAGGTTGGCTTCCAACCATTTTTAATCATTTTAACATTGAACTGCATTTTACCTCGATATATATAAAGAAAACTGTATCTATGCAGAACGGGAAACAGAGAAAATCTAGGTAGGATTAGAATGCAGGCATATATCCCATTAGAAAGAAAACTCTATCTAAAACAAAGCACTTCAGTTTTGCTTATGGTTTGTTGTCATATCAAGTTGCTTAAAGGTTTCGTTAAGAGCATCTATAGAACAAGAAAAAGAAACCTTTTTATATCACTCAATAGTAACAGAAAGATTACCTGGGCTTTCTTCCCTACCATCATTATTTAGCTCAAATGCCAGCAAACCGCAGCAGAATTTTAAATAGCCTCGACTTGTAATTTATGGGTATCGCTTTTCATAACTCACACACAGCTTTACAAAACGACTATGACAAGGATCATTTTGCACTGTTTTACTACATTATGGCCCACGTCATCTTCTATAACCACAAAATACAAACCCTGCATCAATGATCGAGAATGGGATATTGGGGATTTTTCAAATCTACCTGCAACTTCCATCTTATCTGCCGTGATCAGAGCAGTGGCAAGCCCAGAAGTCTTATCTATAGAAATGAGGTCTACAGCTGAATTATACAGACTTCTTTTGAATGTAGTGGTATAATTAGCCTGTGAAAGTCATCTGGAAACCAATAATTATATTTCTTTAGATATGTTCTTCTTATTACATAAGCCTTCACAGGATGGCTCTTACTTGGCAGTAATAGTACCACTAGGTGTTCTCAGGACATCAGTGTCTCTACGGGAATGCAATTTCTGCTCAATTAATTTTCTGAAAATCACAGAATCACAGAACGGTAGGGGTTGGAAGGGACCTCTGAAGATCATCTGGTCCAACCCCCCTGCCAAGACAGGGTCACCCAGGGCAGGTTGCACAGGAACGTGTCCAGTCGGGTGTGGAAGGTCTCCAGGGGAGGAGACTCCACAGCCTCTCTGGGCGGCCTGTTCCAGTGCTCCGTCACCCTCACAGTAAAGAAGTTTTTCCTCACGTTGAGGTGGAACTTCTCGTGCTGCAGTTTGTGCCCATTGCCCCTCGTCCTGTCACTGGGCACTACTGAAGAGAGACTGGCTCCATCCTCCTGACAGCCACCCTGCAGATATTGCTACACACTGATAAGGTCCCCTCTCAGCCTTCTCTTCTCCAGGCTAAACAGTCCCAGGTCTCCCAGCCTTTCCTCATACGAGAAATGTTCCAGTCCCTTAGTCACCCTCGTAGCCCTCCGTTGGACCCTCTCCAAAAGTTCCCCGTCTCTCTTGAACTGGGGAGCCCAGAACTGGGCATAATACTCCAGATGAGGCCTCAGCAGCGCGGGGTAGAGGGGAAGGAGAACCTCTCTCAACCTGCTGGTCACACTCTTCTTAATGCACCCCAGGACACCACTGGCCCTCTTGGCCACCAGGGCACATTGCTGTCCCGTGGATAACTTATTGTCTACCAGGACTCCAAGGTCCTTCTCCATGAAGCTGCTTTCCAGCAGGTCAGCCCCTAACCTGTGCTGGTGCGCGGGGTTGTTCCTCCCCAGGTGCAGAACTCTACATGTGTAGAAGATGTGAAATTCTGGTGAATTCCTCAGATAGCGAAGTTGTAGATAAAAGTTACTGTCTTCACAGAGTACTAAAATTTCACACGCACGTTTCAAGGAAGGATACCCACTAGGCTTATGCAGACAAAATAAAGGCATCCCTAGGTCAACGCCTACCAAACTTTTCGACTCAAATACATTTCTGGAAAAACTGTAGATTTTTTTTCTTTTGGGAGAAACATCCACGAAACAACATGATATTGTTTTGTGCTCACAACCACTAAGTTAAAATATTTGTTAATGGCTTTTAGTCACCATTCTTTGCATGTGTTTTCATGTGACAGTGCATTTGAACTGGAGGCTGGGGTTATTTTGAGACCTGGGCCATATTCCAAAATGGGTGTCACAGGCTAAGCCCTGTTTCACTTACCCCATAGCAAAAACACACAGACAGTGATGAAGAGAATGAGTTGACAAGAATTTTTAGGTCCCACAGAAAAAGACTAAAGGCAAGTAACTGTAAGAAAATAGGTTTTCACTTCACCTTTCAGTACTAAAATACAACTAAGAATATTTCCTGGTTTCTGCAAAAAATTCAAATGAAGTAAACAATGGGAATTTTATCAAACTTTTCTCTCTACCACTATCTCATTCAAAGACTTGATCTGAGTCCCTCAGTATCATTTTACGACACTTATTAAAGCCACGTGTTCACTAAACGCGTAAGAAAGCTAAATACTAGCAGTATTTTGCTAAAGATGCTTGATATCGCATTATTTTCTGATATTTTATATGTAATATATCTCTCCCGAGATAATAATACCACATTGTTTGCTGATAAATAGCACTTGCCCAGATTCACAACTGACAGCTAACAAAACCCACATGAATGAACGCAATTTCCTTTGGCCCTTTGCAGTCACTACATCTCTGCCGGTGAGTGAGATACGAGCCAAAGCCTGACTGTTCCAAAGCCGGACCCACCGGGGAAGGTGGCAGATGAATTTCGGAATTTTTACACCCGCGAGCAGCGACATCCTCCCCCCAGCTGTTCACCCGGGTGTTAACACTTGGAAGTGCAAAACATCGATTACTGAAGCATCGGCACCCGCAGCCAGGATGAGATATTTTGCAAAAAAAAAAAAAAAAAAAGAAAACAAACCCCAAACCCTCTTTATTAATTTTAATCAGCTTTTCTTAGTGCTTCAGGGAAGCAGAGGGATGACGGGCAGCGTCGGGGTGCGAACACGTGCAAGTCAGGTAATTGTAGGCTGTGAATCTCTGCCTGTTCACTAGGCAGAGGAACTTGACTTTGTGCGCTGCCTTGGGGAACCCATCTGCTTGGGAAGGGAAATCCAATAAAACACAACGGCTGTGAGAATGCACCGAGGAGATATGCTGCAGATAGTCACACATTCCGCTGAAATCCTTCTTGCTGCAGTCAAAAGACTTAAAAAAGGGTGAAGAAGAGATGGATATCTCCTCCCTTATCATTTGCTACAGAGTCGTGCGTGGAACCTTATCTGGTTTAAAACGGTGTAATTGCGCCCATCTCGTCACGGCCGGGTTTGCTGACATCCCGCCGAGCATCCCTCGGTACGTGCCAAGGGCTATCGTTTCGCTAATTCATTCTGAAGCGCGGGTCGAACACCAGGCGTGCGGAGACGCGAGTGGCCGAGGGGCCACAGCAGGACTTCTACCGACAGTCCAACCGCATGATCCTCCAGGTCTTAACAGCCCGTCCGAAGACGGTACACCGCGAAACGTCATTTCCAGCTCAGTTCTATTTGCAATTATAAATTGAATTGCATAATAAGATTTAATTACTGCCATTTCGATTTAACAGGTGATTTTTTTTGTGGGGACATCTGGGCTTTGGTGACGATGGGTCCTACACGGTTGGTTCCTTCCCTCCCAAGCTTCCTCCTTTCCTATTCACTGCCTTCAAGATTTTTATCAACCCTTTCAGTTTTTACATACCGAGCCTCATCAGGGACGCATGAATCTGTGTTAGATCCAGGGATTTACGACAGTCTTGCATTTACTTTTAGTACCGAACTCTGTACATCACAACGGTAAGACTCTAATCCTATAGATCGATGCCAGAAGTGGGCTCTTGGTATTATTAGCTTATGTGACAGGGATGCAAGCTGGACTAGATCATCTTGTCTCAGAATAAATATAAATGTTCCATAATTAGAAATATGGAATAAATATTTCCAGTTTAAACAAAAGGTTAAAACAGTTAAACATAAGTTAAAGTTTCCTGTATCCACACAAGGACTTTAGAAACATTAATCTGTATATTTTTCTTGCGAACGTAAAGAACAAAACCTTATTCATTCAAATCCTTTAAATTTGCTCCCCAGAAACGCTCATTTTAATATGATTTAAAAAGGCAATTTGTAGGGTAGCAGGCTTTTGCATGCTTACTAAGCAGCATCACTCCAGCCTTTTCTTCACTGTCGTCTCCTCCTGCTTCCATATTCAATTCTTGTCACAATCACAAAGACCTTGTGCAGTATGTTGACCATGACAGACAAAAGTGAAAGTCCTCTATTTAAGCAACCAAAACCAAATTTCTTCTGGAGCTAACTACATACCAATGGTTTACGGGTCAAGCTGATAAAAGTGTCAGAAAAACATACATTTAGGAGCTTTTTCTTTTCGTTACTTGGAAGCAGTCACCGCAGGAGTGATGTCCCCGTTTGGCCCATGCAGGCAACTGGAGTCAATGGTGTGAAAGTGGAGCTCTCTGCCTTGTAAGCAGCTTCAGCTACAAAATCTACTTGCAAATCTACAACTACCAAGTCTTAAAAGCCCTGCAGATGACACTGCTGGGGTGTTTCACGTGTGCAGGCATGACTGTAGTGTCCCTTGCTCTTTTTGTATTGCAATATTTATAAAGACTTCCCTTACTTGTCCTTGCAACGGTTCTTTTTTTCCACCCTCTTTGCACTCATTCCATCTTTTTTACCGCCTTTCAAATCTTCACCAGTTTTAATTGCACTTTTTTCTGCTCTTCCGTCATTGCACGGGAGCCAGCGTGGGGGAAAAAAGGCACGTTTTGCACTAAAGGGCAAAATACAAGGGACACGAGGGACCCAAAGAAGAAGCCAATCCAAATTTTTGAGCATTTTTGGCCTTATTGGTTTTGCGTAAGTGACCCATACTCATTACGCAACGCTTGTCAGTCTTGCAAATGGTAGAGCATCAGGCGAAGATGCCGAATTTCGCCGTATTTGCCCACGCGTGACCCAGCAGGGTCCATCGACAGCGGTCAGAGCTGCTGACAGGCGTCCAGGAGCGCGTTTCTCATTACTGAGACGGCAACAACACCTAGAAATCATCCTCTTCTGATGGGAAAACCATTTCCAGCGGACCCACGCCATCAGGAGCATGTCCAGTGCCTCTCACAGAAATCACTCGTATCTATACGATCTATATCTATCTATATGATTTAGTACAGTGTTTTCAGAGGACCAGAAAGACAGAGAAGAGCAAACGTTGTTGTCTGTAGGAATTAATTTCTATATTTTTATATGCAAAATGCGACTTAAGTTTAGCACGGATGAAATGAAAAACTAGAGCAGAATCTGAGTGATGTTAACGTTGCTACTAGGATTTTAATACCTACTTGCTTGCCAAATCTATTCATGATTTAAACCAACTACTGCAATTTATTCTGAATTATTGTAATGAACTAGTGTCTCTAGCAAGTAAGTATTAATATTCCCTACGAGAAACAATCCAGAGGTATGAAATGACCAATTTTTTCATAAAAAAAAATTAAAAAGTGCACTAGCATCCTACCACACACATTCCATTATTATTTTAATCAGCCAGTGGGTGACAAGAGCATCTTTAATATATATTAAACGTTAATTATCACATTCAAGGACGATTCAATGAAATCTGGGGCAAATCAGAAGTGTTCTAGAAACCAGAGCCTTGCAGACCTACTCTGCATAAGGTACCTGGTATCTACCAGCCTCCATCAGGTAATACGAAGCCAGGCAAAGCCAAAAGGCCAAAAAACTTGCGCAGGTAAAGACAAAAGCATTTATTTCCGTACAGACTTCCTCAAAATAAATGGTATTGCAGTTGAACAGAGCAGGTGTCACGCTTTAATAAGTTCTGAACAGCATAAACTGTTTCATATGCACTAAGATGGCTGTGTTTATATATCTACACATGCATATTACCGTTGCTTTTCTAAGTCTTTTTACTTTAACAAAAAAATGCTAGCATTAATAGGCTCTTATGAAAGTATTTTGAAAAGGAAAATACAATAAAAAGTAGCAAACCACACCATTTTGCAAAGAGTACTTGCAGAAAAGTAACTTGCACAGCAGCAGCAACCGAATTCAGCGTACGGAGCCACTTGAAACGGTCTTTGACCCATTTTCTTCATGAAGGGCTTAGAAAGCTACACTTTAGCATATTATTTAATAAGTCACTAGAGATAAACACAAGCAGGGAATAGAAAAATACTCAAACTCTCGCAAATAATTACTTCACTTTGGGATACACTGATATTTTAACCTTGCTATAGAATCAAAGAGTTTGGAGGAAACAAAGTCCTATTATTAGTAAACCAATTAATTTTCAAAACATATTAACGAGCAGAATTTCATCCAGTTAAACAGCATGAATAAAATCTGAGATCAAAGTCTAGCTAATGAAAACAGATGCTTTTCGGAATAACCGGTACAAAATTAAACCAATTAAGAACTTGAGGTTTCTGTTTAGTTTTTCCTCATTGAAACTGTTTGAAGGAAGACCAGTATAATATTTTATTTGCATAAAAGCACAGGAATTTGTTACATGTCTGATTCTTTACAGCTTATTCAGGCCAAATAGCCATCAGAAGAGTCCTATTGCAAAGACAGGACCTGCTGAAGCAGAGAAGAAACCAAACTCTTGTACCTCTCTTGTGCTGGCTGCAACGTGAAAAAGACGTGCACAAAAGAGCTTTTAATTTTTCAAATGACAATTGGAAAAGCAATGCAAAAGCTGCTTCCCCAGTTCCTTATTACCGGAAGACGACTGGGGCAGACAGTAACCTATGGACAAGCCACATGATGCCTCTACAGCCCAAAACTGAAGGCATCAGTGACCATCTCTCTATGCTCCTCTGGACCTGGGGCAGGAAACATGATGCTTCATGATCTGCAGAAGTAACGAAAGCTCATTTCCAATGATTTTGTGTATTTTGTTCTAGGAATGAGTGTAGGAACCTACTTGTATCTTAATTTTTTCCTTTGAAAATTGGACAAAGCTGGCATGAAGGCTTACAACCTACCAGTGGATGGAGAAGAGAAGCAAAACAGGGAGGTGGAACTGGACAACTAAATTGGATGAGCAGCAGTTCCTCGGGCAAGGAAAGACATGGAGAAAACTGAGGTACTTCGGCCTTTCCTGAGCAAATATACACCATACGTCCTCAGTGGAGCCCACTTGCACTTTCTGATTATTTGAGAAGCTGAGAAACCTGTGTCCCAAGATCTGACTCTTGTTAGTCCCTACAGTTCCTGCAAGAGACACTTAAGACTAGAAATGGCGAGGGGACTGAAAAAAGACGACGTGACCTGCAAGCGCCGAGTTATTGCCCGACTGCAGATGAGTAAACTAATGAAAGTGTGCCCCAATGAAATCAGGTCTTCTTGGGATGTATCCTTCCCCGGCAGGTCCTGACTCACTGCAGACGGTGCCGCACAAGAGCCATAAACCACCACAGGTTATGTCAGGAGGCAACATTTGCAAAGAGTCAGGGCAGTAATTAGCAAAAGTCTGCAATGCTACTGGCAAATGAATTCTAGCAAAGCCGTATCAAAGCCTACCATCAACATGCCACCCTCATTTTAAACTGTGTGCACATCAATAACGTGCTTCTTATCAACTGGGCTGCTCATTTTGTGGTTGGAGTATTGGATGAGACCATGCTCCTGCTCCTCTCCGTGAACACAAGAAACCATATTATTCTCATAATCTCATGAGTCGCATCACATGTTCGTAATAAAGAGATAAAACACATCCCATTGACCATGATGAAATGCAGCGGAGTGGATTTGATCACGTATAATGTTATCCAGTAAGCTATGCCTACTGAGATGAATAAATATCATCCTTTGGTATAGGCTGAACATCTCATATTATTAAGTTAGATCTGCTCTTTGTGAAAAAACAACCTCTGAGAAAAAGTGTATTTTTTCACGCTCGCTAAATCTGCAACGTAAAGGTTTGCCTCCGTGGCGGAGCAGCGCTGTGCAGAGCCGACTTTGAACATCCGAAATGAGTTTGGGGACTGGCAAGTCTCGCTCTGTAGGCACAGGGCTCTTAAGGACAGAAATCCAGCCGGCTGGATTCCCCTATGGTTACTGGCATATACGTCGACTAATTCCCTGACCGTGATGGCCAGCTTTTTTTTGCAGAAGCAACGCTTTTCAAATAAACATGACTGCTTTCCCCTTGTGTTTTGAGAAACGAGAGGGAACTTAATCATATGTATTCAAATATTCTCCTCAGCTAGAAAAGCAAAAGAGGTTAACTAATATGGGAAAGTATGGCAATAAAGTGCAAATAATTTAGAAACACCGTAGCCATTTGAGTATGCAAATTTTGCCAACAAAACTATCACCAAAATCACAGGAAAACTAAGGATTTCTGCAGCTGTTGGGGAGTATCAGCAATAAATCTTGGGAAAACTGCTGGGCTTAAGGGTCTGAAATAAAGTCCCTTTTCCCGTGGTTGACTCATCTCTCTGCAAGCCTTGGGTACTGATAACATGTTGAGCCTGGATGGAGAAGAGAGACGCACAAATTGTGAAGCAGTCCAACACTTCTCCCGAGCGCCGGGAGGAACACAGTGTCGCGGTGTCAGTGTCTCATTACTAAATCAAAGCTCCTGACAATTAAAATACTTCCCTTCCGCTCTCTCACTATCCGTAATTTGGAATCTCCACATGGGAAAAAGATCTTCTACAGCCATAAAAGGGAAAAAAAAGGAAAAATAAGGCTGTAAGGTTAACTACAATACTTTATTACAAGCCTGTCATGAACAGTTTTTAAATGAGGAAACATTTTCTAAATGAGCCTGCGTTCCTCTGAGATGCCCTGCTTTGAGAGGTGGTATCTTTATCCACAACACATCAGCCTTTGCTCAAGGACACATGCTGGGGTTAGTTTAAAATCTGTATCTTCCCTAAATTCTTCGTAGCATCAGGGCAATAAACCAACAACGCAAAAGGCTCAGACCTTCCCAGCGTTCCAAAGATCTCCAACTCTCCTAGGAAGAGGGATCTCCAAAACTGACGAATTATTTAATTCTTTCTCCAAGTCTCTAGGAACTTGTCCAGAAAGGACACAGGAGGCAAGATTACAGAATATACTGTGATGCTTACGGATTAACTCCTTTGCTCTTGTGGACTGCCCCAAAACCCATGCAGGTTAGATATATTCCCATTTTCATTACAATAAAAGACTGGGCTCAATAGCTTTTTGAAGCAAATAGCTGCAACAATCCCTGTTCAATGCCAGACTGTTTGGTTTAAATTACCTCTGTTGGTATTTTTTCCCCGGGATTTTTTTTTTAAAGCAGCAGCCAGAAGCTGTCATTTAGGAAGTTCAGGCTGGACATGATGGGAAACTGAAGAAAAATTTACAGCAGTGCAATAGGTCGACTGGTGACTGACTCTCCACCCTTGGAGACTTTCAAGATTAGGCTGGACAAGGCAATGATGAATGTGCTCCAGCATTTACGACGGCGCTGCTTCAAGCAGGAGGTCTGAGCAGAGACCTTCAGAGCTCCCTTTCAGCCAACATTAATCTGATTTTTCTCTATCTATCTCCTATACATGACTCCCCCCCTCTCCAATAAATTCAACTAATTTTTAAGCATCGCGTAATACAAGGGTCACTTTCTAGACTAAACCACACTTTCACTCTGGCACTAAGAACTGTTAAAAAACATGGTACAAACTCCAAGTCACCTGAGTAACAAAAACCAAATGCGTTTTTATGTCGCCTCTCGGTTTTCCTTAAGGCAGATATATTCAGAGAAAGCTTGGGGAGAGCACTACGCGAATTTTAGATGAGGATTTCAGATGCAAGATAGGCGAGAAAATCACAACTAGAGTCATCTGTACTTTAAAAGCACTACATTAACCTATGATAATGTAAGATGTTGGAAATACCTGGCTACAGAACAGAATAACATGGAGTTTAAAATTCATTCCATCTCTTTTTGCAAAGTTTCAGCCATTACTGGAGGAAATTTCAAAATGTCTAAGGTCAAGACATTAAAATCACGGGGAAGCCTTCACCAGCAGACACAGTGGGTAACACACATTTCCTCACAGTTATTTGATGGAAGAAAGATTTACTCTACAGCTTTTGCATAAAGCCTCTGCGCACCTTCTGCATAGCCCTTCCTGGCTATTTATGGACGGACGCATACACGCCGCTCCGTTTCACTTCCGAATATTTCCATCGTGTTTTACCTTGCTTAATTCCTGTCCTTTCAGCGCAGAGCTGAGAGGACACTCCCGACCACTTCTGCAATCAAGTGGGTAGAGGAGCTGGCTCTAGACTGGAGTTGCACACCAGCTTGGCATGAACAAGCTGGATGTCTTCAGTCTATAAAAGCAATTCCTTGGCAAGGAACTTAACAGATGTTTCTCTCTTCCTGACTTAATTTCAGTTGGGTTCCCCCCCCCACCCGTGTTAAATGTGACCCCAACTGTAGAAGATGAAAAATAATTCTGAAGGTTACAATCCAGCACCCAAAGAAGCTCATCTACATATTTCATGTCACCAGCTCTACCACAGCACGGTGCAGAAGTCACTCAGGCATTGCACAAGGCATATAAGAATTAAAAATACAGGTATAATAAAGGTATCCTCCAGCCATGCCTTTTGTAGACTTTTAGCTAGATTATCATTGAGCGCTTGCTAATGTTACTGATTCTTCACCCAGAGCTGATTTGGTCTGGTCACCTCAACACTGAAGCTACCTAAGAGAATAGATGGCTTAGATGGCTTAATTTGGAAGAAATTAAAAAAATCCCACCCTCCTCTTTGTGACATCAGCACACACAAGATTTTTAAAAAAATAAACACTAGGGGAACATAAAAGTGGAGTTGGACCCAAGAGGGCCAAGTCAAGCCAACAAAACCATCATCCCTCTCTCCTTACTTAATGCTGAGCCCCTCGTGCCGAGTTTATTTTCTCTTCACTAGCTTTTGATCTCTGTTTGAAAGAAAACAAAAGTACAGGACTCGCATTATTGTGCAGATTAAGACAACTTCTTTGTAAAGTTCCCAAACATCTTATATCTAAAATTACACTATGAAACAGGAAAATAAAATAAAATAGCACCAAGGACAAATGAGGATTAACCTGCTGTAACAGCCGTTATGATCTTTATAAGATCATGGCAAAAACTATTCTAACATGTTCCTGCTTTTTCTCAATTCTATAATTGAAAACATTTTTTCATTTAACATGACTGAGGTAATAATGGAATTTAGCAAGTGCCTTAAAGATGTACATTTTATAGCTTTAGACTTCAGGAATCAAGAACTTGATTTTACAAAGTCCAGAGGCTGGGGGCAAAAAATTTGATAGTAATATACAAATTATATGAAATTTAAATCTCTGCCAGCCCCTTTAGCAGTCAGAGTGAAATTGCTTCATTAGGGAAGTTCTGCCATATAAACCTGTAACACTTGTTTCAGCCTGAACAAACCTAAGATTAAATTGACATGAAGGTTGGCCACAGCCTTAGTACTTATTGAACTTTTCCCCTTTCTATTGAATGTAAACACAGTTAAACCTCTGACAACGGCTGCGTTCAATCCAATGCGTGCAGCTCAACATTTCCCCGTCATACTGTTGGACTTGGGACGGTTTGTGTAGCACTGATGGTGTAACTCCCGA
The DNA here is from genome assembly GCF_964289735.1 of Phaethon aethereus. NCBI lineage: Eukaryota > Metazoa > Chordata > Aves > Phaethontiformes > Phaethontidae > Phaethon > Phaethon aethereus. Next base: position 2,192,327 of record NC_138583.1, on the reverse strand, counting down.
GAGCGTCATTTCCAACAGCAAACTGGCCACAATCACTCTGCACTTCGAACAGTAAAAGCCCGTAGAGACCGTGGTAACACACATATCTGCTGAGATAAATATAGGAGATAGATACATTTATTGTCAGCAAATTAGCATTTTCTAGAGGGTCTAGTGGTGAAGATCTGTATATTTCCTAATTACGGCAGGAACAATGACATTGGCGCCAAAATCTGCACTCCAGTTCAAGGCCAAGAGAAAGTGGGTGGCTGGTGAGGAATAAAAGAAAATACACAGAATAAAGCTGTATACAACAGCTCAGAATGACAAGAGGTGCTCTTACCACATCGACAGGACCCTATCCCTGGGAAATAACTTCACACGCATGGTAGTAAAGATGAGCTTGAAGGTGGACTGAAGCCTGGCAACCTTTGTGGGTCTTCACAGGGAACTTCTCCCAGGTTGGAGGGCATCGGGGAGAAGCAGAAAGGTACTTTTTAGACAAGTGTAATAAACGAGCATTAGATGCCAAAATCACTAGTGATTTCACTACGGGAAAAGGTTGGATGGGGGTAAGTCAAGAGAGCAAAGATGAAGAGGTGGTGTTTGAGGCAAGAAAGTAGAGTTGTCAGGACCCAAATAAAAGGATCCTGGTCAAAGCAATCACTTAGGGTAACAGTAATTGCAGCAGCAGTCTTACAACGTCTTTGGAGTATTAAAAGACCATAAAACCTCTGGAGGATTTTGCTATATGAAAGTGCCTTGGGAGACTCTTTATATAGAGAACACGCCAGATTCGACCTAGCTTGGAGGTGGGGTTTCTGAGAAAAGCCTGAAGATGACACATGCCTTGGAGTCAGGAAGGAGAGACAGGATGGGTACTGCTGTGCACGAAGGACGAAACTAGTGGAAAGTCTGCATAATTTACTTGGAAGCACACTGGCAGCCAGTCGTCTCTAAGAGGTATCAAATAAACAGCAGAGATGCCTGTTTGGAGGGACACAAGTCCAGAAATGAGCTGTGAGACATCAGTACAGAGACAATGAGCTGAAGTCACAGTGAAGAGAGGAAAAAGACATGAAGGAGGAAAAAACCACTGCAAATCCCTGCACAGAAGCTGCAGAGCAGACACGGCTTCCCCACCACATACAATAAGAAGAAAGTCGGAGATGCCAAGAGAAGGCCATAGTTGGCAGCTCTGAATTTCAATGACAACTCAAAAAGGACAAAAATGGATTGCTGGACCTGGGTTTTTTATGAATGCTTAAGAGTGGCTTCACTAAAAGACCAACAGTTGAGTTGATAGACCAGAAGCTGAAGAAGCAAAAAAAAAAAAAAAAAAAAAAAAAGACAAAACCCCATGCATTTAGGATAATGCATGGACATGCGTTTGCACCTGGCCCCGAGTGACCTGCTCTAGTTAGACTCATTTTGAGCATGGAGTTGTATTAGATGCCCTCTGCAAGTCCCTCCAAGCTTAAATCATGAGTTGATGATGCTGTAATAGTGGAAGACAAGAAATCCCAACAGCTTTTAATACAATAAATGGCATCAGTGGTAAGAAGAGAGGAGAAAGGGGCAGCAGTTGGGGAAGGTGGCATATCTCTGTGATGGACGAGATTAAAATATGTTCATCTGGTGAAGGATAAGATCTAAGAGACAGCAAGAAATTAATCAAAATGGCAAAGGAAGATACGGATTAGAGACAACATATATGTTAACAGGGGCCACAAAGATGTGCTGGAAGATACCAGCTGGGAATATTTTGCATCCACAGCAGCAAAGGAGGGGGACAGAGTTGTGGGACAGCAAGTCGGGAGAATTGCGTCTTGTCCCTTTTCTCTTCAAAAGCAGAAAAGCAGCGAGCTGTTGGACGGCGAAAGGAGATGCAAGCTTGACAAATGATGGTTAGGGAATGAAAAGACAACCGAGAGGCTGTTGTTTAGTTAGAGAGATGGCAGAACGGGAAGATAATAATCCTAATTAAGGAAATCAGCCCACTGCAGGATTTCTGCCAGCATAGTTTGGCAGCACAAGAGCAAATGGATTTGGAGATAAGGACATTGTGTTTAGAGGACAAAAAGGGAGAGGAAGTTTGGAGCCTTAAACCTGCAGAGAACCAATGGCCGCAGGGCTGGGCACAGGAAGACAGGGGCACGGGGAGGAAAGGAGAGGTCCTGGCGACCATGAGAGCGGCTGGATGGGCTCCCAAGCAGCCAAGATGCCTATCAATGGTGCCGACGTGATGGCGAGGCTTTAACAAAGCAGGTAACTCAGTCGTGGAGAAGGCAGCACTGTCCAGTCTCTCATGTAGAGACCTAGAAACAAAGAGGTAATCCTAGCGCCGCGGCTGAGGTCCTCTTTCACCTTCGCTCACGGGGCAGCCCCATGCATTGAAGAAAGCTGCCTGAGGCTCCCATAGCCATCAAAGGTGTCTCCTTGGGGAAAAAGCCCACACTGCCTACCAGAGCCCCGTGGGTGCCCAGTACCGCCCCAATAACCTTCATTTAAGCCCTGTTTGCAGGGTTTCCAGTATCCCAGCTAGGGAGGCTAAAGCTTGCCAGCACAGCTTCCATTCCAGCCCTGGGGTCGGACTGGTTCACACACTGTCCCGCGCAATTGGCAGGGCTATAGTTCATTCCCTGGTTAAATTCGACTTAAAAATGGAAAGCTCAAGCTCCAGACGAAGTTTCTGCGGGTCAGTGATAACATAGTTCAGCCTAAAAAAATGTTAGTAGGTCGTTCGGCACTTAGAAGGAGCGCGCCGGACAACGCCGCATGTAACAACCTGCACCTTTTGCGTTAAGTAAAGAGATACCTTAGATGAACATCCACAGCGATGTCACAAGTAAATAATACACTCTCCTAATAGGAAAACCGTTTCTAAAAATTAGCTTTCAGACGTTTGTTACGGGAGCCAAACAGAAAGGTAACACGAGCTTTGCACATGAAGTCCCAATGCTGTAACGGGAGCGCTGCAGCGTCTTTCAAAAGCTATGCTCAGATTGCACCTTCGCCTAAAATAAGACCTGACTTTGTTTAGTGAGAACACAATCTATCTATTTTTAAATGTGAAAACGCTCAGGGTGATATTTCCAGCCAGCCCAGTTGCTCTCCAAGATCCCAGTGGCAAGGCTGGCTCCAGCTCCCCTTTCAGAGTCCCACCGACACCCCACGGGGACAGGGACAGGCTGGGACAACACACATTTGCTTTAAAGCACCAAGTACTTAAAAGCTTAACTCTATTGTTTGCATCAACAGTCAATGCAATGCAACTTACTTTATGTTCAGGGGCTGTAACTGCAAACGGAGCCATCAGAGCCTGATTTGCCATCGTTGGCATAAAAAGCCCCTCTGCCAAGCCTTCAAATGGGGAAAAGATCTGTTCTAAGACTTAAAATTGACGTTAATATTAACTAAATTCAAAGCAGGGGTCTGGTACACTGATGACTGTCAAGAAATAGAAATATATACAGTATAGGAATAGTATAGAGTCTTTGAAACTCCTTGTACTTATGGAGGGAAAACTAGGAGAAAAGCAAACCTTGAGACCTGGTCTAGAGGTCCTGCACCCATCACCCAACCCTGATGTGCATCTGCTCCGACAATAAAGCCATTTTCAGGAAGGGTGGGCACCCCACCTCACCTCTCTGGAGAGATTAGCAAGTTGCCAGCCTGGGTAACTTTTCTTGTGCTGGGTTCACACCTGGATCAGGAACTAATTGTCACCGCCAGTTCACAGGAGACACAAGCACATCTCTCACTGCTAGTGCAGCAGCACTTGTTTAGCGTCCCCGATGGTTAGACCCACCCGCAGCGAAAAGCTTCCCACTCTGTAACAAAGCCATGAAAAAAGCTGAAAGCCAGCTTTTAACTCAAAAAGCAGATGTAATAAGCACAGGCTCATCCCCACGTTGCTACTGGGCTGGTATTACTCGCTGAGCGATGCTTTGCAGGTGACAACGCTGATCCGTGTTTCAGGGTGACACACTACGAGCTGTGAAGGTAATTACCCCAGCCAAATATCATTAAATGCCTACACGGAAATGATTTCTTCCTTCGGTTTATTAGCCAGCTTGGTCCACGTGGTCTAAACGTTTTTTCCCCATCGCAGGACAGAAAACCTACATAATCACGCATGGGGCTTTCTGCAGCTGAAGCTTCTTCAGCTTCCCCACCACCCTCCCCTGTAACGAACTGTGCTCGGTTCGCTCTTCAACAGAAAATATCTCCAGGACAGAAAACTGCTAACGCCTGACGTGCTCCGGGAAAAGGAGGCACTTCGTTAAGCACAAAATAGCAAAGAGGATTTCTCACTGTATCAACGTTTTTGCCTAGCGTTGCGGTGGGACGCGTGAGCCTTTGCAGCCCACTGCTACAGCTGCTTCTGCGCCCGGTTCCCCGCGAGGGGCCAGGCACGTAGCCCCAAAGTACTCCATTTTCTCGGCTGGGAAAGGGACAGCACTGGAAGCCAAGGCTCTGGGTTGTGAACAGTTCAATTACTTGCAGAAGTGCTCCTCGAGGCAGCCCACCGCTCACGGGACAAGCTGTAGCTTTGTGTAAGGGCATCAAGTTCTCCACTCTAGACTTGGGAAACCAACTGTGAAGCCCTTTGGGTACAAATGATATTATAGCCCCGCCACAGAGGGAGACTTTAGCCCATCACCAAGCACATTCCTCAGTCAAAACATGCAAGCAAAATAAAAAACCCCAAAATTGGGCACTCCAGGCTCAAGCAGGTTCTTAAACAAAGTGCTATAAAAGAGGATATTGCTCTTTTGATGTCTTCTTGTCCATTTAAATGAGCATTACTTGAAAGGGGTGCTCCTAAAATGGTCTTTTAATACTGTAGAGCTCCTAACAAAAAGAGAAATAAATAGGTGTTCATACAGACAAATAGACAGCACCAGTCCTGTACATACTTCATCCTTAATTTTGAGCGTGCCTGCGGCAGCTAACTACGTTACTTAATGACTGGATGGCCATAACAAAAATTCTGGAGAATAGATGTTCATCACTGGGCTTGGCACTGGTAGTAAGCCACTCGGAGGCTTTTCTTTTTTCAGTCCCAAAGGAAATACAGTCGATGCCTCCATGTGGGTTTCAGCTGCCCTCCATGAGGCTGCTAAAAGCTGGGGATGCCGTCCAGCCCAGCTGTCCGCACATCCTGGGCAGCTCTGGAGGGGACAGAGGAGTTTCAGCACGGGATGAATCACCCCTTGAAGGGTCACTGTGTTCCTACAGGGCCCCTAAGTGAAACTGGGTGAGATGTGCAGCTCTCTGGGGAAAAAAGTCTGTAAATTAAAAGAAACATTGATTGTTTCATGGTGTTGCACAATCCATCCAACTTTCCTTAAGCTCTACTTTATAGTTTTGGTGTTGCGACACCGATATTCCTCTTAACTCATAACCTACGGCGCTGCTATGAGCAAAACCAAAGTCCTCAGGATTCTGGGTTTGCTGCACGTGGGAGATAACCTGTAGCCTGTGGCCAATGCTGGAGAATGTCAGGGTTGGGATCCTGATGGGCAGGAGAGCTCAGAAAGGGAATTAGGTCGTTGAAGGATGACATGTCCTATGAGAAAAGTAATCTTAAAAATAGCAGGTGAAGAATGGTGAAGACCCTTTTCCCCTGCTGAATAACCCAGATGACATAAATTGAATCAAAAAGTCATTATGTGTCGTTTGTAACACTGAATATGAAAATACGATTAAGAAAATAACAGGTTATTAGAAACGTGTACTAAGTGCCAACTTGCACCAACTTCTTCTGCCAAGAATGAGGGCCTAATGTTACTATACTGTATTACGGCCAAATCATGACTGGGTTAAAATCACCCAGCTAATTTAAATGGCCTGCCCCTTTGTAGCCAAATAACTCCGCATGTGGAATGAAAGCCATGCAAATATATTATTCTATATTTTTAGAGAATATCCTAATATGCTCCTATCAGGAACACTCTATTTTTAAATCATGAGGCTTCATATTAAATATTTCATACTACTGATGGCACCTTATAAAGATCACAGAATGACTAGGCACTGCATCCCAACACCGGGTTGCTATGCATCCTTGCAGAAAAAACCCTCCATTTTCAACGCATGAAAAACTTATAAATGATGGTTATTTTATATGGAGTTAGAAGGCTGACACACAAGACCAAATCCATCCCGGGTATAAAAAGGAGTTGAAGAGGAGCCACATCACATGACGCCATAGTACGTTTGTCTATAAATTAAAGCAGCCGTGCCGGGAGGTGCCGTAAGCGGGCATTGTCGCTATGGCCATTAAATGTGATGACACTCAAGGACGGACGTGTAAATGCGTGCACAGCCGCGCAAATGGATCTACGACTTGAGCAACCCCCCCCAACAAACGTCGGGCATTTTTTGCTCTTTTTCCCCCCCTGTGATTACCCACCGTTGCAAACCCGCTCCGAGGGTTTAGCGAACATGAATTATCTTGTCTGCATCACGGGTAGTTACGCGGAGCAGCTGGCAGGCTGCGCGTTCGCACGCAGCATTCCCGGCAGCGATTCGCACGTCTGGCTCCGCGTCCCCGGTAGGCATCTGTATTTTTTTTTTTTTTTTTATCAAGGAAGTCAGGAGAATTCTAATTTGGTGCTGTATTTTTCAGTTCCACTTAACGCTCACAAAGCTGAACAGAGCTAGCGGGAGTATTTTGATGGGAACGTTTTCCCAAGAAAACGTGTGATCTCCTCTGGAGGTCTTCTACAGGGATTTTTTTCTCTTCTCCCTGTTAACACATTTATTTTGCATTATTGATTCCCCACCCTGCCCCCGGCTAGAAACATCTGTCAGAAACTAGCATTTCAGCATTTTGACAAGAGCATCATAATTTTGAAATTTTAGGATAAAATGTTTTGATTCGGTCAATATTTACTGTTGACAATAATATATTGACATAAAGGTCCTATTGTTCAAAAATGTAAAACCCCAAAATACTACAAGTTGCTGCAGGACAGGGATTAGATGGGGGTTTTTTGTTTTGTTTTTGTTTTGTTGTTGGTTTTGCCTTTTTTCTTTTGCATAGTACAGATATTGTCTGCAAAAAACCATAAGAAGAGGCAAAGGGGAAGAGTTTGGAGGATTCAAGCCAGCACCAGAAGACGCCTTCAGCCCTTCCAGGCTATTTCGCATCCTCCAAATGAGAAAAGCAAACTGCAATCTCAGGTTTATACTCTTTTAAGTAAGCAAGACCCACCAGATCTGACCCTTGCGATCCTTTCTATCGCTAACCGGTTTCACTTATCCTGGTCCATACAGGAGGATACGTCCCCCAAATTGTGCCGTTTTAAAAACTTTATAATAAGAACATATACTTTCCTATGAATTGTGCTCTGGCAGCTTTGTTACCTAATAAAAAGCGACATATAACGCCTCCGCGGTATCTCCGACACATTACCTATTTCAGCAGCAGGGTTTCTTTCAAGCTCTGAAATAACACTTGGGCAAAAAGACATCAAAAAATTTTCAGAGACGTTCGCTGCAGTAAGTGTAAGCAAATATATCCGTAACTATAAAACCCCCGTAATTCTGCTTTCCTCCACCTGGCACAATCTTGTTGCCCAACGTTACGTATATTTTAAACCCAGCGGGAGGAATATTGTGCTTGCTCCGTAGGACCGCATCCTCAAAGGAAAGCAAATACACAGTTTTAGTTCCCAGGCTATGATTCAGTTGTAAAAAAGCCAGGACTATGAGTAAGCTGTGCTCTTATAAACTAACGATTATTATCCTTAAGACTCAAAACAACTTGATTATTTATTAACTACATTTGAGTCATCAAGCTGGCTCTGAGCATAACTTCCCTGTGGAAATCGGAGCAACTTTATTTATGTACTTTTTGTTAGAAGAAGAGTAGTAAAATTTTGAATTTACTGCTAATTGTTTCCTAATGGCTAGTTTTCTCAGAAGAATTTTTTTTGTTTGACACAGTAAATAAAACACCAGATATTTGTTTTCTTTTCCTCTGTAACAGTAAGGAAAAATAGGCACATTTTGTGCACAAGCCTTCTATTAATACGATTGTCTATATTCCTTCAGTAATTGATGTATTTTCATGAATATGTATTTTATGTAAACAGGCTTGTGAAATGCAAAGTGGCCGCTCAAAATGCAGCACAAGGCAGGCGATTGATAAGGCACAAAAGACTCCAATTCTGGTGTTCACTGATCTTGCTTAAGTACATAATCATTTGTTTTTCTTTCTTAACGTGGTGTTTACTGTCGCTTGAGTGCAACGGGTTTTGTTCAGCGTTATTATAAAATAAAGATGCATCTCATTTCCAAGGCAATTGCCCTGAAATTCAAGAAATTCAAGAAGCACGATATTTAACAATGGGGAAAATCAAGCAGCTGAGAAGTCCCGATTCATCATCTCACCGCTTAACTCCAGCCCTACTCGAGCTTTTTAAGCGATCCTCTAAACACAGGCATTGAAAGAGCCTTTGTGGGTATGATTTTTTGCAGTCGCTCTCCTTGCTGTATTGCTTTGCTCCTAAAGAAACCCTTTGCCTATTCAAGCCTGGAAGAGTGGTCCTTGTGTAACTTGCCACGTGGAGCAAATCTAAAAAGCTGCACAGCTTTTGGGGAAGGTTCACCAACACCTGCTTGACTAGGATGTTACCAGCTTTCTGCATCATCTGAATTAGTGTAAAACCTCAAAATGTCAGCTGAACAGTTATTTGTCAAAATGCAGAATGATACTGCAATTGGTTGGCTCTAGTTGCAAAGATCTTTACATAAAAGGTGCGGTTCTTGTTAAAGAAAAAGTAGGACTGAGCTCCAGACATCTTACCAAGTCATTTAAGATGATAAGAAACTGTAAGCATAATAAAGAAAAATTATTATTTGTCTTCACATTAAATAGCTTGTCGCCACGTCTATAGTCTCAGACAACAGACTCTTGAGCTCTCTGCAAATCAAGTCGTCAACTGCACATCTGAGAATTTGGAGGCATCTTGTAAAAGGAGCAGATGGCCCATCCAAAAAACCCAAAACACGCCCCCCCTCCCCCTTAAAACTGGCATTTCTTCTCATCCTGCCCATTAAACTGTGAAACTAATTGTCACAGAAGGTCGTGGATTTCAAAACCGCTTGCACGTGTTTGAAAAGTAAATCGACAACCCACCAAGGGTTGCAACTTTTAAAGCCACCAGCCCTGGTTCAGGACGTTCTTCAGCAATTGAATCTGGTTGCTGTGAAAGACAGGATGCCAGGCTAGACAGACCTTTGGTTTCACCTGGTGTGGTCCATTCGATATTCTCACTTAAGGCAAGAAGAGTCAATAACATCAATGCATTCCTGCTGGAAAAGCCTAAGGTAACCTCCATCTCGGTAGTCACAATGCAGCACTCGCAGGCAGGATGCTGTCAGAGCCAACACATCTTGCTCTGTCCCTCTGGGTCCTTTCCCCCCCATTTCTTGATACATGGGGTGGCTGAAGTCCACACAGCTCCAAAACACCCTGATTTATTTTTGCTAGGTGACGAAGGCACAGCTACGTTTTTGTGAGTCGGAGCACGCCTACCAACCACCGGGGCAAGCCTGCCAGCTCATTTTAAAATGCTTTGGACGAGTCCCTTAATTGGGAGCCCGTCCCCTGCCAGGGAACTTCCCGGAGCATTAAGAGCTTTTGGCAACCGGCTGCGGACGCTCGCCGCAAGCTCCTACGCAAGCCAGCCCGATATCGGCTTGTGTTCTGTGAAGAAATAAAGGGTGACGAATTTTTACCTGCAGAAAGTGAAGCAACTACGTTAGTGATCGATACGGGCTTGCAATGATGTAGTTAAACAAAACGCAAAGGCCCTGATGGAGATTTCATCATTTACTTTGCAACAGCACCATATCTAAGGGCTTCGAGACCGGGGCACCCAAACACCAGAAGCCAGCCTGGACAGGCCAGGGAGACATTTTAGTAGCGTTTAATGACTGCCGTGGTGTGCCCCTAGGAGATCAATCAGACCAAAGGTCCACCCGGCCACCCCTCCTCAGATGCCTGCAGGGAGAAAGCCGACCCCACGGGGAAACATATGGTGACACCGTCTCAGTGTCACTTTGCCTCCCCGCATCCAGCTGTCCGGGCTTTTGAGCTCTTCCCCTCCAAAGCCTCCGGGAGGATTTTGTTTCAGGGGTTTGCCAACAGCTTTTCCAAATCCTTTAAAAGCTTCTGGCGTTCCCTGCTTCTCGGGGCGATGGGTCAAAACCCATCAGCCGTCACCCCCTGCTCCCAACCTCCCCGCTCTCGCTTGACTTTACGGGCAGGGGAAGAGCATGGGGAATACGGCCGTAGCGGCTGAAGTACCTTTTAAGCTCACCCAACGCTTGCAATAAATGCAGAAAGCAGCTGAGGTAATGGATGAAATAACTTCCAGCCCGTCCTTGGAGGCCGTGTGTCACACCCACGCTCCATGAGCTACAGACCCCGGCAGGGGAAGGGCTACAAAACACCCAGGACTTAAAGGCAGGCCCGTTATTTAGCAACAGGGGCGATGAAAAGTACTTCCTAACTTGCTCCCTCCTATTAGCCAAAGTTAAAAGGGTCTTTTTTGGTTGTCTTTAAACTCGTTCCCCTGTGCATCAACATTTGAAGCACTGCTTCAATTTTATGATGACCACCATCACTACGGGTACACCTTCATTCCCACGGGGCTCCTGGCTGGAAAACTACATTTTCCTTAACTGAATTTCTACCTTATGGCTGGTTTTTAGCTTCTTTTTTGACCCCGCTCCTAACTGGACTGAAATGGGAATAGTGAATCTCTTCACACCGTACAGCTTCATGCCAAGGCCACCAGCAAGAGAAATTGCTGTAGGTGGGAACTTCCCATAAAGCTCCCAGTTAGGACAGCGCAGCCCGTTTTCCCATCCCATCCCCTTCCCTTTCCATGACAGATCCCATTTGCTTTCTTAAGCCGCAATCTGGCTGCTCCCCAGACACCCCGACACTCTTTGGTGGTTGGATGCCTCTTTCCCAAGCACACTGATTGCAACACGAGGACTAGTGCTTCTCCCTGGAGAAATAAAAGTTAAACTATATTATCCTATAGGATATATATACACACATTTTTAAATATTTATTTACTTTTATACTTTTTTATATACACCCATGTCTATCTTACACCGCCACCCTGAGATGAGACTCCTGTCTGCCACGTATATTCTTGTGTGACCCCCTTGGAAATCTCTACCGCTTTGTGCCATAGAGCAATAAACATTTCCAATCCTCCATCCCATTCTCTTTTCCTGAGAAAATTCAAGAAAATTAGGTTAATAGGTCAGCAGACGCTAAGATTTTAGTGGAAGAACAGTATCGCGAGCAAGGTGTCCGAAGAAGATGAAACATGACTCTTAGATTCACTGAGAAGTTCAGTCAAGGACATTGAAAAAGCTTTTCTTGACACAACTGTTCAGGCTGAGAGAAACGACAGGGTGTTTAGTAAATTAAAACTTGTTAGCTAAGTCCGAACAGGTGATTTGTAATAAGCAGAACTTGGTGCGTGTCAAATGAAAGGGCAGAACAGGCAGTATTTGACAGCAAGGGAGTGTGAAAAATACCCTGGTTTACTGCAGGAATGAAGATCAGTCTGAGAAGCAGCACCCATTTTATTTAAAAAAAAAAAAAAAAAAAAAAAAATTATAATAATATAAAACAAAAGCCACTCCAGCCTGTACTTTTCCTCTCCAGGACAGCCAAGGCAGCTGTTAAGTTTATGGGGCATTGTGTGTGGGTCTTGCAAAACCAAAAATACTTGAATACGCCAGCAGGCAAATGCCTTTTACCAAGCGAGCTATTTTCTAACTGCTGAGGATCAGTCTTATTCCCCCAGCATATGAACTGAGTAAATAAATCCCTGTAGTCCTTCAAAAATTATTAGGGAGCAACAAGGGAAAAGAATTTCTGGGAAAAAAGAAACAAAACAAGTAAGTGGTAAGATAGGGCAAGAAAAAAGATAGTAGGGCAGCAAAGCAGGGCACTTAAACGGGTTTCCAGGTCTTGGCAATTAAATTTTTAATGAAAAACTGAATCTTTTTGTTCTTATCTGGAAAAAGGACTAATGCAAAGGTCAGTTTAGCAGTAGCATCATTGCAATTTGACAGAAACAAACTTGGAATTAGAATAGGGAGAAGAGGAGCATGAGTGGGACCCCAGCACCTCTTGCAGCATGTATAGAGATTTAATAAAAATGATTAATTCTGGAGTCTGACTCCTAACCCTGGCTGCAGCAAGAGAAAACAAAGGCATATTAGAAAAACAAACAAATCTATAGCATTGCCAACACTCTAATGCCCTATTTATTGATGTCTCATTCTCATCTCAGCCATCAGCTACTGGACCTTTTAAAAAGTTTTCAGGGTTGTGTTCAGTTCCTACATTAATTTATGAATAAATAAAAGCTCTGACATTGCCTGCTGCTACTGATTTAAAGAGGCACTGGCATCTCCCTGTGCATTACCGCTTCTTTCCGGTGCCCGAGGACAACTTCAATCACAGCAATCCACACTCTTTTAAGAGTGAAATATGCTATAAAGGTTTTGGATGATCAACAAGGAAATTGTCTTTTGACACTCCTACCCATACAAATACATACCGTCTTACTGCTCCTGCAAATTATCAGTGCACAAAACATACCCCAAGGATTTTGGGGAATTGCAGATGGTTTCCGTAACATTGAGAAAATAACGACACAGGACCCTCCAGAGGCAGAGATACAAATAGGAAATAGTACAAATTTCTTGAAAGGAAGCTGCTGTTACATCCCATGAGAGACAGGTACGACCGTCCTCATTTTCAAATCGGCGCGAAGGTAACAACAAAGAAAACTAAATCTGTTACTGCAGCTCACATATCACTGTAATTGCCACCACGGCAGTGTACCTCCTGCACGACCCAAAGACCATGATTTCTTCTTCACCCTATGCACCACAAACACATTTAAAAAACCCCAAACCCAACAAAACCCCGGTATTTTCTTTTTTACAAATGAGAAGGACGGAGAAGGATACCCTTTGGACGGCACTCTCTGCACCAAGCAGGAGCTTGCTCCAGCGGTCCCATCCGGGAGCTGAGCCCCCCCGTGACCCCGCATGCAGGAAGGCTTCCCAAATTCCCACACCTTTTCCATGTGCTGTGCTCTAAAATCATTCACACTGGTGGCCGAGATGTCCTCGTCTCCTCAAACTGGCTGTCACCCTGCTAGCTATAGCCTTACTCGAGATCAAGTGAGTATGTGTTTTACTTTGGCTTAACTACGTCGCAAATCCACACCCACGTGGATTTATTAGCTTCAGTCGTGTTGATTTATAAACTCTAAGTGGAAAAACAAATAATTTCATTGTTTTCAAAGACAGCTCGCATGGACAAATGGGCAAACTAAGCTGCTTTCAAAATAAAACTGTGTTTCCATAA